>NW_024466605.1:7217500-7817500 GCF_017591425.1 Ochotona curzoniae
CAGTGCCTATAAAACTGTATCACATAATACAATGTTAACAACAATAAAAACAAAACAAAACAAAACAAAATATACAGAAATTCCATTTGTTTTTTCTGTGGCTGTGTCCAACTTTCTAAGGAGGTTTGAGAGAACTAATTGGAGCTTCTGCACACACTGAGAACACATTATCATTTTCCCTGTTAAAATATTGGGAGTATCGGGCCCATTTTATGCAAAAGCTTCCTATCTTCACCTCCCTCAAGAATTAGAAGGAGCTCCTCTTCTTGAATCTCAGTGTGCAGCCTCTAACCACCACAATGTCCAGCTGGGTGACCCGGGATTCCTACAAGGTGGACGCCTCGGGACACTCAAATGCACCTGGTGCTCACATCAGCTCAAGTTGACCAATGAGGAGAGAGCAGCCATATCACAGGTAATTGAGTTCCTGCAAGCCACAGGGAAGAACTGGGTCACATCCTTGGCTCCTGGCTCTGGCTCTGTCCCAGCTCCAGCCACCACAAGCATTTTAAAGCAATGGTATCTCCTCTCCTACTCACTCCCCATCTTTCTGCCCCTCGGATAAGAAAAAAAAAGAAATGAAAAACAGACCAAAACCATTCCTATGTGACTGTCAGTCTTTAAAAGTTTGATGATGTTGATAAACTTTGGGTATTGACCATCAGTCAGTAGCCTGTGTGTATGATTATCAGCTCCATGCACTAAGTCCCTCACTGCTGGACAATAAACACATGTACATAAAAATTCTAGCCCTGCATTTGATTTTGGAGCATTATTATAAGTGCTGAATTACAAAAAAGTCTAGTGTGACAATATGAAATGACACCATAGGTCTGGAGCAACAAATCACACACACCATTGGAGTCAAAACTACTGAATCCATTTTCTCAGGACAGTGTTATTAACTCATAATTCATATCTAACTCATCCCATTAAATTATTAAGTAATAGTTTTTAGTGCAGCTTCAGATATGGGTAACCATCACTGTGATCAATGTAGAACATTTTCAACAACTTAGAAACTTTATAACCTAACCCTCATCTTCCCCTCCCAGAAGCAATCACTAATCTACTGTCGGTCCCTGTATGTTGCCCTTTTCTGGACATTTTATCTGTGAAATCATACAGTCTGTGGACTTTTGGGACCAACTCCTTTGACCTGATACAGCCTCTGAGTTCATCCATGTCATAACCTACAGCAATACTTCATTCTTCCTATGGCCTATCAACATTCCATTCTGTGGATATTCCACATTCTGCTTTATCTATTTATCCATCATTGGACATCTGGATAATTTCCACTTTGTATTTGAGAAATTGACTGCGATGATTAATACTGCTGTAAACATTCAAATACAAATTCTGTGCAGCCAGACTCTCATCTCTCAAATATATACTTGGCTAGGAGTGAGCCAGCTTGGTCATACAGGAACACTTCAGTTTCATTATATACAGAAGCACCGTGCCGTCTATACCAACTGGTTGTACCACAGTACACTCCCACTCACAGCTTAGAGGGTATCATATGTGCCCAGACATTTAAAACCATTTTTGCTGCTCCAGAAAAGCTTGTAGACCAGGTAACTTAGAAATAAGAGATGCTTATTTTGTCCTAGTTCTGGAGGGTGGGAAATTCAAGGCAAAGGTCATGGCCAGGTGGGTCAGTGGTAAGAGCTGCACTCTCTTCATGATGATGCTTCATTACCGCATCCTGTAGAGGGGAGGGTGGCCACGTTCTTGCATGGGGCAAGTGGAAAGCGACCAAACTGGAAGCCACCTAAGCCTGTTTTATAAAGGCTTCTTTCTCATTTCTGAGGGAGTCTTCATGGTCCAGTCAACTCCTAGGGGCTCCACCTCTTAATAACATGTTGAGTCCCACCACCAGAATAGCAGAGGGGTCAGTCTGCTGTCCACAATCTGAATAGAATTTAGTTTTCAATACAGATGTATTTATTTACTCCCTTGAAAGGTAGACCAAGCAAGAGAAGAGAATGGGGAGGGGGTGACTTTTTCATCCACTAATTCATTAATCAAATGCCACTACAGCCAGGGCTGGTCCAAGCTGAAGCCAAGAGCCAGGAACTTCATTCCATATGAAGCCAGGAAGCTTTCCCATATGGATGGCAGTAGTGCCATTCTCAGGTGCATAAGCAGGAAGCTGGATCAGAAACAAAGTAGCTGAAACTCTAACCTGTGCTCTGATAAGAGATCCCAGCATCACAAGTTATGGCTTCATCCACAACACTGCAATGCCAGCCTCAAACACCTGCTGTTATCTTAAATTGTGGGCATCCTAAAGTGAAGTGTAACTCATGACAGCACTTGCTACGTTTCCCTGAAAACTAATGATATGGATGGAGCATCTTTTCACGTTTATTGGTCATTTGTGTGCTTTTTGTTGGAAAATATACTTATTCAAAAATCCTTTTTTAAATTAACTTCTTTTGAATATTTCATTGTAAAGTTTCTGTATATATTTTAGATACAAGTTCCTTATCAGCTCCTTGTTTATACGCAAATACTTTACTTTTCAGTGGCTATTTTTACATTTTTCCTTAAAGTACCCTTTGAAGCACAAAGTTTTTCATGAGATCTAATTCATCTATTTTTATCTCATTAGTTATGTTTTGATGTTGTACCTAAGAATTCTTTACTAAACTCAAAAATATGAAGAGTTACTATTGTATCATTTTCTAAGATTGTTTTTAGTTTTAGCACATACGTTTTGGTCTTTGGGACAGCTGAATTAATTTTTATATATAGTGTGAGGTAAGTATTCAACTTGTTTTGTATGCAGCTACTCAGTTATCCCAGCACCCTTTGTTGAAAACACAACTCTTCCCTTCATCGTTCTGGAACATGGGCTCATCATTAAAACTCTGAATTACATTCCATTGACCTGGATGTGTATTCTTGTGCAATTATCGAATCTTGTAAACTGATGTATATTTATATTCTATGCCATTATCACATTGTCTTGGTTACTGTTACTTTACAAAAGTTTAGAAATATGGACATATGAGTCTTTTTTGTTTTTTTTTCTTTTGAAATTCTTATTTAGTTTTATTTACTTTTATTTTATTTACTTTACTTTTATTTTACTGGGAAATATTCAGAGATATACAGAGAGGAGGACCGACAGAGAGGAAGAAAGATACAGAAGGCCTTTTATCTGCTGGTTCGTTCAGTCCCCAAGCAGCTGCAATGGTCAGAGCTGCACCAATCCAAAGCCAGGAGCCAGGAGCCTCTTCTGGGTCTCCCACGCAGGTGCAGGGTCCTAAGGTCTTGGGTCACCCTCGACTGCTTTCCCAAGCTACAAGCACAGAGCTGGATGGGAAGTGGGGCTGCCGGGACTAGAACTGGTGCCCATATGGGATCCCTGCGTGTGCAAAGCAAGGACTTTAGCAACTAAGCTACCATGCCAGGCCCTGTTATTTACTTTTTAAATGTATTTACAAGATGTAGAGGGAGAGATTCTATCTTCTGGTTCGCTCTGCAAATGCTCATTAACAACAGGAGCACGGTCAGTCCCAAGCCATTAGATGGCAACTGAATTTTGGTCTCCCTTACACAAGCAGTAGGGACTCAACTACTTGAACTGTCATCCACAGCTTCCCACACATTAGCAGGGAGCTGGAATTAGGATTTGAACCAGAACGAGACTCCAGGTACTCCTATATTTCAAATGTCCAATTCCTGTTTATTATTTTTTAAATCATTTAGCTATTTTGATTCCTTTGCAACTGTATATAAATAGAAT
Organism: Ochotona curzoniae; assembly: GCF_017591425.1. Taxonomy (NCBI): domain Eukaryota; kingdom Metazoa; phylum Chordata; class Mammalia; order Lagomorpha; family Ochotonidae; genus Ochotona; species Ochotona curzoniae. The sequence goes on from NW_024466605.1 coordinate 7,221,261, forward strand.
CAGAGTCTCAATTTCTACAAAAATGATATTAGATTCTGTATCAAAGTTCTAGCTCAGTTTAAAGATCACCACATTTAAGTCCTCCAATTCAGGGATATAGGATGTTTTCCCATTTCTTTAGATTGTTTTGAACTTTCACTCAGCAATATTTTATAGCCCTCAGATTATAAATTTATACTTTTCATCAGATTGATTTGTTTCAAGTGCTGTATTTTATGTTACTATGAATGAACTTGTTTTAATTTCAATGTCAGCGTGTTCATTGCAAGTGTGCCAAAAATACAACTGATGCTATTCTCTTATTCTTGTATTCTGAAAATTTACTGAACTCACATATGGCTCTCATAGATTTCAGTGGGTTTCTTGATGTCTTCCATAAGCAACATCATGTCATCTCCAAGGAAATAGAATTTTACTTCTTCCCTTCTAATCCTAGAGCATTTTATAACTTTATCTTGCCTAAATTCTCTGGCTAACAGCTCCAATATAATGTTGAATAGGAGTAATCAGAATGTCTTATTTCTGATCTTAACAGAAAGAAATCCAGTTTTTCACACTCAATATGATGTTGGTTATGGGTTTTTGCACAAATACATACTACCGGTTGACAATGTTCCTTAATACTAGTAAAGCTGATGAATTAATGTCTTGACTATGAGTATTGAATTTTGTGAAATGCTTTTACTGTGACAAGTGAGATGGTCATGTAATTCTTGCATTTAGTTTTACCTATAGCTTACATTAATTTTCAGACTCTGAGCCAACTTGTAATCCTGGGATAAATCTCATTTGGTCATGGTGTGTAAATCTTTCTCTATGTTACTAGAATTGGTTTGCTAGTATTTTGTGGAGGATTTTGTGTTCATATGCATAACAGACATTAACAGGAAGTTTTCTTCTTGGTATATCTTTGTCTTATTTAGGTAAAAGTTTAACTGAGGAATGTTACACCCTGTCATAGTTTTGCAAATATCTAGGCTTTGGGGCCAGTGCCTAACTCTCCACCCTGGAGCATCCCATATGGACACTGGTTTGTGTACAGGCTGCTCCACTTCTGATCCAGCTCTTTGTTTATGGTGTGGGAAAACAGAGGAGGATGATCTAAGTCCTTGGGACCCTGTAGCCATGTGGGAGACCAGGAAGAGGCTCCTGGCTCCTGGCTTTGGATCATCTCAGCTTCAGTCATTGCAGCTGTTTGGGGACTAAGCCAGCAGATAAAAGACCTTCTGTATCTCTCCATCTCTCTGTAAATTTGCCTTTCAAATAAAAGTTCATAAATACTTTGTTACATATGTAAATATTTTATAGTGCATGTGTGTGTGTGTGTGTGTGTGTGTGTGTGTCTTCAGGAATTGAAGCCCATGTAGTGGCACAACAAGCTAACCATCTGCCTGCAGCATCCCATATAGATGGTTCCTGTTCCTGGTTCCTGTTCCAGCTGCTCCACTTTCAATCTAGTTCTCTGTTTACAACCTGGTAAAGCAGCTGAGGATGGCCCAAGTACTTAGGACCCTGCATCAACATGGAATACCCAGAAAGAAGTTCCTGGCTCCTGGCTTCAGATCAGTTCAACTCCAACATCTGTGGCCATTTGGGGAGTTAAAAAGAAGATGGAAAATCTCTCTCTCTCTGTAAAATTGGCCTCTAAAAATAAAAATAAACCCTTTCAAAAATATCTTGCAATTATAAGTAACAAAGTTGAGGTTACAGCTACCTCTGAGGAAGAAGAGAGAAGTATATACAAAGCTCCAATTCTTTATGTGAAGTTCAATACAAGTTTAATAAAAGTCCTTGACAATATATGGTGAAATCTTGAAATGCAAATACATTTTGCTTGTTGGTATTCTCAATGCCCTGTGTACTTACAATATTTCCTATTAAAATATTCTAATAAAATATGTGTACAAGTATGTCCAACATTTACTAGCAAACCATAAGGTGGTGAACAAGTCAAATGGAAAACAACAATTGTAGTGAAAAACTGAAAAGTGCCCCCTCCAAAAGGTTATCTAGGTCTTAATTCAGCAATTGTGCATTTTATTTTGTTTGGAAACATGGTTTTTCCACGTGTGATTGAATAGATACAGCCTTGAAAAGGGGAGATTATCCTGGAGTATCCAGTGAGCCCTAACTGCAATCATGAACATCCTTATTAAGAGAAAGATGCAGGAAGATCTGATACCTACACAGAGGGACATATGATAGGAAGAAAGAAAGGTGAAAGATTTGAAGATACTACATGCAAAGAGCAGTGTGAGGAGCAGGTGCTTTGCCTAGTGGTTCAGGTCCCAGTGAGGATGCCTATGTGCCATATTGTAGTGCCTGGATTCAGAACTCTTCTCCTTACTTCAACTTCCTGGTTACTGCTGATTCTGGGCGGCAGTAGTAATGACCTGAGTAACTGGATTCCTGCCACCAACATAGGAGATTTGAAGAGAGTTTCTGGAACTTAGCTAGAGCCTGGTTCAGTCTCAGACAACATGGACATTTGGGGAGAGAAGTGACAGATGGACGTGTGCTCAATCTCTCCCTCAAATAAGTAAATTAAAAATTAAAAAGTGTCATACTCGCAAGCCAAGAAATTATGGCAGCTGCAGACAACCTGGAACAAAGAATAAACCCTCTTCTTCACCCCGAGAGACAGCAGCCCTAGAAACCACTGGTGTCCATCCTAGTTACACTGATTTCTGGTGTCCAAAGATGGAAAGAACACATTTCTATATTAAAGCTATGAAGTAGTAGTCATTTGTTGCAACAACACATAATCTCTCCATGTGGACTGATCCCATACACAGAGGACGAATTGCTCTTCTTTTTATTCACACTATTCTCAACCTTTCACCTCTGACACCAGATATGGACGCAAATCCAACTTTCAACCAGATGTGAAGAGTTTTTCCCCCGCATCAACCAGATCTCCAATACCAGATGAGTGTCCCACAATTCATTTAGGTTCTGGCACTAAGCAGAATTTGTGCAGACGCCATAGGTTACATAGTAAGGGCTAGTCCCTCAAGATGCCACAATCACTTCTGATCCCAATCACAAGTGGTAGGTTTCCAGGTTATCTCCAAATTATGTCTCACTCACATGGCTATAAAACAAAGGTTTCTACAATTCCTGGTCAGCTTTGGTAATTGGTCAGAATGGTTCTAGAACCCAGCAATATACTCATAGCTTACTTACATTACCAGTTAATTACCAAAAAATAATTAAAAGAGTACAGATGACAGCCAGGTAAAGAAATTCATAGGAAGATATCTGCAGAAGTCCCAAGACAAGGCCAGTCTCCATGGGATTAAATACACCACCCTCATTTTGTAGACAAAGTCACAAGACAAGCCCAGTTTCCATGGAACTAAATGTACCATCCTCATCATGTAGACATCAGTTCAGTCTTTTATCTCTATCGCCTTTGCTAGAGAACATGGGGTGGGTGCAACTTAACATTGCAAGTTTTTAACTATGGCTTGATCTTCCTACTGACTATTCCCCATCCTAGACCCACCAAGAGTCAGCCCATTCAACCAAAAGGCATTTCTAGCATCCAGGAGATGACAAGAAATTTAGGAGCTCTGTGTTGGATGCTCCTAGCACTCTGAAAATCACAGTCTAAGGAACCCTGTGTCAAGTACCAGGGCCAAAGACCAAGTACCAAAGCAAGAGATTCTCCCAGCACCTCTGGATACTAGCTGGTACTTTAGGGTCTCTGTCTCAAGAACCAGAAGTGAAAACAAAAATACAGCTTTTATGTCATTTTTTAAAAAGATTTAGCTTATATTTATTGGAAAGTCAGACATACAGAGAGGAGGAGAGACAGAGAAGAAGATCTTGCATCTGTTGATTCACTCCCAAAGTGGCCACAATGGCCAGAGCTGAGCCAATCCAAAGTCAGAAACCAGGAGCTTCTTCTGGGTCTCCCAAGGCTTTGGGCAGTCCTCGACTGCTTTCTCAGGCCACAAGCAGAAAGCTGATTGGAAAGCAGTCTGCTGGGATACAAACCAGCATCCATATGGGATCCCAACGTGTACAGGGCAAGGACTTCAGTAGCTAAGCTACAGTGCCAGGCGCCTTTTCTGTCATTTTATAATGTCCTTGCAACATAGTAGCTATCTTCTAAGGCTAATGTACCCAAGAGAGAAAGAGCCAGAGGAGAGCCACATTGTCTTTCATGTGCCAGCATTACTCTACCACTTTATTCATCAAAACAAAGCCCTACCATCATGTGAGGGTGGGGGGATTAGAATCTGTGCTGCAGGAGATACGGCAATGTTCTGGAACAATAAGTCAGGCTAAAAATACCTCTGTGGTGATTTTTACTAGATTTTACAAAATTAAAACTTTTTCATTTTATCTGTAAGGCCTTCCATTCACTGGCTTATTCCTAAAAAAGCCTAAAACAGCCAGCATTGGGCCAATCTGAAAGAAGGAGCCTAGACCTCCACTGAGTCTCCCACACAGTGGAAAGGGCCCAAGTACTTGAACCAGCCTCTACTGTCTCCCAGGGTGCACATTATCTGGAAGCCGGATTGGATGTACAGCAGCTAGAACTCACATAATAACCATACTGCCACACCAAACACCTACTCCTGTCGTCATTATTTCAGCATTACAATCTTCTATGGGCCCCTATGAAATACTGTGCAAAAAAATTAAAGTTGTCAGTCTCCCTTAACCCAGTGGCAAATCAGCCAAGACATCACTTTGGGAATTACCTGTCTCTTGATGCACGTACAGTAGTATCAGAACCCCAGCCCACATGTCACAGTATACAACCCTATGGCAGTCGATTGGGCTAAAACTCACCATGCAGACCAACAAAAGTAAGGCTTCATCATTGCAACTTACACTCTGGGAGATCATAACAGCTCACAGCTGGGGCAAGACGAGAACAACTTTACTGGAAATCAACAGCTTCATAAGAGTTTTTGGTCTCAGAATGATGTCAAGGTTCCCTGCCTTTGTCACATAGGTCTCCGCTGCTCAGACTGTTTTCTCTAGTTTTACTGCTGGCCAGTGTCTCTGCGGGTTGACATTATCATCTTGGAACTCATCCTGGGGAATTGCTTTGAGGGACAGATCCTCCTTGTACGTAACTGTTTTAGCTGTTTGACTTGAACATGGCTCTTTACTCTGGTGACGGCAGCTGACAGGATTGATGCAGTCATGAAACTGCCCTCTGTGTTACAGTTGAGGTCTCTGAATGGCCCCAGTAAAAGCATTCTTCTTCCAATTTTGTTTTCAAACAATTTTAACAGTGAAAATAAGAAGCTAAAGATGAAGGCTCAAATATGAATCTTCAGTACAATACAACCAGCTAGGAAGACAGGTTTCTGAGTTCCAGCATTAGGCACGCTTGTGGTCCAGCCACAGACAAGTGAATAGTACAGGGGGTTTTTGCTTGTGGACAGAGGAGAGAGGGGCTGCTTCTCTCTCAGGGCAGCAGAAAGAAGCATGCATGCTTCAGATAATCACGAAATAAAATTAATCTGATTTGCTAGTCAAGTGTTACACCATATATGTCGTCAGAACAATGAGGTGGGGAGCAAAACTTACCTAACTTAACTCTTATACGGGAAACACAAAACAAAATCAAACTTCCAAATTAGGAAAGTAGCAGTCCCTTCTATCAGCTACCAAGAGGAATAAGGAATGAGAAAGATTCCTGCTATAAGTACTACCTCTAAGAAAACACACACAAAGAGGAAGGGGGTGGAGAGAGAGAGATGGAAAAAGAGTCATTTGCATATTCCCATGTCTATGTACAAACATTATTCAATATATTTTCACAAAGCAGTAAGACCAAGCATCAGGGCAGCAGGCATAAGCACTCGTGTATTCTTTGTCTTGTAAGCTATCATTTGCCTCCATCTGTGATTGGGAGAGAAGTACTTGCTGCTAAATTAGGCTTAATCCAGACAACTGCACCAAACCTCCAGGACCTTCTGTTTTTCTTGTGGGTTTTAAATTCTCAAGAATAAAAGAGCTTTCTCCTAACTACATTTGGCAAATATCTCTAATGTTAACAAAAACCTGTGGCATTTGGCAATCTCTACACAGACAAATGCAGCGTTGGAATGACAGCTGCAGTCTTTTAAAAACCCTCTGAAGGGCACATCCTGTAGGTAGTCAGATGAAGCCTCCTCTAAACTTCACACGTTTGGACTTAACCAAGGGCAACACATGGAAAAAGGGAAGGGAAAACAACCAATCCCACAGCCCTCCCAGCCAATACTTTCTACCCTAAACAATTGAAACAAACATTTGGAAGCTCTTTGACATAATAGATGCCTTCCAAAGATTACTTGGAAAGTCCTGATATGAGCAGATAAAATGTGATTTTCATGTAAAGAGCTGTTTGGCAAACTCCTGTGCTGGGTCAGACAACATGGCTAGAAGTTGTGGGGTAGCTAAGGGAATTAGTGATTCCTTCACCAAGAGACCAAAACTTGCCCAGCTCTGTAATATTCTAAATCTAAGTCTTCAAAGAACAAATAAAAAGCAAATCTTTATTCAGAAGATGAAACAAAATAAATATTAACTAAAAAATAAATGAGCCATGTTCACAACCCATAGAAACTCAAGGGATCTCAGGAATTTCAAGCTGGTCCTAATGTCTGTTTTTGTAACAAGGAGGAAAGCCAGCGCTGCATGGAGGTTAACAGGGGAGTTTAAATTTTTTAATTTTCTGCAGCATGGAAAAAGAAACCCCAATATACAAGATTCAATTCAGATACAGATTCACAAAAGTCAAGAGTAACTGCCAGAGAAGCTGGGCAGAGTTCAATGGGGACAAAAATGACTCAGAGCAAACATCAAGGGACTATGGCAAATTCCACCCAGCAGGATTCTCGCTGAAGGCAGGCCAGGATGGTTGGAGATTATCTGGTAGGATGTGGGGGTGACGAGATATGAGGAACTGGATTCAACCCCAAGCATGCTCAGTATCTAAGGTTAAGGGTAACAAGGGTGAGCATGCTGGCCACAACTGCAACCCACAAGAGTAGACACTGAAGCCCAGGGTTGACACCTTGAGAGCCAAGAGGAGTTTGTCTGGAGTTAAGGGCAGAGGCACTCTCAGTGACTGACGTCATGTCAGAGGGGAGATGACTTGGCAGAAAACCTGGGAGAGGAGGATCAAAGTCCTTCTTGTCCTTTTTGCATTCCCAAAATGAGGCACCATAGTGCTCAGTAAATATCTTTCCCCATCCCCATCTACTGTTTCACTTTAAATATTCAATGACAGAAAAATATGGAATACATTCAACATGTTACATAATGATAAGTTGATATATGCATACCAGCTATTCCAAAAAGTTTGTGGAAAAAATGGAATGAAAAAGGAAGTTTGGGGAACATTGGGTGGCTTAATGGGTTAAGGTGCTGCCTTTCATGCTACATTCCCACATGGATGCCACTTTGAGTATCGGCTGCTCCATTTCTGTTCTAACCCTCTGCTAAGACATCTGGCAAAGTAGAATTTGGCCAAAGTACCTGAGCACCTGCCACCCATGTTGGAGACTTGGATAGAGCTCTGGGTGCCTAGCTTCAGTCTATCCCAGCCACAGTTATTGTGGCCATTCAGGGGGTGAACCAGAGGTGAAAGATGTATGTGTGTGTGTGTGTGTGTGTGTGTGTGTGTGTTTCTCCCTCTCTGTAATCCTGCTTTTCAAGTACATAAATAATCTTTTTGTAAAAGCTCCAATTTGGGATGAGCTTTTGACCTGGTGACTAATAATACACCCCTTAGGACACCTGCATTCCCCATCGGGGTGCCTGGATTCAACCATCACCTCTGGCTCCTAATCTCACCTTCTGGCTACTGAACACCTTGAGAAACAGGGTGTGATGACCCCAGGGACTATGTCCCTGCCACCCATGCTGGAAGCCCATACTGACTTCTTGGTCCCAATCACTGGCTCAAATCAGAGGCATTGTATATATTTGGGAACTGAATCAGCAGATGGGAAATCTGTGTGTGTTTCTCTCTGTGTGTGGTGTCTTTCTTTTCTGTATTCATGCCACTCAAATACATCACCCAATTTTGAAACAGATCAGTTTATTTTGGTGCCAAAGGATTTCGAAATATATGCGTAGTTGTTGTTGTTGTCGTTTTCTGAAGACACCTATCTTCCATGACCTTTTCTGAAGATCCCTTGTACGTTGTATAATGATGAGCACAATCAAATTAACACATCCATCACCACCCACTTTGCACATCAGATCCCCAGAACTTGTTCATCTTAAAACGGAGAGTTTGATCAACACCTCCTCCTTTATCCTACCCATGGCAACCACTGCTATAATTCTCTGAGTTTATCTTTTTTAGATTCCATGTATAAGAGAGATAATGTGGCATTTATCGTTGAGACTGGCTTATTTCACACAGCATACTTTTTTATTTAAAGGCCTACATAATCTGACCCTCACCACCTGTTCCTAGCACAGTTGATCCTTGCACACTCCACTTGGCCATGCCCACCAGCCCCTCTGCTTCTCAGGGATGCTAAGCATGTGCTTTTTATTTGCTCTGCTCGAAGATCTCCACACAACCCATTCCTTCAATCCACTTAAATCTGCTTCTCAGAGAAGCATCAGTGCCTTCCCACCCACGGCCCTCTGTCCCTTTCATAAAAACTTATGTTTGTTTATTTATCGGAAAGGTAGAGAGAAAGAGACTGAGACATATTCCATCTGCAGGCTTACTCCACAGATGCTGGGAGCAAACTCACTGAGCTCAGTGCACTGCATTGATCCCACAGGGAAAATAACACTGACTTTGGCATCATATCGGTAAAAATAGGTCCATGAAGCCCTCAGACCTAATAGCCAACAGGTTCCAGCAAGATCAGTACCACCAACAACTTAGCTATTTAGGATACCTGGTGCTTCCCTAATCCTAGGATCTGCTCCAACTGGAAGTGGGAGAGAGAATGTGGAGACAACGGTGCAGCCCACACACAGGATCACAGGGGGTTGAGAGAGATGAAATAGGAGCTTGGGCTACAGAGACCATGAAATAAAGTCAAACATAAGAGCCCAGATCTGAAACTCACTGGAGGGAGTGGTACACATGATTGCAAACAAAGAATTGTGTACCAGGCTGCAATAAGTGAACTCCAATTGCAGACCTGTGGGTGACACAGCTAGGAAACCTGCCCTAAGAAAAAGAATCTGCTAATCAGAAGTGCAATGATCAAGAGCAAAGAAGAGACAAAGGCACAATGAATACTACTGAAGACTCTCCTACAAAGGAGCAAAACCTTTGCCTACCTCAGAGGTAACTAAAGAATACATCAAGGAAATGGAGGAAACAGAATTCAAAAGAACTCATTATAAAGATTCTTATCAACAATGAGAAGCACATATGAGTTCAAGGAATGCAAGGAATATGTCACACAGGAAATAGCAACAGTGAAACAAAATCAAGCCAAATTACCGGAAATGAAGGATGCAATAGAGCAAATTAAAACTTCAACGGAAAGACTCCATAATAGAATGAAAAAGGCCAAAAAAAGAATCTCAGAATTGGAAGGTATTTCTTCTCAAAACAAGGAAACAATCAAAAACCTGAAACAATGCTGGGGCAAGCTAAAAAAAAGTATTTTAGAATTAAAAGACACTATTGAAAGACCAAATATAAGAGTTATGGGAGCTCCACAAGGTGCAGAAAGAGGAGCGGGTTTAAAAATATACTCAAACAATAAAAGGAAATTTCCCTAATGTGGAGAAAGAATTGGGAAACAACATCCAAGAGAGGAAAAGAACTCACAACAGGGTTGACCAAAGGCAATCTTTACCATGACATATGATAATAAAGCTCTTTTCAATCAAACATAAGGAAAAGATCCTTAAATGTGATTGTGAAAAAAAAATCATCATACAGAGGAATGGCAATTAAGTTCACAGGAGACCTCTCACAGGAAACTCTACAAGCCAGAAGAGAATGGAGCAACATATTCCAGATTCTAAAAGCAAAAATTATTGGCCCAGAATAATGTACCCAGCAAAGCTTTCCTTCTTCATTGAAAATGAAATAAAATTTTTCCACAGTAAAGAAAAGTTAAAAGATGCACCTTTTGAAAACCTGGCATACAAATGATACTTAAAGATGTTCTCTTGACAGAGAAAAGCAATAGCACCCACCAAAACCAAAGGCAAATATGATGTACATCCCAGTAAAATAACAGAATCATTTCCTTCACACACTTTGGTTTTGCTTCCATCCACTTTCATGAAGTTACTGAAAAATCTCACATATTTACACATGTAATAGGTCATACAATATGTGGCATATATACTGTTTTATAAAATTATCCTTTAAATAGATAAATGACAAGAAATACACATTTATGTTATATTTTGTTATTAGCTAATTTCCTCTGCTGGTGCTATATTTTTAAAACTGTTTATTTATATATAAATTTTTATTAGTTTGAAGACCAGAAAGACAGAGGGGAGAGAGAGAGATTTTAACATCTGCTAGTTCTTTCCCCAAGCATCTGAAACAACCAGGCAATATATATACCTATTGAACCAGACGATATGCTTGCAAAATTTTCGTAACTGGGTTGTCCACTAGTTTTGTTGACAGGAAGAAGACAACCATCCCATTGGATTGCGACCAGGTTTCCTGTATACTTTATGAATCTAGGTGAAGAGAAAAAAATAAGATGGCACAGTATGGCCTTGCAATTGGAAACCTTATTTCTTCTGGAAGAAATAAGATTACTTTTTCTGCAACAGAACAGAGAAAAACTTAATGATGAGTTTGAGTAGTCAACTATAGAAGCCCTAGTTCAGTCTCAAGATAAGCCTGAAATAGGGAAAGAATCAAAATCAGAAAGAATAGAAAACAAAGGGAACAACCTCTCTCTACGGACAGCCCTTTATGTGTACTTCAACGTAAACTGAAATTATTTCAAATTAGATACAAGTAAAATATTAGTTTCTCAGCCATACTTCCAGTATTGTATAACCCAAGGTGGCTCCTGGCTACTGTACTACACAGGGCAGCTCCATATTATTCCCGTTACTGCAGAAACATCTAATATGCAGTTGCTGATCCACAACACACAATTATGGGGAAAAAATAAGAGTCTTAGGTTCTATCCATACTTCCTTCCTTGCTGTGAATACATTTTTGTAAGTAAAATAGCTCTTTATTTAGCCTATTGTCACACTAAATCATATACATATACCATATTACATACATATACATATAACATATTATATACCATACATATTATAGTGCATACACCACTATAATCAGCATACCCCCTGTAACAGGCCAAATTGTAAATCAAGTTCTAGTTCATGTTACCAGATTGCATAAAAATGTAAAGTAAAAATGGTAGGTAAATTTATTTGAGCAGTCCTAATAAACACTTCAGCAGAGGTGAGGCACAAAATCTTAATAAAATACAAGACAGAATGAACAATAATGTAATTTTTTTCTTAAATTTCACTCTTCAGAGTTTGATAAAAATATACAAAGACAACAAACTTTTAAAACATTATATTTACTAACATTTGGGGGACAGCTTTACGTAACAAAACAATAGCGTATCTATCAGCTTGTCACTCAACTTGTTCATGGTTAAGTCCCAGATCCAATATAAAGCTGTCTTTAAAAACTAAAAATCCTGCTTTGTATATGCTAAATATCTTGGCAAGTATGCCAAGAAACATAGCAGTAAACTAATGAAAGCCATAGTATGGAGTTTAACAAAAGCTTCTTAGTGAAAAAGAAATAGCTATCATTGATTACATGAAATTTTCTTGACTGGTTAAAATTTAACAACATAAAACATGTGTTTTAGAAATGTCAGCTATCAAGTTAAAAAAAAAAAAGTATCAGTATCTATTTGCTATGCTTCCTCTCCAAAGCCAAAGTGAAATCAGAATCAACTCAAACACATTTTATCTAGAATCATCTGGTCATTCCTAACTATATCTTGAAGATGTACCCAGAGTGTTTCTGTCAGCTTATTACTAGAAAACTCTGGTCAAAGCTATTAGCTTTATTTCCAAGTATCTTGGCCACTAGGTACACCTGCAGTATTTTAGCTCCCAGAGTTACCAAGCACTGCGAGAGAGAAAATAGATGTCAGGCAGCAGGTGACATTCATGGCCCTTGCATGCAGTGGCATTGGCCTGGCCAGTAAATAGCACAGAAATAGCTCCAAGAACAAGGAAATTCATGCATTGCAGTAACTATGCCATCATTTTCACAACTAAATTTCCTTACACATTGTAATTCCTTTATAAGGGAATCCTGATTTTTTTTTCTTGATGGTATGGCAAGTCAGGACTTAAAATTGCAGCCTTCTTTTTCTTACTGTATTTCTTATGCTGCTTTTTCTTTTTTGCTATTTATGTTGCTTTTTCTCATTCTTCTCTGCTTTTCTTCTTTTTCTTCATACCTCCTCAACTACAAGCTGATTCTGACAACAAAGCAGTTGACAAAGGCTCCCCTTCAGACACATCTTTTTTTGCTGAATCCATTAATATTCTGTTCTTTCTCCGTTGTATCTTTTAATTTCTTTTTTTTTTAACCCATCCTACTGCCTGATTCACTTGACATAGAGCTTTCGGAAGATGTATGTGAATGGTTCTTCTTTCTCTTTTTTCTTCCTTGTTTCTGATTCTCATTTTCAGAATACAAAGAACTGCTGAAGAATCAGAGCTTGAGGAAGAAGATGAATACCTACCAGATTTCTTCTTTCATTTTTTCTTTATCTTTTTGTGGATGAGCTTTCACTTCTACTTAGAAATTCTCTCTGTGTTTTTCTAGCTTTTTCTTCCAATTCTCATTCATTTTTTCCAAAGCCTTGGAGCCTTTCTTCTTCTTTTCTAGTCACTCTTTTGCTTCCAAAACAGGTCTTGGTTTATTCAGATAATCCTGGATTGTTGGTCCTGAATACCAGATTGGACCATTTTGATCTGGCCATTGCTATTGGATTTGTATAGGCCACCCAATTGTCTCACCTGCGCAAGGTGCCCGCCCAAGTGAACAATGAAACGAATACCAGGCCCAAGCAGCGTTGGAGCTGAGCCAGCCACTACCACCTCTCACTGTGAATACATTTTTTTTAAAGATTTATTTTTATTATTTTTTTATTGGAAAGGCGGATATACAGAGAGGAGAGACAGAGAGGAAGATCTTCTGCCCCATGATTCACTCCCCAAGTGAGCGCAACAGCCGATGCTATGCCCATCCAAAGCCAGGAGCCTCTTCCAGGACTCCCACGCGGGTGCAGGGTCCCAAAGCTTTGGGCCGTCCTCGGCTGCTTTCCCGGGCCACAGGCAGGGAGCTGGAAGGGAAACAGGGCTGCCAGGATAGAACCAGCGCCCATATGGGATCCTGGGCGTGCAAGGCGAGGACTTTAACCACTGCGCCACTGTGCCGGGCCCTGTGAATACATTTTAGCCAGCCAGCTTCCCTCTTAGTCCTGTCTCATTACCTCTGCTTGTACACAGTGCAATTCCTATGGTTTCAATGTATCTCTCATAGTTCATATGTTGAAAATCCAATTCTCAGATTCACAAGTTAATAGCTTTTGGAGGCAGGACCTTCAGTAGTCTTGAGGTTCTCTCTAACATTTGGTTTGCCTCACACTGTGATGCCTTCTTCAACATTATGATGTAAGCAAGAAGGCCTTCACCATATGCCAAAGACATTCACTTGGCATTCGCAGCCCCTAGAACTGTAAACCAGGCACATCTGATAAATTATCCAGTTATCAATTTGATAAGTCACTCAGTTGCATATAACCTTGATTAGTTACTCAGTTATAGCTTCAGAAAACTGACAGCAGTGTTAATGAGTAATACTCAACTTTCTAGCTTTGTCATTGTTTATGACCTATTGAGAAAGAATTGTTATAAAACTAGAGGAGGAATGAGTACTGGGCAGAGATTAGGGATTGGTGTCAGCAGCTGTTAGCCTGTATTTGAGCAGAAAGCCAGAAAGTCCTTCCCAGACTTATTTTTCAGCTCTGCCACGGGCAAGAAACCTAAGCTTAGCCCATGGGGTGCTTGTGATGTGGACATGAAAGTGAAGCCAGAGATACCCAGAAGCATAGGCCCATCCGAAACCATCCTAGCAGCGGCACTGTGGGATCTGGTGTCCAGGGTGTCAGCAGGGCTGGAGCCTGAGGGCCATGTCTAAGGCATACACATAGTGGGGACTCAAGAAGCAGCTGCCTAGGGCTGCTCCTTATGCACCTGCCTTTTCCCCCCTCTGTTCTGGGAACACCTCTTATGCCTCTAGAAAAAAAAATAAGAACTGAAAAACAATGACAAAAGAGATTAATAAAAGATTACTTATGCTTTTCCAAAGACTGAAAAACTTAAGTTTTAAGAGGAAATGTTTATCTTTCATAAATTTAGGAAAGGTAAAAGCAAACAAAACCCAATAAGCCAACTAAAAGACCTAAATCCAGGGAACAGGAAACATGAAATACAAAAATATAAAACCAGATAGCCACGACAAGGCCAAGAGGGTAAGTTATGATAATAATTTGAAAATATTTCAACTCCCCATATAAAAGGTTTGTTTAAGAAAGATCTAGACACATGCTATTTAAGCTGACAGAAGTATATTCAGTTAACAAGAAATGTTTCTAAAGGACAAGCAAAGGCTCATCAAATAAGTGGAATTTTTTTTAATGTAGTTACTTTTTTTTTTTACAAATAAAATGTAATGGAAAGCCCAAATATTTCCCTAGGGAAGAGGGCTGGTTTATATTCACAAAAAGCAAAATCTACATAAAATTTATAATAGCAAGGAACCCTTATGTATCATAAAAGTAACAAATTGTTTAAAACACAAGTGGGGTTGCTGTAAGCATCAAACATCTTTTCTCATACGTTATAGGTCTGTTAGAGCAGACTGACGCAGAACAGAACCAGGAGTTGTAGAAGACCCAGCAGTATGAACACATATGAACTCATCCTCAGTTCTTCAAATATGATGAAGTATTTAGAAAAAAATTAAAAATAATTTGCAACTTGATAAATTTTAAAACTAATCTTAGGAAAGTGGATAACATTTAATAGGGGGATGGAACAGAACTTGAAGGAAAACTGCAGTCTAAAACCAAGAAAAATGAAAACCAATGATTAAAGTAAAAGTAATTCTGGCTGCTTCAAGGCATACAAGGGTGGACAGGCTATGGGGTAAACAAGATGATTAATGAAGGGACAGTGTTACTGGATACTACCTACATAGACAGGTGGCTTCCTCTCTTCTTCTCCATTTCTCACAGCAAGCAACCAAGCTGTTGCACTAAGATTAACTCATGGAACAGTTTTTTAGGTGAAAGAGATGCCTGAGGCCATTCCCTAGCACCTTGGCTAGCCATCTTGATCTTGACTGTGAATTGGAATCAGCTGGAGAGAGAGAGAGAGAGAGAGAGAGAGAGAGTGTGTGTGTGTGTGTGTGTGTGTGTCCTATGCCCAGGCTGCCTCTCAAACCAAATAAACCAAGCTCCCTGGGGGTAGCGCAAAGGCTTCAGTATCTTCAGTGTGTTCTTCACAGGTGTCATCCACATGCCAACAACGCCAAGGACAGAGGCTTAGTAGGAAGACCGGGGCTGAAAGCAGAAAAAGCCGAGACGAACATGCTACTAAACTTCCACATGGATAATAAAGGAAGAAAAGAAACCAAAAAGGAACAAGTGACTTTGGCTTCAGTCCCTAAAACAGTGACCACCACTCTCTCAAGTGGGAGATTTGATCCTCAGGACCAGGATTGATCTTCAGGTGAGAAACCTACCAAGTTAGTGAGAACTATACACTTCACCACAACTCAGCCACCGAGAGTGACTTACGCCCAAAAGAGTCTGCCTCATACAACAGCTGTAGCAAGGCTACCCCACTGGCCCTCAATCACACGGGCGGAGCAGGTGTTTACACTCAGATCCGTTAAGAAGCTAAAGGAGAATCTCAAACACAGGGGCAACCAAACAAAAATCACTCAAGATTTCAGGAGAAGCAACATCTGTGAGAGAGGAAGCAAACTCAAGGGAGAATCTGAAAAATGAAGGAAAAGACAAAGGTAAAGAAATTTTAAAAAGAAAGCACAGTTTTTACGAAGGGTCTTCAAATAGTTCATATATAATATGTATTACCAAAATCAATGCTTGCTTTGAAAATTTTTTGTACCAAAATACACTTTTTTATTGGAAAGGTAGACATACAGAGAGGAGATAGAAAGACAAAGAGTCTCCATTTGTTGGTTCATTCCCCAAGTTGCTGCCAAGGCCAGAGTAGAGCTGATCCAAAGTCATGAGCCAGGAGCTTCCTCCAGCTCACCCACGCAGGGGCAGGGTCCCAGGGAGTTAGGCCACCCTCAGCTGCTTTTCCAGCCCACAAACAGGTTGCTGGATGAGAAGTGGGGCAGAGAATTACAATGAGTTTGAAGATTTCAGAGTTCATCCAGGAAAAATACGGGATTGCAGATGAGGGACCAGCTCCCACAATACAAGACCTTCCAAAGCCTGTGCTGTGGGACAACTCCTTAGAGCAGGAGGCAGGCAAGGGAAAATCCCAGGAGAGAGATGAGTCACAGTGGGACCCTGGGGCTCAAGGAACCTGCTATGCAACAGTGTGAGGACTTTCTGGGCCAGAGGGCTCCAAAAGGCAGTTGCAGTTTTGGTCTTTTACAGCTGCATGGTTTGTCTTACTTGTGGCTAGCAAAATGGGGTGCAACTCTGTGGAGTATGCACAGCAAGTAAGCTGGGAACAGTTGAAATATGCTTATTCAAGCTACCTTTAAAGCAACTGGTTGTGCAAGAATTGGAGTTTGATGCTGACAAGCTTTGAATTGACCATCTTAGTACCCTGTGAAGAAACAAAACCATGGCAGCCAATACACAGAGACCGCTGGGGTTCAATTCTGTAAGAAAAATATTTCTTTCAAAGTTTCACATGAAGATTGAAGTATATTATATTACCTGATAATCTAGAATCAAATGAAATATACAGTACTCATGTATGAGAACTATAAATTCGTCATCACGGTGAAGAAAAGCTATACCTCAATTTTGTGTTTTCCCTTTATAGTCCTGTAATAATTTCACACATGTCCATATATTCCTTTACAGCACTCTTCATTTTAACTTGAGTTGCTTCTCTCTCTTTACTCCCAGCTGATCTATAAACTCTTGAAAAACAGCAATCAGGCTAGACAACATAGCCTGGTGGCTAAAGTCCTTGCCTCGCATGTGCCAGGATCCCAATGGGTGCTTGTTCTAATCCTGGCAGCCCTACTTCCCATCCAGCTCCCTGCTTGTGGCCTGGGAAAACAGTCGAGGATGGCCCAAAGTCTTGGGACCCTATACCTGCATGGAAGACTCAGAAGAGGCTTCTGGCTCCTGGCTTCCGATTGACTTAGCTCCACTGTGGCCACCTGGGGAGTGAACAGCCATTGCAGCCACTTGGGGAGTGAATCAACAGATAGAAGATCTTCCTCTGTTTCCTCCTCCTCTATGTATATCTGCCTTTCCAATAAAAATAAATATTTTTAAAAGAAAGAAAAAGAGCAATCATTTCCATCTCATTTTACTACTACAAGGTTCTGATGCGTAACAGGATAAAGGAATGTAAACAGGAAAATTATACCTCAAAGTCCAGTCAAGGGCCCAGCGCGATGGCACAGTGGTTAAGGTCCTCGCATTGCACGCCCGGCATCCCATATGGGCGCCGGTTCTATCCCGGCAGTCCCGCTTCCCTTCCAGCTCCCTGCCTGTGGCCCAAAAAAGCAGTCGAGGACGGCCCAAAGCTTTGGGAACCTGCACCCGCATGGGAGACCCGGAAGTGTCTCCTGGCTTTGGATGGGCATAGCATCGGCCGTTGCTCACTTGGGGAGTGAATCATGGGATGGAAGATCTTCCTCTCTGTCTCTCCTCTCTGTATATCCGCCTTTCCAATAATAAATTTAAAAAAAAAAGTCCAATCAAGAATCATTCTACCATACTCCACATTAAAGGTGAATATTCATTTTGAGTTTAATAGTTCCAAATACCAACATGTTACTATTTTCCCAGATATTTTCATCAGTGAGGGACCTTCATTAATTATATTAGTTATTTTTGTGTATTGCTGAAGCCCTGGATTAGAACATCAGATAACATCAGTATATTGTTTTGCACAATTTCAGCTGTAATTTTTAAAGTCTGTCAATAAACTGACTTGAGCATTGATAATCTGTGAGCCCACACACATTGAAAAGTATGTGATTCCCGGTTTAGTTAATCCAACTCTCAACAAAGCCTAAGCTCCCACGTTGCTGTTTTGAAAGCTTTTGGCTCTAAAAAGCAAAAGCAACAGTTCCAAGCATCAAATCCATATCCAAAAGTATCCAGTGGCAGAAAGAGTGGAATTTCTCCATTGATCTATCCCAGAAGCCAGGCAGATTCACCTGATGTGTTACAGGCTGGAGTTGGGTGCTTTCCCCACTTCAAACCAACCACCAGTTAAAAGAAACCATGTATGGGGGTAGAAGGACAAGAACAGGGTTCCAGCTCTGATGAATATAAGCATATTCCACCCTATTTGCTGTCACAACTTGTGACAAAAATTCTTGGACAGAACCCTCAGACAAGCATCTGGGGACACTAGGAAGTAAACAGTAACAGGCAAATTGAGGAGGAAAATGAAGTCCTGAAGAGCCATTCAGATGGCACTGAATTTCCTTGATGTTCCCTTTCCAAATCTCCAAGCATGGGTGAGAGCAGCACAAACTCAGAAACTGAACAGTCATGAAGTATGCACCTGGTTAAATTCCAAAGTCTTCATGTTAACAATGCAGGGAGGGGAATACTTTTTTTCCTAACAGCCATGTGGAAATTTATAACATCATTCACGAATGATACAAAATTATCAACTTAAAAATCAGCCTGCTATAGTTACATTGAATTTTGAATCCCATGTAAGATTATCTTGGCAGGGCCAGATCAAATGATTTTGCAGGCCTTATGGGACCTGAGAGCTGGATGTTCCCCAGCCCCTGGATTAGAGGAAGACAACTGATGTGATTGATGCATCTGAGAGGTAGATGGACTCAGAGGTCCTCTGGTACCCCTAGCACGAAGAAGGTAGATCTCACAAGAGGTTGGTTATTTAAGCAAAATTTAGCCCCACTTCTCTCTCTGTTTTCTGGTTCACAGTATGTGATCGCTCCTGTCACACACTCTGCCATAGATGGTCTCTACCAGATATCCACCAACAGGGGCTGCCTGATTGTGAACTGTGAACCTCCAAACTACCAGCTTAAACACACCATTGCTTCCATACAAGCTCCTCTTGCTTATTTTCGCAAAAGGAATAAAAAGATGATGAATGCAAGCACTAAATCAGAACAGCACTGGAAGCTTCAATTATCCATCAATAATTTCGACACTTCCAGACAGAATTATGTCCACACTTCCAAGTGAACAGAGACACCAGCAAATCAAGTGGTTAGGTAGGTGACTACTTGTGCATAGGATAAATGGCCAAAAATAAGGAAACCACAAATTTTGTGCTGAGTGAATGGCTTGATAACTTTACTCCAGCCAAGCTAAAGTAAACAAAGATGACTAACCACTGGTAGGGTCCAGAATGTCACAGCTGAAATTCTAAAACTATTAAATTGAAAAACCAGCTTTTCCCCCCTCAAATCCAACTAATGAAAATACATGGAGAAGTATATGCATGGCCCTCTGTGCTACACTGCTAGAGATCAAGGAGGTTGGCTATGTGATCCTTGGGCAAGCTTGGTGGGATTATAAGGGACTTCTCTTATGGAATTAGCCAGACTTGCCTACCAAGGGCCAGAATTTAAGTGGGCAGGTTTCTATCACTTGAAAATGATGTTGGCTAAATTCTCTTTTCTCTGTGTCATTCATTTATGTCTCACATAGGATTAGGTGAAGCAAGATATCCAAAGTTACAAAGAACCAAATTCCTACAAAGAAAGGAATGGTTCTGTCCCATCAACACACCACAGTAGACACTAACCTAGGGCTACAAACTTTACATAGAGAAGAGGAAAGGTAAGGGAAAAGGAGATGAATCACTTTTCACTATACACTCTGAAGTAGGCTTCTGAAACACACCGATGGGACAGGAACAGCCATTACTCCAGACGGTAAGCAAACCCCAATACCCCCAAGGACTCTTGCTCCTACATTACAGAAACCAATAAGATGTGGAACCTGCAATTTTTTCCATGATTGGAGTTCTGACCATGGAATGCATGTGTCAGAGCTGGGCCTCCTCAGTGGCTTACACGGAGCAGTGGACAGCAGATCCAGAAGCATATGGAGGATTTGGCATACATTGGAACCTGTAGAGGACACTTGGTACCATAACAGAGGATGGAGGACAAAACAAATCAATTAACTACCCCAGCCAAGTGTTGGCAGTAAGTATCTGGGCAAATGGAGTCTGTAAGGTGACCTGTCAGCCAGTGGAGTCTGCAGATATCTCATTATGATTGGAATGGCAAGATTGGCAACAATACAGAACTGCTGAACTATCAAAATCACTTGGGCAGGACCCTTGGAGCATGCCCCACACTGGGGACCCTGGAAAGATTGGAAAGCTTGGTATGCCTTCTCTTTATCTCTCCCCTGTATGCCCTTCCCCCTCATACAGGAAGAAGAGAATGTGAAAACAACGGTCTTGCCCACTTTCCTCTAGCCCTTGACCCTTCGCACCCTAATCAAATATGTAAAATTTATCAAAAATAAAATTTGTACAATAAGAACAAAAACCTATTTGATGTATGCCCTGTGTTGTCCCCTACTCCACCCCCTGCATTCTTTTTCCAACTACGTGGCAGGCGGAGAGGAAGGCCCAGTGAGTTTTAAAATCTGCCCCAGCTCCACCCAATGCCCCACTTCCCCAACATGCTCCAAGACCCTTAACCCACATAAGAGCTGGCCTGCTCAACATGGAAAGGCAATCTCTTCCCACACACAGAATAGAAGGCAGAAGCATTTCCCTCTCTCCCAACTTTCCAGACTCATCCCACACCCAGACTCATCCCATGCCCCACATGGATATATGATCTCATCTTATAAGTAAACTTAAAAAAAGAAAAGATCTAGCATACTGAAGGATTGGGCTGTTACCATGTATTTGTTCCATTTGCACTCTGGCAGTTAGCTACCTCTTAATAAATTTTTTTCTGGCTACAAGTTTCTACCCTGCCCCCTCTACATTCTGTGTCTTTTGTAACACACACAAAGCACAACATTCAGTGATCAAAACATTCTACAAGCTTGCAGTCTTGAGATGTGTAGAAATAAGAAAGTTTGGAGTTGGCATCCAAGGTTATAATGTATAGCACTCTTCCACTCCCAATTCGTACACGTGAGTCCAAACTGCAGCTCTTGAGAGCGGAGTATTAAACACATTTGGAAAGTTCTAAATATACAAGGTGGTCAATGAAAGGAGAGGCTCCTCAGAAAAGTGCTCACACTCACAGCTCCCTATCTTGAGAAAGACAGTTTACATGCTGAATAAATGGACGTTTTTCCAAAGTATAGAGCATTTAGTATCACAATAGCCTAATGATGAGATAGCTCTCTCTTCAGAGTTTTAAGATTGTAGAGCCAGAACAATTGGTGCTATAAAGCTAAGGCCACAGAACACTGCTGCTTTTCTCCTCTCTTAGCTGACTTTTTCTCTGCCTGTTCCCTGCTCCAGACAATAGGGAGTTTTGGCTACAGTCTCTGATTCCAAACAGAGGAAAGTTTCTACATCAGTAGTTCTTAACTTTGCTGGTTTTGTCCCACATTTTTTTTGGATGCTGTGACTTTTGACAGACAAAAAAACAAAACAAAACAAAACACTGACAGTAAACAACCTAGCAATAATCACAACACATACTCCACCAGAGAATGACACTGTCGCTTATCCTTTAAAAGCATCTATCTAATGCACAGTTCATGGTCATGCTGTGCTGTTTTATGTTTAGTTAGTTACACTTCTATATTTTCACAGGCAAAGACAGTATGCCCCCCATTTATTCACTCCCCAAATGCCTGCAATGACAGGAAATGAGCCATACTTCAAGCCATGCTCTCAATCCAAGTCACCAACATGGATAGTAGGAACTAACTACTTGACCTATCACTGCTGCCCCCAAGGGTCTACATTATCAAGAAGCTAAAATCCAGTTCCAGAACTGGATCTCAAACCCAGGCATTTCAGTGTGGAGCACGGGCATCTTAACTGTTAAACCAAACACCTGACCTTGTACTAATTTGTGTTTTTAAATCTCTGTGTAGACCAAACCGTCATATCGGAAGGTGAAGTCTTCACATGTTCTACTAAGTGCCTAATCCTTCGATACCAAGTTGGCATGGTGCCATCAACCTTCACGTCCCTTCCTTTCAACACAGAGTTGTCTTCTATAGTCCATTAATTCAATGCTTAGTTCAGTTCAGTGTTTCATCCAAAAGACAGCATACTTTTCAGATCTACTGTCACAGCACAAATTAGTCAAAGGCTAATAGTACAAGAGTGTAATGCAACATATGTATTAAGACTCCTATAAATGCATGCACTTTCCTCAAGCAGAAATAAGTGTAAGACAGCAGGAGAAATAGTCTTCGGATACTTGGCAGAAACCATGGGCTCTAGGCATCAGCACAAAGTCCTCTTTCTATGGTGCACTTCAGAAAAGATAAATCTTTCTATGGGTTGGGCCTGGAGTCAAAACCAAAGAAGAGTATTCCAGAAATTGTGATGGATAGGGGACAAAATAGGGCCCAAGCTCCAGGTAGTCTGACCTATGGCTGTGATTCCCCCACAAGTATTACAATATAAAATTTCTGTATGACCTATGAGTCAGTAAAGAATTTAATAAAAGAAAAGAAACTATTTTGAAGAAATGAAAACAGAAGCAAAAATATCAAAACCCATGAGATGCAGCAAAAAACAGTATTGAAAGGGTTATTGATCTTACATTTTGCATGAAGGTTGCCCTACAACAGAGAGAACATATATTTGTCCTTTTGGAATTGACTTGTCTCCCTGAGCATAGTGGTCTCTAGTTGGGACCAACTGGTTGCAAATGGTAGAATTTCATTCTTTTTAATGACTGAGTAGTATTCCATGGAGTAGATGTGCCGCAGTTTCCTTATATACTCCTCTTTTAGCATCATTTTCTCCAAAAATATTTTTTTGTTTTCTTTTTCATCTCTCCAGTGATGTGTTGCTCATTCTGTAGCATGGTATTTAACTTCATGGTGCTGTAAATTTTCTACTTTTCTTCCTGTTGCTGATTGTGTTTTAGGGCTTTGCATATATGAGGATGTATAGTAACTATGTGATAGAGACTATCATATCCAGAAGTGAAGATGCACTGCAGTATGCATCTCTACTTCCAAATCAAGGATGGACTCCCAATCAAACTGTTGGATATATCTTGACAACAGGATGTTGGACTCTCTGCTATTGTCCATACCTATAATGTCAGGATACACTTAAATAGCAGAATGATGGACTTATGACTGCTTATGAAGGACTATACTCTTTTAATAATATAGGGGAAATCAGTGTTGGGGAGGGAATTTGGGAAGGAGGTGAGGGGAATCCCAGAGTCTATGGAATTATGTCATAAAATAAAATAAAATTTTTTAAAATATGTAGAGAAAAATAAGCTGAAATTTCAGTATAATAATATAGAAAAATCCTTTGAGAACCTGCAAGAATATTTCTTCTCTGGTTGAGGATGCTAGGTTTAGGGTCCAAGCCAATCAAGTGTCTTTATCTTGTGAAAACAATCAGTAAAATGCAGGGGAAAATGCTAAGTTAAATACTTTCTGACAAAATGCATTATTTGCATGCATAATATTTCCTATGTTCATATATCTATTTTTTTGTAAGAAAAACCGCTGAAACCCAAGGCTTTATTGAAAAGAAAGCAGTAGCAAATTATGTGACAAATCCTTAATCTGACATAGGTAAAGTTGAAAATACAGGTACTTAACTGAGTAATTAGAAAAATGTACAAATGTACAGTATTTAAAATTTATGTAAAATTGAAAGCAGATGTACAGGGCCTGGCATTGTGGCATAGCAATTAAAGTTGCCACTTGGGACTTGAGTATCCCATGTGGGTTCTAGTTTGAGTCCTTGCTGCTCTACTTCCATTTCAGCTCCTTGAAAATGGGAAAAGCAGCAGAGAAGAGCTCATGTACTTGATCCCCTGGTAGCCACATGTGTGGATCCTGGCTCCTGCTTTGGCCTGGCCCAGGGGCGGTCATTGCTACAATCTGGGAAATGATTCAACAGTTGCATAGTCTCTCTCTCTCTCTCTCTTTCCACTTCTCTCTTCCTCTCTCTGCGTAACTTTGATCTTCAAATAAATGAATGGGTAAATATTTTTCACAAAGCAAAAATATCTTTTTAATAAGATATGAATACAAGATAATCCATGATCCAGATTGCCTGATACTCTGAAAAGTATAGATATGAAAATATTTTTTTCAGACAAGGGGAAAGGCTCACCATTTAAAAGAAGAAAAAATGTTTTATAGAACTCCCAACAGGGCTGATCTAAGCAATCTTCACCACGACACATGATAACCAAGCTCTCTTCAACTGAACATAAGGAAAAGATCCCTAAATGTGATCATGAAAAAAAGATCAATTGACATATGAAGGAATGGCAGTTAAGCTCACAGGAGATCTCTCACAGGAAACTCTGCAGGCCAGAAGAGAATGGAGTGACATATTCCAGATTCTAAAAGAAAAAAATTGTCAACCCAGGATAACATATCCAGCAAAACTTTCTTTTGTCTTTGAAAACGAAAATAAAAATAGTTAAAAGAAATAAAGAAAAGTTAAAAGAATGTGCCTCTTCCAAACCTGCCATACAAATGATACTTAAAGATATTCTCTTGACAGAGAAGAGGAATAACGCCCACCAAAACCAAAGGCAAATGTAAAGAACATCCCAGTAAAATAACATAGGCAGCTAAATCAATGAACAACCCATTTCTAAATGACAGGACAAAATTACCACCCATACGTATTAACCCTGAATATAAATGGCTTAAGCTCAATCAAACATCATAGATTAGTAGGCTGAATTAAAAAACACAATTCATATATCTGTTGCCTACAGGAGACACATTTCACCAACAAAAATCAGTGGAAACCATATCTCATGGATTTTAATTTTTTGTTGTTGTTAGTTTCATGTCTTCAAAACACTTTCTTCTGATTAAATTCTTCACTCATAGACCATACAGTAGTATCATTTTCTTCAAGAAAGTTCTTGATTTTCTTTTACATTTTTTTTCAGCAACACATTAGTCATTCAGTAATATGTTATTTAACTTCATGGCGTTTTTTAGTTTCTTTTTTTTCTTCCTGTTGTTGACTTTGTATTGTGGCTTCCTATTTAAGGGGATGTATAGTAGCTGTATCACGGAGACTCTCATATCTAGCAATGGGTTATTTAACTTCATGGCACTGTAAATTTCTATTTTACTTCCTACTGCTGATTTTGTATTGTGGCTTTTCATTTAAGGAGCTGTACGGTAACTGTGTAATGGAGACTAAGACATCCAGATGTGAGGATACAGTACAGTATACATCTCTAATTCCAGGCTAAGGATGGACTCCCAATGAAACTGTTTACTACATGACAATAGGATGCTGGACTCTCTGCCATTGTCCATGCCCACAGTAATGGACATACGACTGTGTATGATATTTTAGTAGTGATATTGCTTAATTCAGTGGGGGAGGGGAAATTGGGGAGGGGATAAGGGAAATGCCAGGGACATATGGAACGGTATCATAAAATAATAATAATAATAATAGATTTTTTTAAATGAAAAACAAAAAATGGCATTTTGGGGGGCCCAGGGCAATAGTGTAGCAGTTAAAGTCCTCTTCTTGAACTAGCCAGGATCCCATATGGTCACCAGTTCAAATCCTGGCTGCCCTACTTCCCATCCAGCTCCCTGCTTATGACCTGGGAAAACAGTCGAGGATAGTCCAAAGCCTTGAGACCCTGCATCCATGCGTGGGAAACCCAGAAGAAGCTCCTGGCCGCTGGCTCTGGATGGCTCAGTTCTAGCTGTTGTAGCCACTTGGGAAGTGAACCACCAGATGGAAGATCTTCCTCTCTGTCTCTCCTCCTCTCTGTATATCTATCTTTCTAATAAAAATTAATAAATCTTTAATAAATAATAAAATAATGGCATTTTTCAAGCATGTTATCCGTGGATATATACATTGAAATATGCACATGTATATGTGTTCTAGGGGGAAAAAAGAAATCAATAGTCCCAAATCGGTAAGATTAAGAATATATTTATTTTCTTTCATTTTTTCCTATTATTTACTACAAGCATGCATTACATTCAGTATATATATTAGGACAACAGGCAAGCCTATGTTCAACTTTGTGGTAAACTTGAATGAACAATGAAATTTATATGATGAGCCAAATGTTTATACTCTCAATTCATATGGTAAAGAATTAACTCCAAATAAGATGGTTTTGCAGATGGAGCCTATGGGAAGCAACGGGGATTTTATGGGCCAAGAAGGCAGGGTCCCCATGTGAAGTTAGGGCTAAGAAGCATCTACTGCATATCTCCCTGGTGACATACTACGTAAGTTCTCCTAGTGAGACTTCTCTTTCATTGATTGCAGTCTTTATGTCACTCGGCGTTTATTATGGCTTACTCTAACTCACTAAACATGACCCTAATAAGTCCAAAGATTCTGTGACAACATTTTCAAATCTAAATAAAATTTTACAGGAGTGGAGAAGAAGACAAAACAAGACAACTGGGTCTGATTCACCCAGTAATGGTGGACCCTTGGACTCTTAACTCATAGTATTACAGCCTGGTTCTCCCGGGCCATCTCTAGTTTTCACCTTTTCCAAAGCCATGTTCTTCCATCATTGCTCCTCATTGATATCACATTATGTCAGTGAAATCAGCTCTTGTGGCTTACAATTAAACAACTGAAGGGAAAAACTAATAATGATCACGTGCATTTTAGTTCTTTCTCAGCATTTTCTGACCAGCAGGTCCCCGCGACCACCAAGAGGATGAGTTGACAGTGCTTCTCAACAATAATCACCGGAAAGCGTCTGGTCAAGCACATCCATTTATTGTAAAACAAGTACAAACTTACATAGACTGAGAAAAGGGGAAGGCAGAAGGACATTTACCAACAACCCTTCCATTCACCAATGGCACCGTAATTGGCTAGAAGGTGTTTGTCTATCTATTTCTCTCTGGACTTTCCAGTCATGCTGTCAGTCACACACATCATGTCTGACTTGCAGATAGGCTATTGGTCACATACACCACATACACACTGACTTCTCATAGTTGCTCATCAAGAAGTCCAAGCACAGTTCATCCAGGGACAGAGAAGAGAAACTGGGGTGCAACCCAGTGCTCTCATCTATACAGCCAGTGATTAAGTCAGGCTGAGGTCTTGGTGTGCCAAGACCATAACTAGTGGGCTGCCCCAGGGAAATGGTATGCATGTCTTTATGACCTCCCACAAGGGCAAACAGAGATCCAGGAGCAATCTCCCACATCTCCCCTCAATGCTCTTGGAATGAATTCTGCCACCAAGATTTCCGCTAAAAGGGCAGCATTAGTTCTGCAACCCTAAAATTCTAGAACAGATATTGGGGACAAAAATCAACACAAGACCACCACCTATTATTGCATCACTCTGCAGGCAGAATGCCTGCCACAACAATGCTATCTGTCCTTGATGTAAGAGCAACTCCTGTTAGAGAGCAAGGATACGGTTTATAAGTTGATTGGCTTAATTATGGTTCCCAATAGTATTGGCAGTTAGCACGGGTATATAGTTTATAGTTTCTACAGTCTGGATGATCTGAGTCAAGCACACCATACACATTGCTGCAGCAGCCACCATGGCCACAGGGGAAACAATAGTGATATAAGGCCAAGTGTGCATTTGGTCAAATGCGCTATAGAAGAGAAAATCTTGCCATATGCTTGCTTCCAGAGTCTCTTCCACTTATCATTCAGCTGGACTGCAATCCACAGTACTGGTGCCATTCTGTGAATTTACTGCTTGACTATTAGTAATTAATGTTACACACAATACCACCAGAAGGAGCCCAGTGGGAATTGGGGTCAGGAACAGCCACTGGACCTGATCCACTAACCCCTTTAATCCCCCCTTATGTCACCCAGTGTTGGGAGGGGGTTGGCCTCCTTGATGGCAGATTGTTTAGGATCAGGTTCTGGAATTTTCTTATTGGAGGGGTACCCTTCAGTGTTGGAGGTTGGGGGAATTCAGGGCTTAACATTATGGACAGGCACCCACACATGTTATAGCTCAGTTTCTAAAAGCGCACTGGTAAACCCTCTTTCCTTAGTTAGCAAGGGCTTGGGGTCCTTCCACTTTTGGGTGGCTGATATTCTCCACAGAATTAAAGGCACTTGCACAGGGCCAGTAAGAGGGCCACTGCTGGCAGCTCACTGGAAGAGGAAATCTGAAGAAAATTTAAGATGCACAAAGCCAAATTAACATGGTCACCACTTTCGAAGCATATTTTTCAGATCTTGAGGATTGTAGGGGATGCCTGAGAAATAATGAATGGCATATTTTTTTGCAAAAGGCGGCAAAGACTTTAGAGCTATAGGTGGGACCATTGTCAGTTTTAATAGAATGCGGTAGGCCCATTATAAGAAAACATGATAAGAGATGGGCCACAACCTTGGGACACTCTCACCCATTGAAGGGGTGGCCATAATAAATCCTGAGTAAGTATCCACAGTAACATGAAGATATTGCTGTTTGCCAAAGGAGGGGCAATGTGTCACATCCATTTGCCACAGAGCATTAGCCTTAAGGTCATGAGGATTGACCCCCATACATTGTAAGGGTCCTAGAGGAAGAAACAGGGCACACGCTGCACATTGATGGACAAGATGTTTGCACTGATGAATGGTTAGATCAGGGAGTAGGACAGCAAGGGAACACACCGATCAATGAAACCAGTAGTGGAGATCATGCACCATACATTCAGTGTACAAAATGGTAGGGCGCATCATGGCATCCATGCACTGATTAAGGAAGGATAAAGAGCCAGGAAGGCCTGAATGAACTCTCATATGTTATGTAAAGATGGGGGAACCACTGCTTCCAGTAACTGTTGAGTTGAGACAATTGATACATCCAAAAGGCTAGAGTAATTCAATTTGCAAAACACATAAGGAACCTGAGGAACCAACTGTGCACAATATATATTATCAATGAATAAATTACAGAGCTCTGGAGTGAGGCATAAAAGAGGGTAATGGCCAGCAACTCAGAAAACTGCAGCTGACCCTGCCAAGCCAGCACACACAAACTGTTGAGGTAATTGGGTTTTTTAGGTATATTTAATTGCAACTTTTGTGCTGTGGAACTAATATCAGTAAAAATTAATGAGGCTTGAGGAATTTGTTGAGAAAGAACCATTGAGGCCAAGGTTAGACACATAGCCAGAATAAACTGAGTGGGAGTGGGGGATGGCTATCAATTTGCCCTGTATATCCTTCTAATGAGGCTGAGAGAATTTTAAATGATTAGAATTTAAAACAAAGAATTCAACATATCTTTAGAGACAGACAGTATCAAAATATCCAGCTTCCAACCTAACTGCCCTAAGAAAAGGCGCAGTTTTTAAACTATGGCGGTGAGCATGGAAATGGGGGATTGGGCTACCATGCTGCCAGACATTTTAGATATACCCATTCAAGAATATTATCTGGCAGTTGCCACAATATACCAAGTTGCTCAGCATCAAGGACAAAGCCTTAATATCCTTTCCACTGTTGGAGTTTCAGGGAACCAATGCCCTGATTGAGCAGAGTAATAACAAATTCAGCTTTCTCTGTAAGCATGATCGAAATCACCACTCAAGCAAGCAAAAAAGTGGAGTAAGCTGTTGAGCACTCAATTTCAACAGAGGACCCAAATAAAATGAATTTGTAAATTACTTAAAGTGGCTTCTTGGGGAACCATAATGCGGGGCAGTTCTAAGTGCATGGTATATGGGAGCACCCCAGACCCCCAAAAATAAAAAGGAGAAATACGCTACATCTCTTCAGGGGCCATGGTAAGGCTCAAGGATGGGAGATTACTCTGAGCCACTCAGAAGGCATGCTCAGGATCACTAGAAATCTGATGGGCTAATAGGACATCATCAATATAAGGAACTATAGACAAGCCAGAAATGGCTTTAATGCCTGGGACGCATAGATCAGACAAATGGTAGGGCAATTTTTTCATTCCTTGATGAAGCAGTGTTCCCTGAAACTGCTGCATAAGAACTGAATTATTGGTTACACGCACAGTAAAGGCAAAATGTTCCCTACTGTTGGGATGTAAGGGAATGCTAAAGAAACATTCTTTAATGTCCAAAATATGGATGACATTGCAGCAGAGAATACTGTTGCTTGGAGCAAGTCAGTTTGGGTGGTGTCCATTTTCTTCATTTGGGGATTATTGGCTCTCAAACATGGAGAAGGCAAAAGGCATTACCAGTTTTCTAATAACAAAAATGCAGGTGTTATAGCAGCTCATGGAGCGCTCTAAATAGTTAGCACCCAATTGTTATTGAACTAAGTTATGTAAATGTATTAATGTTTCTCAAGAAAGAGACCACTGTTCCACCAAAACAGGGGATTCACCAGTCCACTATAATTTGATGGGGGGCATGATGAGGACAGAAGCCATTAGGATGGGGATGCTAGAGAAAATCAAGATAGCAGAATAGGGTGGGGACACAGACACAGAAACATTAGCCAGGTTGCAGCAGAGAGGGTACATTCCAGGAAACAGGAGAGGACAGACCAATGACAGAGGGGCATCTGGAGACTGATAGACACAGGAAAACAGAGGAAATAGTGGGGTGGTGTTGTAGTGACCAGACATCCCAGCAGCATTCAGCCAGTAGCAATCTAAATTGCACCTGAGGCCGAAACTCCACCAGCAACAAGGTGGGAAGGGGCATTCACCAGGAACTCAGGAGGTGAACCAAGACAAAGAACTGCCCATCCTGCTGGTTTGTTTGCTTTGATTAGAAGGAGAGACAGAACAGCAGATCTCAAACAGGCAGTGCCGTAATAGGGCGGATTTCACTGCTCAGACCTTCAACAGAGCCAAAACGGTGCCATTTTGTATAAGAAGATAAAGGCTATGAGACAGGATGGCACAGGCATTAAGCTGGGAGCAAACTCATTTCTGGCTCAGTGCATTGCAATTACATAGGTTCAACCCAAAATAGGTCCAAGTAGCCCCCAGACCTAAAGACCAGCAGATCAAGAACTCTGTCAGTGGCACATTAGGCGCCACTTAGAACAGTCTTACAAAGGCTTTGAAACTACAGAGACAACAGCGAGCTGCGCAAGCACTGAGCTGAGAGCAAGCTCACTGAGCTCAGTGCACTGCATTGGTCCCACAGAGAAAATAATACTGACTTAGATATCCAATGACTCAACATAGGTCCATATGGCTCTCAGACCTAAAGGCCAACAGGTTCCAGCAAGATCAGTACCACCAACAACCTAGCTATTTAGGATACCTGATGTTTTCTAATCCTGGGAACTACTAAAAGCAGAAGTGAGAGCAGTTGTACAGACAAAGGTACAACAGCACATGGGATCACGGGAGGAAGAATGCTTAGCCTGGAGCTGGGGCTATGGAGACACCATGGTAGAAGTCTAACATAGGAACTCAGATCTGAAACTTGCTGGAAGAAGTGGCACAAATGATTGCAAACAAACGGCTGTGTGCCAACTGCAATGACTGAAATCTAATTGCAGACCTGAGGGTGACACAGCTTAGAAGCCTGCCCTAAGAAAAAGAATCTGCTAACCAGAAGTGCAATGACCAGAGCAAAGAAGAGACAAAGGCACAATGAATATTACTGAAAACTCTCCTGCAAAGGAGCAAAAGCCTTTGCCAACCTCAGAGTTAAGTGAAGAATACATCAAAGAAATGGAGGAAACAGAACTCAAAAGAACTCATTATAAAGATTCTTATCAACAATGAGAAGCACATATAAGAGTTCAAGGACTGCAAGGAATATGTCACACAGGAGATAGCAACACTGAAACAAAATCAAGCCAAATTACCGGAAATGAAGGATGCAATAGAGCAAATTAAAACTTCAATGGAAAGTCTCCATAATAGAATGAAAAAGGCCAAAAAAGAATCTCAGAATTGGAAGGTATTTCTTCTCACAACAAGGAAACAATCAAAGGGCTGGAAGCAGAGCTGGGTGAAAATATAAATAAGGTACTCAAGAATTAAAAGACACTATTAAAAGGCCAAATATAAGAGTTATGGGAGTTCCACAAGGTGCAGAAAGAGGAGCTGGGATTAAAAGTATATTCAATCAAACAATAAAAGGAAATTTCCCTAATGTGGAGAAAGAATTGGGAAATAACATCCAAGAGAGGCACAGAACTCACAACAGGGTTGACCAAAGGCAATCTTCACCATGACCCATGATAATAAAGCTCACTTCAATCAAACATAAGGAAAAGATCCCTAAATGTGATTGTGAAAAAAATCAATTGACATATAGAGGAATGGCAATTAAATTCACAGCTGACCTTTCACAGGAAACTCTACAAGCCAGAAGAGAATGGAGCAACATATTCCAGATTCTAAAAGCAAAAAAGTTATTGGCCCAGAATAATGTACCCAGCAAAGCTTTCCTTTGTCTTTGAAAATGTAATAAAATTCTTCCACAGTAAAGAAAAGTTAAACTAATATACCTCTTCCAACAATGCCCTACATATGATACTTACAGATGTTCTCTTGACAGAGAAAAGGAATAGCACCCACCAAAACCAAATGTAAATGTGAAGACTATCCCAGTAAATTAACAACAAAAGACTAAATCAAACCCACTGCTAAATGACAGGACTAAATTACCGCCCATTCATATTAACCCTGAGTGCAATGGCTTAAACTCATCAATTGAACGTAATCGATAAGTAGACTAGATTAAAAGAAACAAAACTCATCTATTTGTTACCTACAGGAGATACACCTCACCAACAAAGATCAGCAGAAACTGTATCTCATGAATTCTGATATTTTTTTTTAGTTTCATTACTTCAAAACATCTTTTTCTCATTAAATTCTCCCATCTCATAGATCATATAATAGCATCATTTTGTTCAAGAATGTTCTTGATTTTCTTTTTCATTTCTTCAGCAACACATTATTTCAGCAGAATGTTATTTAATTTCATGGCATTTTTAATTTCCTTTTTTCTTTCTGTTGTTGATTTTGTTTTGTGGCTTTTCATCTAAGGGGAGGTATAGTAACTATGTAATATATATATATATAATATAATATAACATATATATATATATATATATATATATCCAGTGTCTCATATATAGTAGCAAGTTGCTTAACTTCATGGCATTGTAAATTTCTGTTTTATTTCCCTATGTTAATTTCATTTTGTGGCTTTTTCACTTGGGGGAATTTACAGTTACTGTGTAGTGGAGATTGTCATGTCCAGATGTGAGGATATGGTGCAGTGTGTGCATCTCTACTTCTGGATTGAGGATGGACTCCCAGGGAAACTTGGATGCATCTTGGCAACAGGATGCAGGACTCTCTGCTATTGTCTATGCCCACAATGATGGACTTTTGACTGTTTATAAGGAACTCTGCTGTTGTAATGATACGGGAGAATTCAGTGGGCAGACAGGGGTTGGAATTTGTTGAGGGGTAGGGGAAGTCTCAAGGCCTATGGAGCTGTAGAATGGGTTGAAGACCAGTAAGGAAAAGCCACTGTTCCTGCTAGGACAGGAGGTGAACTGAGTAATGCTGGCTCAAGGACCCACTGGTATGGGCGAAATCTGGCATTTGGAGGGGTTCTGATGGAGAAGCGTGGGCAACTCCTCTGGCGGAGCGCAGACCCTGCAGGTAGGCACAGGAGGCACGAGGGGAAACAGCCCAAAACAGGTCATGGAAAGTTTCCCACTGGCATACATTTGGCGTGGGTTGGGGGCGGACAAGGCTGAATTGATTCGCATCATCCACTGGCAAATTCAAGCACCGGAACAGTGTGGGTCGAGCCAGGTTCAGTTGTGACAAAAGCAGTACACAATACGGAATGCCAAGGTGAGGCTGCCTGTACCAGATGTGACCGCAGCTGACCGCAGCACCCAACAGCACACATAAGAACCAGGAAGAGAGGGGGCAGAACCGGCAGGGGAATAGAGGTGGTTCCCCTGCTGGACAGCTACTCCCACTGGAGAGCATGTGCTGGGGTGGGGGCAGACCAGACCAAGCAGGGCTACAACTCCTGTGCGCCTCATGTGGCCTGATCAGGGAAAAGCCAGGCTGGGCTGATTATTCCTACAGGTGCAATCTACAATTAGAGTGGGTGAGGGTTGTTTGGGCTTAGCCGCAGCATCAGGTGGCAGAAGCTGGCACTGGGGTCTAATTCTGTCAAGTTAAACCACAGAACCATCTGGAGAGTGCATAATCCGGGAGTGGCTTGGGAGGGCAATAGTGGGCTCCTCCCTCTTGGGTTACCACACCCACGGAAGGGCACAAAAACTAGGACAGGGGCTGGGGTGGCTAGATAGACATCCAGCAACATCCATGAAGGCTGGATGGTTGAGCTGGTTAGATTGAACAAGGCTTTAATACCCATTGACATGTACGAGCAGAAGGGGATATGGGACAGTCTGGATTACTGCTACACATACTGACAAACCAGGGAATGGGGCAGGCCTGGTGGGGGTTATTGTGGGTTGCTCCGACTAGCCTGCAGCCCACACTGGTTTGTTTGAGGGCCGAGTATGCGCTGGGCAGCACCAGGCTGCATTGCAGCAACCATTGGTCCCAGTGGAAGACAGGGCTGGAAACAGAACCAACCCAGCAATTACAACCACCAGCTGATTGGGGTGATGAACTGTGCCAGGCCCTGTATTTGCTAGTACATACAAGAATCTGGTCTGGGAACACCTCAGACAAAGTCTCTTTGAGGATCTCCCCAATCGAACTGCCAGACTCAGAACCCTAACCATGAAAAGAGAGAGGACAGAAGTAGTCAATCAATTACTTCAGCTATATTGGCAGTGAAAAACTGGGCAAATGGAGACTCTAAGATGGACTATGTCAATCAGTGGATTCTTCAAAGACCTCATCATGCTTGAGCAGCAAGACTGGCAGCAATTAATAACTGTTGAATTATCAAGACCACTTGAGCAAGACCCTTGGAGCAAGCCCCACATCTGGGACCTGGGGTGGGTGGGAAACTGGGTAGGGTTTCTCCCTTAAAATCCCCTTTTACATCAGATATATGAAGCAAACAATAAAAAATGATAATAATAATAATAACTTGTTTTAAAATATTGGGGGTGCCACTGAGAAACAGGCTCCTTACAGCTACTTTGTATTGAGTCCTCCAAGAAAAGCTTATCTATCACCAGTGGTAAGCATGGCCCCCATCTTGCCAAGTAGGTCATGGCCAAAAAGACTATTACTTAGGCCCTCAGCAATCACTAGCTGGATGTGACCTTCATGCCCATCAGGGTTTCTCCCTATTACAAGCTGCTTTAACTGGTGACATAAGGCCACCAACACTTCTTAACCCAGACCATTGTGTGGCTTCCTACTCGGGGGGATCCTTTCCTCACGCAAGATGGTTACATCAGCACTTGAGTCTGCGACGCCCTTAAATACCTTTTCATGTATGCACAACTTAGTAATAGATTCAAGGGGGATAGTCCAATAGGCACCTAAGGAAGTCATTCCCATTTGATCGTTCAGTGGAAGAGGATTGTGATGCTCCCCCCATGACTTATAGGGCCAGGGTTCATCCCGTTGCCCGTTTAAAGGCTGGCCATCCTTGGCATAACAGGACTGGCAATCTTTAGCCCAGGGAAACCTCCTTTGGCAGTGAAGGCACATTGAGTAGGACACAGAGGCCAGGAGGTCAGGGTTGAGTATTGAAGAGTGGACCTGAATGGCTGAGATAGGACAGTTGGATCTCATGAGCCCTTGACCCCAACAATCCCACCATAGAGGGGGCTCAGCTGACCCTGCGAGGCTTTGAACTTGAACCACAGCTCCAAGGCTTCGGCCAATATCCTGTTCTGAGAAGATTTGGTCCCTGTATCCTGGCAGACCTCTATCCAATCACCCAATGGCTTAAGTTACACAGGAGCGACAGCAGCACGTTTCTTGTTTAGTCCTTCCCACACCAACTCATGAACCAGCACTCTCATGTGCGACTTTACCCTGCACAGCTTGGATCACTCTGGAAAGAACATGAGTAAGATGGAAAGAACATCCTCATTAGGCTTTTGGCGAAGCCCCTGAAGGCTAACTGAGCCACTTCCTGGTGCAGTTTACGCCAGGCACAAAGAGCACAAAGTTTCACCTGATGAAAAAACTGAGGGGGTCCTGCAGACTGTGCCAGTAGATCCATCCAGTGACTCTCACCCCGAAAGCTTGCTGGGGATGTGCAGATGGTGGCTGCCACGTAATTGCAGTGGCTTACTCCTCACATTCATCATAAAAAATGCATTCCACTTTAGAAAATCTGCAGCTCGGAGGACACATTCACCACGCCCTTCCAGTCTTGGGGGCTGTTTAGATTAATTTTCAAACAACTACTTGGTATAGGGCACACACAGGCCATTTTTCTGGATGGCTTCACACACTTTCTTCAAGGTCAAGGGCCGTGGGGTACCACTGGCAGAAATGCTGCCGGAAGACAACTATATTAACTGGGAAGGTCTCAAGAGGAGGGTTGGCCCCCGGACAGAGCTGGGGAAGAGGTTGGCTCCATGGTGGCTAGAGTGGGAGGGGTAATAGAGCTACTTGACCAGAATAGAGTCCCAAGGGCAAGAACCAGGAGGATTGAGTCCAACCTGCACAACGGGTAGACAAGACAGAGCTGCAGAGGCTAAGACCAGCAACATCCAAAACCCACGCAAGGCTGCAGTGGCAGTAGCCATTTGCCACCAGGGCCAATGTTCCTAGATTCCCCAGCACAGCACGTGGACCAATAGTCAGATTAACAACAGGCATGCATGGGGTGTCCCAGAGGCTGCCGTGGAAGCGATATGGACAGTTATGGAACTCCACTGCTGGGCCTCATCATTAGTGGGCACAGCAGAACCCTGAAGAAGGGATGGAACTTAATTTCACTGCCTTCTGATTCAGAGGAACCTGCCTGCAGGGTATTTTGGGTAGAGATTTCGAAGGCAGCTAATGCTGCCCAGACCAGTTCTAAGTCAGCGGCCAGGTGCTGGCTGGGGTGACACACTGCACTGAACCGCAGATCCTGAGGGGGCAGACCCCACGGA
The DNA here is from genome assembly GCF_017591425.1 of Ochotona curzoniae. NCBI lineage: Eukaryota > Metazoa > Chordata > Mammalia > Lagomorpha > Ochotonidae > Ochotona > Ochotona curzoniae. The sequence goes on from NW_024466605.1 coordinate 7,258,631, forward strand.
AGAGGCCCATGTGACTTTTTGAATCTTGAATCGGTTTGAACCATGGCTGCAGTGAGACAATTTATTGGCCAAGAGACAAGTACCTGATTGGGATTGCGAGACAGGATCTCTGATAAAGTCCCATAAGGGGCCCAACTAAAGGGACCAAGCCTGATGTGTTCAGATCCCTGTTCAGGAATCAGTTCTGAGAGCTTATGACCAATAGGCCCCCCTGACCACCAAGAGGATGAGGTAACAGTGCTTCTCAATAAGAATCACCAGAGGCAGTTTAGTCATTCATGTCCATCTATTGTAAAGCAAACACAAACTTAAATAGATTAAGAAAAGGGGAATGCAGAAGGACATTTAGCAACAATCCTTCCACCCACCAATGACACTGTAATTGGCTAGAAGGTCTCTCTCTCTCTCTCTCTCTCTCTCTCGACTTTCCAATCATGCTGTCAGTCATACACAATATGTCTGGTTTGCAGCTGCTTTTCAAAAAGTGACAACTTTCCTCAAAACCTTTTCATGTTGAAAAGAGTAAAAACACAAGCCCATAAAATAGTATGCAAAGATTCGTGGGAAGAACCCAGCCCTCTTTCTGTGTTCTTTGATATTTTCTCTGACCCAGGCAACTTCCAACTTTACTTTCCATCATCTTGCTGAAGCCACATGGCTCCATTTGCCACTCACCAAGGCAGCCAAGGTCCCTATTGGGTGACCACATTGGACACATGTGCTTCAATTCACAGCAGGAAGGTTTAAGAGCAAGTGGGCATGGGTGAAGAGGAACACAAGAGAGGGAACTAGGGAAGGAGTGAAGGAAAAGAGAAAGATAGAGAGAGATAACAGTTGGCCAGGCTTATCCATGTCAACCGAGTCCCTTGATAACCAACCCATGTTGTGGAACCTTAATGAGTCCTTTCCTAAGGAGAGAGCCCTAGGACAATTTAAAGGCTCTACCACATCTCAAACTGTGACATTAGGATTCAGTTTCAACATGAACTGTGCTGGGGACCCACCACGTACAAGCCGAAGCAATGTCCTTCTCAAAAGGTAATAGTACTCAAGATGTGTGTGACATTCTACCAGGACCCTCCACCCTGTTCTTATTCATACCAGCAGTCCCTGCTCTGCCACTGTCATTGTCCCCCACTTTTCACTCGGCCCTCTAGAAATGTGGGATCAGGGTGGAGGAGGGGGATGAGGAGCTGAGAATGTCTACCTTCTTATGGCTACAGAGGATGTTGACCCCTGAGAGGAAGAACGACTTGGGGATTACTTGCACTTGAGGTGGAAAACACATCAGTTTAGCAAAGACACAAACAACTAGATCATTCAAAGCACAGCCAAGTGGTGTTTGCCAGAGATGACATAATCCCTGAGCAACGTCAAGCCCTGCACCCATATCCACAGCTGAAAAATGCAGTTAAGACTGATTGATGATCATATCACAGGCCATAAATTTTAACTGCAATTAGCATGCAGAAGAGAAGAAGCAATCTCACTTGTAACCTCGGCTAAGAATTGTTTTGCTCAGGATCACACTCCCTTATTTTTCTGGGGACCCCACCCTCACCATTCTGACTAGATGAGAAAACACGTTTCAGTTGTGCTTTCTTGTGTTTGTTGGGCTTTAGTTTTTATTTATTTAACTATTTCAAGCAGAGAGAGAGAGAAATCTCCCATCCACTGGTTTACTCTAAATGTCTACCACAGCTGAGTTTGGGTCTGGCTGAAGCCAAGCCTCGTATTTGGGTGGTGGGAACCTGACTACTTGAACCAGTACTTTTAGCCCCCTGGGCTCTGCAGTAAGTTGGAACTAGGGGTGGATCTAGGAATTAAACCCGGGAACTCCCATGTGGAATGCAAGTGTTCCAGGTAATGTCTTAACCACTGTACCAAACACCACACTCCGACTCCGCTTCCCCCTATCAGCCCCACTACCACCACTATCACTCTTAAACACCATTTGGGATTTTTTGACATCTCTCTCTCACTCTCCCTCTGTGTGTGTGTGTGTGTGTGTGTGTGTTTTAAGTTCATTTGTTGAGGATGAGGAGAGAAATCAAATGCTCAATGCATCAGAAAGCCAAGATGTGATTCAAAGCAGCCACTCAGAGTAGATTTTAAATGAGGATCCAGGAGCTGTGGAATTGCAACCAGACATCTCACAGCCCCTGGGAAGGATGAGCATAGCAAGCAGTTGAGTTCTGCACTGGAGCAGCTCCATTTGATATATCAGAGCTCTACAAAGGATTATGCCTAGGGAAAAAAAATAATATCCCATTGCTATCATTAAGTTTGAAAACAACTCTCTTATATTGCAACAACATCTTTACAAATTCACTGAGAACTAATTATAGCAAATCTGTCCCTCCACTGGCTCTGCTAAGGAATCTATGCCTTTCCAGTGTGTCTTCACATCCTACAAATTCCTGTTATTTACACTTGATCATTTTCAGCCATGGGGACTGTATTCTAGAGGTGTGGTCCCTTATTGATAGCTTTTATTTGTTGCTTAGCTAGCTTTGCTGAGAAGGCTATGTGCCTTCTATTTTCAGGAAATGTCCCCAGAGTGTGTGGAATGGTTAGGACACAGTACCCCATCTCCCTCTATGAAAGACAGCAATAGACTCCTCCTTCCCTATCTCCGGTGGCCATTTGGCCACATGAGTCCACCAACTAGGTGTGAAGGGTGTGTTGCTCACAGACCACAACCCCAGGCTGACTCACCACAGATACAAAAAGAAAACACGCATTTGCTTTTCCCTATTACAAAAAAAGACCAAAAAAATTGCTTTATATCATTTATGATGCATAACTTGCCTGATATCTGTATATTTATGCTTGTTAAAGTTGATTATAAATATTAAAACTGTAAGCCATGCTTCATGATCAATAAGTTTTGTTTCTTATATAAGACTAAGTCCTCAGGAACCAACTTTTGCTTGAAATTAGGAATCATAGCTCTTTCAGTACAACTACCATGTGAAATTTAAAATTAGACTGTATGCAACTCTTTTGAACCTTCTAGATTAAACTTCAAAAAGTGACTCAATATATTACTGTGCAACACACCAGAACACAAACTTTGTCTTGCTAGGAAAGCATAATAGGTGACAGGTATCTTTTAACCAGAGTTGACTTTTCTGCATGCGGCGTCTCTAGCCCTTAGTTGATGTGGGGGGTGGGGAGGATGTGTGACTGTATTGAAGATAAGTTATGCTATACAACATAACAAAAAACTCCAAATCTTGGTGGTTGATTACACACAGGTTTATTTCTCACAGACTCACTTCTGATGAAGGATGGCTAACTCCTGTCAGTGGGTTAACATCTTTCCTAATCTTTCTGCCCTTCAAGAAATAACCAACTCATTTTCATTTGCCAAGTCTTTGTGGTCAATGGCACCCCATGACCCAACATTCTTGTAACTCTCCCCTGAATTTTTTTTTATCATTCTTTAAATAAGAGGCTGAACAGCATGCATACCAGCTGCTCCAGGGTTATAGCTTTATATTATTTATGATTGCTATTGTTATTATCAGAATTTATAGCAATCATTAGCCAAAGCCACCATGACACTCCCAGCCAGCAGTATGTCACTCTTCTCCTTGGCTAAAGGGCTAGAAAGGACACAGGCAGTAACTGAGCCCTCAAAGCTCTGGGGAGGCTACGGTAAGGATGATACAATCTTCTTCCCAGAAAACAGATCATGCCTGGACAATGGAAAAAGAGAGGAAAGAAAAAGAATCCAGAAAGACTGAAGGAGATCCAGCATCCATCAGTGGTTTCAGGTCCAAACCATCTGCGATAAAAGGTAACAGGTCATAGCAGATCACTATCAGATACTGGAGACACTGGTTGTGCCCCACACAGCTAAAAGGGTGTGATTGTTCACAATGAATGACAAAAATGGATATGCCAAAAAGAATCCCTATCCATTTTCCCATCAATGGCCAGAAGCAACTCCAGCTCCTTGATCCTGATTTTGCATTCACAGTACAACAACTGTGCCTGCCTTGTGACTCATCAACTAATAAAAGAAAGACCTCAGCCGGTCAAAAACATAACTGCACAGAGCCATGAGCCATCTGAGTCAGATGCCGTAAGTAACTCTACAGGTTAATTTTAATGATCATCAATTTATAGGGAATGTTCTTTAGGAAAACAAATCTTCTGGTCTTATCTGAATCACTTAACAAGCTTGCTCTTAGCCCCACTGCCAATGAATTAAAAATACAGTAAGTTAAATGCCATCCTAGGGTTGTGAGAACTGTGATATTAATATCAGTATAACCCTGGACGTTTGGAGAGTCATTTTTTGGTCTGTTTCAAAGTGCCTGTGATCCATTATCTCATTTTATTTTTATGTGAATTCTCTTCAATAGAATATTGCATTTTATTTTGAGTGCTGTGAGGTAGCTCCTTGAGGGAGGGAGGAAAAGAGGGAGGGACTTGGCAAGCTACACATCTCCAGTTCTGTCATAGTGGCTGACATGAAACACCCCCAAAAAATGTTCACAGCAAGAATAAACAAATAAGTGAATGAGTGAAGAGGAAAAGTGTGATTTGCTTAAGATCACGGCGTTACTTGCTATTTGCTTAAGATCCTGTGGTGTCTTCCAGCCTTGGGTTCATCTCTCTTCTAAGTTTCTCTGTAGACACTGCTTTCTATATGTAACTGCAAATAAGGGAAGCTGCATAAATGAACACAGGAAAGACCAGCTAACCTTGGCAAGAAAGACATATTCCTTTTGTCCCATTTCCCATCTGCTGGTGGCTAACTGCAAGCCAACTCTACTTTTCATAGTTAAATTCGTGGTTGAATTACTCCATTAGGAAACTGGTAAATTGCTATGTCTAGAATCTTTTTATTTATTTGAAAGAATGACAGAGATGGAGAAGCAAAAAGAGGGACATCATCCATGCACTGATTCACTCCCTAGATGGCTGCAACAAGCAGGGGCTCAGCCAGGCTGAAGCCAGGAGCCAGGAATTTCTTCCATGTCTCCCTGGTGTGTGGCAGGGGTGGAAACACTTGTACCATCTTCCAATGTTTTCCAGACCTGCATTGTGGCACAGCAAGTTAAGCCACTGTGGGCACACCAGCACCCCATATCACAGTGCTGATTAGAGCTCCAGCTGCTCTGATTCTGATCCAGCTTCCTACCGGGTTAGCTCAGTTCCTTTAACTAATTCAAGACATGTTCTGAAGATAAGACATAGACATCCCTAAGTGAACCTTTTATTTCCTAGGCCTATTATTTTGAAAAAAAAAAAACACACACAAAATTAATATTGGCATTGCTGAACCACATGAGTTGAATCTTGTGAGGCCTGTTGTGTGAAAGTCTGGCTTTTATTAAGAAAAAACATCAGATCCTGACATTTAGAATGGAAACAGCTGCTTAGACCACCAGCAGGCTGACATCTTGGCTCCCCAGTGTATTCTGAGTCTCTCTGGACAGGGGGATGTGATGTCCAATGTTGTGCAACATTATCCTGTAGAATGAATTTGCCTCATGGCATTTTCTGCTCAGCTTCTTTCTGTTACCAATATTTCCTCTCACTCTCTCCTTGAAAACACACCTTATGCTGTTTTCACATGAATCCTTTTTTATTCCAACATGATTCTAGGGAAGTTAGTCTCATACAACCTCCTATTTGGTATAGTAACACATTTAGGTCAATCTTGACTCAAAGGCCACATTAAAAACAAAAGCCACAATGTCAGTACTAACAGTCATTAAAGAAACCTCTTCCATGAAGAGAAATTTGAAAGGGGAAAGTTTCAAAACCCTGAAATCGATTATTATTGTTTATTCAAATACTATGTAAGAATCGCAAGAGGATTACTAAGCATATGGCTGCAAAGGTGTTTTTCCTTACATATATCTAAAGGTACAACAATCATATTTAGAGTTTGGAAAAAGAAGAATCAATCAAGGCTATCAAGTGGACAAATGCAACAGGGTGGTCAACTCAGCCAGCACTCAGGGCTGTTTTCTTTCTTGTGCACAAATCCATTATGAAGCTGGCACTGACTGAGGATAAGTGCTTCTGAAAGCACTGGCATTACGAGAGTTCAGTATGTTGATAAAGCACACCAAATTGGTATTTCAACCCAAGTTCCTATCAAATGTATGTGTAGAGCTGAATCTATTTTTAATTTTATTTATCTGAAAGAGTGACAGAGAAGAACAAACACACAAAGACCATCCATGTGCTGGTTCGCTTTCAAAATGGTCATGCTGGCTAGGGCTGGGCCAGGCCAAAACTAGGGGTCTGAAACTCTACTGGGGTTTCTTATCTGGGTAGCAAAGGCCCAAGTACTTTAGCATCCTCTGCTGCTTTCCCAGGAGCATCAGTAGGGAGCTGGGTTAGAAGCAGAGCAGCCAGGACAGAACCAGAGCTGCAATACAGGATGCTGGTGTCACAGGTAATAGCTCAACTCACCGCAACTTAACGATAGCTCTGTGAATTATTTCTCAGTGCACAATATCTGCACACTTTAAAATGTCCAGTCTTCCATTTATTCCTCTAGTAAAAAACACTAACTTATCTACGAGAATTTGTACAGAATAAAATTTTTTGAGTCAGAAAGTTATTCATGAAAGACTAAATAAGTTTTCAAAACTTCCAAAAGAATAAATGAATTTGCTGAAGTCTCAGCATCAATGCTATGGTTACCACCAGTTTTATAATCTTTTATGCTATGAGCATTCTGTTATGTCTTTCATTCCAACATGAACTAGAGGTATATGTGAAAACTTAACTTTTAAATCAACTTGTAACATCAATGCCTTTATTGTTCATTAGACTTAACAGTACAATAACATTCCTGGACAATGCTGCCTGATACCTTCTGAAAAAGTAGCTAAGAAATGTTTTTTCAGACAGAAACAAGTTCCCAAAAATGCAGAACTCCAAAATGGACTCCAGCGTAATTGATTTGACTTGAAACAGAGTGTGGGGAATTTCAAACCTAAGGGTGTTCTCAAAAGCAATGGAAATTTGGTAAAGCAAGCAATCGAGGTTTGCAAATGTATGACAGCAAAAAACAACTACAGGCCAGCTGATTTATCAAAGGGAAGAAGAACAAAGAGAAGGGAGCTAAGGGGACACAACCAGCCTCAGAGAATGGCCTCAAAAGCCACCTAAGCCAAGTTGAGTTAGATCAAAGTGTGAACAATTTTATGGCTCTGTAACACTTCAGATATCAACCTTAAATCAATGAGCCCTTACAGAGAAATCAGGAGCAGAGAAACTCAACGACAGCACTGATTTAAAAAAAAAAGAAGTGAGAGCCCAGGACTGTACCCAAATCCAATGATGTGGTGCCTTAGGGGAAACATCAAAAATTCCAACTACAAAAGAAACTGGAGAATCTAGCCAAGTCACAAAAATAAACAAATAAACAAAAACAAGCCTTCAGAAGAAACCATTATTCAGAGTTGCTACAGCATGTTACTTAAAATGTCCATTTTCATCAAAAAGTTGCACCGACAAAATACAGAGAAACAGGAAAGCACAAACAAAGCAGACAACAGAGCTTACCGATGAGAGGCCCAGATATCTAATTTTTAAAAGATTTCAAAGCAACTCATTATAAAAACATTTTTTTAAAAAGTAGAACAAAACTAGAAGACGCTGTGTTTAAAGAAGCAATGGAAACTGCATCTTACACCAAATAGAGAATGCTAATAAAGACACAAGTGGTTGCCAGCTTTGTGGCACAGTAAATTAACCTATGATCTGCACCTCTTCCGGGTCTCCCATGCAAGTATAGGGTCCCAAGACTTTGGGCCGTCCTCAACTGCTTTCCCAGGCCACAAGCAGGGAGCTGGATGGGAAGTGGAGCAGCCAGGATTAGAACCGGCGCCCATATGGGATTCTGGCGCGTTCAAGCTGAGGACTTCAGCCACTAGGGCACCACGTTGGACCCTTGGCTTAAATCCTAAAGCATGCATGCACTGGGACAGACTTTGACCAGTATAACAGCTTACAGAACTAAACTGGGGATTCGAATGATAGCCAATTTCAGCAACCTAACTAAAAATTTAGAAATAGCAAAATTTACAGACAAAAGTCAATCTGTAAATTTAAAATACATTTTAACAGGAAAGTATAACATTACCAATGGCTATCAACTATCTACTACATCTAGAAACATAGTACAAAAATTGGAAAAATTAAAGGCAAAAAATTACAAACCCTAAAATCACAATAATCAGCTTTGACAACCTTCTTTCTCAATAATCAATACAAGAACTATGCAAAAGAAGATCATTAAAGATATCGAGGACCTGAACATAGTGAACCACCATTGTATAACTAATCTTCATAAACACTGCATTACTACGTCCCTTTCAACTCTACGTGTTGCATGTCATGATAAACCACTTTGAAAAATAAAACTATTCTCAGTTTAAGTGGCTCAAAATCATGTAATGTGCTCTATGTTTAAAATGGAGTTGCATTAGAATTCAATATTAATGCATCATCTAGGAAAATCCTATGTATCAGGAAATTAAGTGCACTCCCAAGTATTTAGAAAGATGAAGTCACTAGAGAAATGAGAAAACACTTTGAACTTCATTAGAACACCAAAGTTAGTGAGGTGCAGCTAAACCAGTACATACAGGCAAAATTAAAACTTTAGAGGCTCGTCTTAGAAAAGAAGAAAGACTTAAAACCAGTGCCTAGCCAATTTAAAAGAAGAGCAAGGTTAATTGAAGATAAGTAGAAGGGAAAAAATAAAGAACAGACACCCATAAAATTAAAAATACAACACAGCAAACTAACAGCACTCAAAGCCAGTTCCCTGGAAGCAAATGAAATTGGACACTTTGAACATGCTCATCTCCCAATACACCCATGGGATAGGAGAGAAAAAAACAAAACAAAAATTCATTTAGTCACATCTACCAATATTTCCTCATACACTATTTTTATACATATATCTTATACATACTATGTCTTCAAGCTAGGCAACTTCTTAGTCATACACAAGTGCAATGTCTGTGGACTTTTCTTATGAATTGGTTCTTTTTTTGTGATTGGTGCAGCAATGAAATTGCACTGTGTGTATCTCTTTCGTAAGCTGATTTCATTTCTGTGAATATATACTAAAAAGTGTGGTATTGGAGTCACATGACAGGGCTTTCGCTTTCTTTCATTTTTTAGGAATTCACATTCCTACCAACAATAAAGAAAGGTTCCCTTTTCTACACATCCTCACCTTTTCAAGTGTTGGCCTTACTAATTGTAAAGAGATGATACTACATTACGAATGTGACTTGCATTTTCCTGAAAGCTAGAGACACTGAGAATTTTTAAATTTTTATTTTTTTTTAAAATGTTTATTTGATTCACTTGAAAAGCAGGATGTCAGAAAGAGATAGGGAGAGACCAAGAAAGAGAGCTTCCATCTACTCATTTACTTCCCCAATACTTGCAATGTCTGGGTCTGGATCAGACTAAAGCCAGGAACCAATAAATCCATCTGGGTAGCAAGGGCTCAAGTTCCTTTGCCATCTTCCGCTACTTTAACAGGTGTACTGGCAGGGAACTGGATCACAAGAACCTGAGCCATTGCTCACAGCCATCACAGCTGTATGGATCCAAAGTGAAGCAGCTTGGACTCAATCCTACATCCTAACCTGCTATGCAAGAAGCACAAGTGGTAGATTGACCCACTGAGCCATAACACCAACACACGTGTATTTTATTTATAGAGAAATTGGGAAACAAGAGAGAGACATTGATTGCCCATAGGATAATGAATCATTTCAAAATACCCGCAGAAGATGGGAGTTGGGCCACACTGAAACTTAGAACCTGAAGCTCAATCCAGGTCTCCGAGTTGTTGTGGCTTTTGATGGATTGGAATGATATTCTGCTATCTCTGTTTTCAGACCAGAGATGGTCTCCACAAGAAACTGTTGAATTTATCTGGACAATAAAATGCTGGACTTTATGCATGGTACATGCTTGCAATGAAGGAATTGGTTCTTTTTTTAAAAGTTTAACTTTCTCACACTAGAATTTGTGAAATTAGAAACAAACCGACCTCAAAGATAAAGTTGGAAAATAGAGCAACTACTGGGTTGCACTCATTTCTCATTCGACATTTGGAAAACAAATTGACCTAAAAATAGTCAATGAGGAGAATCCACTTTAAGTTGGCTAATTAGAAATGCTCTCAGCATACTTCAATCTCAAAATCAGAAAGAAGTGTCTCAATTCCCCTGCCAAGTGTCTGTACACAATTAGCTCATTAGTGAAGACATTATTTCAATACTTGATTAGATGGGCAAATAGTCAATATGAAAGAAAATTTTAGCCTCAGAAGTCCAAACCCAGAACGTCTAGAGACTAATTTTAGTTATCATGTTTAAGTAATGAAAAAAAATCTTGATAAAGGAACCATGGGGCATGTTTCCAGTCTCCAATAATACTTGTTTGGGAAAATTTTCATATCAATTACAAACACTTGAGCTTAGCCAAAGGCCAAGAAATAACTGAGTTTCAAAAGCTATAGATTTTACAATTATCTTTCAAATATTATACTCTACTTCTTTCACAAGATCTTAAAACTTCTCCATGCTTTAAAGGCTAATGCATTAGCTCAACTGGCTAATCCTCCACCTCCAAGCGCCATATCCCTTATGAATGCCGGTTAGTGTCCTGGCTACTCCACTTCCCATTCAGCTCCCTGTTCGTGGCCTGGAAAAGTAGTTGAGGAGGGCCCAAGTTCTTGGGACCCTGTGCAAGACTAGGAAGAAGTTCCTGGCTCCTGGCTTCTGGCTCCTAGCTCCTAGTTTCTGATCAGCTCAGCTCTGGCTACTACGGCCACTTAGGAACTGACTCAACAGATGGAAGATCTTTGTCTCTCCTCTTGTAAATCTGCCTCTCAAGTCTGAATCAATGAATGAATCTTCAAGAAAACCTCACCATGTTTTATATTGTCTTCCTGACATTTTCTAGCACACAAGCTGTTACAAAAATTATCATAAATATAATTTCTGAAAAAAGACTCAATGGTGCAGGTAACGTAAAACAGTTCTAGGTTCTGCTGGAAAATAAACTATATGTATATGTGTGTGTGTTATGTAATAATTATATGTCTTCTTCTAATTCTCAACAATGGCATCCCTATAATTATCATTGATCATCACTTTAGCAATATTGCATTTTTAAGGAGTTCAGATATGCCTTCCACCGTGAGTGGCAGCAATACAACAAAGAAAATAAAGTGGGAACATTTTAGGATTTGATATCAAGGAAACATAATGAAGATTAAATTAAGTTCCTTCTTTAACATAAATTTAATGGTTCGATTCCTAGCATTATTACTCTCATTTGCAAAAGATATACAGTGCCTGATTTGCAGCAAGTACTCAATCCACAGTAGCCATCCACAAACAAAGGTTTACTATATTGAAATTTGTGTATAATCGCCATAATTATACATGTCCCACATCATATCACTTAATACTTTGCTGTTCCAGGAAAATGTCTCGGGTCTTAGTCCATATAACTTACAGGAGGTCCACACCAATAGCATGCATTTGTGTTGATTTCACAGTGGCAAGAATTTCCATATCTTCTTCATTGCTACTTATACGCATCCCTTTCAAAGTCATCTCCAAGCTTCTTCACCACTTCCTTGTTCATCATCTGCTATAGTCACGGTCCTTTCCCCACAGCCCTCACCTTTTGTCAAGCATGAAAACTCCCTATGCTTCACTGACAACAAACAAGACTGTTGGCGTCATAAACTGTGATTCCAGTTTTAAGTTGAGAAGTATTTATTTTTTTTTTATTGTTGCTTACATTATATTATGTAGTACAGTGAGAAGTATTTATTAATACATCTCACTGTTAATTCCATTAATCGTTATCTGAAATCATTATCCTCATTGTTATTAGCCTTGACCTAGCAATTTTTCCCACTTACTTTAGAGTGAGTAACCCTTGTCCTTGTTGTACATTGATATAACACCATCATTGAGGTTTTTCCCTTTTATGAAAAAGAAAACAGGGGCCAGCGTTTTGGCAGAGTGGATTAAACAACCTGTTTTGCTGGCATCCCACATTAGCTTAAATCTGAGCAGCTCCACTTCTAATCCAGCAGCAGAAGAAAGGCCAAATACTTGCTCCTCTGTCACCCACATGAGGGATCTGGTTGGCGCTCCAGGCTGCTGACTGGCTTGTCCCTGTGCTTATCACTCAGACATCCGAGGGGCAAGCCAGCAGATGCAAGATCTTCCTTTTTCTGCATCCCCCTCTCTTTGTAACTCTTTCAAATAAATAAATAAATCTTTTCGAAAAAGCTGTCCAACAACAAAAATATTTTTTTTATCAATTACATTGCATTATGTGACACAGTTTCATAGGCTCTGGGATTGCCCCAACCCCTCCCCCTTGTTGCAGTATTACAGTTCAAGTTCAGTTGAGATTCTTTCATTGCAAGCATATACCAAGCATAGAGTACAGCGTCTTATTGTCCAGATAAATTCAATGGTTTCTTGGTGAGACTATCTCTGGTCTGAAGGTGGAGTTGGCAGAATATCATCACGATCCATCAAACGCCCCAACATAACATGAACAACAATTTTCAACATTATGGAATTAATTGACATGGTATTGAGTAACCAATACGTTTAAAAAAATTAAGTTCTTTACCACATCCTGTGACTACTTCATTGACATTTCAATTTTAGTTTATATACAGAACTGGCTGTTATACACCTTAAAATGGCTATAGGGTACTATTCAGCTGTCTCGTGTCTATTTTCATTTTAGTATTTAGCAGTTTATAGTGTTGAAGCTTAATTTTGCTGAACTTGGCAGATTTTAGGGTAGTCTAAACTGGCTTATAACTCTAACAAGACATATGTCAACAACTGAGGTGCAGAATAGTTTTAGGAGGGGTATGCAGAGAAATCTTCAATACCTCAGTGAGGAGTAACTAATCTTTGTGTCCTACCTAGTAAGATATATGTGAGTCCACGCTGACCGTTTCCTATCTGGTTCTAAACTTTCCTTCCTGTTCTCTGTCCATATATTCTAATTTTTTGTTTGATTTTTTTTAACAAAAGTATTTTTTTCAAAAAAGGAACATAATATCTAAGATATACGCTGAAGACACAAAAATCTACCTAGTAGCAAAGTCTACCTAGTGGATCCCTTCATTAGACACACATCAGTGCAACCAACTATTCATCCATGTGCAAATACTGACTGATGACCTACTAAGTGCTGAATATAGTGCCATATTTTGGGAATGATAAATACAATCATAGCCAGTCCTGCCCTTAGAAAACAAGCTGTGGGCCCGGCAGCGTGGCCTAGTGGCTGAAGTCCTCGCCTTGAACGCACCAGGATCCCATCTGGATGCCGGTTCTAATCCCGGCTGCTCCACTTCCCATCCAGCTCCCTGTTTGTAGCCTGGGAAAGCAGTTGAAGATGGCCCAAAGCCTTAGGATCCTGCACCCATGTGGGATACCCAGAAGTTCCTAGATCCCGGCTTCAGATTGACATAGCATCAGCCGTTGCGCTTACTTGGGGAGTGAATCATTGGACAGAAGATCTTCCTCTCTGTCTCTGTCTCTGTATATCTGACTTTCCAATAAATAAATATTTTTAAAAAAAAAAAGGAAGAAAATGAGCTGCAATGATCCCTGGAAATCACCTCCAAAAATACCCTGACTTTATCCATGAAACCCACAAATATGAAAGCCTTGCTACAGAAGTTGGTGACCTAATGTGGATTTGGGTCTTCTTTGGAAGGATTTAGTTGTATGTTTCATGCCACTGAATTGTGTTTATATGACCTTCAAGTATACTTGCAGAACTTTCATACTATCATGGGCAATGGTCAAAAAAAGCCTACATTAGTCATAGCAGCAGTAGCAATGGCAACAGAAACAGCAGATGCACAACATGTTTTTGAGATCTTGCTGGGTTTTCAGCACTTGTCATGCATGAACTCATTCAATTACTAAAACTCCTCAAGGTACATATTATCAGTTACCCCTTATATGATGAGAAAACTTAGATTCAGCTAGCTCTCACAATTGGCACTCAAATCTCACCACCCATGTCTGTCTTACTAAAAATTAACCCTCCTTTCTCTACAAAGATATTATACAGAACAGGAGTTAATGGAAAATTTTCTGGGCTTTGGATAAAGAGACAAAAAATATGTTGTGTATGGCCAGTATTGTGGCAAGTGGGTTGCAACATCACTTGCATTGTCAGTGTCTCATGTTAGTGCTGGTTTGAATCTTGGCTGATGTACTTCCAGTCCAGCTCCCTTTTCATGTGCCTGGAAAAGTTGGAAATGATAAATATTCAGGCCCCTGCCACATTCATGGAAGGCAAGGATGAAGTTTCAGGCTCCTGCCTTTGGCCTGACTCAGCCATCTGGGGAATGAATGAGCAAACAGAAGAAATCCACCCTTCCTTCCTTCCTTCCTTCCTTCCTTCCTTCCTTCCTTCCTTCCTTCCTTCCTTCCTTCCTTCCTTCCTTCCTTCCTTCCTCTGTGTGTGTGTCTCTCTCTCTCTCTCCCCCCATGCCCTTTATTTCCCCCTCCTTCCTTCCCTCACTTTCTTTCTTTAAAATAAATAAATCTTAGGAAGGCCTGCATGGTTTTGCACAGGCTAATCTTCCACCTGCAAGTGCCGGCATCCCAAATGAGCACTGGTTCATACCCAGACTGCTCCATTTCCAATCCAGCTCCTTGCTTATGGCCTGAGAAGGCAGCAGAGGATGGCCCAAGGCCTTGGACTCCTACACCCATGTGAAAGACCAGGAAGGAGCTCCTGGCTCCCAGCTTTGCATCAGCTCAGCTCTGCCATTTTGGCCATTTGGGGAGTAAACTAGAAATGGAAGATATCTCTTTCTGTGCGTCTCTCCTCTTTCTGTAAAAATCTGCCTTTTAAATAAAAATAAATCTTTAAACAAATCTCTTAACACCAACAACAAAGAAGAAAATACATAATGTAATTGAAAATGAAAGTTACATCACAGATGACCTGGTATAGGAAGTTTTGTATCAGCTCCCAAGCTCTTTCAAACACTGACAATCGTGACACCTCCAAACAACCTGGGCTGGGCAGGGCATTAGTGAATAAAAAACTTGGGAGGTTTCTAGCAGCCCTGTGCCTTAGGCCTGCATTGCTAAAGAATGCAAACTCCACCATGTTCCATGCCAGTTCAGGACATCCAATTTCCCATGAGGCATGTCAGCATCATGAAAAGATGCCATGATGAGTACACACCTGCCAAACTCCACATGGCAATCAACAAAAGCACTGCATATTAAATTGGGTTATCTCACCCTTTGGGAGTGAGTCCCCTTGTAGGGCCATCCAGGTTCACTTCTAAATGTGCACCGTCTCTTTAATCTCTTTAAATTCATCTCCAGTTCTTGAACTTTTACTATGTCTCTGCTTTTAATTCACTTTTTATGCTGAGACAAGAACCCAGAGTAGACATCCCATCCCCACAACACACAGGCATTTGGGTAGCTGGACACTTTGATCGGTGGACTTTCATACCATGCTTATAGTAGGTGCTCAATAATTGGGTTATTCAGCTCATGTGATTTGGATAAAGGGGGTTAAAAAGTCATCATTGCTGTAAACAAACACAATTATTTCTGCAGACTGGGGGCTGTGCTTTAGAATTTGATCTAGGACATATATTTATAAAATTAAATTTCATAGTTTATGGCAGTTTTGATGCTATTAAAGATAACTCAGGGCTAATATCCAATTTAAATTTAGCATAGCACATTAGTGAGTTTTTAGATATGCAAATGATAGCAGTAATTGAAAGATTTTTTACCTACAGCTAGATTTTAATGGGTCTTTGTCACTCAAAACTTTTCTATCTTATCTTTTACTTTCACGGTCCAGCAAAGTAAAATTCTTTCAGCTCTTAGATCATCACATATTTCCTCTCTCCCTCAAATCGGTTACTTTTTTGCTAAGCTCATAGCTTTCATGCAGTATCTTGCTAATAATAGGTAACTACAATCAACATACCCCTAACATACTATTCCATCTTGCACTATAGCACTATACGCTAAATAGGCACAATACTGACTTCAAATGTTTTTGGAGTGGTGGTCTTACCAAAAATGTTGTCACTAAGATGGGAATCCAATTTTTCTGCCTGTGACATCAGTTCTCTTGACACCCAACTATTAAGCTAATGTCATTCATTACAAATTTTGTTACAACAGCACATCACTTATTGAATACAGGAATTGGTACCTCAAAAATCAACACTAGCTGCTTGCTATGGTTTGAATTTTTTTCCCTGAAGTTCATGTATTAAAAATATAATTTCAAATATCACACATTAATAGTTGAGATGAGTCCTTCAGCAATTATTCAGGACCACTGAGCAGTAATCAGCAATTGGCTGAGGTCATATTGTTGGAGCCTCCATTAGTGACATTAGAGGCTGAATAAAAAGAACAGAGATGTGAGGAGTTAGACTTGCTGTTCAGCCATATAATGCTGTTCTACATATAAGGATACAGAAGAAGTCCCTTTCCAAACACTGAGCAGATACTGGTGCCATGTCTTCGATTTCTCAGCATCCACAACCATGCACTCAAAACAGTGACAGAGAGTTGAAAGAAAAAACAGAGATCTTCCACCCTCGTTTACTCCCCAAATGCTTGCAGTAGCCAGTGCTGGTCCAAGTCAAAGCCAAGAGCCCATAACTCCAACTGGGTCTCACATGAATGGCAAGAACCTCATTAAGCCATCATCTGCTACCTCCCAAGACACATTAGGAGCAAGTTAGGATTGGAAACACAGAATTCAGTGCTCAAAACAGGACTATATATGGGATGCAAACATCCCAAGCAACAGCTTAACCCACTCCATCACAATACACACCCCTTTTTGTTATTTTATTTTTGATGATGTTTACATAGTTGATCAGGGTGGGAAGGATTGAGAGTTAGGGAAATGTGGGCGTGATCATTGCTTCCAAACTTTCTATTTCATCTTCCTGTTTCTGGGGGAAGGGAGAGATAAGGAGACAAGCTATACCCAGTCTCCCAATTGCCCAAGTACCCAGGAAAGGGAAACAACCATTCAAAATCAACTCAGGGTACCGACAAGGTGCACATTCCAAAGGTTCTGCCCAGATGGTTTCAATAGTTCTGAAATGCTCTCGATCTCACCAATCCAAGGATGAGGAATCTCTTCCCATCTCCTTTGGCTGACATAGTCAAACTTACAGTCTCCATTCAGCCAAATTTTTGCAGTAACCCTTTGGTTGGGGTAGTTGTCCAATTTGTTTTGTTCTCTTTCCTCTGCTACGGTGCCAGTTGTCCTATACAGGCCCCAATGGGCTGCCATATCCCCCATGTGCCTCAAGGCCTGCCATCCACTGCTCTGTCTTTTCCACCAAGGAAGATCAGTTCTTGTAAGCAAACCCGGGCCAGGCGACCGAGGCCCCACCATGCCCTCCACCCCCAGGACACATGGTCCTGGCACCCACCACACCCAGACTGACATGGTTCACCTCACCTTGACTTCCACTAGCAGGTAGTGTTTGTAGCCTTGCTCAGCCCAGCATGCTCCCAGTGCCACTCCTGCTAGTGGGTGATGCAGCCTAGCCCAGCCCAGTCAGTCCTGGTCCTAATGTGAACTGACTGAAGTTGTGGTCCAAGCTGGACCATTCTGCACCCTGTCCTGACTCTCAGGTCTGCCAGTGGATGTAATGAACTGGCCCAGCCCCAGAGCTGACTCACATGTATACTGCCAGGTACAGTAACCTGGCAGGTCTGGGCTATTCCTTGTCTTGGTTCTTGCGCTCACCTGCAGGGACTGCTCCCTGACAGAGAAATTTCCCAAGCTCCTTTATCAGGTCTCCTCCTAGCAGCAGATCTTGTGCACACTAGTGGGTCCTTGGCACAGGTTGACTTAATCTGCCTCTTGTCTTGGCAGGTACAGTATCATTGCCCAGCCAGCCCACACCCATTCTGGTTGTTACTCTTGGGAAGTTACAGCCCAGCCATATCTGGTGCATTCCAAGCCAAAGCTCTCATGTGGTTCAGTGGGACCCAAGACCATGCCCAGCCCATTCTACACCCACCTTGCCTCTCACAAGTACCAGTGAGTGCTAGAATCTGACCCAGTCTGGTGCTCCCCCGACCCAGTCCACACCCATGCCAAGGGACTCTACAGTCATGTCCAGCCCACACCATTGCCCTCATTCCAGCCCCCATGCTCACCAATGGGAACCCCAACCAAGACAGGGTATCCCCTTAGCTCCCTAATCAGGCCTGTTCCCAGCCACAGATCTTGCACATGCCAGCAAACATTACAATTCCATAGGGGTGGGCCCACTTACTCCTTCCACCCAGCTTCTGCCTTCAGAACTAATTCTCTCACAGGCTAGCTAGTGTCATGGGCCAGCCTAACATTACCCATCACCTGTTCCAAATCTCACTGATGGGTACTGTGATGTAATATCACCAAGTAGGCCACCAGCCCAAGCTTTAGTGTGCAGTAGTGAGTGGTATTTGGTGGTAGTTTATGATAACTACATCAGCTCAGGTCTCCCACACTAGTTGGTGCTTCAGTCTCACCATAAAAGGTCCTCCCATTCTGCCCCTTCAGACTGCTCACTCTTAGTCCCCTTGCTTACCTGCAAATACAGTGGCCTTAACTATAGTAATCTGTCAATAGCCATTTCTCACCTGGACATGAACCCTCAGGTCCCTGCTCTCCTCAACCTGTGCCATCCTCCAAACCTCCTTCAAGCTGACTCTCCAAGTCCCCAAAGCACACCACTGGGCGACCTAAGAGCTTGACCCAACACCTATGGAGCCCAGGCCACCCAGGGTCTCCCCTCCCCCAGGGAGTTATGCCACACCACTGCCCATACCTGTGCCAGTACAGAAAGCACCCAGGCCAGCATGCCCCTTAACTTCTATTCTTTATGAATTATCTGGCTCAAGTATTTTGTTTCAGCAACTAAAAATGGATTAAAACACTGCTCACACCTATAAAACTACAATCTCTACAAAAGCACATTTCTCATTGCCAAAAAAATCCGTTCATTGCCAAAAGAGAATTCCATTGTATTAATCATTCAGAGCTTGAACAGAAGGTCTGCTATCTTCTACACAGGCCACTTTTGGTTTCCAAGATAGTTTAGGGTATGATCATCCCCTGTAACATGGGAAAGAAAATGCAGAGAATCACACAGAAGCTTTAATGGACCAAATCTGTAGTTACATGCAATTTCCTTCTATAATAGGGTATTAGCCAGGACTCCATTTCCCCAGCCATAATTAACTAGTCAAGTATTAAAAAAATAGTTGAGCCATAGCACTAATTTATAAGTTATATACAAGTTATATAGTTTATAACTTGGTAATTTGAGAAGCAATGGCTTCCAGTGGAAAAGAGCTTTGAAATCACACTGCTCTAGACTTAAATCTAAGCTCAGTCAATTATAATGTATCACACCTTGATGGATTTCTTGATCTCTACGGAACTTGATTTCTTTACCCATAAAGTGGAGCTGTCCAAGGTACTCGACAAATTTCATGGAAAATCAGGCATTTAGTCTGTTAAGATACCCACATTGTATTATGAATATGGGCTTATTCTAACCTTTCTCCTCACCTGGCCTCACACAAGGATCAACATTCAGAACTGAGTTCCCAACATCAGCTCTGCTGGCCCTTGCAAGCATTTGGGGATTATAACAGTAGATAAGAACTCTCTCTGTGTATCTTTCTCTCTCTCTCCCCACTCCTCTCTCTGACTCTCATTATAACCCTAACTTTCTTTCTCGCAAATAAATAGAAAACATTTTTAAGTTCATGGAAAATGAGTTAAAACTAAATTTAATTTGGTACAAAAATTTGAAATTCATAATACACAGGATCTTTTTCATTATTTTATTTTTATTAGAAGGCCATATTTACAGAGAAAAGGATCTTCTGTCCACTGGGTTCAGTCCCCAAGTGGCTGCAATTGCTGGAATTGAGCCAATCCATAGCCAGGAGCAAGGAGCTCTTTCTGGGTCTCTCATGTGGGGGCACCCAGGTCTCAAGGATTTGGGCCATCCTCTACTGCTTTCTCAGGCCACAAATAGGGAGCTGGATGGGAAGTGGAGCAGCCAGGACATATGGGATCCTGGTGCATTGAAGATAAGAATTTAGCCAATAGGCTATCACATCAGGCCCAATGCACAGGATCTTAATAAAGTTCATGAAAATGCCTATTATGGAGTAACTGTATGATTTCAAGTTTTTTACATAAAAGCTTTTAATTTTTGATTAACTTTTTCAAGTATCTTTATATTTCCTACTTCAATCGACTATAATGGCAAGTAAGTGAAATATATTTAAGATTTTAACAAAGTACCTGCCACTATGTAAATACTCCAAAACTATAAACCACTATTTTTTTAAGATGTATTTACTTTTACTTGAAATTCAGAATTATAGGGAGATGGGGGAAAGTCTGGTTCACTGCTCAAACAGTCACCACAGCCAGAGGTAAGCCAGGCCAAAGCCAGGAGCCAAGAGCTTCTTCCAGTTGGGTGCTTGAGCCCAAGGACTTGGACCATCCTCCTTTGCTTTTCCAGGCCATTAACAGAGTGCCAGATCTGAATTGGGACAGCTAGACATGAACTAGCATCCATATGGGATATTGATATCACAGATAGATTAATCTGATATCTATCATACCATCCCCATAAGCTATCACTGATATCAGAAGTACTAAGAGAAGTTTCTGAGGAATCAAAAAAACCACCTAGCACTAGTTTCTTTAAACAAAAATGCTTAACTTACTGTTGATACCTGGTAAACATCCAGTTATCAAATAATTGTTTCCTATGATGAAGAAATAATTATGTCATGAAAAAATCACTGAAATTTTAAAGAGCTTATATAAACAGACATATTGCTTCACAGATGTTCTAAGTGTGGCAAAACCCTGACTGTTACAACATGCTTGCATGAGGATCAGACCATGTCACTTTACAATGAGTAACCACAAAGGTGGCAGAGTTTGCTTTTCTTACGTGAGGTTATTAGCTTACTGAACTCAAGAGAACATTGACTTAGGGCCTGAAACTTAAGCTACTGTCTATTTCTCATCTGCAATCAGAACATCGTTGTGGCTGTGAGTCAGTACAGCTCCCAAACACGGCACAGTCAGTATGATCAAAGACTCCGAGGTCTTCCTGAAGCATAGGGAAGCGTACATTCAATGAACCTGCTTAGAATCACTTCACACCAAGGAATCTGCAGCACTTCTTTGCACCAAAGCCATAAACCACTGATTATTTTACCACATTTAATCCCAGTCCCATGCTTTGTTAAAAGAAAAAAAGACTTCTTCTCGGGTGTAGAGGGGTTTCCTGCCAGTAGGCCCCCAAGACCATAGAGGAGATGAGGTGACAGTATTCTTCGGCCACAAGAACTACCACAGCCAGTCTAATTGAGCATGTCCGTTTATTGTAAAGTGAGCACAGACTTACATAGACTAGGAAAGGGGAAGGCAGAATGGTGTTTCCCAACAGTTCTCAGATCCAATGACACTGTAACTGGCTAGAAGGCATGTCTATCTCTCTGGATCCCCCAACCAAGTCACAGGTCTTGTTTCATGTGCACAGAAGGAAGCTATGCCTCAGGTCGCATTCACCATGTGTGGCTGGCAGGTAGGCTGTGGGTTGCATCTGACTTCTTTAGAGTTGCTTATCAAGGAAGTCCCAGCAGAGCTCATCCAAGCACAGCCCACTGTTTTCACCTGCATGACCAGCGGTTGAGATCTTGGTGTGCCAAGACCATTGTTAGGGGGCTCCCTAACAATGTGCCATATACCTATGACCTCCCACATAGGCTAAGCAGGCAGAGATCCAGAACCGATCTCCCACAATCCCTGAACGGATGGAGTTTGGCACAGTTGTTTAATAACACCCACATATTTTAAAACACCCACATGCCATATCAGGGTTCAAGTCCGGTTGCCTCACTTCCAATCCAGCTTCCTAAAAATGCACACCCTGGGAAGAAGAAGCCTCATAGTCTTGGGTTCCTGCCCCTCATATGGGAGCCCCAAACTGAGTTCCACACTCCTTATTTCAGCCTGACCCATCCTTGACTGTTGTAAGCTTTTTGGATATGCATGAGCAGATAAAAGATCTCTCTGGTGTCTTCCTGTCTTTCAGACTAAAATTAACAAATAAATAGTTTGGGAAAACTCAAGTCCCATTAAACTGGAAAAAAATACTACTAGGATGTTTGAAGCAATGAAGCTGACTGTGCTGTGCTCTGTGTGTGTGTGTGTGTGTGTGTGTGTGTGTGTGTGTGTGTGTGTGTGTGTGTGTGTTGTAGCAAGAAGCAAAGGGCAGCAAGTGAGCCACCTAGGGAATAAACCTAAATTATTGACCTAAAAGTAAACTTGATTGAAATGTGGAATTCCTGCCCTGCCACGCGTTGCTACTCTATCCCATGTGTTGTCCTTTTTACTGTGAGGAATTAAAAGCACTAATAGGCAGTTAGGAAAGGCCCTTGCTAGAAAGAGGAATGAAATTTTCATAAAAAGACAATTGAGGAGGGCCCTGTGAAAATAAAATTTAAACAACTACTAACACGCCTGCTGATTGGTTGTTATTTTATCCTCAGGACTGGCTAAATTTCCAATACTTTTTCTGACCCTGTCTTTAAAGGCAAATCAAAAGAAGCAAAATTGTAACACTATCCCTAAGATGTGACTTGAGAATGGTTTCCTGCCAGCATATCCTCAGCATGCAAATAAGTGGGCAGGTGAATTGAGAGAAATTCTTCAAAGAGCTCGGACAAACTTCTATCAGACTCACAGAGAAAGACTTTGCTCTAGGTTTGAAAAACACAGCACACCTGAGTGTTAAACCACAAGTTATTTTAAAAAACATGAGCGGATTTCTCCCTCCCATTCTATGAATCAGTCCCTCGCCAAATCAGCCTTTCTTAATTGATCAAAACCAAAGGAACCTTTGATCCTTTCCGGAGCCATGATCCTGGAGCACTTCTTAGCAAACAGCTGCAGTGGCACTATTTCTTCTTATCCCAGGGGTACTCACTCATTATTTGCCAAATGACTAATGAATCTTGAGGAATAGGAGAAAATGTAGCCGAGAACAACTTTCAGTCTTGTCATGACAGAATAGTTACCAGTGGCATCTCTAGAAATGGAGATGGAGTCGGAGACAGGTGCATTTTTTCTGGGACTTGACAGAGAAGCTGACCCACGGTGTAAACTTAGCTGATGGAACCTGGACATTTGCAACTAGTATGATTCTCCAGATATGTCCCAAACAGAGGCAAGGGAGCAGAGTTTCTGTAACTCTATAATCACCATTAATGTATTGCCAGCCAGCATTTGAAATGGGGAATAAACTGGGGTAGGGCAGTGACTTCTGGCTGAGAACCAGTCCCAAGGAGAGGTGAGCTGTCAGCAGCCCACACTTCCAGCAGTCAGAGAATGGATCTGCCACTCCCCTGAGAGACCTGGGCAGAACACAACAGGAGGTGCTGCATGGCACACTTCCCACCACTTTTTCATATTGCATGGTTCTTGTTTTAGCAAGGTTCACCACTTCTGGAAATGTTTGCATGAGATTTTTGCTGTTTATTGGGGAAATCTAAAAGTGAACAGTGAGTGGGACACATTCCAATAGATGGCATTATTGAACTTGAGACCACAAACAGCAGTCATTACCTCCATCCCCTTCCATCTAATGTCAGCCTGCCTCCCCAGCAGCCAGCAGAATTGCTCTTCTGTGCAGCTTTTCTGATGCAGTGGCCTCAGATCTTATTCCTTGGATTCTGACAACCTGGAGACTATGCCTGTCCACTTATTGTTAGAGCTGTGTACAGTTGCCCCAAGAGACCAACCAGTTGCTCAGCTGAATGACAAACATTCCTCTCTGCTTGCTCCTACTACTAACGAGCCCAGCTGCAAGAGAAAAAGCCATTTAAACAGGACAAGTTTAACATAGTTATCAAATAACAGTGAATTAAAGCAACAAGATTTGGCTTTTTTAAGGGCTGAAAAGAACTTCAAAGTACAGAGAAACAGTAGATATGAAAGCATTTTAAATGGTTTGTGGAAAAATGCAATCAAAAGATATATTTTGGTGCAAAAACATTTTAAAATCCATGTAGTTTTCCATGATATGTGTTTTCCATGAACTTTTGCTGTTATCATTATTGCAAAGTCAGAAATACAGACAGGAGAGACAGAGAGGAAGATCTCTTGCCCAATGATTCAGTCCCCAAGTGGCTGCAACAACCAGAGCTGAGCCAATCTGAAAACAGGAGCCAGGAGCTTCTTCTGGGTCCCCATGCAGGTACAGGGTTCCAAGGCTTTGGGCCATTTTCTACTGCTTTCCCAAGCCACAAGAAGGGAGCTGGATGGGAAGCAGGACATCTGGGATTAGAACCAACATGCATATGGGATCCCATCACATGTAAGGTGAGGACTTTAGCCCCTAGGCTACCATGCTGGGCCCTTCCATGATTTTTTTTTTAATATTTCAAGGTTAATGTGCACCAAAATAAGCTTACATTGATTCTATCATTTCACAGATGTTCTAATGTACTCTTCTATATCCTGTTCCTCGTGTGAGTAAAAACTGCTTCCAAGCCTCCCTTTCACTATGAAGGAAAATGATCTGTTTGCTAGATAAAAGACTGCACACCACACACAAGAGGCTATGGCAATCTGTTCTGTCAAAAAGATTGCATCCAGTACAGCAGCTGCAATTGAAAAGTATTCAGATTTTGCAGTAGTTGACTCGAACTAGCATGAACCTTCTGGATTTTTCATGGATCAAATCAGTCAATCAAGTTTCACTAGTTTTCACAGGGACCACCATCCCTGTGTTAAGTATCAAAAGAAGTGCATTAGCCATTCCCAGAGATCACTGGTTTCCTACACAACAAGGATATAGAATAAGGGAGGGATTCATAAGCTTTCTATTTTCTTCTCTTCATTGATATTTCTTATCTCACAGGTCTGGAAACGAGGGTGAATGTTCTCCCAACCACTAAGTCTGTCATTCCAATTATACATTAGAGAATCAAGGACACAATATCCACATAAGCCACCAGATGGAACAGGTGAATTCAGAAAGCTGGATATGAGCCAAGGCTGTATTCACCACCCATGCCAGGTAGAGTGAGGGAGAAATGGTGGCATTTAACACCCACCTAGGTACCTATGAAAGTCAGGCTTTGTACTCAACATTCCTCAAAAATGCTGGTGTCCCCCTTTCCCCAGTGCATGATATCACAGGAAATGTCTGTGGATCTATTTGGAGAGTCATATAAGAGGATTATTACTGATGTAGACAATTCTCTTTGGTTATTGCAGGCCCTTTCCTGGCCTCTCCTTCAACCAATGGGCTTCAAGTCTGACAACTGGCCCAAGCACAAAAACTGAATGATGAGTCGTGACTTGTTTGGATGGTTGTCCTTAGCATCCTTTGGTTCTTTTAATTGTATAAATTAAGTGTGATCCCTGTTTGTCACCCATCTTTCTTATCTCTAGAAATCTTGTACTCCATTTAGTATCTTCAGAGCTCTCTGCAAATTGAGGCCACTGGCTGCTATGATTATTTTGTCACATACTGTGATAGCGCCACTGATGATTAAACTGTCACAAAACTCATATTGTTTATTTGCATCAACTCCTTTGTTGTCAAGGTCCAAATGGAGCTCCTGATTCCTTGCTTCAGCCTGGACCAGCCCTGATTGCTACAGGTATTTGGAGAACAACCTAGAAAATGGAAACACACACACATACTCTTTCTTTTCTCGTCCTATATATGTGTAAGTGGACGTGTGTGTGTGTGTGCCATTCAAATAGAATTTCATTTTTAATCTCCATGGACTAACAGTCTAGCACAGAGAACAATTCTACAACCATCACCTTCAGCCTAAATAGAGAATATACAAAACTGTCAATGTTAAATTCTATTTTAACAAAACAAAAAAACCCAGAATCTCAGCAATGTGTAGCAGAGATCTGAAAACCAGCTTCAAAAATTCCATGTTTTTTAACTTTCCCTAAAAAGAAATGCCAACTAGTAGAAGGTGAGTTGACAGAAGCTCTGGACTAAATGGACCCCATCTGCTATGGCCAGATTTTGAAAATGTTTAGCTACTAATGTCCATCTTTTTTTTTCAGGGTAAAGTTCACAGGAGGAAAACAGGCCATTTGCTAATGCTGAATTCCTTTGTATATGAAAATAATCTGTGTATTAAAGTACCCTTTCCCCCAAAGAATAGGGGGGAGCACTCCATTTTACTTACCTAGCTCTGAAGTTAAATAAAAAGCAACACAAATTGACCAAAAAAATTACCCATATTTAGTGTCACTGATGGATTCTGCAATCTTTTTTTTGCCTGAATCTAATAGGGAATATGTTGACGACAGGATCAGACTTAAGAATAGCACTGGTAGCTGAATAGTACCCTATAGCCATTTTAAGGTGTATAGCAACCAGTTCTGTATATAAACTAAAATTGAAATGTCAATGAGGTAGCCACAGGGTGTGGTTAAGAACTTGCATTTTTTAAACATATTGGTTATTCAATACCATGTAAATTAATTCCATAATGTTGAAAATTGTTGTTCATGTTATGTTGGGGCTTTTGATGGATCGGGATGATATTCTGCCAGCTCTACCTTCAGACCAGAGATGGTCTCCCCAAGAAACCATTGAATTTATCTGGACAATAAGATGCTGGACTCTATGCTTGGCATATGCTTGCAATGAAAGAATCTTGACTGAATTTGAACTGTAATACTGCAACAAGGGGGAGGAATCCACCATGGGGGGATGGTAGGCTATGAAACTGTCACATAATGCAATGTAATTAATGGAAAAAAAAATAGCACTGGTGAGTCCTGTCAGGTTTTCGGTGTGAGTTTAAAAAGGGGATTAGAAAAAAGATGAAGGGAATTCCTTTGGGAAGCATAGAATAAAATCAAATTTTTTAAAAATCGCCACACTGTAGAAATATGAATCCCAGGAAGGCAAAGGAGAACCCTTCAAAGCGCTGTCTACTTCCCAAATTACTTTCTCTCCCTTCAAGCATCAAGAAAATGGCATTCCTATTTCTGGCAAGGTTCAAGTGAATTCCACTTTGGGTTTAGTTTGTTACTCTTAAATTGCTTCAGGGCTTGCTCTGATGGGAATTTGGTTTCCTCAGTAACACTACATTAAAATACCCATCCCCTTAAAGTGGTTATGATAAGAGAGCCTGCAAACCACCATGCAGTTAGCATCAATTCAGGGAGTGGGGGGATTATAGAGTTCTCAGTTTGCTTCATTTCTGCACTATATCTATGGGTATATTCTGCATCATTCTTTGTAAGGACTGTAACATGTTCCATTATCCGGTGGTATAAGAAATTCTTAGGACAGTGAAGCCATTATGGACTTAGGGAGTTCTCTGGGCAAGAAAGACACATCCTTACACAGGTGTATTGGCAAAAGTAGCAGATAGTTAAGCCTTACAATGGAATTAAATAAGCAGGTTGCTGAGTTGTCATATAAGATAGTTATGAAAAATACTTCCAGAAAAATATCTTATATTTTTAACCTATAAAAACAACTTAGAATGAACGTCACACTCCATAGTTTGAAGGACTTACAAAAGTAACTATTTTAATTGCATTGGTTATCAACAAAAATGTTATTTTTAAACCAAAAGTGACCATCTCTTTAGTCTAGAATCAGTCACACACATTAAAGTAATTCACTTTTCAACTAGACTGTTAACATTAGCATATATTTGACACTTCTCTCTGACACTTCTCAACTGGCATTTTTCTTACACATTTTATTAAATGTCTTCCTTATTGCCTATATTGTGGATTTAACCTGCATGACTGAATTAGTTGCATCAAATTAATTTTCCTTTCCCTTCAAGCTGTAACTCTCCATACAGATGTTTGTAGACCATTCTTTGATGTTTAGCTTTAGAGAGCACTTTCCCTTGACTGCACTTTTTCTAATCATCTGACTTTCCTAGAAATACTTGATCCTATTAAATTACTGTAATTCCACTAGTGCAGATACTAGGATAGAGGCTCTTGTCTTTGCACAGAAAAAGAATTCAGACGTGTGACAGAGCCGTGGTAAACCAGGTAACAAGGTTTAATGAGGCAGAGCATCCATCAGAAAGCATTGATGGGCACCTCTCTCCACTGACTCTGAGAGACTGTCCAGTCATGCAGACTGAGATGAGCATGGTTACATCGTTTAATGGAGAGAGCACACCTGATGCGCCACTTCTCAGCAAAGACCTAAGAGCTGAGAACTGACAACACCTCATGGATCCAGGCAAATGTCTCAGCAAAGAACTCAAGAGCGCTGCCTGTAGTCAGACTGGAGCTTCTCAGGGAACGGAGTCCAGGTCTTTCTGCCATTTCTCATTTCTGCCCCACTCTTTTCTCCTGGACAAAGGTTTTTCTAGGTGTGAAATGGTAAAATTCCTCCGAAGACTTAATCACCCAAGGTTATCAATCTGGATAGCCCAGCTGGCCACAAGGCAAAAAAAATTCTCCTGAGATGCTTTCCTTGGGGAATGAGCAGCACTTTGTAGCGTACAGTACTGGACTGCTTCCAAATTTGCCAGAGGCTGGTTCAGTCTTCTACACAGGTCCCTTATTTTACTTGGATGCCTCACACACACACACACAGGTTCAACTCTAAATTCCTACTTAATTAAGCCTTTCTTTCCTCCCAAAGCATAAAGTGCATGAATCTGAAATATATGTATTTGAGTTTAACTCTTTCTCTCGTTGGGAAGAAATTTTTTTCCAAAGTTTATAATGCCGTATTTCCTAGTCATGGAGCACTTCACATAATACTGACTTAGAATGACATGGTAGAAAAGTTTAAGGGGAGGGGCGGAGATTAACACATGGAATCCTCAAACAAATCTGTTTAGACTTTCAGCCTATTTTGACTTTATCCTAATGTGCTTTTGTAAAAGCAAACAAACAAAACTGTTATTTGCTTTTTAACCATTG
The DNA here is from genome assembly GCF_017591425.1 of Ochotona curzoniae. Taxonomy (NCBI): domain Eukaryota; kingdom Metazoa; phylum Chordata; class Mammalia; order Lagomorpha; family Ochotonidae; genus Ochotona; species Ochotona curzoniae. The sequence goes on from NW_024466605.1 coordinate 7,287,713, forward strand.
CATTTTTGACATCTCCATCCTCAATAATCAAATACGATGCCATGCAGAAACTTAAGGGCCTTTGTGCTACAAAACCTCTACCTGCCCTCTAGAACAGTAGGTTTCACAAGAGCGACCCACAGAATACCCCGGTCTCCAGAAAACTTTCCTAAGCATTGCAGAAACACTTCCCAAGGATAACAATATCAGACTCTTTCATAATAATAGTAAGACATTATTTCCTTTTTGTTGTGCTGATATTTAGAGTGTACAAAAAGTACCAGACAGTGCTAATGTCATTATATATCACCAGCATGCATTTGTAGGGGTTGGGATAGGGGATGGAGGTAATGCTGATTTTGCTTAATAATGTCATTGCTGAAGCAAGACTTGCAATAGTGAATGCCCTTCCCTGGGCATGCATTTAGCATTCCATGAAATGAATCAGAAGGCACACATAAACCTCTTGTGCTGTGTGTCTGAGGGTTGTCTTGCTACAGAAAAACGTCATGCAATTGAGTCATAATCTGAAACACAACTTTCACTGGGGGGAAAAAAACTGGCAAAGCAGATCATGGTTGCTTAGACTTGAATATACTGTAAAAATTTTTTTCTCAAAAATAAAAGAAATAAGCATGTCCCTTGGAGAAAACCCCTTCTTTTGCTAATGATAAAATGTGAAGCTCCTGGCATACTGATCTTCCACATGTGGCGCTGGCATCCCATATAGGTTCACACCACAGCTGCTGCACTTCCCACCAGCTCCCTGCTTATAGTTTAGGAAAGTAGCAAAGGATGGCCTAGGTCTTTGGGCATCTGCACCCACATGGGAGACCCAGAAGAAATCCAGACTCCTGGCTCAACTCCACCTGTTGCAGCCATTTGGGGACATGACCCAGCAGATGGAAGATTTGCGTTTCTCTCTCTCTCTCTCTCTCTCTCTCTCTCTCTCTCTCTCTCTTCTCATATCTGCCTTCCAAATAAAAATAAATAATTTTAATTGAAGTTTCAACAAAAATTGGTATTACAGAAAACAACGATCATTAGTTTGAAAACTTCAATTTCTTTAAGATCAGAGTTAGTATAAAACATGATTTTTCATATTTCAGAATGAAACACATATCCTAATATGTCCATTTAGAATGAAGTATATCTATATTTTTATGACCTGTGTAACTTGGTGAACCAATATTCTTCAAATAACCAAGACCTAATGTTACAAGGCCATATAATAAGTAAAAAGAATTTTTCAAAGTGTAATGCTGGGGGACTTAAAAAAAACCTCATGGAAACTGGAATTTAGAAATGTAGAAAGATATAAATATCTGAAAACCCAGTTGTGTTCTAGTAAGTCAGACATTAGGTGTGGGCACCTGATGTAGCAATGAGTCCACAGTTGGGATACTCATGTCCCACAGCTTACTTCAATAGCCAGTTCCAGATCCCGATTCTGACTCTCAGATAATTCGGATCCTGGCAGGCTGCACGATGGCCAAGGTGTGGGGTCCCCAGCTTGACTTATTCCAAGTTCTCAGTGTGGGAGAAGTGCAAGCAGAATGAGAGATAAGATGCAGCAAAGGAAGCAGTATTTCTACATACTCAGACATGAGTGTAGGCAACACTTCTCCACCAGCCCCTACTAAAGATTGGGTCACTCCTTTACTCTGTGAAGGGTGGTCCCTTAACTGAATATACAAATGGGATGGAGCTTGGGCAGGGCTTCAGCGCTAGAAGCTCTATGTGGAGCTGCAACATACATGTACTAACCATGGCATCTCAACCTCTATGGAAATGAGTCTCAGTGCGCTATGGGAAGTAGATGTGCTGATCTTCCTGCCATGCTGGATGAGCACAGAAGTGGGTAGGATCCTAAGCCATGCAGGGTTACGGCAAGGAAACTGCTGGCAGTCTCTCAGGTCCTTGTACCTCTCTAGCTCCCTGCCTGCTCCACATCAGTAGGGTTCCTGCTACCCATCTAGGAGACCTAAACTCAGTTCTGCTTCCCAAGATTGGGTACAGGCATTTGGAGACCGAACCAGCAGATGAGTGCTCTCTGTCTCTCAAACAAATAAACAAAATAACATTGAAAAGATCTACAAAACTAAAACAATGCTAGACTATGAATTATTAATTTGCTCCGGAACTATAGTGTTTTTGATTGAATTTTATAATTACATACTACAGGATTATTATTATTATTAAAACATTTTAATTGTCAGTTTTTATTTTAATGTAGTAAGCATTAAACAGACATAACCTATGTAATAAAACTTCCTCGAAGTCTTCAATAACTGTTAATAATACAAAAAAGTCTTGTAACTGGGCCCAATTCCTAGCTGCTGTTGATGTAGATTTATCAGGCCTTAAAATTGCTTCCTTACCTTGCAATTCCTCTGAAAGTTTAATTTATCTAGTTAAAGAAGTAGCACAACTGTCCTCGAGTTACGATCTCAATGTTGGCCTCTGTTCTGAGAGTACTTGCAAAAGCTCTCAAGTAGAATTCCTTGATGCAGGCCTTGAAATTCTTTATCACCCCTAGAACTAACATCCTCCTGCTAAAAATAAATTAAGGGTTTTTTTTTTCAGCATCTCTAAGACTATCAAAGAAACATCACCCAATCTAGACTAGAACAGACTAGAACTTACCCCTTTTCCATTCTAAAGGAAAAACATTGTTCCCTGTCCCTCACCAAAGAAAGACCATTCACACTGAGGCCCACAAACATGCAGATCACCCCCAACCATATAAGATTCACTGCTTTTATGTCCCCTGCTCCCCACCAGCAGGCCAGGAACTAAGCTATAGAGGTCTAGCCACTTGCTCTGTGCAATGCACCTTTGTTCCACTCGCCCAGTGTCAGTGATTGGTTCACTGTCTTCCAGGTAAGTGGACCCAGTTCTGAGATTCTATAGTGATTCTCCCAACTAGTTTTAGGATCATGCTATAGCAGTCTTGAGATTGAAAATATTGTTATTTTGTTAGAGCTGTATTTTGCAATAATGGGGAAAAAAACTGTAAGTAAACAATCGCATTAACCAATACAGGAAACAAAAGAAATCAAATGTGTCTCCATATTGCTTAATCTAGATGAGATATTTATAATTGCAAGCTACTACATCAACCATGACCATCAATTTCAACTCTGAAATCATAAGCAACTAATGACCTCCCTGAGGATTCATTCATTCAAATTCCTGAGAAATCAAGCACAGTTGTCTCGACAACTACCATTTCTGAGAATACTTCAGTATCAGAAATCCTGCTCTGGGTCACTGGGTAACCTATGGGTGGGCACCCAGTGGCTACTGTATGGAAAAGAATATCCTAACACTGTTTGGCAGAGTACAGTGAGGCCAGTTAAAGTTAGAAGGAAAATCAAATAGCATATTCAAAAACTCTCCTTCATAATCTAGTATACCAGAAACCCAACAAATCACTGTGTCTTACACCAACGCACCAATCTAATGCTAGACTGAGAAAATAATGCCAATTTCAATTTGTTTTCCCAGAGACCTTGCCAAACTGCACAGCTTATATCTTTACATCATTGATAAAATGTTATCCCACTACCACTGCACAGCTGTGTCTACCAGCTATGCCACATGTATGCCCTCTACCATCCACTTTACCACACTTTCAATTTTATTACTATAATTAATTATATTATAGTGATTGACGCTAATCATTGATACTAACCTCTCTATTATAACTACCTAGCAGGAGTGAATAAAGAGATTCAGGACATTTCAACTGACCAAGGCCAGAAAATGCTGAGGTTATACAGAATAAAGCCCAATACTTCCAATTCCTTTTGGCCTCACCCTTCTGTCGCCTTCTCTCTCATTTCCTTACAAATAGCCTGGATTCTCTCTAAGCCATGCTCAAGGGCAGACATACAGATCTATTGACAAATCAATATCAGCAAAGAAAAACGCATTAGTTAGCAAGAGTGTTAGTTCTCCTATTTCACGGAGAAAAAAATTAGCTGTATTCAAATTGTTTCCCAAATATTTCAGCAATACTACTGTCTGGCAGCCTTGAGAATCAAAGCCAATCTTACCTAGTGCTCAATAATTGATAATCCAGGCCACAGTGGAGGGAGGGAGAATGGGGTTTTTGACCTTGAAAAGTCAACCTCCTTTACTCCAAAAGTAAAATTGCATTAACACTTAGGCTCAGGAACTTAAATGACACCACAGGTTTCCAGTTGTACATCAACTCCATTTTGAAAGCTAATCCTCACCAGATTCTAGCACTTTCTTCTCTCCTCACAGTGGGAATGAACTACTAGTACAAAGTATGAATCCAGTCTTTATTTTTGCAAAATTGTCCAACTCAAGGGCAGCTCCTTCTCCTACCAGCTTAGACCAGTACCTGGTATGTGTGGTATAATATGTGTGCATAAAATGAAAGAATGCAATGTTATCAATCATTCTTATCCTCAAAGAAACATTAAATCTCAAATTGACATGTAATCATAAATAAAACTGAAGAAATACTAAGAAAAAAAATTTTGTCCTTGTAAAAACATTTTTAATTAAAAAAAAGTGAATCTGCTACAGCTCAATATTGCTCCTTAAGTAGGCTATCTGTTTCAACAACTGGTACCCCAATCATCTAAGACAGAAAGTATTTCAGTGTACATCACATAATTCCTTCTTTTTTTGGAACTACATATGATATAATTGGAGTAAATCCTCCAGTAGCAGAATCACCAACAACATGTGCCCAGCTACATGCGCCCTACAAGAGATACACTTTAGACCACAAGAAACACATAGGCTGAAGAAAAAAGGAGGAGAATAGACATCTCATGCAAATACTAACTGAAAGAGATCAGAGGTAGTGATACTGACACCGAACAAACTGAATCAAAGGCAGCTACACACAAGAAAGAAGAAAGGGCATTCTATACTAATAAAAGGTTCAATTCAGCAATAAGGCAATAATCATTAACATTTGCACACTAATAACATGTTGGTTATCAAATTAAATGAAGAATAAACTGACAGAAATTGAAGGAGAAAATAGTTCTACAATAATAGTTTAACAATAATAGCCTTTTTGCAACAGATACAAGGAAACAAAGAACTTAAATAGCACAATAAACCAACTGTATTAAACATAAACAGAAAACTTTACCCAGCGACAATGCCATACACATTCTTCTCAAGTTAACACGGGATATGATCCAGAAAATACCATATTTTCAGGCAGCTGTTGAATCCCAACAATATTTAAAGAAAAGTCATGAAAAATATCTTCTCTGACCACAATGAGATGAAGTTAGAAATTGGAAATAAAAAAGAAAATTAGAAAATTAACAAATCTAACAAAAATTTAAAACAAACAACCTCTCAAACAACCAACAGATCAAAGAAAATCACAAGAGAAAATGAGAATGTTTTTGATGATTAAAAGTAAAATCGCAACATATCAAAAGGGTCTGGATGTTGTAAACGCAGTTATATGGGAGAAAGTTATAGCTAGAAAATATTCACACTTAAACAGAAACATCTCAAGTGAAAATCCAAACATTATAACTCAAGGAAGTAGAAAAAAACTAAGCCCAAATGTAGCAGAAGAAAGAATAAAGATCAGAGCAGATATAAATGAAATAGTAAAGAAGAAAAAAATGCAAGGAGAAACCAGTGCACCCCTATGAGTTAGATCAACAAAACTGCCCAACTTTCAGTTAAATGGGCTGGCAAAAAAAAAAAATGAAGATTGAAATTACAAAAATTGGAAGCAAGATCAGAAGCGTTACTATTGAATCTTGAGAAAATGAAAAGAGATTATGAATACTGTGAAATACGATGCCCAAAAAAGTGTATAATCTAGATGAAATGAACTAATTCCTGGTAATGCAAAGCCTACCATAGTGAGATCAAGAATAGAGAGCAAAATCTAAATAGATCTGTAACTAGTAAAGCAAGAAATACTCAAAAATCTTTTTACAAATAAAAGTTCTACACTGATGGCGGCCTGATAGATTATATCAAGATTAAAGAATAACTGACACCAATAGTTCTCACACTTACACACACACACGATGAAAAGCTCGCTATCTCGTTCTGTGAGAACAGCATTATCCTGTTACCAAAGCCAAGCAAAGGCACAAAAACTACAGACAATATTCCTTACAAACATTGATGTAAAAATCCTCAAAGTACTAAAAAGAAAATTTCAGCAGCAGATTGAAAGAATTAAACACGATGACCACCTATGATTTTATTACTGAAATTCAAGGATGGTTCAGCATACTTAAAACCAAAAGAACAAAATAAGGCACGTGCATGCGCGCGTGTGCACACACACACACACCAAATTGGACATAATGAAAACCATGTAATAAAGATCATACTCTTAGAGGAAAGATGGAAAGATTAAACAGAAGGCATGGATATCTGAGAATGTCAAAAACATACTACAAAGCTATAGTAATCAGCACAACACGGAACTTGCATACAGGCAGATATGCATGATACAGACATAGACACAGATGAATGAAACAAAACATCACATAGAGAAGTAAACCCTCACACACAGTCAAGAGAGTTTTCACAAGGACATCAAGATACAAATTTTCAATAAGTGATGCTGGGAAAATGAATATCCACAGAAGAATGAAATTGAACCCTTACCTAACACTACACAAATTAGCTTAACATGGATCAAACACTTAAAAGCAGACCTAAATTTATGAAACTTGAAACACAGGGTAAAGGCCTTGCAATATTGGATTTGATGACTTCTTAAGTGCAATAAAAATAAAATATTGAATATGTAAATAAGAAGAACACATAGAATGGGAAAAATGTTTGCAAATTATGTATCAGAAAATTTATATCCAAATTATACAGAATACCTGGAATCCAATAATAAATACGGGGAAAATATATGAATGGACACGTTTTCCAGAAAACATAAATAAATGACCAACAAACACATGAACGCATGTTCAATGTGACTAATCGCTAGGGAAATTAAAAGCAAAAATTACAATGAAACACCACTTCACACCCATAAGGATGACTATTACAGTTGAAATGTATATAGCTTACAGAGAAAAAAAAATCCAGAGCAGTATCCATTTGAAAGTTCATTTCTTCATCAATAAAAATACACTCTACACAAACGTACCAGAGAAATTATAAGAAAGTAAATAGGACCTGTATACAAAAAAAAAGAAAAGAAAGGAAGAGGAATCAGAAACAAAGCAGCATGAAGAAAAACGCCCAAGTGAAACAGTGCCTAGATTGCCTAAATAGTTTATTACTCATTTTTCTTCATCAGTTTGGAATGTGAAGTTTATGAGAAATGTTTTAACACAGAAAAGTTAGGTGTGCATTCTTCCATCAATATTGTTATATCTCCAGTAGCTGTTGTGAAAGTCCTGATCTACTAACAAAAAAGCACTGCTTCTCTTTCCACGCCATAATTAAGAAAAATATTTCACTGACCTTGAAACAGGAAAAAATGCACATATACATCCAGGAAAATATCACAAAGGAATAGAGTTTTGATTGTTTGAAAAGAAAAGCTATATCAAAAGTAAAGTTTTCCACTGCCTATTGCAAAATACTATAATAAATATTTCAGCCAATGGATTATTACTGTATCCCTGTTTCACCAATCAAAATAAAAGTACTTCTATCCTCATATTTAAAGTAGCAGAGGACCAAGAAAAAGTATTCAAGTTCATTCTGAACCAAAGATACAGACATTTTAAAATACTGCTTTTCATTTACCAAATCATGCGCTTGTGGGTGAGGATGTGATGAAATCCTCTCGCTCACATCTTGTTGCTGATTGACCAGCATGGCACTTTTCTGGAAGGAACTTTGGCATGACATATTGGTAACGTTAAAAAGCCTGTAAATGACGATCTAATCAATTTCTCCTCTGGCATTCTACTCTTAAAAGACTCCAAATACTGAGAAAAGCTGAAACATAAGATATTAATGGCAAGAAATGTTAAAGAAATATTTCTGAATAAGAGGTCAATCAAAAATAGGACATCCATAAATATGGGGAAAAAATATGAATGGACACAGTGAAAATACTAAATGTCATATTATCACAAATATTTTTCTAAGAATTGAATAGAAATGAGCATTATCTCACAAGATGTAACTTAGAAACAAGCAAGACATATTCAGATTATGTAGACTTTTTTAACATACTGGCTATCTTTAGAATTAATTTGATGCCCAAGTTGAGTTTAAACATTTGTTTTGCTCATATGTTGCACAGCATGTACATATTACTTCTAAAGTCAGAGAAAAAATGTTAATAATTTTTAATCTGACACAAAATCAGAATTATGGATTCAGCATCCAAATGGCTGTATGCTGTGACTGAATCCGTTAAATTCATTACCCCAATGTGACAGCTAATTTTTCACCAAGCCCACTTGTGAATACACCCACCCTGACTTCCTCCACTGCGTTCCACACAATTGAACACTTGATTCTATGCTATTGGGTTCTTCATCATGAATGCGTGTTAGAATTTCTGAATCCAGTCAAGGCATGCGAAGCCTCAGTTCTGATGCAGGCTGCCTGGTGTTTCCTGTTTCATGATCACAATTTTAACCTACTCCTGGTAGTTAGTGTCATCATGGTTCTTCTGTTTCCAGCATTGCATGACTGTTCCACTATGTAGCTTCTGCACTCTGAAAATGAAATCATTCTTTTACTTACTCTTCACCTTCGGTGACTAGAACACCTGGCACCATGCTCTGTTGCTTGTCTATTTCCCAGTGGATGTGACCATGTAGAAATAGTGTCACAATCCTCTACTTTCCAATCTGGGCATGAAACAGTTCTTGATTTGTGCTGGTTTCTTTATTCATCTATTCTGAGGTTCATCCTGAATATTTGTCAGTGCACTGGAAATACAGCAAGTGCAAGTGGCAATGTGGCATGACAGAAGATAGGACCACAGGATGCCAGGTAGGTAGAAGGCTGATGATCTAGGAAACTTCCAGGCAGAGGGTTAGGAGCTGATAGGCCAACAATTCCCATTATCAGCAATCCACGGGGAAGTCTGTGGGGACCAGGACAAGGTGAGTTTCTCTACCATGGAAGACAGGCAAACAAAGCAAAGTGAGAAGTCACTGTCCGAGCTTGCAGTCCTGTTACTCATGGAGGTGGCAGGCCTGTGTTTGTGGCACCTGGAGCCTTGAGGTGCTGAGACTGTGCTGCAGCCACAGGAGGCAGGCGGTGGAACCAGCAACCTCAGACTGCGTGAATGCTGAGGCAATTCACAGGACAACCACCTCACCACATAAAACTTAAGCCTGGATGTTTTCTGTGACGTGGAATAAATGATGTCATAGTTCTGTCCTTACACCATGAAGTGAGGAGTTTATTCTAGCCGAAAAGCCTGTATGGTGATGCAGCCTAGATTAAATGTGTGCCCCTTCACCCATACGCCTTTTCACACTTGGAGATTCCTATCATAGCAATATGCATGCCTCCTCTTTGAAGAGTACAAATCCTCCTTTAGGATGCTCTAATCTTCTCACCAATATATCCCCAGCATCTAACACAGGCAAGTCACAAAGAATCAATATTTTTTTACTAAAAAAAAAAAAAAAAAAAAAAAACAGGCCTGGCACAGTAGCCTAGTGGCTAAAGTCCTTGCCTTGCTCTCACCGTGATCCCGTACAGGCACCAGTTCTAATCCTGGCAGCCCCACTTCCCATCCAACTCCCTGTTTGTGGCCTGAGAAAGCAGTCAAAGACAGCCCAAAGTCATAGGAGCCTGTCTGAAGGGGAGTAAGTCATCAGACAGAAGAACTTCCTCTCTGTCTCTCCTGCTCTCTGTATATCTGACTTTCCAATAAAAATAAAATAAATCTAAAAAAAATTACAAAGTAAATGGGTGCATCATTTGCTGCTCTTATATTCGTACTTTAATCATAGCATGCTCAAACATGGCTTCTGCTGGTGTAGGCAGCAAATCAGCCAGCTTATAAAAATTGGATTTTGACAACCATGTCCCTAACATTATTGGCCTGCCTGTGCCTTCACCTGCCCCTCACCCAGTTCCAGGGTCCAGACAAAATCACAATGAAACACTGATACTCTGAAAGGGTGGAAAACGGGTCATGTGTCACAGCTGAAGTCTTTATGGTTGTTGTCGCTGGCATCGTCCTCTGTATCCAGAGCCCCTTTCCTGGGCTTCTTCCACACCTACCTGTGAGAACACAACTACCTACACAGAAATTTCAAAGCTCACCATTGCCCGAATCATCTCTGAATGGTCCCATGTGACCAGCCAGCCTGAGAAGTAAGCCCGTGCAATCTGCTGCTGATTCCTTACAGGACACTCATAATTGGCCAATCAAGCTGCCTGCTCTGTATCTACATGAAGAGCTAACGCATTAGTGTTAGCATTAAGCTACACCACGTTAAGCTACTGCTCAGGAGTCCTGCATTCTGTAGCACAACACCAATTCAAGTCTCAGTTGTTCTACTTCCAATCCCACTCCCCACTGATGCACCCTTGGAAAGTGGCAGAGGATGGTCCAAAATACTCAAGTACCCGGTATTCGCCTGAGAGAACCAGGTGGAGCTCCTTACCCATGGTTTCAGCCTGATTCAGACTCAGTTGCTATAGCCCTTTAGGGAGCAAACTAGCAGATGGAAGATCTCTGCTGCTCTTCTCTCTCTTTGTATATCACGTATTGCTTAGGGGAGCCTACCAACAGCTTTCATTTCTTGCTTCATTTATTAAAGTGTTCCATACATTATTAGAAATTGAATGCTATTATTTTGTGTATCACAATGAAAAAAGCCATTTACATATACACATTTGGTACCTCTTAAACTTTGGTTTGAAAGGCATTTTGCAACAAAACACTTTCTTGCATGACTCAAGTTATTCAAACCTTTGAATGAAGTTAACTTTTTGAACTGAAAAATTCTACAAGAGGAAAGCTTTCAAACATGGCAGCCATTTTGCTTTCAAAAAAATCAGCCTCTGACCAGTTTTTATTCTGCAGTGACAGCAGCTCATTTCCAACAGCTCATTGCTAGGTGTCCTGAAAACAAAGTTTGTACTTTTGTGCCTCGTCACATGATTTTATTTTCTGAATCATCTATTTTCCCTCCCATAAAGCATTTTGGCCACTAAAGTTTAGCCAAGAAATTAATTTATCATAGTAAGATGACCAACCATCCCAGTTCACTTGGGAAACAGGACAACTCATTCTAAAACTATTACAGCACCAAGCCAACTGTAACGGCTGTTCAGTCTCTGTCTACAAGGCTTGGCAGGAGATGCACAACAGCAACAAAAAATATCTGCTGTGAAGCACAGGAGGACGACTTAGGGCAGCCTCTTTCAGGCAAGTAAGAGAAGCAGAAATCCTGTCAGTGGTAAGAAGCAGGGAAATTTAAAGGCGAGCATGAGGTTCTCTCAGGATCTATCATCCAAACCAACGGTTTTAGCTTAAAGACATGAAGGAGGAGGATTTTAAGGGTATAGAAGTGAGGCCAACATTGTGACACAGCAAGTTGAGTCATACCTGTGACAGTACTGGCTGCTCCATTTCTAATTCAGCTTCCTGCTAATATACCTGGGAAAGCATTAGAAGATGGCTCAAGTGCTTAGGTCCTTGACATCATGTGAGGGACCTAGATGGATTTTCAGACTCCTGGCTTAAGCCCAACCCAGTCCTGGCCTTTTAGAGTATTTGGAAGATATCTCTCTCTCTCTCTTTCTTAATCTTTTTATCCACTTCCGCTTCTGCCTTTCCAATAAATAAATAAATCTTTGAAAAAATAGAATACAGAAATCTCCAAAGAGATTGAGGGACACAAAAGAACTTACTTCCTACTCTGCTATTTGATTTCTTGGAAGGAAAACTCCACTCAGGTAACTTGGAGCCAATAGGGCACAGCTTCATCCCAACAGAAATGACAGGACATATGTAGGTAAAACGTGGAGATAGGAGCACCACGTTAAAGGTCTAGATTAAGGACTAAAAGAAGCTCTGCCAACAAGAGAAGAAAGTGGCCCTACCTCAGCAGTCAGGTAAAGCAGAGACGCTAGTCTCGCTAGTCTCTACTTGCATAAGGACACATTGCGCAACTCAAAATGGCTAGTCACTTCAGTAGCAGATGAAGCAAAGATCAACATGAAAGTCCAGAGACCAAAAACAAAGCATTTATCAGCAGGCAGCAACAGAGAAAGGCAGCACTCATGACCAGGAGCCCTTCCTCCAGCCTGAGATGTCTCCATGCACTCAATACCACACTGCAACAAAAGATGGGGAGAGAAGCTCAGGAGAAGAGAAATAGCCCTGATAAAGCTGCTGGAAATTCAACTGACTGCAGTCAGAGCTAACTGTAGGGATAGGTTCATTGTTTCTTATTTGTTTTTTAAGGTCCCAATGACCTTTCTCTGCCATCCCCATGGCCAAGAAAGGCCCTGCCTCTCTGTGCAAACCAGAGTTGCACTATAACACATTAAACTCTGACTTATTTCCATGGTATTCTACCTTATCTCCCTTTCTATTTATTATTCTCAGGGGTTATTTTTTCAAATATACTTTTCCTTTCAAATCAGGATATATTTCTATTTCACAACTGTGATTTATTAAGATTGTAAAGGCCACGCCACAAAAATAGCAATCCCAAAGGTTTTAAATATCAGAGTCATTGTGGAATTGGAAATCTTCTCCCTTTCAAAGTGGATCTTGGCATATTCCTTATAACTGACATGTGTAATTCGTAGCCATACTATAATATATGCCTGTTATTTCTTGGCTAAATCCAGTAAAATTTCCTTTCTCATCTCTATTGTTTTTGTGTCTGTTTTTCATACTTGCAATATAGTCCTTTGAGACATTATGATTGTTTGCATCTAAAGATTTTTACTAAATTATAGACGAGATAATTTTTCTATGAATGGGCCTGCAGTGCCCAAATCTTTTAACAGAGAAACTTCATCAACTTGGCTTATTCTTGAGCCAAAATGGATGATTGTCTTGGCAGGAAATAAGAATTTCTTCTGACGAGGAATGGATTAAAGTTTCCTTATCTAGACAGTGTGTTCACAATGGCACTGTGTTCTGAGTCAGGCCTGTGCAGGTGTGACTTGGCAGAATTTTGGAGGCATAATAATAGAAGATATTGTTGAAATTGGAGTCATTTTATTCAGATTGTATGGGTGAGTTTCTAATCAAGCAATAAAGATGCAATAAAATGCATAAAATATCTTTCTCAAGAGGCACTGGTTCCTGTGAAAAACGCTGTGCTTTGGAAGCCCCTACGTTTTCTCAATGTTCCTTCATCCAGTAATGTCAGTTCAACCAGATCTTAGAGGTTATGTTCCTTTGCAACTAGACTTGATTTTATGCTCTGACAATTCTGTGAAATTTACCTCCAACCTAACCAGGGTTGTTCACACATGTTTCAATCCTGTGGCCTACACACTTCCCTTGATGCTGCGTCAGATTTCACTTCCATACAAACTTCTTCCTCTTGGGAAAGTGTGGTCTGTCCATTTTAGGGGAAGTGTGTTTCACATGTGTGAAACACACACATACACACGCATGGTGTTAGGAGAAACCAGGAAGACATCAGCAGAGGGCCAGTAACTATGACTCAGAAGGAGTTCAGTAGGAGAGGTTAACACATTGAGACCATCGTTAAGCTTTACTGATACACAGTCATTCTCCTTCTGTTCCCAGGGAAGACGCATTTTTCCCACCCTTTGGCTGCTGTCATTATACGCCTTGCAAAGTCTAGAATATTAACTGGCAAGCCTTTTATAACAAAACAACAACAAAAATCTCTAGTCCCTAGTCTCAAATAGGGATGGTATACACAATGCATCCTACCAACATCCCTTCCTTCTGCCATCACCCGTCAACCAAAAATAGTGTGACCTCCGCCCACAAGCCCTTCCCAGGATACAAACAGACACCAGGATCTATTCCAAATTGCCACCCACAGCCAGGAACACAGGGGGACTTCAAGAAATTTGTGGGAAAATAAATTAACACTTAATTTTGATGCTGATTTTGAAATTCATGCCATTTTGTCATTATGTACATTTCCTAAGACCCTGCATATTAACTGTGCATGTCTGGTTTCCTAGACTAAGTCACTGGGTTGGGACCCATCACAGGTACCCTTTCAAGCTCCCCTTCTATCTTAATCCATCAGGCTGCTCTAACCAGCAGAATGAAGCCAGGGGTTTGCCTCAGGTCTCTCTTGTACAAGCAGTGACCCCAATCTTAAGGGCCTCGCCCTTCAAGATCTCCCGAACTCCAGGGTACCTAACACTCTCACATTGGGGGTTAGATTTCAACATACACATTTTGAGGAGACACAATCTGCAGCAACTTATCTCTGTAATTTCCTGAAACTTGGCCTTCTTCCAGTACCTCAACCACTTCTAAGAACTGCTAAGGATTTTTTTTTTAATCATTAGGAAAGAAAGTCACCTTCCACAGCAACCTTAGATTATCTAATGAATGTCCTTCAAAAAAATCAAACCAATTTCATCTTTCTCTGTCATTGTAGAAAGGTCACCATTCTCAGTACTCTGCTGCTAATCAATTGCCTTGCCACAAAGCTTTGTGTGTGTGTGTGTTTAAAAATCAAGCTTAAAGGAATATTTTCATATTCATGCTTCTGAGCCAAGGAATGAGAATACACCTGCATTTGTCCTTAGCTACTCCACCCCTCACTGTCTCAGAGCGCATGCTTGGAAAAACTGTGGGAGAACAATAATTTATAGTCAGGCCTTCAAGTGAGGATTCTTCAGCAGCTACTTTATTCTTGTCTAACTAAACAAGAAAGCGCTTAACAAAAGCTCTGAAAATCATCACAGAATATTCATGATACAAAAAAAAGAATTATCTATCCTCAAGTATTACATAATGAGATATTATTAATAAATGAAAATTATCTGCCATAGGAACAACAAAGCTTAATATCTCTCCTACCAATTATGAAGTCTCTCTCTCACTGCCAGACCACAAAGGGAAAGCAATTTCACTGCAAATAGCCCCAATGATGTAAATCAAAAGTTTTATGGCTCCACTGCTGGATTCTCTAGCAATGCATTTCACTGACATCAAATTATATGCATTTGGGGCCTGACACAATAGCATAGTGGTTAAGGTCCTTGCCTTGCACGACCCAGATCCCATATGCACACCGGTTCTAATCCCGGCAGCCCTGCTTCCCATCCAGCTTGTGGCCTGGGAAAGCAGTCAAGGACAGTCCAAAGCCTTGGGACCCTACACCCACGTGGGAGACCTGGATCAACTCCTGGCTCCTGGCTTTGGATTGGCTCAGCTCCAGCCATTGCGGCCGCTTAGGGAGTGAACCATAGGACACAAGATCTTCCTCCCTGTCTCTCCTTCTCTGTATATCCACTTTCCAATAAAAATAAATAAATAAATCTTTTAAAAAAAGATATGCATTTGAATCAGTAAGCAATGAAGGTCATCAAAGGTCCCCATGTTTCCAGCATACCTAAATGTTAGCTTCACTAAACTTATTTTCACAAGTAATAATAATAATAATAATGCTAGCAATTGTTATATTAGCATGGGTTATTCTTATTTCTTCATACTCCTTACATCTTTATTCTTCAGTCAGCACTTCCAAACCTCAAAGTTAAAAATGAAAAATGCGTCCCCATATGCAATAAATACCATCAGGAAATGGCGAATGCTCTAAGGCAAAGGGGAAAAAAAGCTCCAAAGCACCTTTTTCAAATGCAGAAGTTACTGAAAAGCCACTCATCCAAAGGTGAGTTCTCCACTTTGAAGATACTTTCTATTTTCCTTATGAGAAATAAAAATAGCTGGAAATCCCCACACCCAAGTAAAAACCTTATTATTAAAAAGATCCATGGGTCTGGCAGATGGCTCAGTGCCTAAATCTTCATCTTGCAAGCACTGGAATCCCATATGGGTGCCAGTTTGTGCTCCAGCTGCTTCACTTCCCCTCCAGCTTCTTGAGTATGACCTGGTAAAGGAGTAGAAGATGGTTCGAGTCCCTGGGACCCTGAACTTGCACAGGAGACCTGAAAGAAACTTCTGGCTCCTGGCTTCAAATTAGCTCAGGCTCTCCTTTCTATAAATCTGATCTACCTTTTCAAAAAAAATGAAATAAGTCTTTAAAATAAATAAAAATAAAAAAGACTTATGAGGGCTTTTATATTTTGTCAGATGACTCAAAACTTGGCAATTGTACAATTCAAATCCAAGTATGATTACAAGGCACTGAGGGGCCAAGAGTCACGCATCATGGATATGAGAAAACCAAACAAGAGGAGTAGGAAACTCAAAGAACTGTTCAACATAAAGATTAAATGAATTCTTCAAGGTCACAAAGGAAGAAGCATTTAATTTCTTAGGCATTTCTTATGTAGACTCAATCCTAGCTCTCATATCTAGAAACTAATGACTCCAGTATCAGCAGGCAACTGTGCCACAGTAATGTACTCTTCTACACAAGACAAAAGCAGGTTAATTTTTTCAGACCCTTCCAAATCTCTCCAGAACTTTGGAAGAAAAAAAAAAAAGCACATTGCTCTTTCTATGCTTTTGCTCTACAAACTCTTTTGATCTTAAAAAAAAAATGGGCTTTCTTGTTTAATAAAAGTTTGATTGTTAAAATTTGAAGTACTTCCTCTATCAGCAGCTGTCACTTTTCCACAGCTTCCTCTTTTTAAGAGTTCAAATTATTTTCTGCTCTATTATGAACAAAGATGATCGGATGAGAGTCAGTGTCTGTGTCAGCAGGATACGCCCACAAACAAATGCATTTAAGGAGAAATAACCCAAGGAAACAGAAAGTGAAGTACACAGTAGGGAAGGAAAGTAAAATCAGCATCAAAAAACTCTTCCTGCTTCATCAAATTGTCCTTCTGAATCGGATTATTCCTTTTGCCTGTTCTTATTTCTCTCTTTCCAATGCAATCAATCAAACAAAAACATACTCAAAACCCTTCTCTGTCAGCTAGAGCCACATTTCTCTGTAAAGCTCTTCAAAAGAATTGTCTGCACTTGCTATTCCAGTCTCCAAATCCTCCCCTCTCACCTCTCATTACCCTAGAAATTCAGGTTTTTCATAACCCATCTAAGGTCACCAGAGACCCTCCACAAAACACTGCTGAAATCAAAGGCCAGTTCTCACTCATTTTTGTGTGGCTTCTCTGTAGCTTTTTAATATAGTTCCCCTGCCACTTGGCACGCATTCTTCCCTTGGTTGCCAGAACCCCACATTCTCAAGTCTGTATCTCACTTTCATGTTCCTTAGTAGACACCCAGCCTCACTCTGCGCTCTCTAAGCCAGGAGTTCTAAGGAAAATGTTCTAGGATAGCATTTTCATCTTTAGTCACTACATAACCATCTCAACCAGACTCTCACTCAGTCTATGCCAGCTCTAGAATGTCTATTTCTAGATCACACCTCCCTCCCTGAAACTCTACAAACTTGAACCTCCTCCCTCTGAAAACCTGCACTGCATGCAATCGTCATTTCTGTCCAAATTCTTTAACTGCTCAAACCTAGACCTTTAACTGTCTTTCTCTTAAATCTTCAACCAATCTTTCAGTAAACCCTCTCCCCACTTTCACCCCCTTCTGCTCTTAGTACCTGGCCTAACAACATCTCAGCTTTGCAATTGCACACTGGTTTCTCCTCTTGCTCACTTGCTTCCTGAGCGCAACAACCAAATGCTGTTTGGATAGTCTACAAAGCTGTAACCCACTCCCTCTATCCCTGACGCTAACACGCAGAATGCATCTTCTATTACTTTCCCTCTCTTGCACTCCACCCTGGCAACTCTAATCCTTTTGCTGCCCCTCAAGTGCACCAGGAAGTCCCCGGTTATGGTCCTCTGCACTGGCCATGCTCCTTGTCTTCCACTCTCTTTTCCGGATATCAGCCTGAGTTCATCACTCACCTCCCTAAGCCCTGAGATGAAGGAAAACCCACCCTGAAAACCATAATCAAGATGACAAACATCTCATTAATAACTCAGGGTCACTAGGGCCACTGTATTGCTCTCTGTAACACATCAGTTCTCAACAGTTCCACTTAGATACCCCTCATTACCATTTTTGTCAGTCTTCCCCATAGGATGCACACTCCATAAAGGGAGTTCACAGGGATATTCACATTGTTCACTCATATGTCACAAAACCAGAAAGAGCCAAAAACACAGAATTCATGACTGACAGAAATTACAAAACACAAAGCAAATACAACTAGTATATGTTTTATTTTGATTATAGGTCTTGCTTTATAAAATTTTTCTTCTTTCTTGAATTTCTCCTTGACCTTTATTGTATTCTCCTGTTCAAAACTACTAAACATGAGCAGCTTTTCTCCTTAGCACATAAGTGACAACACATATCTTTACTCTCTGGCTAATGGAACATTCTGGAAGGCAAAGGATTTCTTCAACTCCAAGGGCTTTTTTATTTAAGAATTTAATTTACCTGTATTTGAAAAGCAGATTTACAGAGAGGAGAGACAAGGAGAAAAGGATCTTCCATCCATTGGTTTACTCCACAAGTGGTCACAATGGCCAGAGCTGAGCCAATCTAAAGCCAGGAGTCAGGAGTTTCTCCCGGGTCTTTAGCCCTCCACTGCTGTTTTCCCAGGCCATAAACAGGGAGCTGGATCAGAAGTAGAACAGCTGGCACATGAATCGATGTCCATATTAGATGGCAACAATACAGGGAGAGGCTCAGCCTATTATGCCATGGCACTGGCCCAATATTCCAAGAGCTTTGAGCAACTAACAGGTAACACTTCAGGGGGTTTGAATTCTGTGAGTAATCAAATACAAAAGTGTTACTTACTTGCACTTTTAAGTTAGAATTTTTTTCCCTTGGACAATAAAAACTAAGTGGCTTCCCTGTCTCAGGTTTGTGTCAAGATTTCAAGTATTTGATGAGAAGTGAATGGATTATTCAGATAGAAAATGACAAATGTTAGAACAGGAAACTAGTTCCTGAAATAATAAAACTGAAAGGCCAGAAGCAAGAATCAATAGACTAAGCCAAATAAGTTTCTCAACCTAAGTCACTATTTCAATTGCTAAATACCAGCTTGCTCAAGATGTACAATTATAAACTTGATTTTTTTTAAAACTTGATCAATGTCCTGTTTCTCCTCCATTGAACTGACAGGCATTCTCATTCAATTGAGATAAAAGTAAAAATGAGACAATCAGCCTAAACAATGTTTGAAACTCCACTGTTCTCTAAGAAAGAAAGCAAACCCACAGGAAATGTCAGAATTTGATTATTTACCAGTCTATCACACAAAGCAATACATGAGGAAGATGAAGATGGTTAATGAAGAAATAGGAATAGATGGGGTGCAATGGTGGGAAATCTTATTCATGAAAATAAAGCTAAGACTTAAGTCTTGTGTCCCAAATACTGGCATAAACAGCTCATAAATTAATTGTTTTTCCTTATGTCTGTGTTTGCTCCCCTGTGAAATGCTTCTGCATGTGCTGCTCTAGTTTCCTATAAGATTATGCACCTTTTCTTACTGAATCACAGACACATGCAATTCTATGAGATTATCAGTTACACAGTAGACATTATCTTCCAGCTGATCACTCACTAGTTTTGTCTTTATTAGTTTTGGTAAGTGGAGATTCTTTGTTTTGACATCTGTTCTAAATTAGTCTTGAAGATTCACTTGTATTCTTGACTGCTTAAAAAATCTTTTCTTACTCTGAGATCATAAACAAATTCTCCTAGATGATCTTCTAAATACCTTAACTATTTGATCTATCTGAGAGTGATTTCTGTTGAATACAGTACATTCCACACCCTTGTGTACTGCTCTCTAACTCAGCACCAATGTTTAACTGGCTCATCCTGCCAGGTAAGATGTGTTTGTAAACTTTTAATCTGCTCCATCAATCTGCTATACACTCTGTAGCAATATCACACAAAAATCAATGTGGTTTTATATTCATTCTTGCTCTGGTAGGTTAATCTCACTACTCCCACGACACCCCCACATACAATTACCCGATTCCTCTTTTTAAGACACAACTTTTCATTCCTTCTTCTCACATACACATTTAAGAGTGAGCTTACAAAAATTTTTTTAAAACCCAGTGGGGATCTTTATTTAGTTGTTTCAAATCGTACATCGATTTGGGGAGAACAAACATCTTTATGATACTGAAATCTTTATGAAGATAATATATCTTTCCATTTATTGGAGTCTTTTGTAACTTTTCCAACATAATAACACATCTTTTGTTAGAATTGTTCCTGGCACTTCATACACTTGTTACTATTATAAATATACCACAATTTTAATTGAAATCTAACTTTTTAAAAAAATGTGCTTAATTATTCTAAAAGAGGAATTACAGAAAGAAAGGGAGAAACAGAGAGATCTTCTATCCACTAGCTCATTACCTAAGTGGCTGTAACAGCAGGCCATGGCCAAGACTGCATTTAGGTCATTTTCTACTGTTCTTCTAGGTATGTTAGCAGCAAACTGAATTAGAGTGGAATGACTGGGATTTCAACCAATGCCCTTCTAAAGTACCATCAGCTGAGGCATCGGCTTACTCCACTGCACCACAATGTCAACCCTAATTTATTATCCAGCGTTAAACTGTGATACCAGAATTATGTTTGGCACTAGAAAAAAAAATGCAACAAGAATAGCTGACACCAGCTGTTTAACATGACCATTCAGCTATTTGCATGTAATGGAGAAAGATCAATCTTCTATTCTTCATTGTGCCTAAGACAGTGATGAATTTTCTATTATTCCCATACTTATAATGTTCATATGTATCTGTTCCTCCCATGACAATTCCTAAGAAAAAGAACTACATCCACCTTGGCCCTTCTAGACTATCAAATACCTGTTACATTAATGCATTCTGCTTTTTGGCATTCTCCAGTTAGTCAAAAACACATTCCATTCAAGGAGGGCAGTAAACAGCTGCTTTCCCCTCACAGCAGTTTCTAGAAGCCAAATCCAAATCAAAAAAGGTAATCAGAATATCTTCCCCAGTCAAAATCATGTTTATCCTGTCTCCAGGCTCTCCTCTTTCAACACATAACAAAATCAAAATGGTTAAGAAACAAGTTTCTTCAGTGTTTTAACTTCCTTGAAATTAATTGACACTTCATAAGTTACCTGCTACCAGATTCCCACGACATGACTCCAAGACAAGTTCATCCACAAAAAGCCTTCCCACTAATACTCACCGATTGTCCTCTGTTCTTAGCAACTAAACTACCTAAGAGTTATATGGGTAACTTTGAACAGAGTTACCCATTGAAGGAGTTCAGGACATACCACTCCAGCATATATTGCATTAGTGTATTGATTACATCAAGTGGACTCAACTGTTATCATTTTCTAAAAGTCAACTCGTGTCGCAGGAGAGAGGACTATACCAACCTAGACAGAACTTGTCATAAAGTATCTTCTTTTCTCCTAAGGGCTTATGCTTCTTTCTCTAAATCTCATTAATTCTGGGGATACCATTTTTCACCCCATGACCATTTTGCTCATTTCAGAAACAGAGGTTGAGTGAAGGGATCACTCAACCTCTTGGTGTGGACTTGCTTTAAATCAGCTGTCCAGCCTATGTCCTGTCACCTACTAGACGATGAAAAGCACCAAGAACCCGGTTAGGACAAGAAGGTCAGAGGTCAGACTTATTTTACAGAACCAAACCTTTTCTATTATCTCTGTTGTAAAAGTCTCCAGAATTTCCTCCTTCCCTCTTCCAGATTCAGAGAAGTAAGCATACCCAAAATGGAGACCCCTCAACAGATGCAAGTTTCCTTCACTTACAGTCGGCCTCAGAGTAAAAATCAGCAGTTTTCCATTTCAGCCTGTGTTTTTCTAACTGACTGAGTTCAGGGAAGGGCTCATTAATGAACAGGGTAGACAGCACATCTTTCATGCACAACTGAGACACTACATTCTTGTGCTAAACTGGAGATTTTGCCCAAGGTTGCAGAAGCACATATCATTGACCTAAGGACTTGACTGACTTTTGTTCTCCTAAAAGAGATAGAGAAGAAAAATCACTTTTCCTTAATTAGTTAAAACAAAACAAAAACACCTCTATGTGCTAAACCTCATCACCTCTGCAAGGGTCTTCGAGCCTTTTGTAATATAGCCCACAAATAAATCATTCTGCCCAGGTTAACTCCCCTGCAGCCACATTCACCCACTTTTCTAAAGCATAGGTTCTAGGAGTCACTTTGCATGAGGTTAGAGTTCCAAACACGAAAGTCCTCAACCCCGGACTCAGTGCAGTTTCTGTGTAATCCAACGGGTGCCATAAGCTCCAAGGATATCATAGGCTATCTAAGAGTACACAGTGACCCATAGATTGTATGCACATTCATAGCATAAGCCAAATCTGTCTGGAAAGCACTATACTATCAATAGCCAACTGAATCCATAATTCCCACCTTCTAATAGCCCTAATGTTGGGAAGATGAAGCTAAGAAATGAAAGTTAGCAAGCTCCCACCCTTTTCTGCCAGATCGCCATGCCCTCTTATTCTGTGCTTCTTTGCTAAGCAACAGGCCCACCTGCTTGACTACCTGATCACACTCTGACAATGAGCCACTGTTTTTAAGTCCACATAAGTAACTTCCCAGGGAGTTGTAGAGAAGGGCTATGGCATGGTTAGGCACAGATGTGAATGTGCAAATGCAGCTAATGGGGGATGCTCGGCTGTTCGTGGTTGCAGATGTGTGGACACGTGTAGATGTTTAGTGTGAGGGTCTGACCACAACCAGAGACCACAAAGGAGGCTACCTCCTATGATCCAACTTGCGTTGTGGGCAGGTGGCTGTTTGTTGTGCATTTCTCACCACTGCTGTGAGTAAAGGAGGTATAACTCAACAAACAACCCTGAATTGTTCTCTGACATGTCAGAGTCCAAATCTGTTTTGGTTTGGAGTTGAGTTCTGGCACACATCTGCTCACCAACCACACTTCAGATTCTCTGATTCAAATACTCGAGGTATCTTCATTGGACCCAGCCCTGCTCTAAAATAAACCAATTCCATTTCCATTTTATCTAATCAAGCCCCTGAAACTTCTTTACGGGGTCCTGTCACAACTTCCAAACCAAGCACACAGCTGCAGAATCCAAGTCAGAACTTGTGCAGGATGCCCAGATGCAGCCAGAACAAGATGAGCACCATGGCGTTGGGGGTGGCTCCACTTGGAGCAGCTGGCACCACGTTCTGAGGCGACACAAAACTGTTAATGGGAAAATTTCTGAGGCAAATTAAATTAAGCAGAATGTACTAAGGCAAAAAAAAATATGAATCAAGCAGCTTCCAGAAACAGGACAGATTTCAAGAATTCCAACCAACATGATTAGACAATGTTTATAGAAAAACATAAAAAGGGCATAGAAAACTGCTTCATGGGATTCACCCTACCCTAACAAGAGTCACTGGGTTGCTACTTAGCTAGATAAGTGTTTATAGCCTAATCAATTAACTGGCTGCAAGGCCTTCCACAACCAGCCACAGCTCAGTGACTACTGGAAAATTCTATTTGCAAGTTTCATGCACTGAGCCCAGTGCAGATGTTCAGTCTAACACCATAGGTCCTGACAAACAATTCTTTAACAACTCTTTTCTCCCACTTTACTACTTGTTTACTTAGCTTTAAGTAATCTACCTAAGAGTACATTTTGCTCTCTAAGCTTCTAATTTCAGTTTTTATTGGTTTTTTTTTAATACTATATGTAAGGTCTTTTCCTAGTCTACCAGTTCAACTCTGATAGTAGAATTACCCATATTGCACTCTCTTAAATTTTTTTTTTATTTCTACAAACATACCAGTTGCAATTATTTTCAATTATTTTATAATTCTAACATCCACTTTCATTGCATGTCTGTTTCTGTGGTTTTCTGCTCTACTGATAAAGGGACTTGTTTCCTATTTAGTGAGGTTTTTATATCAGAAAAATCATATTTCTTGCAATTCCCTCTGTGGAAATTCCTTGTGGTCTAGGCTGATGTTACATTCTTTCCAGAAGTATTTGCTATGTATTTTTGACCAGAACATGAAATCTGGGACCACTTAAAATCACATTCCCAACTTACAGCTTTGGGGACCATACATTTAATGTGCATTCTGACTCCAGGTTCTCACATTTTTCTCTTATTCTGAATCACCTCAAGCCAAAACCTAAGTCAGTAATACAAAAGCACTGCAAATAGTTCATGGAAAATGGAATTAAGAAGCCAACATTGGGGCTCTGTCTTACGCCATCACTTACAGGGCTGGCATCCTGTATCAGAATGCCCATTGAAACTGTAGCTGCTCTACTTCTGATCCAGCTCTCTCTGCCAATGCTCCTGGGAAGGCAACAGAGGTACATGGACACTTCCAGCACTCATGGGAGACCCGAACAGAGTTCCAGGCTCCTGGCTTCTACCTGTTTCAGCCCAAATCATTGTGGCCATTTGGACAGTGAATCAACAAATGGATGATTTATCTTGTAAAAAAAATTTGTTTTATTGAAAGGCAGATTTTACAGAGAGAGGAAACAGACAGAGATCTTTCATCCACTAATTCACTCCCCAAATGACTGCAAAGGACAGAACTGAGCTGGTCCAAAGCCAGGAGCCAGGACCTTCTTCCAGGTTTCCCATGGAGGTGCCACATCCCAAAGTTGTGAGCTCTCCTCCACTGTTTTCCCAATCCATAAAGTACAGGGAGCTAGATCAGAAGTGGAGCAGCCATTAGATACTGGTGCTACAGGCAGAGGATTAGCTTGATATGCCACCATGCCAAATCCATGGATGTTTTCTTTTTCTCTGTCGTTCCCTATCTCTACCACTCTGCCTTTCAAATAAATAAATATCTTTTTAAGACTAAATAAAGAAAATGAAAAGAGTTTATGATGGTACAATAATAACTTGAAATCTTGTATAGTAGAGGATCTTCAAAAAATTCAGGGGAAATATGTTTTTTAAAGCAATATGCATGGCTTTCCAATATTTCACCAAAATAAATTTATCTTTTCATTCCAGTTTTTCCACAAACTTTTTGAAATACTCACATATATCCACTACCTGCTCTGTGTAATGAAGGTTTTTTTCTGCTTTATCAATTAATGGTGTCACTTTTAGGAAACAAATTTCTCTGTGTGTGTGTGAGAGAGAGAGAGAGAGAAAGAGAGAGAGAGAGAATGTGTGTTGTTAAGGAAGAAGGCAGAGGGGGGAAGGTCCCCATTTGCACCTCATACACTGCTCCTCAGTTTTATCTTTTGTTTTTCACTAATATGCCCATTGAATCTGTACTTTAAAGCCTTTGAAGCATTAAGAATGCCTCTTGTGGGATCCTTTGCTTTCCAGACAGCACAATTATGCTTTTACATTTATCTTTTGGTAGTTTATATCACTACAGCATTCCACGGGCATCTGATTTGCTGATACATAAGTAGCACTTTACCTAATATGACAGCCAAAATCGAAAGCCACAGGAAAAAGTCTGCCATTGTCTTAATTTGTGCATCATGACCATCCCTTGCATGGGTGAAGGGGGCTATCTCTTCATTAACATCCTCACCATATTTAACAGCGAAGATATACATAAGCAAAACAGTGCCCACAAAGAGGGAATGGAGACCATTCCATCAAAACAAACAGTGAAAGGCGCTTCTCGCTAACATATAATAAAATAAACACATCATTCAGGTAGAGAGAAAGAATAAAACGCTGGCACCAGCACTCTGTGACTTTCAGTTTTCAATTGGCTGCCCTAAGGCATTACCATATTAATGGCTTGAAGCAGCATAAACATGGTATCTCTAAGTTCTGTAGGTGAGAAATTGGACACAGAGCTCACTGAGCTATAACACCTGCTATAGCTATAGCAGCACCTGCTTCCTGTCCTTTAACATCTTCTACAGGCAACCACGGCCACTGGTTCATGCCTCTTCCTCTGCTTTCAAAGCCAGAAATGTTGTACCTCTCTGGTTCCTCAGCTCTTTTTCATGTCTCTCTTTAATCCCAGCTGAAAAAAGTTTTTCACCAAATTTTAAGAACTTCTGTGATTATACTGAAAGACACCAAAGAGAGGAAAGAGGAAGATCTTTCATCTGCTGACTCATTTCCAACATGTCCATAATGGCTGTGCTTGGAACAATCAAAGCCACGAGCCTTAGACTCCATAAAAGAGTCCAAGCATGTGGTTTATCTTCTGCTGCTTTCTTGGGTACATTAACAGTAAGATAGATCCGAAATGGAAAACTGGAACTTGACTCATGTTCTGATAGGAGACATTGATATCACAGTGGTAGCTTAACCCACTGCATCACTATCATTATTCTTCAACTCTGAAGTTTATAGTCTACATAGTTTAGTTGAATCTTTAAATCTTCTAGAATACTGCCATAAAGACAACAGAATCATCCAATTCCCAATGAGTCCGTGTTCTAAGCACTCTGTTCTATCATTTACTAATATATATATACTTCTAAATTTTATGCTCTCAATGGCCTCATGATATATATACGCAATCTTTCATTTAGTAAATAATTATAGAATGTCTAGTATTTGTCAGGCACTTTCAGATATTCATACAATTATTTCAACTTTTCAGGGCATGAAACTCAGGACTAGGTTGATTTAACTTCACTAAGCCTGTAAGATGTCCACATCCTAACACACAGAACCCATGGTCTTACCTGACATAGCAAAAAGGATTTGACAGACAGGAGTAGAGTTAATCTTGAGATGATGAACGCAAAATGTATTGATTGCTTAAATATACAAGACATAAAACTGCAAAATAACCAGAAGGAAATATAGGAAGAAATTACCTTGGCATTGTTCTTGGCAAAAGTATTTTAATCATGACACCACAAACACATAAAATAAAGCAAAAAATAGACAAGTAATATACTACCAAACCAAAAGTTTCTGGTCAAGGGCAGGCATTTGATACAGTGGTTAAGTTGCCAACTAGGAAGCCTGCATTCTAGTGCCTGGCTCATATCCTGGCTCGTCTATTTCCAATCCATTTTCCTGCATGAGTGTACAGCCTGTGAACCAGCAGAGAGAAGCTCTCTCTTTCTTGCTTTCCCTGTGTGTGTACCTTTCAAATAAAATCAAATAAATCTTTCTTAAGAAAGCATTAAAAATGTAATTTAAAAAAAAATAAAAAGCTTTTTGGCTGGAAAACAGTTATCAGATAGGAGAAAATAATTGCAAAGCAAATGCTTGACAAGGGGTTAATATTCAATGTAAATATAAGTACCTCATATAATCCAACTGCAAAATACTCAACTGATGAAACCAGGGCAAATGACATATCTTGTCATTTCTGTGAAAAGTATGCACAAATGGGCACCAGTTATGTGAAACTGTGCTCAATTTTACTAATCAGAGAAATGTATATCAAAGCAATGGTGAGCTACTACTTCACAGCTATTATAATAGTTATCACCAAAAATCAAAAAGACAAGTGCCCGTGGCGATGAGCAGAAAACAGAACCCATGCACACCACTGATGTGAGTGGAAATCAGTACAGCCATCACAGAAGGCAGTATGGTGGTTGCTCAAAAAACTCAAAATAGGCTACAACTGCCATGTGATCCAACACTCTTATCTCTAGACATACATCCAAAGGAAATGAAGTCAGGTCTGTTTTCACTGAAGCATTATTCACAATAATCAACACACAGAAACCAATAGCCGCTTGACAGATGACTGGAGAAATGAATGCAGAAAAACAAGATATATACAACAGGTATTATTCAGCTTCAAAAAAAAAAAAAAAGGAAATCCTGCCAAATTTTTCCATTAGATGAATGATTGTGAAGGACATCATGGTAAGTAAAATAAGCCAGGAAGACAAATACTGCATGATCTCACTCATACGAACAATCTAAAATAATCAGACACAGAAACTAGGGAATGTTAGGCACAGGGTACAAAATGCCATTTACACAAGACGAATGTGCTTTGGAGATCCAAGATACCGCACAGCACAGCTACTGCAGTTAATGATTCTCTGTTGTGCTACTGAAATTTGCTAAGAGGAGATCTCAAACCGCCCCCCCAACACACACAAAGACAGTAGTGACTATATGAAGCGATTATTCTTATTAGCTTGGTTGTGGGGGTCACTTCACAAATATACATACGTCAACGCATTGAACTATTTATATTAAATGTATATGACTCCGATTTGTCAACTATACTTCAACAAAGCTGTAAAACAAAACATTTTTAGTAGCTACCAAACCCTTTCTTGAACTCTAGCCTAAACTAAACTAATGCTATTTGTGAGCAAATACATAAGCATTCACTTTGGTCTTTTTCATGAGGCAAAAATCCTAAGCACTGGGCAGTCACTCAGGCTGGCCATCTGTCGAATGTTAATGACACAACGGTTCTTGTTCCAGATAGAAAACACTTTTCTCTTTGAGTTAGGGATCTGCCATCACTGAGAGACTATTATCCTGGTAAGTTCCATCCTGACACCCCTCCAATCCTCCTGGCTGGCATAAAGTCCTCTGAGCTTATGCAATCACAGTATTAAACAGGACTGTGTTCTCTATGATTAAATGAGAACTTGTTCCAAATGAGCTCCCAACAAATAGCTCTCTCTCTAACTGTGGATTGATGCTGCTGCCCCTTTCTCTGTTCCAGAAAGAAAAATCATTGCTCCCCTTCACAAGGTAGTTTTTAATGCCATTGCTGGATCGCTTTTCACAGAGCAAGATGTTATCATCTGTCAATGCATTGAATACTCAGTATTCAAATATTCAAAACATCTTAGATTATATGGATCAGAAATTCCAGTAACTACATAACAATAGGCATTTGACCTCAAAAACATGCATGGTCTAGTTGAGCAACCAGGTGTATTTTTTTAGTATATTGTATAAGAGTGTGAAAAAGTCCTCATATAATATATTTTGAGATTACAGAGGATTTGGTGATTCTCAACTAGTTTTTTAAAGATTTCTGCCACAGTCATTCTGTACTGTATCTCCAGTGGTAAAATATTCTAGGAATATGAATATTTCTAATCAAATACTCAGGGCATTTCAAGATTTATGAAGAGTCAAACACATAGGGAGGTCTGACATTTGCAATACACACATAAATAATAGATGTATAATTCATTATGCTAAGCAATTATTAAATCAAATATAATTATCTAGTAGAACAAATTGCAAAAACTAACCTTAACTCTATTTTTATTCAGCTTAGCTATTTTTATTCATACATGGGGCCAGTGTTGTGGTGCAGCAAGTTAAGCTACTACCTATGACCCTGGCATTACACATTGTCACCAAGTTCGAGTGCTATATGCTCCATTTCCAATCCAACTACCTGCTAGGGCTCCTGAGAAAGCAGAAAAAGATGACCCAAGTCCTTGGGCTCCTATTATCCATGTGGGAGATCTGAATGCAGTTCTTGGTTCCTAGCTTCAGCCTGGCCCAGCCTTGACCATTATAGCCATTTGCAGAATGAACCAGTGGATAGAAGATCCCTCTCCCTTGCTTTCTGTTGCTCTCACTCTTTCAAATAAATAAATAAAATTAATCTGTTTTTAGGTGTCTTATATAGAATCAGGGCTCTATGATGATTGATCACTTACCACCTTCTGTATACTCCCTATGGCCTCCCAAGTAGATGGTAACAATTCCAGAGAATCAGATGTACGTTGACATTGTAGGAAGTAGCATTAGCCCAGTCTATCAGTCCAATGGTCTATATTATGCTATTGTGACAGATCATCCCAAAATCACACAGCTTAAGGGGAGAGATGCTTTTGATTGACCCTCATCATCCTCATTAGGGTTGCAGGCTGATGGCACCTCTGCCATCCGAAACTTCCAGGCAGGGAGTGGATGAGACCCTTGGAAAATTCTACTATGGGTCTAGCAGTTTTCTGCCTACAAAATACCCTCATCATTCCTATTCTCTTTCTATTGGTGAAGGGAAATCAAATATTCACAGCTAGCTTCAGGGCCTGGACTATGCCTGTGGAAGGCAGGCAGAATTCTCAATGAATGTTCTCAACATCTAGGGTACAGCATTCATTTTCCAGGTAAGATTAGCTTCTTCGGGAAAAAAGATTGGCAGGGCAGCTGAGTTGAGATGCCTGCATCAAGTCCCAGCTCCTCTGCTTCCAATTGCTGCTTCCTGCTAATGCAGAAGGCCACAGGTGACAGCATCAATCTGTGGGTCCCTGTCACTCACGTGGGAGACCCAAATTGAGATCCAGGACCCTGGCTTGGGCCTGGTCCAGTTCAGCTACTAGTGACAACTGGGAAGTTAAGTGGCAGAACTAAATGAACCAGCATATGTAAGAGAGATATGTACCCCCACGATCGTGTGTGTGTGTGTGCGTCCATCTCCATGTCCATCTGCTTTTCCTATCAAATAATCGTTTTTACAAAGTAGCTACTGTACTAAAGTATGTTGCTTCTGATACTGCATCTTTTATTTCTTCAAATATCTCCATCTTTCAGAATCCTCAGTGCAATTACTCCTCTCTAACACATCAGGGATTCGCTTCCAAAACTACTAACTTCTAGAAGTGTCTGGTCCATTTTGGACACCATAATTTATATATGCAGCATAATGTTTTATGCATAAGTGCAGGCTTGCTGTTCAAATAAAATAAAATATAAACCGCATTGTAGGTATTTGGTCATAAAACTCCTATTATATTTACATAAGGCCTTCATTGACAGTTTGACATATTAGCATATTTTATCCCTACTAGGATTCACTCAAAATTCAGAGGACTTACAAAGCAAGGGCACAGCCCTGCTGGAAACCAATGTTCAAACTGAGCCAAAATGGACTTGCTGATATCACAGGGTGAGTGTGCAGGGCCTCCCAACCACAAAGCATTGAGATCATCTCTGCATTTTTATCTTTTTGCTAAACAGAAGGTCAAAGCAACAGAGGGAAATGATACTTCATTTCTGAAACCTGGTTTAAAGTAATTCTTCAAGAAATAATTAATTTGGAGATGATAACAGTCGTACTGGATTTATTGAACTATGAGAACTAGTATCACATACAGAAAGCAATCGGGGTCCAGCATGGGTAGCCTAGTGGCTAAATCCTTGCCATGCATGGGCGAGGATCCCATACGGTCACCAGTTCATGTCCCAACTGTTCCACTTCCCATCCAGCTCTCTGCTTGTGGTTTGGTAAAGCAGCGGAGGACAGCCCAAACCCTTGGGACCCTGAATCCACCTGGGAGATCCAGAGGAAGTTTCTGGCTACTGACTTTGGGTCAGCTCAGCTTTGGCTGTTGCAGCCAGTTTGGGAGTGAATCAGCAGACAAAAGATGTTTGTATGTCTCTCTTCTCTGTACATCTGCCTTTCCAATTAAAAATAAATAAAATCTTAGGAAGGCAGACAGGCAGGCAGGAGAAGGAAGGAAGGAAGGAAGAAAGGAAGGAAGAAAGGAAGGAAGGAAGGAAATCAGCCTCCGCAGCTTTATGCAAGCTATGGATGATAGTCAAGAATATGGTATGAGGGCAGGCATTTGTTGTAGTAATTAAGATTTCTGCATCCCAGCTCACAGTGCCACCCCCATTCCTGCTTCTTGCTAATGTACCCCATAGGAGGTAAACATGATGATTCAAGTAGTGGGGGTCCCTGCCTCCCACACTGGAATCCTAGATTGCCTAATTCTCAACTCTGGACTGGCCAGACCCAGCCATTTAGGGAGTACATCAATGGATGAGAGACATTCTCTCTCTCTCTCTCTCTCTCTCTATATATATATATATATAACATATATATATAATTTTATAATATAATTTTAAAATATAAAATTATTATAATGTTCAAGGGGACTGAGCTGCATTCTGGACTCTACCCTCTTAGTGAGTCATCCTTCTGTTGTCATTCTAATGGATTCCACTTTTTTTAACCATAAAGAAAATTCTTCAGCGACTTCATCCAAGGATAAATTAGCTTAATTGTCCTGTGGAATACCCAAATATAGATGAAGGTTACAGTATAATAATGGAGTAATTTCATACTCTAGCAAAAAAAAATCACATTAATGAAGCATAAACCAACTGATAAAACATTTACCACTCTGTTTCTAACAGTTTAACTTGTTCATTTGTTTTAGGAATATGTCACTGAAGCATTTTTGGAATATAGCTTTGCAACAGAATAAAACAACAGAACACATGTTCTATAGCTAAAGCAGCAAAACAGATCATGAAAATGGAGGATTCTGGAGGCAGGATGGGGAATATTCCAGAAAGAAAATACTACACACAAAATAGTAGAAAAGGCAAGAATGTAAAAGAGATTAAGAAGGACAAAATGCAGAAAAGGGGAGTTAGAAGAGAGTGACAACTGTTTAGTTCTAACCTTTTAAAGCTTCAGTCAAGAATTTAAAGTTGCCTGGGTACATGATTGGTCTAGCAGTAAGACACCAGTGTTTTGTACCAGAGTACCCAAGTTTGATAGTAAGGTATGATTCCCTGCTCCAACCTCCTGCTAATGCAGACACTGGGAGCAGGCGGAGGTGGGGGTGGGGTGGAGGGCAACAAATGATGGCTCAAGTAGTTGGGCCCCAGTCACAGACTTGGAAAGATTTGGACTGAATTGAGTTCCCAGCTCTCAGCTCCCAGCTTCAGCCTAGCTAGCCCTGGCTGGTGTGGGCAATTTGTAAAGTGAACCAGCAAATGGGATGGCACTATCTCTCTCTTGCTCTCTCTCCCTTTCTCTCTTCTTCCCACTGTCTCAATTAAATTTTCAATAACAAAATAATTTAGCCTTAGTTCAAATGACAAAGATTATCACTGACAGATGTTAGAGACACACAACTAGGTTCAGTGAATGGAAACAGTCACTACCTAACTAAATCCCCATTCACTAGAAGATACTGCCTCTGGAGCTCCATACACAATCCCACCCCAGCTCAACTGGCATTTTCCTCTCTACCAGTGGTGTAAGTGCATACCCATCCTCGCTCATCAAGAAAGGAGACACCCACTACCCTAATTTTAACCATCACACAACTGGCTGTGCTATGGTTAGTTCTCTATTCAGCATATTTGTGTGAAGTTGGTTTAAGTGACTGACAACTTCATTTGGCATTTCTCCATGAAGTCAATTTGTTTAGGGCATATAATGCTATTAGCATTGTCTATGTTTCCTTAGTACTTGCTGTGATTTTGTTAAGTTCGAATTGCTAAGTGCTGAATATCATGCATGACTTCTAGTGAGTGTATTCTAAAATGGAAAGAATATGGGTCCTGGCATGATGGTTTAATTGGCTAATCCTTCCTTGCAAGCAAGCACCAGGATCCTGTATGGATGCCAGTTCATGGCCCAGGTGCTCCATTCTCCATAGAGCTCCCTACTTGTGGTCTAGGAAAGCATTAGAGGATGGCCCTATGCATTGCAACTATGCACCCATGTAAGAGACCTGCAAGAAGCTCCTGGCTTTGGATCAGCTTAGCCCTGGCCATTACAGTCATTTGGGGAGTAAACAATCAGATGGAAGATCTTTCTGTCTCTCTTTTTCTATATAAATCTACCTTTCCAATAAAAAATATATTTTAAAATATGAAAAGAATATAATAAATAAAATTGAAAAGAGCAGATATATATCCTCAACACAAGGTAATTAATGCAGAAAAATTATTAACTCATGTATGTTACAAATCTTTTTTTTCTAAAATTTTATTATTTTTTTATTGGAAAGACAAATTTACAGAGAGAAGGAGACACACAGAGAAAGATCTTCCATCCACTGATTCATTCCCAATTGGCTGCAAGTGGCTGAAGCTGAGCCCATCCAAACTCAGGAGCTTCATCTGGGTTTCCCACACAGGTGCTGGAGCCAAAGGTTTGGGGCTGCCATCTACTGTTTTCCCAGGCCACAAGCAGGAAGCTGGATGGGAAGCAGAGCAGCTGGGATATGAACCGGTGCCCATACAAGATTCTGGCACATGAAAGGTGAGGATTTAGCTACTAGACTATGACAATGAGCCCACATGTATGTTATAATAACCATTGTTAGCTATTTTGAAAAATGCTAGCTACTAGAATTATTGTGTAATTCAATAAGGTTTTTCAAATTGGTATAAATTAGATGTCCATTTTGGGTTTCAGAGGAGCATAGAAATCTTTCTTACTTAGGAATAATTTTTTTTTTAATTTTTTGAGGTTATATAATCTGCTGTGTGGATGTTTACTCTGGAGAAAGAGCAAATGGCAAAAAACGAACATCTTTGGGCCAGAGTTTCCCAACAGTTGCACGACTGTCAACCTAGGACAGGTAAGACGGTCAGCACCACCCCATGGTCTCCACTCACTAAGACTTTGATTCAGTTGTGACCATCGAAGCTATCTTCCAGTATTGCCAGAAGGCACTGATGCTGTCACTGTGCTGGAAGAGTAACAGCAGGAATGGGCCAGGTAGGATAAGCTGAGGGGAAACATTCAGAGGAAGAGGGTCAGGAATACTGTTAGGTTGTAGCAAGATCAGAGGGAAGAAAAACAAAAAGGAAGGTCAACCAGCAGCTTCACACCATTATCCACTGCCTGGTGCCATCCATTGAGATGAATAAAAGATGACATTGGAAGGCATTGATAAGGAAAATCATGAATGCTAATTTTCTTCTTGTGCTGTCTCTGCTTATTATTTGATTGCTTTTGGAATGCAAAGACAGTCAAAAAACTCGTTTGTAAAATTCTAAGCTTCATAAGAAATGTGTATGTTTTTTTTAACTTTTTTTTCGAGTTGAACAAATTTCATGTATTTCACCATGCAGATTTAGAAGAAAAGTGATACTTCCCACCCTAACCTTCCTCCCAACCATGTTCCCATCCTCTCTCATCCTTCCTTAATTTTATTTCATTGACATGTTTTCCATTCCATTATCACAGGCTTACCATCCATTACGCGAAGTATTCCACAAACAGCATGCAGGGGGAGGAAACACCAGTTCCTCAAGAGTATAGGCTGTCAACAATAATCAAATCTCAAAATGTCAATTTGGCTCATACAGAGTATTTTTTTTAATTATTATTTTTGTACACAAATCAGGGAAAACATGATGTTTGCCTTTTGGGGACTGGTTTATTTCTCTAAGCATAATGATTTCCAGTTGCATTGCTTTGCTGCAAACAACAGGGCTTCATTATTTTTGGTGGCTAATTAGTACTCCATAGTGTATTTATGCTATTTTTATCCAGTCCTTAGTTGATAGACATCTAGGTTAATTCCATATCTCAGATGTTGTGAAGTGAGTTCCAATAAACATGGGAGTACAAATAATTCATCTGTTTATTTCTTCGCAGTAAATTCCCAGGAATGGGATAGCTGGGACACACGGTAGATCTATTTTCAGATATCTGAGAAATTCCCACACTGGCTTCCATAAAGGTTGTACCTACTAGTTTACATTCCCACCAACAGTGAATTACATTACTTTTACCTCACATCATTGCCAGCACTGATTTTTTAGTTTTCAGATGGTAGCCATTCTAACTAGTGAATCTGAGCAGTTTTTCACGAGTGTCATTTGTATTTCAACCTTTGAAAATTGCCTGATTGGGCCCGGCACAGTAGCCTAGTGGCTAAAGTCCTCTCCTTGAATGCCCGGGATCCCATATGGGCACCAGTTCTAACCCAGGCAGCCCTGCTTCCCATCCAGCTCCCTGCTTGTGGCCTGGGAAAGCAGTCAAGGATGGCCCAAAGCACTGGGACCCTGCACCCCTGTGGGAGACCCAGAAGAAGCTCCTGGCTTTGGATTGGCTCAGCTCCAGCCATTGCGGCCACTTGGGGAGAGAATCATCGGACAGAAGATCTTCCTCTCTGTCTCTTCTCCTCTCTATATCTGCCTTTCCAAATAAAACTAAATAAATCTTTAAAAAGAAGACAAAAATTGCCTGATGAAGTCCTTTGCCAATTTCTTAACTGGATTGTTTGTATTGTAGCTGCTGAATTCCTTAAGCTCTTTGCATATCTTGGATATTAATCCTCTATCAGTTTCATAATTTGCAAATATTTTCTCCTGGCTTTCCCTGTGTTGATGTTTTGCTTCACAGTGCAAGAGTTTCTTAGCTTGATGTAATCCTATTAATTTTGCTTTAATTTTCTGTGCTTCTGGGCTTTTTTCCCAAAAATTCTCTGTATTACACCTATGTCTTGCAGTTTCCCAGATATGTTCCTGCAGTAGTTTGATGCTATCCAGTCATAGCTTTAGATCCTGATCCATTTTGTATAAAGTATAGGGTAGGCTTCCTGCTTCATACATCCATGTAGATCCAGTTTTGCCAACGCAATTTGTTGAAGAAACTGTCCTTTCTCCCTGGATTGATTTCAGCTCACTTTGTAAGAACTGGTCAGCTAGAGATGCATGAGTTAATTTCTGGGATTTCTATTTTATTCTATTGATCTGCAGGTCTATTTTTGTGCCAGGACCAGATGGTTTTGATTACAACTGCCCTGAAACACACCTTAAAAAATCGTGATGCCTCCAGCTTTGCTTTTGTTTTTGTTTTTTTTTTTAAGATTGCTTTAGCTATTCGGGGTCTCTTAGATTTCCATTTGAATTTCAGCATCATTTTTTGTCTAAATCTGAGAAGAATATTTTGATTGGGATTGCACTGAGTCTGTAAATTGCTCTCAGTAGTATGTTTATTTTGACAGTATCAATTCTACTAATTCATGAACTTAGAAGAGCTTTCCATCTTTTTGTGCATTTCTTCTTTTAGTTCTTTCCTTAATGCTTTGCAATTTTCATCAGTACGATCCTTCACGTCCTTAGTTAAATTTATTCCATGGTATTTAAATGCTTCTTTGAGCTATTGGGAATGGGACTGATATTACAAGTTCAAAAAGTTCCACCATGCAATTAGCTGTGTGCGGAAAGGGTACTGGTTTTTTGTATGTGTGTTGATACATCCTGCAACTCTACCAAACTCTGAATTCCAATCGTCTCGTAGTAGAACCTTCAGGTTCCCCTATCTAGAGAAACAAATCACTGCAAACAAGAATAAATTGACTTCCTCCTTTTGAATTTATATCCCTTTGATTTCTTTAGTTTTCACTATGGCTAAAACGTCCAGAACCATATTGAACATCAGTGGTGAGAGTTGGCATCCTTCTTATGTTCCATATCTTAGTGGGGATACCTCCAACCTCTCCCCATTCAGAATGCTGCTGGT
This sequence comes from Ochotona curzoniae, assembly GCF_017591425.1. Lineage (NCBI taxonomy): Eukaryota > Metazoa > Chordata > Mammalia > Lagomorpha > Ochotonidae > Ochotona > Ochotona curzoniae. Next base: position 7,324,915 of record NW_024466605.1, read on the forward strand.
CATGGGTTTTCATATATGGCCTTTAGTGTGTCGAGGAATATTCCGTGTATACTCTATTTGCTTAATGTTTTTATCATGAAAAGCTGTTTTATTTGGTCAAATGCTTTCCCTGCATCTATTGAGATAATCACATGGTCTTAATTCTTCATTTGATTTTGGAATTGAAGTGCGTGAGACACATTATAGGCAATAATTTTGTGAAGAATGAAAAAGAATGAGATGATAATTTTAAATGATGATAAATTTAATTTAGCGTGTTGGCATGGAATTGCTTCCTCAGATCCCACCCCTTGCCCTCTGTCAGCCCTGCAATTGTGGACATTACCGATAATTTTATTTTCATGCCTTTTTCTATATGTCATCATCTAACCTGGGATTTCAAATATTGTTTGTGATGTGTGACATTAGGATTCTTGATATTTTTCATTAATTCTCTTGGGTGATTAGTTTATAGTTCTCTCTCTCTTTCTCTCTCATATAACCTTTTCTCAGTACACCTAGAAAGACCTGAAACACAAAATAGCTATTTTTATTAAAAATCATGACACAAAATATTAGCAATGCTATATATTATATGAACTGACTCCAGGTAGATATCCTAGTTGCAAGATCCAATTACTTATTTTTTAAACATGTTTTGTTTTCCTGCAGCAAGGAACAAGAGACCTTTGTGTGTGGGGGACACTTTTCCAAGCTCAATTCCCAAGCATTTTCTGCAACACCAGAACTTAGTCATTTTTAATCACACAAACAGTGAGAGATTCCTGTGTATCCCTACCTCAGTTAAATGCACTCTGTCTTCTGTCAGCACAGGCTCTGTCTACCTCCTTCCTGTGATTTCCTCATTCTTGGCCTTTCGGGAAGCCTTGGAACACACTGTGCCTCTGTCTTATCTGGTCTAACGTCTCCATGCAATACTCTTGCTGTGCGGAAAGAACCATTGCTGAGGGTGGGAAGCAGGGGTGTTTTTTTGTTTGTTTTTTGGTTTTTTGCCTTTTTTTCTTTTCACCATTGCTCTTCATCAATGTGAAGGGGCAGTTCCTGATTTCAAGGACTAATCTGACAACTCTTTTTGGAAGCCGACCCTTCATCATTGTCCTTGAAATCCACATCTCTAGGCCCGACTCCTACATTCCAGGTCTAAATCCGAGTCACATGCCTGGACTCACAGCATCAAAATTCCCTCCCATCTTACACTTGTTTCCATCTTCTCAACAAACAGCATCAGCTTTACTCAGTGCTTAGGCCCCAAATACTTCCACCATCCCAACTCACAGATTAGTTTGAGTGGCGCTCCGGTGAAAACATTCACAATTCGATCACTTCTGATCACTCCTATCACAGCTTCCCCTTTCCAAACAACCATCATCGTTTACAAAGGCGTTGTTACAATCAGGAAAAGTTATGTAATACATATCTTTGCTTATGTGAATAGACAGAAAGCTCTCTGTCTAATTAACGGTTCACGCTAGAATGTCAAAATTCTCTACAACCTATTGCCCGGAAGACAAATTATTGCCATCAGATATAATTTTCTAACACATATTTCTATTGATATTAGTCAAAGATTCAAGAAAGTTAAAAAGAGGAGGGCAAACACCCATGGTAGGAAATACCCATGAAAGTCGAGAAGCCAGGTTTACACCAAATGAAAGCATCTCAGTTCATGGCACAGGCTGCAAAGGCTCAGATCTGTGTGTTTCAAGGACTCCCTGCGGTAATGTGCTTAGGAGCTTACTGCCTCCCTGCTTTCTGACCATCAAAGGACAGCAGAGAAGACAAGAGCACGTCAGAGCCCCTTCCCCTCTCAGCACCAAGCCTGCCATGAAGCAAGAACTCTACAGGTTTCCTCCAAAGAGAAGTATCTGGGCAGAAAGGCACCAGGCAGGCGTTAAACACTGTGCTTAGCAAATTACATGTAGTGGCCTCAACTGATTCAACAGCCCCAACGAGACAGCTACTGTGACTCTCTCCATCCATGCTGAGAAACCTAAGGCTGAGACGGCATCAGGGCAGCTCACACAATGAGGGGCAAAGAAGAAAGCCAAAGGCAGGTCTCTCTGACTCACAGCCTCCTTTCTCAACCACAACATCCTACAGCCTGAAGGGGATGCCTTCTATACAGATTATACTAATTTGGAGTCTAATTCAGGATATTCAGCTATCTTCTTTTGTAGAATAATGCATCCCATGTTATAGAGAATTAATTACTCATCAATTTTTTTCAGGCCTACCTCTCTGTACAACTCACACTGCTCACTTTCAGTGATAAGTTTCAGGCAATCAAATACTCCCTTCAGCTTAAACACATGAGGAAGGTAAAATATTTGTTCACAAGCATTGAATAGAGAACAAAAACTTAGGATTAACACCACATTGGAGGGTAGAAATTAGGATACAATGAAAGCTAACTGTCATTGATAATTTACTATATTTCAGACACTGAAATCAACATTCTACATGATTTTTAAAAAGTCCATCCTCACAATGTTCAGGTAGATTCTCTCCTCATGATCACAATGCAGCTGAAGACATGAGAGTTAAGGTGGATAGGGAACTCCTTCAAGAATTCCCCCTATCAAATGTGGCAATAAAGATTTTAACTCAGGCTGTTTAATTGCAAAGTAGTGATTTCAACACTGCACTCCCTTTGGGAAACTCCATTTGCTTTCCTATGTCTTAACTAGACACTTTGCTGGACTTTTTTCTCCTGAGCACAAACATGCTTCTCTCTAACTCCTGATAAAATCCAATTCTTAGCTCTGTGGGCAGCCATTCGCTCCATTTCCGTTCCCGCTGGCATCTGTAAATTAGCCTCTGGTAATTATCTTTGTAGGAAGCAGCAGGCAGTGTACAGAACAACAGAACTTGTTGGTCAGGTTCCAACGTGAGAATTCAGCATTCTATAGTCATAAATCAACCAACCATAGCCCAACTTGAGGATGTGTTTGCTCATGCTTTAAAAATAGGCTTTACTTCCATAGCTATGGACAAACATACCTTCTTATACCTTCCACCTGCAAGGAAGAACAAGTGTTCACACCTTGCCCTCCAAGACAATTGATTCCAACTCTGCCTGACCAGATGGTGAGTACAATTTAGGGGCATCTGTCTTCCCTGGAGAATGTCTTATCTACAGTTCCGGACGGCATATTCAGAGACTAGAACTGCAGCCCTAGAAATAGCTTTAAATCACTGAAAAATGAGGATTTAAACTCAATAGCTGGAGAGTAATTTCCTATGGGGCCTAAAAATCTCACAGCTATAGTTTGTTATATCCCTACATTGTAGAACATTCTCATTTTCATAGTGTTTCATTTTAGAGGAACTAGAGCACCCAAGAGAGCTGAAATTAGAACAACCCAAAAAGTACAGGTAATCTTAGGCTTAAGTCGGGAATTGGCAACCTACAGCTAGTGGGCCACTGGGCCTAACACAGACCCCAGCCACACCCACTTATGTGCATATTGTCTGTAGCAGATTTCACAAGATCTCAATAGAGTGGAATATTTACAGCAAGAACTGAATGGTAAAATATTTATGGTCCAGTTCTTAATGGTGATTTCTAAATAGTCTTTTTAGCTTTTATTATTTTCAATTTATATAAAATGAGATTTCACATTTTTACTATAGATATTTAAAAGCACAGTGGTTCTATTCTCTCTATTCCCCCTCTTTCTTTGTTATTTCCCCCTTTATTATTTTCCCAAATCATTATAATAGCACATTCATTCACTTCATAGAATAAGCGTAACTTCCCAATATTTAAAGATATCATGACATAGCCAGTAGAGTATGGATAAAGAATAAAATTATATAGAATGAAAGTAAGTTAAAATAAAAATGGAAATTCTATCATTACTCAGGAGTATACACACTTGCTGAATACAGCAGTCAATTCCCAGTATGGAGATTACATCTTTCGTGTTCTGTGTACCAGTTGTTACAGGTCAGGGAACACATGAGATGTTTGTGTTTTGGGGACTGGTTTATTTCACTAAGAATAATAGTTTCCAGCTGGTTCCATTCTGTTGCAAACTGTAAAATTCCACTCTTTTTATGGGTGACTAATATTCCATAGTGCATATATACCACATTTTCCTTGCCCAGTCGTCAGTGGACAGGCATCTAGGCTGATTCCATGTCGTAGCTATTGTGCATTACACTGCTATAAACTTGGGGCTTCAAGCATCTCTCTCAAATGCAGATTTCATTTATTTTGGATAAATTCCAGGTGTTGTATGGCTAGGTAATATGGTAGATCCATTTTCAGATATATGAGGAATCCCCATATTGTCTTCCATAGTGGTAGAAGTCTTTAGTTTATTTTTTTTTTCATTCCAAAAACTAACTTCAAAATCTAAAGAGACACAGGTTAGACTGGAGCAGGCAGGGTGAAATGGAGTATACATAGTATATGGAGGTCCTTCAGAAAGCTCATGATCGGAGCTGCCATTGTGGCACTGCAGGCAACACAGTCACCTATTACACAGGCATACCACAAATGCCAGCATTGTGGGGCATAGCAAATACAAACGTCTCCTAGATACCAGCATCTCATATAGGCACTGTGTTCCTGCTCCAGTTGATCTATGCCCAATCCAGCTCCTGCTAATAGACACCCTGGGAAGCAATACACAACTGCTCAGATACTTGGGACCCTGCCACCCACATGGGAGACCACCGGAGTTCTAGGTCCTGGCTTCAACAGGGCCCAACCCTGATTGCTGTGGGCATCTGGGGGCAAACCAGTAGAGAGAAGATCTCTCTGTGTCTCTCTGACTTTAAATAAAATGAAACCCCCCCCCCAAAAAAAGTTAAAGAAACAATGGTTGGAATATTTAGTATTTTCTACCATCCATCTTTCCCTTGGAGTCCTTTACTTCAAAACACTTGAATCCTTTTTATTCCTGAATGTCCTTGGGATTTTATTGAGAATGTACCAACTTAGATTGACAGACAACAAAGTGAAGAAGAAACTGAATTAACGTTTTACCTTCAGAAGAGTACTCTTTAAATTCTCAGCATTAAAAATTTCTAAGCACAAATTGGTATTGCACGCTTTGTGAAGCTGGTGAACCAAAATGAGTCATTCATACGAAAAGCACGGCTGATAACCCAGTGCTCCTCTCAAAAATAGCTTTAGCGTTCTCTGCTCCCTTTTGATATGAAACAACACTGAAAAAGTGATTCTAAAAAATGACACCCCAAGGAAAGACACCTACCTAACGGTAGAAAAGAAAAAAAAAATGGCAGCCAGGATATGTTAGCCTATTCTGCAACCACGAAACTAAAGGCTAACAATTATAAACTATAGAATGATAGCCATGAATAGGAGTTTTGCAGAAATTAAGAGTTCCATGTTTGCAACACAAGAGAGAGGGGCAGGACAGATATAAACACAGGAAGTGCAGTGGTGACTCTGCACACTCTGAGACTTGCTATGCATCTTGTTTACATTTAACCCAAAGTTTCAAAGAATTTAGCAGTGGGTCTAGGACGTCTCCTTGGTAGAGGAGAACCAGAAGTGTATGGGGGGAAATGGAATTAAAACACTTTTAGTTGCCAAAAAAATTTTTGAAATCTATCCAGCTTTTTTATGATATGTATGTTCTATGAAACTTTTAAAGAGCATTCAAACACGAGTATGTTGGATTCTATAGGTGACTTTAACCACAAACCAAGTGCAGTCCCCACGTACTGATATGTTGTTATCCAGTGATTCCGAAAGGATTCAGCACATTTGTCAGCAAAAAAAGAAAGAACAACAGGGAGGCTCTGGGGGAAAATTCAGCAAGACAGAGATTTTCTCTCCAAATGATTAGAAAGAGCAAATGCCTGGGATTTAACCATTATACGATCCACCAGGACACTTTGGGTAGCCAAATATTATTCCCACTATTTCAAAATTTTTCTGCTATAAATAAGAACAAATCAAAATAAACTTAAAGTATGAATATAGTGAGAAAAAGCATGAAAAAAAGATAAAATGAAAATGTAATTAGATGGTGAGATGGATAAGTGGGGTTTAGAATTCTACTCTGAGAATTTATTTTAAAATGTTATGTGTTCACTGGTTTTCATGATGTTTTACTGCTTTCATGTTTTTGCTGAAAACATGTGCATTTTGGGGTATACTCAAACTACTGGGTCATATGATATATGTACATATTCAATGTTACTAAATACTACCCAAGAATTTCCAACATGGCTACAACTTGGGCAGGTAGGAGTTCAGGATCATGAGTTTGGAAGCCAATCTTTCCCCATCGATGTAATCCTTTCTGTTCACCTGTGATTCAAATAATGTCTATCTATCACTTCGCGGGACATGAAGGGGGCAGTGTTGTGTAACCACTCCCCTTTAAAGCCCTCCAAAGCCCATGCTGAGGAGGGACTTCATTTTCCATGTCTCCTGCGCACTTGCTTTCCCTTGCTTCCTAAGGACAGAATCTGAGGACCAAAGGTAGCGATCTCTCTCCACCTCTGTTTAGAATACTTTTTAAGTAAGAAATAAGAACCTCGAAAATATTCAGCCCTAACCTAGACCACAACAGTTAAACCCACTTACACTCCCAGTAGCAATGGATGAGTGTTTCAGGGACCACAGTCCTTAACAACATTTGGCCTTAGCAATCTTATTAATTTCAGTCCTGTCATGTGAATGTGTGATGGTATGATGGTGTGTGTATGTATATAATAACTTGTGTTTTTAATCCACATTTGTCATATGGCTAGTAAATTTTACCAATATTTCAAAGATTTATCATTGCATATTTTCTTTTGTGGTTACATTCTTCACCCATTTTCTATTAGCCACCTTTGGATATTATGAATATAAGGCCCATTTTTCTTAATAATTCAATTAATGACTCAATAAATTTCAACATGATCCAACCTATCAATTTTTCCTTTATGGTTGGCCTATTTCTTTAGGTAAATTTCTTCAGGAAGCCTTTTTCTCTCTCCCAGATTATGAAAACCATCATCTTTTGGGTGGGGGAGCTTTATAAAGATGTATAATTCATCTGGAATCATGTGTCATGTTAGGTCAGGGTCAAGATATGTTTTTCTATACTAACAGCCAACTGAAGCAACTCATGTTGGCAGGAACAATATTTAAACATCAATAAGATTATCTACCAACCAAATTTGTGTGAGGAATAACTGACATCTTTGTGAAACTGAGTCTTTCTATCTTTGCAGCAGTGTCCTGCTGTAAAATACTCTCTTGGCTTTCCTGCCAGATCAGAATGCCTTTTGGGCTGATTCTGAGGCCACTGAGTACTGTTTAAAATTGCCATTCTGTTAATCTACTGCACAGACTGATTCCCATGTTGGAGTACTCTCTTTAATAATCTTTGCCACCAAAATTATTACTAAATGCTTAATTGCTCAGTACAGTATGAATTCACACATTTGCCCATCTAGCTCATGGGGATTTGAGATCCCATGGCCAGTTTTGAAACTATACCCTTAGAAATGAATCCATAGCATGCATGCAGAGCTATACAGCTGAGCAGTCTCTCTGTAGAATCTGAGAAGACAAAAGTAGACATGACTTTCCACAAACCTAGTTATTTTTACAAATTTGACTTGGATTCTTTATATAGCAACTGTAACTTTGGTAACTTAAGTTTTTTCTTGCTCCCAAACTGGGGTCCACTGCTTCACCCAACATGCTAGAGGACTCTCTATTTGGCCTTCCCATTGAGGGATTTCCTATTTCAGTGGGTCTACGGGAGGGCTCCATTTTAAGCAGTTTGCTAGAAGAGCTTGCAAATGAATTTACTATCCAGTATCTCTCTATATATAAGGCACCTTGCCTGGGGTGGACAGCACCATGAAAACATGCCAGTACACATGAAAACACAAGCCTGTATGACTGGGGCTTCTGCACAACACTTCAAACAAGTTTGGACTGTTAACATTGCTGCTGGATACAGGACCTGAGGTCAGATCTCATGCCAGGAAGCTGAGTTTGTGGGTGATAAATCAACTGATGGAATTCAAGGTGAATCCCATTACTACTGTACCCTGGAAATTCTCAGGGAGCCTTCCTTGCTGTGCCTAAGGCTTGTGACCCTACAAGGCCTAGTCACCGCTAGATCAGCTCAACTGCTCTGGTAACTCAGTGCTTGTTGTGAAGAGCTTGGTACTAACTCTTGCTCCAGATATTCACTAGAAGTCTTGGAAGTATCCTCCACGAATAAGAAGGAACTTTGTGTGTATATAAGGAAGAAATTATTAGCTGTTTCCCAGGAATTGAGAAAGAGTCATGCCTCAGACATGAGCTGTGTGCAAACCTGAGAATAACAGTTAACTTTTTGATTGACTTAATATTGTGAGCTCATGAGGTCACAATAATGTGTGGATGGCAATATGACATTGTAGTATTAGTATGCATGTTAGAAATAGAAAGTAAACTCGTATGTACTGTATTACTTTGTATTGTATCTCATTACATCTTCCACTTGCTAATAGATTCTAGTCTTTCTGGATTAGTGACTCAAGTAATATGCAATACAGGATGACTAGTGCTTGCATTTATTTTGATGTCCCATGGTCAAGCACTGACATTCCTTAAGGTCTAGTAGCTGCACAAAAGTTTTAGTTGAAAGAATAATTGTAGCAATATCAGCGGAAATCGTACAAGATTGTTGAGTGATTATTCTAGTTGAATTCTACAATATTCAGAGAATCCTTTTTGACTCTGCACATCTGAAAAACTTGAATTTGCTTGGTCATAAGTTCTCTCTTAGTCTGAGTCAGCTTACATTTGACATCCTTTGGGGTTGTTTAATGAATAGGCCAACATAGCCCATCCAAATACTGTATGCATTTCCAGAAAAACCCATGTGGACAAGAAAAAATGATCAGTACTTCATTGTTGAGGTTAACTTGCAACAATTTGCTTTAAATGTTGAAGGAGATATTCTAGTATGGCTCAGACCAGTGGACTCCTGAAAACATTACTGAACTAGCCTCACATCAGACTTTTTTCTTCTGCCAGTGTCTGGATACATACCACTGCTTTCTGTTCAATCACTAGGCCCTGTTAGTATGATATAATTAGTACAGCAAGCAACGCCGTGTCATGTGGGAAAGGTGAAGCAATTAGAATTCAAAAATGAAATACTATGTCAAAATTTTGAAAAGTCCTTCTGACTCTACCAACTAAAAGCAAAATGCTCCTCATGCTTTTTGTCTTAGGAAATAGACAGAAAACATTTCCCAGAATTTCTGATATGGACTTTGTTGCTTTTACAATTATAATTTGATTACAATAAAGAGAACACATCTGGAAGAGCAGTTCCTAGCCAAGTTGTCACCTGATTGAGTTATCAATAATTTAATACTTTGTCTCAAGCTCTGATTATCCTTTGTATAGTTCAAATGGTGACTGGGGTGGCCATGTGTCAGGAATTTACCAATTCTCTTTCAATTTATTTATGGTAATATTAAATTCAGAATTTTTCAGTTATATTATTTTTAGTTTAATATTTTAGTTGAAGGAGATTCAGAGAACTTTAAGATGATCCTTGCTTGCCTAATAATACTAAATTGATTAGCATACCAGTATAGAGGTTCTGTCTGCTTCTGATTATTCATTTCAACCCTACTCATAGAAACTAGGAAAATATAACTGGAACAGGTTTAGCATTCAACTGGGTTAACCACGTAGTACGGTGGCCTTCTTTGCATTTGGCTGATATGTAGCTTCCATAAACTCCCACTTTGATCTAAAGATTGCACTAAGTATGTTGTGGATCCCATGGGGGTATCCTTAGGCCAGAAAAAGTGTCTTTCCATGAATGCCCTCTGCTGCAATGCAAAGTGGTGGTCATCAAAGAGGGTTGTGCTTTTCTCTGGAGGAGAGAACTTCCACTTTGTGCATGGCCTTGTCTAATGGCTGCTGAGGTTTCTGCAGATTCAGAAGGCTTTCCACAGCCTAGGAATCATGTGTCGAGGATGCCAGGCAGTCACTGACACCACACATAGGAGTGTTCGTTTGTTAGCGCAAGTCACTGTACGAACTTCCCATGCAGGACCTGTATCTTCAAAGTTGTATTAGAAATAACAGCAAACCTTTCAAAGATTTACTTTGTCTTAGTCTGTTAAGAAGAAGGTATTCTTACTAGTTTTAGCTGTGTCTGAATATTTAGTTCTTCTACTTTGAAGAGATTTGTTATCCTTCGTTATATAAAGTTATATAAAGTTAGCTTCCCTTAAGTCTGTCAGTTGTTATGGTGTGTTAATAAGTTTTTAAACATGAACTGTAGGAGTATTAACTCAGAATTTGGGTACATTTCCCAGACTGGCGGCCTATTTTTCTAATTAGCTAGATTCAGCAACTGCAGGGTGGCCTGTATGCTTAAGGACAGTTCTGGTATATTGCTCTCGGTGGTGGAAGTGACAAAACTGACCATATGTCAGCCACTAAAGGTTCAAACACTAAAAGTTCAAATACCAGGTGCAAGAAGTTCTAGAAATTAAGAAACATGAGCCCAGTACAATAGTCTAGTGGTTGAAGTCCTCACCTTGCATGTGCTAGGATCCCTACAGTTGTCGGGTTGTATCCCGGCTGCTCCACTTCCCATCCAGCTCCTTATTTATGGCCTGGAAAGTCAGTAGAGGACAGCCCAAACCCTTGAAACCCTACAACCATGTGGGAGACTTGGAAGAAGCTACTGAGTCTTGGCATCAGATTGACTTAGTTCCATGGCGCCACCTGGGGAGTAAACCAGTAGATGGAAGATATTTCTCTCTGTCTCTCCTCTCTGTAGATCTACCTTTCCAATAAATACAAATCTTAAAAAAAGAAAAAAGGTCCCGGCACAATAGTATACTGGTTAAGGTCCTTGCTTTGCATGCCCAAATCCCATCTGGGTGCTGGTTCTAATCCAGGCAGCCCTGCTTCCTATCCTGCTCCCTGCTTGTGGCCCAGGAAAGCAGTGCAGGATGGCCCAAAGCTTTGGGACCCTGCACCCATGTGGGAGACCCAGAAGAGGCTCCTGGCTCTTGGCATCGGATTGGCTCAGCTCCAGCCATTGTGGCTGCTTGCGGAGTGAATCATCGGATGGAAGATCTTCCTGTCTGTCTCTCCTGCTCTCTATCTGACTTTCCAATTAAAAAAAAAAAGAAATCAAGGAACATTAGTGGCTGACAGGAGGAATTTCACAAAATGTTGGGCCCTGCTGCTAGACTCACCTGAGATGACTGTTAAGGTATGCCCAGTCTTCAGCCCAGCAACCTTATTGCCATTTGAGAATAGTGAAGAGTTAACTTATTCTCCTATAGAAACTACACAAGTGCATTCTAGTAGGCCTGACCTACAGGATAAACCTCTGGAGAATCCAGGTGTTCAGTGGTTTACTGATGGCAATAGTTACATGAAGCAGGGAGTTAGAAACGCAGGTTATGCCATTATGGACCTTATACAGGTGACAGAAGCTCAGGCATTGGCGAGTAATACTTCATCTCAGAAGGCTGAACTTACTGTTTCAACTAGAGCCTTGCAATTAGGAAAAGGTCAACGAGTTAATATCTATACAGATTGTAAATATGCTTTCCTTGTGTTCCATGCACATGCAGCAATCTGGAAGGAAAGAAGCCTATCAACTGCTAAGAACAACCCCATTAAGCATGGGAAACAGATAGCAGACCTACTCCAGGTGGTACTGGAAACTGAAAGTAGCTGTCATTCACTGTAAGGGATACCACCAGAAAGATAGTCATATTAGCGAGGGGGATGTACTTGTCAATCAGGCAGCAAACATAGCAGCTGCACAAAAGTCAGGTAAATGGCTTTGATTCCTCAGTCTACAGAGACAATGAAAGAGCCTTACCATACAGAATCAGGTGAAGATAAGCAGATTTTACTAACATGCCTCCAGCAAATAATTAAATATTGCTACTGTTTATTGATACTTTCACAGATTGGATAGAAGCTTTTCCAACTCATACAGAAAAGACACAAGAAGTAACCAAGGCCCTGCTAAAGAAGATAGTGCTACACGGGCTTCCAAGATCATTCCAGCGTGACAGTGGATCCACATTTGTGTCTAAAATAACTCCACAGGTGCCACAACTCAAGGAATTTCCTACCATCTCCATGCCTCATGGAGACCTTAGTCATCAGGCAAAGTTGAAAAAGCTAACCAGAGTCTTAAGAAAACTCTAGCTATGCTTTGTCAAAAGACCTGTAACATGGCTTAAACTATTGCATACTGCCCTTCTCGAAATAGCACCTAAGGCTACCCTCAAGCTTAATCCATATGAGATATACTATGGAAGACCCTTCCTTACCTCTGACATCCTTTTTGAATCAGACTCAAGACCAGATAGAGCCTAGTTTAATTTGGGTCAGGTACAAAAGTCTCTGGTGGAATATAGTAATAAAATCCTCCCAGTGCCAGATCTAAACATACATGAGCAGCAAATTTCTCCAGGAGACTTAATTTTGTTAAAGACGTGGAAAGAGGAATCACCCCTCAGATCAGTTACAGCCTAAGTGGAAGGGACCCTACTAGGTGGCATACCCACTTCAGTAAAAATACAGAGCATCCCAAGTTGGGTACAGTATCAAGAACTAAACCTCTGCTTCTTGAGTCTTCACAAGTCTTTGTGCATGATGAGTCTGTCTACTGCTGAGAACCAAAAATCTCGAATACGTTTTCAAAAAGCAAAAAGATAAGTAAAGCCTTGGCTTTCTTATTCTTAAGACTGCTACACTTTAAGGCAGACATGTTTTATCACCTCTTTTCTTGATTCTCTCTGGAAACTGCTTTTAGAAGAAAAACTCCTTAGTAACCTCTTCTTTCATGTTGGATGGTCCTGGCACGTCACACAAAGCTAATTTTAAAACCTTACCATTGCTCTGGGTAACTTGGCTTACACTTCAGAACAGCTTTTACAGAAAGCACTCAAGTCTATGGACGCTGTCTAAAGTAGCTATGGATAGTCAAGAGGCCATAGAGTGTTTATTCATAGAACAAGAAGGAACCTGTGCAATGATTAACAGAATCTGCCACCTCTACTCTAATCTTCACTGAAAGGGGTATTGAAAGCCTTTAGACTCAGGCAAGATGGTTTTACAATCTGCACAGGGACAATCCATCAACTCCCAATACTTGGAAAGTATTGGGATATATTTCCTCTTTAAAGGGCACTCCACAGGCAATTTGTTTTGTCCCAATCTTGCTCACACTGCCTGATAAACTTGTCTATTTCAGAAACCAGCAACTATTCAGAGTAATAATGACCATGAGGGAGACACAACCATTGGCAGTGACTAAAAATTCTCCAGTTTATGAGATGGATCCATTAGATGAGATAGGAAGGGATTTCTAACCAGGGATCGACGAGGACAATGTCAATGCTATGACTTAGACAGTCAGCTGGTTTAGGGTCATAAGTCTGGAAGCCACACTTGCCCTGCCTGTATAATATTTCTCACCTACCCATGTATCAGTGAGCACCCACCATTACCTGGAACTTGGCCAAGGGGAGGGTGTATTATTACTAGCCACTCCCTTCTCAAGCTCTATTAAAACCGTGTGAGGAGGGTGAGAAGGGGTTCGTCCTTTTGGCCTTTTGGCTCTTTTTCTTTCTTTAAGATTTATTTATTTGGGGCCCGGCACGGTGGCGCAAGTGGTTAAGGTCCTCGCCTTGCACTCCCGGGATCCCATATGGGTGCCGGTTCTATCCCAGCAGCCCCGCTTCCTTTCCAGCTCCCTGCCTGTGGCCCAGGAAAGCAGTGCAGGATGGCCCAAGGCTTTGGGACCCTGCACCCGCGTGGCAGACCCGGAAGAGGCTCCTGGTTTTGGATCGGCATAGCATTGGCCTGTGCGCTCACTTGGGGAGTGAATCATTGGATGGAAGATCTTCCCCTCTGTCTCTCCTCTCTGTATATCCGCCTTTCCAATAAAAATAAATAAATAAATCTTTTTTAAAAAAGATTTATTTAATTATGGAAAGTCAGATATGCAGAAAGGAGGAGAAACAGAGAGAGGAAGATCTTCCATCCACTAATTTACTCCCCAAGTAGCCACAACAGCTGGAGCTGAGCTGATCCAAAGCCAGGAGCCAGAAGTTTCTTCCAAGTCTCCAATGCAGATAGAGGGTCCCAAGGCAATGGGCCATCCTTTTCCGCCTTCCCAGGTCACAAGTAGGGAGCTGGATGGGAAGAGGCTGCTGGGACATGAACCAGCACCCATAAGGGATCCTGGCACTTGCAAGGAGAGGATTTTCACAGCTACACAACCGCACCAGGGTGGAAGGTTGGGCTTTCACTCTCTTCACTTCACCATCCCCAACACTTTCTTGATTCCTGCTGGCAGACTCTAAGAACAAAAGCAGCAATATCTTTCTCTCCCTTAAGAACAAAAGGTATCAAACTCTCTCTCCCCCTTACCCCTTTTCTTTCTGACTCAGGTTAATTTGTATTCCTCACTGTCTGAATAAACTTTGTCTCTTGTTTAAGCCATGTTGGTGCCTGTGCTTAAAAATGTAAGTAAAAGGCAAGAGACTAGGAAATAAATAATTGGCCCAAAACCTAGATCACAACATTGGCAACTAAGGGCCCCTAAATGACTAATGGGCAGGTAGAACATTCACTGTGAACCAAGAGACGGTTTATGGATTTTGTCCTGGGTTGGATGAAGTAAGATGGCTTGACATTTTGTCACACTATTTAGGAAAAAAAATCCAAAATTATAAAGCTAATTTGATCAAAGATTACAACAGTTGTAAATGGACTAGAAATTCCCAATGATAAACACTGACTGCCAGCTTATGTTTTAAAAAGAAAGAGCCAGTGTTAGCAGCACGATGTATCAGATTAATCTGCCTCCAACACTGCAATCCCATAGAGGCACACATTCAAGCCCTAGTTGGTTCACTTCCAATCCAACTCCCTGCTAATGACCTAGGAAAGCATTGGAGGATGACTCAAGTCCTTGGGCCCTTGCACACGTGTGGGAGACCCAGAAGAAGTTGCTATTTCCTAGCATTAGACCAACCCAACTGCAGGCAACATAGTCATTTGGGAAGTGAAGTAGCAGATGGAAGGTTTTTTCTCTCTCTCCTCTTTGTAATTCTGCCTTTCAAATAAAAACAAATAAATCTTTAAAAAGCAAGAACCAACTGTATACTGCCTACTTAAAAACTCATTTTAAGCATGTTCATAAATTGAAAGTTAAAAGTCAATCATACAAACATTAATCCAAAGAAAGATGGAACAGCTAAATTAATCCCAAATAAACTTTAAAATGTATTCTTATATCAAAAAAGGAGGTTTCAAAATAAATCAAAAAAAAAACATTAGATTGTAAGTAAATATGTTCTCATGAGTTGAGCTTTGGTTTGACACTTAAAATGCAAGGGTTCCATAGCACAGTGTTGGGTTTAATACCCATCTCAGGCTGCTGACTCCAGCTTCCTGATAACACAGGCTCAAGTGACGATTCCTGACATCCACAGGGAACACCTGGAGAGCAATCCTGTTCCTGGCTTCAGTCCATAGTCCCCTACTCCTACCATTCATTGCTGACACTTAGGGAGTGAACCAGTGTGTGAGCTCTCTGCCACTTCTTCTCTGCCTTTCAAATGTAAAATGCAACTAACAAAGAGCTTCAATAGAAAGCAAAAGAAAGCAAAAACTGGGAAAATGATCTAAAACAGCGTTAAATTTATCCAACACCCCTCAAAATAACCGATCAAATGACTAGGCAAAATGTCAGGAAAGATACAAAAGATTTGACAGAAACAAACTACCACATTGATCAAATTATACGTAAATTTACAGAATACCACACCTACCACTGCAGAATATGGATTCGTGTCAGGAGTACATAGAACATCCCCCAAGAGAGAGGACCTATTGCTTTACAAGCCCTACTAACTAAAAAGATCCAAACCTTGAAAAATGTGCTTTTTGGTCACACAAAAAATTGCAAATTAAAAATGAGAAATCTAAATGAATCTAGATATTTTAAAACTTTATGGCACACAAACTAATCTGTGGACCAAGAAGATATCTCAAAAAAAATTATAAAAATCCTTGAATAAGACATCATATAATGGTACTTCAAAAAATTCATCAAAAATGAAACTAAAAAATAAGTTTGTTGTGGTGTAAGACTTTTTTAGTCCATGTATAGCTTTTTCCATGAACTTCTGAGGACTGTTCAGCAAAACTGGCAGGGTTGGAATAAAGCAGTGATTATAGGAAAATTGATAGTGCTAAATGTGTATAATAGATTTTGAAAGAGGCTCAAATCCAAATCCTCTAAGCCTCTATGCAAACTAGAAAAAGACAAATTAAGCCCCAAATATTTCAATCATTTTTACTAGAAAAATTCAAAGTAACTCCATAAGAATATACCAATACATACTCAGTGGAAATTATTGTAAACTGATCATACCAAGTGAGAACCTGTGGCAGGTACAATTCTCATAAACTGGTGGTAGGAATGCAGAATGGCACAGCCACCTGGAATCGTGTTTGGTAGTTTCTTACAAAGCTAAACATACACTTTACCCAATGACTCACCAAAAACATATGGCCATAATAAGACTGGCACAAAAATGTTCATAACAGTTTTATTCATCATCAGTGATAACCGGAAATGCTCAAAATGTTCTCCCGCAGATGAACAGATCAACAAAAGGCAACAAACCTACACAATGGAAAACTACTCAGAAATGAAAGTGAATAAATCACTGATACATGTAACAAACAAATTCAGAAAGAGTATTCTAAGAAGCTCCATAAGTATATTACAAAATTCCATTTGTAAGACATTCAGAAAAGACAATCTACAGGGACAGGAAGCAGGCCAAGGGTTCCCTGGCTGGGATGGGAGAAGAGGTGTTAGGAATAACTGATTGCAAAGCAGCCCCAGAGAGCTTATCAGAGAAGTGGAATCATCCAACATCTTAATTACTTTGGAAGTTACACAGCTGAATATATTTATCAAAACTCACGAAACTGACACAAGTCAGCTTCATTTTATTGTGTGTAAGTTATACTCAATTTACCATTTATGTCTCATTGAACTTCACTTAATAAAAAAACAAGCAATGCTATGAAAAAATAAAAGGGCAGATGGTGATGTAGGGGAAATTTTTCTGCTGAAGGTAAAGAGTTTGTATAAAATAATGGGAAGGTTAGAAACTGCTCAAGACTTGAGCAAACAATTCATGCAATATAAAAAAAAATATGAAGATGTAAAATAGAACACAAATCTTTGGAATAATTGAGAAAATACAAATAAGAAGACAATGTTTCCCATTTTAAAGAGTTGAATATATTATTCAGTTTTTAAAAATAATAGCTTTTGGTTGTTCATAATTATAAAATCAGTTTAACCTTCCAGGAAACAATTTAGTATTGTGAATTAAAAGTATTAAAAGTACACATTTTTGGGCCTGGCAGCGTGGCCTAGCGGCTAAAGTCCTCACCTTGAACGCGCCCCAGGATCCCATATGGGCGCCGGTTCTAATCCAGGCAGCTCCACTTCCCATCCTGCTCCCTGCCTGTGGCCTGGGAAAGCAGTCAAGGATGGCCCAAGGCTTTGGAATCCTGCACCGGTGTGGGAGACCCAGAAGAGGTTCCTGATTCCTGGCTTCGGGTTGGCACAGCACCGGCCGTTGAGCTCACTTGGGAAGTGAATCACTGGACGGAAGATCTTTCTCTCTGTCTCTCCTCCTCTCTGTATATCTGACTTTCCAATAAATAAATAAATCTTTCTTTAAAAAAAGTTCATCTTTTTTTTTATTATTTTTTATTGGAAAGGCGGATATACAGAGAGGAGAGACAGAGAGGAAGATCTTCCATCCAATGATTCACTCCCCAAGTGAGCGCACAGGCCAATGCTATGCCGATCCAAAGCCAGGAGCCTCTTCCGGGTCTGCCACGCGGGTGCAGGGTCCCAAAGCTTTGGGCCGTCCTCGACTGCTTTCCCAGGCCACAGGCAGGGAGCTGGAAAGGAAGCGGGGCTGCTGGGATAGAACCGGCGCCCATATGGGATCCCGGGAGTGCAAGGCGAGGACCTTAACCACTGTGCCACCGTGCCGGGCCCAAAAGGTTCACATTTTTATCAAATAATTTCATTTCCATGAATCTAATGCAAAAAATTAGAAATATGAACAAATCTATAAACAAAATACTCATCCAGCTTAATTTGCAACAGTAAGAAATGGTTAAAATCCAAATTTCTTATAATACATCCTAGGTATTATAAGTGATCATACACAGAATCATACACAGAATCATACACAGATCAACATTAAAATGCTTATGAAGAAACATCGACATAGCATTATATATAACACTAACTGAAAAGAAAGATGAATTTCTTAGCAATAGATATATGGAGACGGTAGGATTATAACAGAACTTTGATCTGGTGTTATTTTCTATAATGTTCCCATTTCAAAATGAGGCATTCTTTAAAAAAAAAATTTTTAATTTATTTGAAAGGTAGGTTTTCAGACAAAGAAAAAATTGACAGCTGGAGATAGTAAATCTGCCAGCCCATTCCCCAAGTGCCCACAAGAGCCTGGGATGCACCAGGCCAAAACTAGGAGCCAGAAACTCCATGTGGATCTCCCACGTAGGGAGCAGGAACTCAAATATTCAAGCCTTCATCCATTGCCTTCCAAGATGCACATTGCCAAGTTTAGTAGCAAGCTAAAATGTGAGTAGGAGTAGGATCCAAACTCAGTAGCTCTGATAAGAGATGCGGACATTCCAAGCAGTGTCTTAACATACTACCACATAGCACCTGCCCCTGAATGATTTCTTTAATCAGAAAATAACAGAAACTGGAATGCACAGGTTAATATGCAGAATAATCCACTATGTAAAATACAGCTATCGACACAGATGGCACAGTTCCTTCTCTCAAGGAAGAGAGAAGAGTGTGACAGTAGACTGAAGCGATAATGTGGCTTGTGCTGTGATGTGGGTAGTGAGAGGTATCATGAAAAGACGTGATGAGGGGCCATCCTTGGATTCAGATGGGGAGGGCTTTGGCAAAAGCATCTTCATGAAGAGATAAGACTTGGATGAATCAGCTTTCTGGACAATGCCCTCCTTCGTGATTGCAAACACTCTCCTGGTTTCATCGTAAACTTCTCTTTTCAGGCTCAACCTTGTCTGCCTGGCTTCAAACATTGAAGTTGCTCAAGATATGGTATACTAGATTTTAAAAAACAGCTACAATGCTAGGTTAATATACAGACATGAGACAGTCATGGAGTTCACATAAAATTCTTTCTTCTCCTTGCCCTTTGTAAAGCCATAATTATTTCTGAGAGTTGGGTTGCTATTTTTTGCTGTTGCAGTTTGATCACTGTTTCTGATATACAGGAACCAAACAGTACCCCATTTTCTATGACACCTTCCACCACTGCTCCACCTCTGTCCCCCTCAAGAGATTTAGCACAAGTACACATTGAATCAGAATCTACTATTTACATCATGAGGAGTGTCTAAAGCACAATATGCTAGTCATATTTCTTAGGAATTTTCTGGGCTTTCACAACATTAATGCTTCCTATTTCTTCTGTAATCAGAAAGTCTCAAAGATTCCCACACTTAGGTAAATCTTCCTCAAAACTACTTCTTACGTGATCAAACACATCAGCTTTTCCATGTCTCAAGGCCCTTTAGGCTGAATCCTCTCCATCCCACATTCTCTGAAATTCAGAGATTGGCCTTCTGCCTCTTGGGGGACGCCGGAAGTGGGCTGGCTCTTCAGACGGCATAACAAGGAAACTTTCGGGTACCCCACTCCCAGCCCCATTTTTATCTCCATGACTCAACATTGTCCTCTGTGAAACTGTTGCTGCCAAATCCTGAATGATCTTGACTCTCAGCATAACTGCTGGCTCCCATCTCCTTCTATTCTGCTTTCAGTTTTCAAGAATGTATTGGCATCTCCCATCCACTGTTTTCTTTCTCCAAAATCATATGGCTTTCTTATTTTATGATCAATTTAAGGGAATTGGGAAAGGCAGAAAGAGAAATGAACATCTTTAATCCATCCTGTAACCTCACCCTTCTCCTTGAATTACCCTTCTCCTTACATCATCTCCTTCTACCAATTACTTTTCTTTCCACACAGTTCTCTTCCCAGCTACCCCATGTACCTGTTCTCGAAGCTCACACAAACAATTCCACACTTCTGTTCCTCCCTCGCCCTGCCAATTCTAATCTACTAACCTTTCTCTGTGGAAAATGTTCTGGACATCAGATTCCAATTAGAATAGTGGAAACTAAGGAAAGCTGTGTGGGTTTTAGAGTTGGTAGTTGTTCTTTGAGAAATCACACGGCTCCTTCCCCCGAGGACTGAGGCTTCCTGTCCAAAGTCCTAGAACCAAGGCTGAGGTGGGCGCATTCACACCTATTACAGGCCCTCTCGCTCACAGAAGAGTCAAGGAAACAGACCTGCAATCTATGATCATTCTTGGAATACTGAGGTCTCCATGGTAACTATTTCCATGGTTCTCACTTCTCCTTCCATTTTAGCCACTTACTAATATATTGAAGTTACAAGATTTTTGGTAGTTTTCATTGAAGTTTCTTTCTACTTTGAGGAATTATATAACTAATTTCATTCTCTATCAACATTGAATTTCTAAAAAGTTCTTTGAACATAAATACTTATTATTATACATATCCTCTCCATCCACACCCATTCCTTAGTTCTCTCTCAGCATGGCTTTAAATATTATCTCTGAGTAGCTGCTCACACATATATTTTTCAAGTTCTGTCTCAAGATGTGTATATACCATCATCTACTCTGCATCTTTCCTTGGTGGACTATTAAATGTCTCTTAGCACAATCAAAACCAAGCTCCAGTGCAACAAATGAAGGCTCTGGTAACATTTCTATTATTAGATAATGGATGTCTCATTTTTATTTGTGAGTCCCCACCTGCTGGGTTCTTGTCCCAGATGCCCTACAATGGCCAGATCTGGACAAGACTGAAATAGGGAACCAAGAAAATTCAGGTCTGCTATGTACATGGCAGGAATCGCGGCTGCCTCCCAGGGTGCTCAATAAGAGCAGCTGAGGACAGGTATGGAACCCAGGAACTCCAATGTGAGACATGGGTGTTTGAAATGCTAGACCAAATGGGCACCAGGACAGCTTTTCCAAATTCTTTCACCTGTATTTCCCACAAGGACCTGATTGACAAATTAATTCCATGCTGTATAGACTCATCAAGTATGCCAGAGAGATACCTTTCAGTTTTGGAGATCAAAGCTTTTAGGACCCTGTATTTAATTTTAAAAGCTCTGGTTTAAAATAACAACACACACACACACACACACACACACACACACACACACAAACCAACAACAAGAAAGTTACTTTTCATGGTATGATTGAAATTGAGAGGCTCAAAGAATTGACATGGCTATGGAAGTGGAGAAGAAATGGCGAGACTGGGCCTGGCACAATAGCGTAGTGGTAAAAGAAATGGCCAGACTGGAGGGAAGAAAGGAACAGGATGGGAGCAAGAGTGCATGTCCACCCAGTGGTTGTGCACCTGTGTCATGTTATCCCTTTCACCTGCAGATAAACAGATCACAGGTGCGGGATCAAGAAAGTCAAAGAAATGCATGCTATAAAAAGAGAACTTAACTAATTAACTTATCTTATAATTCTACTTTTTCAATAAACTTCTTGAAATACCTTTCTATTTAAATGTTTGTAATAATTTTTAACACTTTCATCTGTATATCCCACAAGGACCTGATTGACAAATTAACGTTACATATTTAATGTGTGTATATATATAATGTATTATATAATGTATGTATATATAATATATATATATTTAATGTATTAATGTTAACACTAATATTTGTTGCAGAATCAAAGTAATTTAGGAAGAATTGACATTTTCAGATTAAGCACACTCATCTTCAGGAACATTTTAGTTGTCTACATTATTCAAATTCTCTTGCAGCTCTGTTGAATTTTATCATTTTCTCCACTAAGATTCACATTTCTTTTTAGTGTAACTCATAGACATACTTCTCTTTTAGTTACTATTTTGAATAGAATCCCTTTTGTAACTGTTAACTGGTTATTGCCATAGAGATTAGTCATAATAATTTTAAGCCAGAAAACTTTCAAAGAAAATAAAACCAAGTGTTCACTTATGTAAAATAGAGAGAAATCTCTTCAGAAAACATCTAACATTGAGACTTGTACTCATCTGGCAAATCTTCTAAAACAACCTCTGTATAGATGACTCGTTCAACTGTTGAAACTAGAAATTTTACATTTAGGGCAATGTTTACTATAACTACTGTAGTTAGTTGGAATGGCTGATCTGAAATCAGAATTTTGCCAGTAATGATACTACAGGGCCATGAGTCTATGATATTTTTCTTGGTGTGTGATATGATCTGCATCAACCAGAGTGCTTAACTCTCTCTTCTCTAAAACAGAGTGAGGCTGAGGGAAGGCTCAGTAGGAAATGGTAGAAAATCTGCAAGACACACAAGCCACAAAGAAGAAAGGTCAGAACATGTCCTTGTTTTAAGAAACATTTCCTAGAAAAAAATGGAACTGGAAGCCTCAGAAACCATGTTAACATCCTGGACAACATAGTCAATGAAAATACAATATTGCAAGCTGCAGGTATTCTAGGGATCAATTAATCTGGGGGGTATCAGTGACCACCAGCATGTGATAAAAATTTAAGCTAGTTTTAAGATTTTTTAAAAAAATTTGCAATGTCTTGACTCACATAATTGCAAATTCCAAAAGAAGAAAGGCACATCTCTGCCATCTTCATCTGCCTGCTTGTTCATCCTTTGACTCTGCTTTTCTAGGCTTGCCTTTCCTTATTGGCTTCAGTGTCTAATGAAGACAAATAGTTTATCTCTAGTCCTTGAACTCATGTCTATTCCAAATATTTATCATTATTTCCCATTCTGTCTCTGATTAACATGATCTCATTGAGACACCAATGTGAAGTGCTGTGGAAGGTCCACATTATCTAAATTCCTTCAGATTAAGACAGAGAGGTACTTAGCATACTCCAAAGGCAAGACCAGAAATGTATTCTGTTGTCCATGCACATAAATAAAAACTGGGCCTGAACATACTTTCAATAGCACAGAAAGAATGCATCCATCATACTGAGGGCTGAATACCACCTTTCTGAGGCTGTGCTGATTTATTCTAACAGAAATACACTTGACATAGCACCTGAAAGTGATGCTATGATGTGATTCCTTTGTGGCAGCCATGACCATTTGCCAGAAACTTTTCAGTTTCTGTAGAATTAGAACTGGTGAGCTAAATAGAGATAGGACTGAGGTGACAACTCATATGCTATTTTGTCTTTTGGGGATAGAGGGGGACAGTCATCTCTAGAATAACTATAGCTTACAATGTTGGGTTTTTGTTTTATTCTCTTGGCCAGCATGTAGGACAATTTGTGAAGCTTCCAATTACCCCCTGCCCCCCGGACCAAGAAATCAATATAAGACCAGCATTGTGGCACAGCAAGTTAAGCTGCCACCTGCAACTCCAGCAGCCCCTCTGGTCGTCAGCTGAGCATTGGCTGCTCAACTTCCAATCCAGCTCCCTACTAATAAGCCTGAGATAGCAGTAGAAGACAGCCTCTCGCACTCGTATGAAAACACTCAACGGAATTCCCGGCTCCTGGTTTCAGCCAGGTGCAGCCCCAGCTATTGCAGTCATTTGGGGAGGGAACCAATAGATGGAAGAACTGTCTCCCCCTCACTTGTCTCTGTAATTTCACCTTTCAAAAAGTATTAAATCATTAAGAAAGAAATTAATGTGCAAATGCTATCAGCTTCCAAGGATGTCCATTCAAACAAGGCTTGTTCTTTTCTAATAGAAGCTAGACATTTACAGCCACCTGGTGAATGAACTAACAGATGGAAGACAGCATTCTCGCTCTCCTTCATTCAAGCAAAAACATATTTTTTAAAAATGAAAAAGCACTTATTGTGACTGCTCCCCAGAGTTTTCCCAGACGAAAGCATGTTAGCTGTGTTTTGTACCTCAATCTTGACCAGTCACTGCACAAACACATCCTGAGGCAAAGGTGCAACTTAGAAACCAGGTTATGACTTTCTCAACTGAATCTCCTCTTTGTCAACCCAGAACTCAAAAACTTCCTTCTGCGTCTCCTGTTGCTTTTCTCAAAACTTCTCCACCCTACTCCACAACTACAGTTTCCAGGCATAAAGTTCTGGTTATGACATCATTGTTTATGTTGTTTTTACCAACCTCACCACAAGCCTGGCCTACATCCAACTGAGCCAGCTCAAGACTGAACAGCCGAGCTGCACATGGACAAAACAGAGGATTGTGACCTACACATGACACCCAAAACCAAAGGCACTCTGAACCCCACACCCATGGAGCCAGAGCTGGAGACTGAACAGGAACAGAAGAGCCAGGAAGCTTTAGGAAGCCAGGGGTCTGAAGATTATAACATCCACCAACTGGAATCTGCATCACACCAATTCATACCTGGTCTTTCCTTGGGCCCTATCCATCAGAAAATGCCCTGACCACATTAAAATCTCATTCAGATAAAATCTATCAGAGAGATAGATTGGTTTTTATCTGTCTCCCATGCTGGTTGACCATGCAAATAAAGTATTTTTCTCTAAAGGTCAGTGTCATGAGTTGTGTCTTTGACATATGGCGCATTGGACCTACCTGGTTCAGTAGTAACTTCTGTTGAAGCAGCTCCCTTCAAGCCCACCATTCCCACTGCTGGGATACAGAGGCCCCAGAACTAAAAAGAGGTCTGGGCCATGTACTCAGCACATCCCATAGTAAGATACATTTGGTAAACAAGTAATAAAAGACTTTCGAGTGTTTGGGAGGAGGAGGTACAAGGAGGGGTAGATAGAGGTTTGCCTGTTGTCTTTTAACATGGTATTATTATTATTAATTATTATTATTATTATTATTATTATTATTATTTGTAGGCATCGGGATTCATTTCTCCCACCTCACAGTCCCCTCCCACTATTTTCCCCCATGTTATCACAGTAGCAGAATCCGTTAGTAACAGCTACAAGGTTAACTTTCTGTTATTTAAGTGTTCCAGTGTTCCATGGCATTACAGGTATAGGCAAAGGTAGAGCATCTAATATCATATTGTCAAGATACACTTAACTGTATCGTTGGGTAGCCTCCTTTTATTCAGGAGTAAAGATGCAACATATCTTCACTTCTGGGTCAAAATAGCTGAAGTCATTGCCATAGAGCCAATAAAAATAAATTCAGACTAGACATATCATTTCAGAACAGTCATCAAATGGTTCCCAAAGCAGGAAGCTCTCTGTGATAATGATCTATAACAAGAAATATGTATTTGAGGGATGGGTATTTGGCCTAGCCATTAAGAGCAGACTTGAACATCAGAGTAACTGGGTTCAGGTCCTGGCTCTTTTCCTGCTGAGACACACCTGAGAGGCAGCAGGCTCAAGCAGTTGAGTCCTCACCATTCACAACAAGTGAGACCCAGATTAAGTTCCTGGATCCTGCCTTTGACCCTGCCAGATCTGGCTGTTACAAGAATTTGGAAAATAAATCAACAAATGGAAAAATCCTTCTCTGCCTCTTTGCTTTTCAATTAAAATAAATCAATGGGTTAAAAGAGAACCATACCTTTGATCTTCATCCTTTGACTCTGAAATCCTTGGAAGCTAGGAAGTCCTGTGTGGCACTACCTGCTTGGGGGGCAGTTCCTGTAGAGCCTCAGGGTGGGGCCAGTTGCCAGGGGAACTAACGGGTGGTTGGAGGAGGTGTGGAACTTTAGCCCCACCTCCAACAGCAGGCCGAAGGCTGAGTTGCTCACCAGTGGCCAAGCACAGAATCAATCAGGCTAGTGGAAGGAAGCCTGCAGAGAAACAGGAAAGGACCGTTTGGAAAGTTCCTGGATTGCCCTCACAAAGTAGCCAGTCATATGCGGGAAGAAGCTTCGTTCCGGAAACTTCTCTGCCTCCCCGAGGGTACTGCTTCATCTAGCTGTTCACCATATTCTTTGCGATGAGCTGGCGACGGAAAGCTAGACAATCGCCCTCAGTTCTGATGTGTGAGCAATTATCACCAGTTCCAGAGGCACAGACTAGCAGTTGCATCTGAAGTGAAAAGCTGCCTTGTGGGACCCAGGCCTCTGACTCCTGGTGGACGGAATGAGAACTGAATCAAACTGTAGGACACCACCCTCCCTTCGCCCCCAGCTCACTCCAACCCCTGCAAGCTGCGTATTACAGAACTAGTGAGTATAGAGAAAAAAACCCGTGCATCTGAGAGTACTTCCAAACCTATGGAAATAGAATTGAAGTAACTTTGAATGCGGAGAAGACTTGAAATCCACCCACAGAGGATTCTGCTAACAGTTCATGGAAATGTAGATTATGGGGAAAAAAGTGTGGATTTCAAGATTCTCTACACCAAAATTAAATTCTCTTTTAATTTCATTTTCCACAAACTTTTGGAAATCTTTCCATATGATGACAGAAGTGTTCTGTGTTAAGTTCTGAGAGCAAAACACTTTTTTTTCCTATTTTAGATGCCTTCTTTGGATGCTAATAAAAAGGTTTTAATATGTTCAAGGAAAATGTATATTATGAGAAAATGATGCATGGATTTCAAAATTGCTTAGTACTAAAACAAACTTCTCTTTTAATTCCATTTTCCTACAAAGGTCTTGAAGTATCCTTATACTTCAACTTTATGAAGAGCGAGGGGATTTAGATTTCACATTAGCGACCTAAGAGTCCAAAGCCTGCCCACAGGTGGATTTTAACAGGCACACAGAGAGTTTTCTTAAGAAGTGAACTAGTGGGAAGTGGTTACAATTAATAAATCTCCAATAAAATCAGGTGCCTGGCTTCTCCTGTAAACAGATCTGGGCACTGTATTCCATGCAGAGTTCCTTCTCTGGAGGAGGACGCCCTCTCCCCATTGTGGCCAGGACCCCAGCTAAACTGGCCGGGCCCTTCAGAGAAAGCTCTTCTGGTTGCCTGAGGCCAAACAGATGTGAGCTGGCAAAGGTTCAGGCTGCGGTGAGATTGCACTGCTGAACAACCAAGAGCCTGTATTCATATGTATATAGAGTTTTATTTCCGGGGTTGTAAAGTATACATTTGCTAATATGTATACTTTTTTTTCAAACCTCTGATCTCTATAGACCAACCATTTGAAACAGACAGCCTGGGACAGCTATGCCAAGGGTTACAGCAGAGCTGGTCACATTTTTGGCAAGTCCAGGGTATCCATCTTTACATGTCATAAACAACAGAAATAAAATGTTCCCTTCGGAAACAATTGTCATATACTACATAGTGCTGCTTTCCAAGCTAGATATTGTAAAAAAAAAAAAAATGTTCCACAGATTCTGTCAACTGTACCAAATAATATTAAAAGCTGTCATGTAAAAACTTTTGCATTTTAAATATGTACATGTTTATGAAAAGCCCTGCTCAAAGAAAGGCCATCGTTGGATTCAAGCACGCTTAGCACTCAGATCCTTGAGAATCAGACTTGTTATATATTATGAGGAAGTGGCCAGTGAACTTTGAGCTACCAAGTGCACAGGTAGACAGTAAGTACCTCCACAAAAGGAACTAGAAAACTTAGGAATAGGCCTGGCGACGTGGCCTAGTGGCTAAATCCTCGCCTTGAACACGCCCCAGGATCCCGGCACCAGTTCTAATCCCACCAGCCCTGCTTCCCATCCAGCTCCCTGCCTTGGCCTGGGAAAGCAGTTGAGGACAGCCCAAAGCCTTGGGACCCTGCACCTGTGTGGGAAACCTGGATGAAGCTCCAGGTTCCTGGCTTCGGATCGACACAGCACCAGCCGTTGCGCTCACTTGGGGAGTGAATCATCGGATAGAAGATATTTCTCTCTGTCTCTCCTCCTCTCTCTATATATATCTGACTTTTCAATAAAAATAAATAAATAAATAAATAAAATATTAGAAAACTTAAGAATAATCATGCCTAAATGCCTGGAAGGACTTAAATGAATGTGAACAGAGATTGAGAAGGAGTATCCTGGATGCTGACAGATGAAAATGATTGTAACTGCTATTTCTTTAGAAAAAAAAAGTGTGTGTATATATATATTTTGCATATAAATATGTGCAATATCCAAGAAAGAGATGAAGTCCAAACCCTTGACCATGATATGAACCAC
This sequence comes from Ochotona curzoniae, assembly GCF_017591425.1. NCBI lineage: Eukaryota > Metazoa > Chordata > Mammalia > Lagomorpha > Ochotonidae > Ochotona > Ochotona curzoniae. Next base: position 7,353,146 of record NW_024466605.1, read on the forward strand.
AAATCTTTTGGTATTAACAACACACACACACACACACACACACACACACACACATATAACTATAGAAATCCCAAATGGTAAACAGGAGAGTCTTCCTTCCCGGAATCCTGTCAGTGTTTCCTAATCGTCCTTCTGTGATGGTAGTTGGCTTGGCTGCAGCAGGCAGAACAAACGGAACAATGGAATGGCGGCAGCCCGAGAAAGGCAGGCAAAGTGCTGAGGTAAGACTTTAAGGTTCCTACATTGGACACCCTCCCACGATGATAAGATAAACATCTCACTGGAGTCTTGTGGGAATGAGGTAATCAGTATTATGCTATGGTCTATTATGCAGAGAACGATGAACAGATGTTTTCCATCTCCTCTGAGAAGCCAACAAGTAGGAAAGGGCACACAATGCAGCGTAAGAAGCGAAAGAGTGTCTGCAACTTCAGTGTGCATCAGCATCACCCTACTGAATCCAAACCTCCTGGGGGGAGGCCCCGGAACTTACAGAGAGCTGCCCTCTGCCGGCTCACTCCACAAATGCCCACAAGGGCCAGGACTGATCGGACTGTGGATCCAGGACTGTGGATCCAGGAGTTCAACCATGTCTCCTGCCTTGGGTAGAGGGTACCAAGTTCCTTGAGTTGTCAATGCTGCCTTCCAAGGTCTGTATCAGTAAGCAACTGGAGTCAGGAAAAGAACAGGTTATTAAACCCAGGTACCCAAGGGGGACACGGGCATCCTAATCAGTGTTGTAACTGCTTGCCCATTAACAGAGGTTATCTGCAGACCTCATCTATGTAAACACTGCGTATAAGCAGACCAGACAGAAGAACTTTCTGAAAGTCGGAGCCTCCTGGCATGTGAAGTTACTACATCTCAGAAATCCTTACAAGTCCAAGCAGAACCCAGCTTTCTTAGTGACTTGTGCACAGTCCTGCAAACAGAAGGAGTGGCCTTTTGAGGTAATGGGGCTCTTTTGTAACAATCAAACCCCACTCGCAACATGAGCAGGAGGCCAAAAGGAGAAACCAGACTGGAAGGAGTCCAGCCCAAGAGTAATGGCAAGGCAGTCCTTGCCTCCCTTCAGCTGCAACATGTCAACAAGTCTCTTAATATGCCTGTACTTCCCAGGGCAGTCCTCCCTTCACGCAGAAAATGAAATTCACCCAGAACTCCTAGGTCCCTCTGTCTTGGTTTTCTGCATTAGTTTTCTACAGCTCCAGAACCCATCAACATAAACTTTCAACATCTCAAAACAATACAAGCTGATTCTTTCACGGCTCTGGAGCCAGGGGTCCCATGTTGGGAAGTCTGGATTCTCTACCCAGGATTAGCAGACTGAAGTCAAGGTATCGCACAGTCTAAACCTGTAATCCCACGTTCAAGGTCTTCTTTTCTAAGAACTGAACTGGGCTCCCCCAATTCACATGCTAAAGCCCTAACCTACAATGAGATTATATTTGGAGAAAGAGTCTGAAAGAAGAGGTTTAGGGGAACTGGTAATGTGGTGCAGTGGGCTAAGTGGCCACCAGCAATGCCAGCTCCCCACATGAATGCTGGTTAGAGTCCTGCTGTTCCACATCAGAGCCAGCTCCCTACTAAGGCACCTGGGAAAGCCTAAGGGTTTCGACACAGGAGGAGTTCCTGGTTTCTGGCTTTGGCCTGGCCCAGCCTTGCCAACTGTGCCACTGGAAAGTGAACCAGTGAACAGAACAATGTCTCTGCCTCCTTGTCTTCCCCATTAGAAGTTGCCTATCACAATACTTCATAAAAATCAGCTAAGCTGATTTATAATTTTATCATGTACTTCAGTCATTATTGTCCTGCCATTTATGTCAAGTTCCTAGAAAATCTAGATATATTGCATTATTCATTCATAAAGTTTCTAATCTTACATTTTGCCCCTAAAAATGAAATATATGGTAGTTGTATTTCTAGTTATTTTACATTAATGTAACTAGAAGAGTGAAGTACTAAGTTTCTCAACACACAAGCAATAAGACATTGTTCCTGATTGGCTCAATACACATTGTATATATGTGTATCAAACTACAACACACAAATGTATGCAAATAGCATGTCAATTAAATGCCTTAAAATTTGAAAATAAAAGATATTATTAAAAAGATCATATAGACAACCAGGTGGTCCCAACTAGAAACCATTATGCTGAGTGAAATGAGTCAATCACAAAAGAACAAATACCATATATTCTCTCTCATATAAGGAAGCCAACATGGAAAGGGTAACTCCAACAGTCCAATCTATCCTGGTTTTTGTTTGTTTGTTTGTTTTGGGGTTTTTTGGCTGTATCCCATGTGTTTTGATGTTTTTATTTCAGTTTGATTGCTTCCAAATAATCTCTGTTCTCTAGTAGAATTCATCACGTGCTCATAAAGTATATGATGGCATCATTTTTCCCAAAAAATAAATAAAATAAAATAAAAAGATCATATAGGGTAGTGATTAAAGTTTCTCCTTTTTTCAAATTTGAATTCAAAATTTAGAATTCAAAAATCAACTTTTGAATTTAAAAATTCAAAAATCACAGAAAATACCTTTTGACTAATAACTTCCATTTGTAAAAAATAAAATCAAGCATGCTTAAAACCATGTTCACTAGTTTTTTAATGTTTCTTTAGTTGAAGAATTCTTTAATCCAGTGAAACTTTACACAGAACTTCAAATGTCTATCAAGCCATTCTTGGGTCCCACTTGGCTCACATCGTACAGCAGCACACCTGTATGGTGATCTGAAAATCACTGGTTTAATTCTGCATTCTGCTTGACTTACAAATATAGACTAGATGGAGCTTGCCCAGCCCATTTATTAAAACCAGTGGCACAGTCAAGTGCAGAACTGACTGTCTGCTGTGAATGATAGCCTGGGGTTCTTCTTGAATTCTCTATCCATTCAGCATGATGTCCCCACACAGCAACTATGAAAGAAATAGATTAAGTCCACTTCCAGAGATGAGACTGGATGGTTCTAACCTAATCAGAGTGGCCCCTTTATCCTTGCTACACTTAATTGGCTAAGGGAAACTAGACTTAAATCACAGGTAAATAGCATTAGCAGGTCAGAGTAGTTGATTCAGAGATAAATACAGTTAGCCACCAGGGAAGCTAAAGAGACCTCACTCTTTAGAATCAGTAAAAGCCGTTCTTACAAAGACTAACGCTAAACTCTGAAATAACTCCATGTCTGATTGGATTAAAGGCCCCTGGCCTGAATATCTTTCAAAACAAAAATAAATCATTGGTGGGGAAAGATAACGTGATGCAATTTCAACTGGCTGTCTTGTCTTGTCTTGTTTTGTTTTTTCTGAGGCTTGGCCGGGGTGAAGCTGGCAACCAAGAACTTCATTCAGTCTACCACTTGGCTGGCTGGAGTCAACAGCTTGAGCCATTACCCCGCCTGCCATGGCCTGAATTAGCAGGAAGCTGGAGTCAGGAGCAGAGCTGGGATTGAGCCCAGGTACCCCATAAGACGCCCTAACTTACATCTTACCTCTTAAGCTAAAGGCTTGCCCCATAACTTCTCATGATAAGTTTATCTATACCATGTAGAGCATTCAAAATAAAATAACAGATATCAAAAAGTCTCAGGATCATCAGACAGTCAAGAAAACAGACACCAGAAATAGATTCAAAAAATTCAGATACTGAACTTATCAGACAAAATGTAGATTGGTTATAGTTGACAGATTTGAATTATTTGGACAAAATGGAAGATTCTACAACTAGCTGAAAAGCAAATAGAAATTCTGAAATTGAAAAATATAATTATCAATATCAATATAATCTGTTTAGTTAGATAACAAGGACATAATTCAAGTATCCTACTCCAAATAAGTTACTATTCACAGACATCAGGAACTAAAACACCTAGATATCTTTTGAGGAGACACAATTTAACCCACAGCACAAAGTACTAAAAATATGGCCTTCTGATTACATTGCATGTATTTTCATTTTTTTATTTAAACAATGATTTTGTCTCATAGTTATACCTATTGACTTGTTTTTTAATCAATTGGATGACATTTAAATACCAGCAAGGACAAAAGCTTAAGATATCATTCACTTTAAATTTGATCTTAAAACAAGTAAAACTATATTGTTTGATTTCTGGGATTTTTTTCTCTTCTGTTAAATTTTTTAAGGTTTATTTTTATTTCTTATTGGAAACTCAGGCATACAGAGAGAAGGAGAGACAGAGAGGAAAGTCTTCCGTCTGATGATTCACTCCTCAGGTGATCGTAATGGCCGGAGCTGCCTCAATCTGAAGCCAGGAGTCAGGAGCTTCCTCTGGGTCTCCCAATTGGATGCAGGGTCCCAAGGCATTGGGCCATCCTCCACTGCTTTCCCAGGCCACAAGCAGGGAGCTGGATGGGAAGGCAGGGCTGCTGGGACACGGACTGGCGCCCATATGGGATCCCAATACAGGCAAAGCAAGGACTTTAGCCATTAGGCTAACATGCCAGGCCCAGATTTATTTAGTTTTATTGGAAATACAGATCTATAGAGAGAAGATGAGAGGGAAATATCCTCCTTCTTCCCAAAACCCCTCCCTCCACAGATTTCCCGTATATTATTACAGTAGTCATAAGTTCATCATTCTGCTATTTAAGTATACCCTGACATTCTGGTATGGAGAATGGCACAGAGTACATTTAATGCTCTCACAAACGACACTGAGGCAGATTTGTCACAGAAATTGACAAGCTGGCTCTAAAATCAATATGGAAATAAAGGGCTAAGAACAATAAAGGTGGTATTTTGTCTTCAACTAATGAGGAGGAGGAGAAGAGAGAGAGAAAGAATTCCCAGTTAACTGGTTCATTCATCATGGCCAGGCTAAAGCTAGAAAAAATTTAATCCATGTCTTCCTGAAACCCAGTTGTTTGAGTCATCACGTCTACTTTCCAGGGTTTGCATAAACAGGAAGCTTGAGTCAGGAGCAAGAGAAAGGCCTCAAATTCAAGCAATTGGCAACTTAATCACTAGTGCAAATGTTTACCCCATAAAGATAATTTTGAAAGAGAAAATGAAAGTCACTCTAGAGTGTAAAAAAAAAAAATGGTATCACCAAGTGCTAACAAAACTGGAACTTTATAGATGGCTGTTGGAGGACAAACTGTCACAACCATGGTGGAAAACTGCTTGGTAGGGAGATAACATGAAGAACTAGGTCGCCAAATGATTGCCAAACAAGATGCAGAGATCCGACTCAATAAAACAAACACAAGAATCCAGGTGAACCTGGCTCTGTTAGATGCTCCACCTGTGGCACTGGCATCCCACGTGGGCACGGGTTTGATTCTCAGCTGCTCCACTTTTGATCCAGCTCGTTGTTGATAACCTGAGAAAGCAGCAGAAGATGGCTCAAGTCTTTGGACCCCTGAATCCCTATGGGAGACCCAGAATAAACTTCAGGATCTCAGCCTCAGATTGGCTCAGCTACAGCCGCTGGGGCCATTTGAGGAGTGAACCAGCAGATGGAAGATCTCTCTAAATATGTGTTTCCCTTTCTTTATAAATCTGCCTTACAAATACAAAATAAATAAATCTTTTTTTAAAAAATGTTCAGATAAATGTGAAATACAGGCAAGGGAAGGCAAGATTGGTGATTCCCAGCACCACTATCCAGATTCCTTCTACTGTGTTAAGATATATGTAAGCAACAGGCAGGGTGCATCCTGCTTTGCTCAGAGTGCCTCTCCTCCAAACTTCGGAAGTTGCCCTTGTGACAGCACCAAGAAGCGAGGCCTTTACCGGGTGATTGGATCCAGGCTCCTTATCCCTTCTCCCCCATGTTAAGGAGCAGCCACAGGGCACTTAACTCCTCAGCCTTTTCTGCACCTTCCACAATGCTGAGTCTCAGCTGTTCCGTTACGGCAGCACAGAATGGACTAAGACACACTACATACATGAATGCGAGTTATTTCACTTACACAACATCAGCATTTCCTGTTTTGACAGTTACATAGTTTGGGTGACATATACTTTAAACCCATGCCCCATAAGGACATACATTTCAGGTTTATTTATGAAAAGTGAAATAAACTGAGTACATCCTTTCCAAAGCATTCCAGAGATAAGGACTCTTCCATTCATCATTACCACTAGAACATCTACCAAAAAGTCTTTCATTACCACGTTTGCAAAGGAGCTTACCTGGGTCATTTTTCTATTTGTCTAGGCATACCCAACAAAGAGACAAAATGTATTATAGTAGTGCTGCCAAATTCCCTCCTTCTCAGGCAGTATTTTTGCAAGCTGAATATACAAATAACTTAATGCCCAGTAATCATGCTTCCACATTTCTTTTTATTTTTTGAAGTTGTATTTGTTTTTTTTTTTTTTAAAGATTTATTTTTATTATTTTGTTATTGGAAAGGCGGATATACAGAGAGGAGAGACAGAGAGGAAGATCTTCCATCCGATGATTCACTCCCCAAGTGAGCACAACGGGTCGATACTACGCCGATCCGAAGCCAGGAGCCTCTTCCGGGTCTCCCACGCGGGTGCAGGGTCCCAAAGCTTTGGGCCGTCCTCGACTGCTTTCCCAGGCCACAAGCAGGGAGCTGGAAGGGAAGCGGGGCTGCCGGGATTAGAACCGGCGCCCATATGGGATCCCGGGCGTGCAAGGCGAGGACCTTTAACCACTTGCGCCACCGCGCCGGGCCCTGAAGTTGTATTTGTTTATGTGAAAGTCAGAGTTACTTAGAGAGAGGGAGAGATCTTCCATCTAACTGGTTCATTCCCCCAAATGGCCACAATAACCAGGACTGGGCCAAGTCGAAGCCAGTAGCCAGGAGCTTCACACAGGTCTCCCACGTCGGTGGCTGGGACTGAAGCACTTGGGCCATCTTCCACAGCTTTCCCATTAGCAGAGAATTGGATCAGAAGTGGAGCAGCTGGTCCTCCAACAGGCTCCCATCTGGAATGCCAGGCTTATAGGCAATGGTTTTTGCCTGTGATGCCACAACACCAGCCCCACTACTTCCACATTTCTACCCAGCAGAAATGCACTATTGAAGTACCAAAAGACATGTATTCTGTCTTCACATAGCACTCTGTCAGTAGCAGCCAAACTGGAGACAACCCAAATTGTCTAGAAACAAGAGAAATGGCAAACGCATTGTTGCATACTCTTAGATGGAATAAGATAGCAATGCCAATTAATAAATTACTTCTATACCCAACAAGGTGAATGAATCTTGCAAACAACCTTTGTAAAAGTATCAAAGTGTGCCTTCTGTCTTAGTGCATCCACATAAGTATGCCTCAAAGTCTACAGTGGTCGCTTTTAAAGACTCTGCTGACTCTGGCCAAGGGCTCCAGGGACCCAGATAATGTCCCACTGGTTCACTCCCCAAATGCCCACAACAGACAGGACTCACTGTTGGTGCGTCCAGAGCCAGGAATCTAACCCACGTCTCCCATGTGGATGGCAGGAGCCCAACTGCTTGAGCTATCATCACTGCTTTCAGAGGCTACACTTGCAGGAAGCTGGAACTGGGTGCTGGTGCCAGCACTCAAACCCAGACACTTCCACAGGGGACACAGAATTTCAACTGGTGTGTCAAACACAAGGCTAAACGTTCACCCCTCTACCACTTAACTTGAACGTGGCTACACAAAGGGATTACTGTTGTCACAACCCATTGATAAGTATGGTTACAATCTCTTCATCTGCCCACTTGTCTGTCATCATTTAATATCTTTTTGTGTTGTTTCATTTTCAAGATTTATCTATTTTTATTGGAAAGGCAGATATACAGAGAGGAGAAGAGACAGAGAGATTTTCCATCCACTAGTTCACTCCCCAAGTGGCTGCAACAACCATAGCTGAACTGATCTGAAGCCAGAAGCCAGAAGCTGCTTCTGGGTCTCCAAGCTGGGTACATGGCTCCAAGGCCTTGGGACATCCTCCACTACTTTCCTAGACCATAAGCAAGGTGCTGAGTGGGAAGTGTAGCAGCCAGGACAAGAACCGGCACCCATATGGGATCCCGGCACTTGCAAAGTGAGGATTAGCCAATTGAACCATTGCACCAAACCCTCATCACTTAATTTCTAAGGTTTTATTTTAGTTCTTCTCTCATCATAAAGCCTACCGGAACTCTCAATCGCATCGTCATGAGTGGAGTCTTTGGGTGCTGCTTCACAGAAAAAAACTGTGGTACTGGGTGAAACTGAGGTACTGGGTGAAACTTAAATCAGCAAACCTTGCACACAACAGATCACCCCACCTAGAATGTATGGGTCTTGTCCCAATAGCTGGAGGCATGGAGAAGCAAGGAGACTGCTCCCGGAAAGACACGGTCCTGCAGGCGACAGCCTGGGACCAGAACCACAGCATCAGCTCTTTCTGGGGGTCTCCAGCCTGCCAGCCTGGACCACAGGCTTAGGACTGGCATCCCGCTTAGTCGCAGGAGCCGACCTCTGCAAGCAGATCATGTATACATCTGGCTGGCTCGGTGAGACTAGGTGTCTGACCACCCCTAAGCAGGAATTTTTCATATGCACATGTGATGTGTTTTGTATCCTCTGTTTTGAAGGATATACTAACCAACACGTCCTTCCCTTGTACATCTTTTGACAAACCAGTTCTCCTCCGCAAAAAAAAATCCTGCAGCGTTAACACCAAGCTCTGATGCTCCACCGGTGGCCATAAGGGTTACGACCTTGCCGCACACTGTCTTCTAAACTGGCATGACTTTCAGAAGCTTTTTTTTTCTAAACGTAGAAACGCTGGGTATTCCCAGAAGCAGATAAAAGGGTGGTCTTCCAAAATTGGGCCTTTTCCTCCCTGTTTCCTCTGTTTCTTCTTCAACTTGGGAATCATCCTCACCTTCCTCCAGAAACAAGTTCAAGGACAATCACCTACCCAACCACTCTGATCCTTAATCCTCCCAACAGCCTCATTTCCTCAGGAAGAGCCTGCGACTGGGGCAGCGTGCATCCCAGGTACACTGCGGGTCCTGGCCTGAGTCTCTAACCTGTTACCTTATCCACCTGTTTCCACCTCACTCCAGAACTAAAGCGTACAGTAGAAATGTTAGTCTTTACAATAAGAAGCAGCTTGTCCAGTTAAGGAACAAAAATATAATCACTGTGGTTGTTGTGCACTTGTTTGTCTAAATTAATCCTTACTGGTGCTACTCTAATCATGTGTCCTAAAGGCATAGGGAATGAAAAAAGCAAGTTTGTGTGAGACTCGTGTCTATGTGTAAATGTTAAAATCGATGCTTCAATAAGATACTAATTTAGTTCTTTACATTTCTACCGTAGAAGCTGGTCTTGGCTGCTACAATTTCCTCCTTTGGTGAACAGTATTAGAAACTGCTCGAGTTGGTTTGTGTTTCTGTGGACAGAGCCTGCCCTCCAGTGGCTGATACAGAAACTGCAGCGGCGCCGACTGTGCACAGGACATAGGGCAATTAGATAAGCTGGCTTTCCACCCAACAGCTTCAGTTTGTGGCTGCCAATTACAACTCCCCCTTCCTAAACAAGACACCTTCTCTGGAAAACAGCTGCGTGAGTCCTAAAACGTACTAACCTTGGGCTTTTCTAGTTGAGAAGAAAACAGTCTTCCCCCAAAACGTGCTCTCTCAGGAGAAGGCACCACCATCTTAGTCCCAGCGCCCTCTCCTGGCCCACAGCAGTCGCCCACAGCGGTCACATGTCCAGCCCAGATTGCCAATTAACTAGTTTAGTTTCTCTATTCCTGTCAGTTGCCAAATCCCTCCCTAAGTGGTTTTTCTGTCTGCAGTCTTGTCTTGTCTTCATCCCTCCAAACCACTCTACTTTTGACACCCAATGAACTTGGTATAAATGTGCACACCTCCCACACATTTTTGACGCTATATATTATAGACAATGCAGTTAGAGTCCATTTGAGATGGGAGACAGAATACTCCCTGCAATACATAGAAGACAGGGCAAAGATCTAAATGAAAATTCAGATGTAAGTCAGTGTGACTTGTGGTTCGTGTGTGTGTGTGTGAAAGCAAAGTGTTTGTACAGACATGGATACATGAGAGCAGAAAGGGCCCTGATCAATAGCATAGCTACAGAGGCTGTAAGGTTAAAATTGACCACAAATTGTAGCAAAGGAAAATCATGACATGAAAGCGCTTGAGGGTTTTCTTCATCAAAGATCAAGAAGTGTTCCCCTTCTTCTGACATATTTTAAGCATAAATACGTGGGGGGAAATCAGAATCCTAGGACGGACATCAAACTCGAGTCACCAGGCATCTCTGGCCTTCAACTGAATCATCTGAGTAGTGGGGGAGGAATCAAACAGCAAGCATGCGCACCAGGCAAGGCCTGCCTCACCCACAGGTGAGCTTACCTGACCTCCTGGCGCAGCTGTTCAGAGTGATAGGGGGTCTTCCTTCCCTGGGCCACTTAAAGCCAACCTTCCTCCACTTTCTCTTTGAAGTTGTCTTTCTTTAAAAGACCTAAAGTGAAAGAGGGCGAGAGAAAGATATCTACTAGTTCACACCCCAAATGCCAACCAGGGCCTCCCAGCTGGGACCGAACCCTGGGAACTGAGGGCTCATTCCAGGTGTGCCAGTTGTGTGGCAGAAACCCAGCCACCTGAGCCATCCCCGGCTGCCTCCCGGGCGCTGTGTTAGCAGCAAGTTAGGAAAGGAGGGCTGCTGATTAAAGCCAGGAACTCCATTTCCTAACAGTAGCATTACAGAACAATATCTTCTCACACAAAATGCAAAAGACAAGAAATTTGGGCTCTATTGCCTTCTTTCATTCTTTCTCGCATCTGGTGTAAACGACCTGTGTGCACTATTCGAGTAGCGACAGCCCACAGGCCTGTGCCCCTGGAAAAGCTCACCCAACGTAAAAGGGCCGGCGGAGGGTGTTGATACGGCTTGCTTTGAATTTTTCCAGAGACAGACAGGTTTCCTCTGGTTTCGCTCCTCCTAGGGGCGAGGTGTGCAAGGGTTGCAAACAGAAGCCTCCTCCGCAGGGCACGCAGCCTGAGGCCTGCATGAGCTGTCTTAAGAGCCCGCGGGGGCAGCTGTGTCCACAGCGCCTTCACTTCTCTGACTTTGTGCCGCTCCTATCGTAGGTGCGGCCAAGGGCGCCATCACAAAGCCTGCAAAGGCCCCACAAAGCTGCAGAGACCCTAGCCAAGGCCAAGGCCAGGTTCCCAGGCCCGCGCAAGACCGCAGCTCAAGCAGCACAGCTGTGCCCGGTTCAATGGAGCTCTGTGCGCAGGCATGGCCGCTGGGAGGCGGCTCCCTACGAACGACTGTGGGTCAGCTACATCCCTAACTGGCCTTCCGCACAAACCCCCCTGCGCTGCCTCCTCCCTCCGGTCCCATCAACCAACACATCCCACTTTCCTGCCCCCCGCCCCCCGCCAAAGCCGTGTCCTCCTGGGGTCGCTCACCGCAGGCCCCAGCAGAGGTGGCCCTCGCCCTTAGGAACCCACCGGTCAGGAAAGAGCCGAAAGTCTGCACCCCTAAAGCCTGAGGAGAAGGTCACCGCGCGGGAGTTGAGGGGTGCGGGCCGTGACCTCCGCCCCTCCCTCAAGGTGGGAACGGCAGCAGGAAATGGCGCCCCCTGCCGGCCCTCCCCGCGTCCGCACAGCCACGTCCGGGTGACATTTCCGGGAGGACAGCAACCCGCGGGTCCTCCGGGGCCAGACCATCCCTCCCCCACTCCCTTCAGGAGACCCGGCGCCCGCGCCTGCTTCCCGCTGAGGGAGCGCACGGGGATGAGGCCTGGACACCCACAGGTTCTGACGGGGCCAAAAAGGAACGCTGAACTGCTGTCCAGGCCAGACCGCACCCTCGAGCAAAGCTCGCTTCCTGTCTCTCTCATCCCAAGGTCCGCCCGGCTGTGGCCTCTAACACGCCTCACCAGAAAGTGGGCTGGGAACTCCCAGGGGCCGTTGCCGTCATGTCCGGGGTAACGCCGTCATGTGGACACCAGCATCCCGTGTGGTGCTGATCCGAGTCCCGTCCGCTCCACTTCCCATCCTGCGTGTGGCCTGGGAGTCCTTAGGCCCACACACTCACATGGGGGACTTGGGAAGCTCCTGGCTCGGGGTTCCGGGCATTGCAGCCCTTTGGGGAGTGAACCAGCAGACAGGAGAACTCTCTCAGACACTCCCCGCCTCTCTCTCTCTTTAACTCTGACATTCAAATAAATAAGCAAAGCTTTTACAAAAGAAACTCCCTGAGGGTTTCGGCAGTAGTGTGAAACCGCTCCAACTGTCTAAAGAACAGCTGGACTACAAAATAAAACCCCCTCAGGGTGCTAACTGAAAACCGTTTATCCCAAGGTCTTTTTTTTTCTTTTCTTTCTTTCTTTCTTTTCTTTTTTTTCTTTTTTTTTTTTTTTTTTAATATATTTGAAAGCCAAAGGGAGAGAGCTAGTCCATCTGAAATCCACTTCCCCAAATGGCAACCAGCCAGGGCTGCACCAGAACAAAGCCAGGAGCCTGGAGCTCCATACAGGTCTCTCCCTGGGTCGCAGGTGGCCTAAGCCCTGGACTGCCTCCTGCTACTTTCTGAAGTGCATCAGCAACAAACAGGATCTACCAGGACTCAGAGCAGTGCTCACACGGGGTGCGCACTTAACAGGGCTGCCCCATCCAAAAATCTTGATTCCCCTCCCAGGTTCTTGCGCTGCTTTGTCTCAGACCAAGAGTCTCACTTAGCTGCCTGGGCAGATCCGAGCTCCTACTTCAGGAGCCACTGCCTGAACTTTCACACAAGGGGCTTCCTCCTCACTCACCTAAATTGAATTAGATATGCGAGTCTCTCCATTATACCACTGTCCAAGGAATAAACAGGAAACATAACACACCAAGCAACACCACGCCCTGGCACAAAATCTAGAAAATGCCCACGCCTGGCCCCCACTGTAGTTAATGCCAAACCCAGTTCTTAAACAGTTCAGAATAACATTAGGAGAAACACGCCATCGGAAACCTGACTGTGGAAGTGAGCAGTAGGGCTTTGTGAGCTAAGCCATCACCTGGAACGCCTACATCCCACATCCAGAGGGCCTGGGATCCAGTTCCGCCACCACTTCCTATGCACTCACTGCCGATGAGCCTTCGAGTAATCGAGTTCCTGCCACCCATGTGGGAGACCTGGCTGGAACTCCTGGCTCATGGCTTCAGCCTGGCCCAGCGCCAGCTGTTGTAGGCATTTGGGGAATGAACCAGCAGGTAGAAGATCTCTCTCTCTCCTTTCCAAATAAGGCAAAAAGAAATCGTTTTTAAATTGTGTGATGTTATGCATTCCTCTCACTAGGAAAGGCCACTGTGATTGGGACAGTCCCTGTCTGACACCTGCCATGGCCAAAGTCAGAGCCAAAAAGAGCAGGGTTTGGGTTCTGTCTGAAGCGGAGGGTGGGCCTGTATCCTCAGTTACAGAAGGAGAGGACACCCTTGGATCTGTGGCCACCATCTCCTTCAGCTTCATTTGCTTTTTGTTAAGAACTGTGGCAATTTGACCAAGATACTATACTTGTGAAAAGAATGTAAGCTGTTAGATTCATTGATGTAAGAACGAGCTTCTTAACTCTCCCAGCACAGAAAAAAAAAATCCAGAGGGCTTTAGCGTTTACCACGAGGCTGGAAAATCTTGACTTTGACGGAGGTACCTGTGGTGCAGGAGTCTGGTTTCTGCGTGGGCACCAGTGTAGACTAGTGTTCCCAGATCCAGTGGCTGCCTGGGCCCCTGGAAGAGCCAGAAGACGCAGGAGGCTCTTAGGAAAGTGCACTGGACCTGGCCCATCTTCATCCTCATCGTGTCCTTGCCAAGGGATGGCCTCAGTCCCATGGAGTGCCCAGCACAACCCAGGAAGCCACCGCGTGCACCTGAGTTTCTTCAGTTTTACAACTGAGCATTTGTGTCCGTCACCACCCTCCAACATGCTAATGTCTGTGAGGCTTTAGTCCACCTTCTGCTTCCATGGCCTTGTAAAAACCCCCACCCCAGGGAGCGGGGAGAGAATACGCTCCCACCAGGAAGGACCAGGAGACACTGCCTTGCGCACTGCTAGTCTCCAGTACACACAGCAGGATCTCCGAGGAGCTGTTAGGGGGAAAAGCTATTAGGGCCAACCAGCAGGTCTGATGCTAGAAAGCAGCGGGGTCAAGAGCACATTTATCCAACAGTTGAGATCAGGAATTAAACCTTAAGGCTCTATAAAACAGCAAGTAGAAACTGAAGCATGCTTAAAGAAAACTCATGTGTCACCACTTAGAAGAAAAAATTTTTTCTTAAGTCAGATATGAATGCACAGTCACAAAATAAATATATTTTTTTCAAAGATTTTTTAGTTTATGGTAAAGGCACATATATAGAGAGGAGGACAGAAAGATCTTCCATCCACGGGTTCACTCCCCGAACAGCCACAAGAGCAAGAGCTGAGCTGATCTGAAGCCAGGAGCCAGGAGCTTCTTCTGGGTCTCCCACGCGGGTGCAGGGTCCCAAGGCTTTGGGCCGTCCTCGACTGCTTTCCCAGGCCACAAGCAGGGAGCTGGATGGGAAGGGGAACAGCCACGACACATGCACCCACGTGGGATCCCAAGCATACAAGGATAGGATTTAAGCCAGTGAACCATCTCACTGGGTCCAGCTCTCCCACTTCTAATCCAGCTTCCTGCTAATGCATCCCAGGAGGCAACTGATGATAGTCTGCGGGCTCAGGCCCCTGCTACTCACGTGGGAAACCTGGATTGAATTTCTGGCTGCTGGCCCCTGGCGTTGGACCAGCCCAGACTTTGCAGGCATCGAGGGCATGAGTCAATAGATTAAAAATCTCTTTCTCGGGCCCGGCGCGATGGCGCAAGTGGTTAAGGTCCTCACCTTGCATGCCCGGGATCCCATATGGGCGCCAGTTCTAACCCCGGCAGCCCCAGCTCCCTGCCTGTGGCCCGGGAAAGCAGTCGAGGATGGCCCAAAGCTTTGGGACCCTGCACCCGTGTGGGAGACCCAGAAGAGGCTCCTGGTTCCCGGCTTCGGATCGGCACAGTACCAGCCATTACGCTGACGGAAGATCTTCCTCTCTGTCTCTCCTCTTTGTATATCCGCCTTTCCAATAAAAATAAAATAAATCTTAAAAAAAAAAATCTCTCTCTCCTCTTGCCTCTTGCCACTCTGACCTTGAAATAGATGAAAGCAATAAACTTTAGAAATTTTTTTAAAAATTTAAAACAGATAATTTTTCTATGTAAACAGTAGGAAAAAAAATGCTTCGTTTTCATTTATTTTGCTTTAAAAGGAGACAGAGACATGGAGAGCTCTTCCATGATGTGTTGATTCACTCCCCAAACGCTCACGAGAGCCTGGTGGAGATGGGACAGGTCTCCACTGTGGATGGCAGGGAAACTACTGCTTCAGCAGCTGCTCTAACCCAGAGTTGCAAGAGCGGAAGGGTAGACTTGGAACAGAGCTGCAACACACACCCAGGCACGGCTCACTAGAATGCAGGGGACCCACACGGCCTCTCAACTGGTTCACCTCCTTAGAGCACCGTGTTATCATTCTCTAACGCCAGCTCCACCTCTCACTCTCGCGCTGCAGCCATGGGGAAGAGCGGTAAGTAAGGAGGTGTTCATGACTGCCCACAGAACAACTGGTGGTAAAGCAACCAGGAACTAACGGGCTGCAAAAGCTGCTGGTGAGGGTGCGCCCTCTTCTGGCGAGGTGAAGAAACTGCACCGTTAGGGGGCTGGTCCTGTGGCTTTCAGTAAAATTGGGGATGTCAGATGTGCACTGACCTTCTGATCCCCAAACCCTCTTCCAGCAACTGGCGCGGGAAATTTCTCAGAACTTCAAAACAGCAACGTGCTTCCAAGGCACAGCTCCTGGTGCTGCACAGGAGGCAAGTGTGGCCTGGCTGGCTGGCCAAACGTGGCACAATTTGCCAAGACAGCCCAGTAGCATTCCACATGTGTGGAGATTATGATGCAGAGTCCACTCTCAAGGGAAATATGTCACTCTCAAAAAGTTTGTTTCTTCTTCTTGTATTGGTAGTTCTGAATATTACTTTTTCCCCCAACCCTAAGATCAAAGGGTACCTTGGTATATGATTGCAAGTGGAAAAACAGGGAACCATTTCATTTCATTTTATGACATCGTTTCATAGGCTCTGAGGTTCCCCCAACCCCTCCCCGTGCCTTCCCCCCGTGGTGGAAAAAAAATTATTTTGTTTTTACTTGAAAGGCAGAGTCACACAGAGATGGAGAAATCTTCCCTCCACTGGTTCACTCGCCAAACAGCAGCAACAGCCAGAGCTGTGTCGATCTGAAGCCAGGACTTAGGAACCCCTCCAGGTCTCCATGTGGGTGCAGGGACCAAAGGCTTTGGGCCATCCTGATCCCAAGGCTTTGGGTCATCCTCTGTTGTTTTCCCAGGCCATAAGTAGGGATCTG
Organism: Ochotona curzoniae; assembly: GCF_017591425.1. Classification (NCBI taxonomy): domain Eukaryota; kingdom Metazoa; phylum Chordata; class Mammalia; order Lagomorpha; family Ochotonidae; genus Ochotona; species Ochotona curzoniae. Next base: position 7,369,570 of record NW_024466605.1, read on the forward strand.
GATGGGAAGTGGGGCAGCCAGGATATAAGCTGGCGCCCATATGGGATGACGGCACTGCAGGTGGAGGGTTGGCATACTAAGCCATGGCACCAGTCCCTATTTTTAGGTTTTCGAGGAATCTATTTACATTCTCCTTAATGGCTGTGCCAGTGTACATTCTCAGCAACAGCGGGCAAGGCTTTCCTCTCCAGGTCGTCACCAGCACCTGCCATCGTTAATCCCTTAGCTAATCTACCTGCAGGGAGGTGATGTCCCTGTGCGTCTGAGTTTCTCTGACCATTAGTGAGAGTGAGTGGTGTTTTGTTTTGTTTTGTTTTGTTTACTTGTTTGCTTTTGCATGCACCTGTTTGACATTCTGACGTCTTCCTTTGACAAATCCCCGTTTGCACTCATTTCCCAATTGCCCGTTTTTAAACTGAATTTTCTGCGTTTGGTTTTTGTTTTGTTTTTCTATTGAGTTCCTTATTTATTCTGGTTATTCAGCCCCTGTGAGCTATACGACTTGTGAATATTTTTCTCCACAATCTGCCAGTTTTCTCTTCCCTCTCTTGAATTCTTTTTGGTTTATGAAATCCCATTATTCTATTTGTGCTTATGTTTCCTGTACTTTGGGGCCGAAAACTGTATTTGTTTCTGACACCATCATCAAGTTGGCCTCAGCTGTGAATAACACCATCATCTTCTGAATAAGGCTCATTTTCTTTTAGTTTATTTAGTGTTTGGGGACAGTATGCTCACTGCTGTCATTGATGTAAAAAAGAAAAACCAGGTCCACTTACCGCTCCACTCTCCCCAGCACCACTAAGCATTAAGCAAAGTGCTGTGGGACCCTGGGAATTCGCAGCCATGGTCTCTACAGGTTGGCAACTTTGTCTCCTCAGCAAGGCCCTGAGATTTTGTGTCACTGGATTCTATATTTCGCTGTGCTTGTGTGCTGTTGTGTGTACCCCAGCTGTAAGATGCTTGCTGGGTAAAGTAAAATATTGTGTCACAAGGAAAAGAAAGCTTTACACAAGTGCAGGGACATGCTGACACTATCATCTGTCATGGACAGGAGGGGCAAATAACACAGCATCCTTGCAGCTGTACACCTGCTTTCTGGGTACCAGTTTGAGAGAGAGAGAGAGAGAACTTTATTGAAGATGACAGCTCATGACTTCCAGCCCTGGGGCTAATAATTTAATTTTCTTTCCCATCAGGGTTTGAAAATGATCTCTCTCCCTCCCTCTTTCTCTCTCTCTTCCTTCCTCCCTCTTTCCCTCTCTTTCCCTCTCCCTCTCTCCTTCCCATGAACAAAGAGAGACTAGCAGAGATGCCAATGGGAGAACTCTGTTTCAGTGTTAGCAAACATTATCCTGGGTTTTGCTCAGCATAGATTCTAGTGAGAAACTGGCAAGGGTGTGTGCTGTGCACTAAACGAATACTAGAACCAAGTGCAGGAGTCAGTGAGTGTCCACTGAAGCTGACCCAGGAAGGATGCATTCTCGTGGTGGAGGAGGCACTGGAACCGGGCTTTGAAGCAGGAAGCAGCCTTCCCTATGTGAGGAGCATCTCCAAAGGCAGAGACCCCACAGACAAAAGCACAAAGGTGTGAACAGGTGACTGGCGGCCAGAAACAAACTTGGCTTGTTGGAACTCCTGGAAGATAAAGGAGCCTTCGGTCACCTTGAGCTGTGATAATCACTTTGGCTCTAGAATCTAAATAGCAGTCCAGTAGGAGAGTGGGAGTTTCAACTTCCCTGAGCCCTTTCTCCGTCCGTCACGGGCTGCTGGCATCTCTCCACTGCATGCATTCCCGCTAAGATGATGACAGGACCTAGATACAGGCCCTATCACCATCACAGGGAGAAGGATGGGAAGTAGAGCAGCCAGGACATGAACTGGCACTTACATGGGATCCTCATGTTTGGAGGTAGAGGATTAGCCAGTTGAGCCATTGTGCCAGCCCACCCTCCCCATGGAAATTTCTTTCCTTGATCACAGTCTGGGTCCTGTTTGCTTCCAAGAAAATCCTCCTGGTGTTAGATGAAGCTCTCATGCCACCAGGTGGCGCCTGCACTGCCTCCCTGCCAGTCCCCAAGGCTGTGCACTGCCGGCCCTGGTTTGCTTTAGCAGGAAGCTGGCGTGCCAGGGCAGGGCCGGCAGCTGTGTCAGAAGACCACAGCCTGGGCTCTGGGGGAGCCACAGGAACGTGTTTCTCACGGGTGAGGGCCTGGCCAGGTTATTCAGGGTCCCAAGGTGGATGCCAGAAGCTGCCTTTCAGCAGGTGACACAGGGTCCTGTGTGAGAGGGCATGAGAGATGCCCTCTCGAGAGATGCCCTCTCATGAGATGCCCATGGGAGATTCGTTCCCGAGGCCCACCTGCTCTGGCTGGATCCTTGTGACTTGGTCACCTTGTACAAAGTCCGTTGTAAGGTTCAGTTTCAACATGAAGCTTAGGATACAAACAATATGGCACTTTGGTCCAGCTTGGGGGCAAGGGAGTGTAACAAACATATCCGGACTCGCAGTGTAGAGAGAAACATGGAGTTGCACTGTCCAGTACCGTGGTCATCCAAGGTTGTTTACAGGTATATTAATTGCTACTCATACTGAATTAAAATCAGAGCTTTGGGTCCAGAGCAATGGCTTGCTTGGCTTCGCCTCGCCCTGTAAACTCTGGGATCCCATATGGGTGGCAATGAGTATCCCATCTGCTCCACTTATCATCCAGCTCCCTGTGGCCTGGGAAAGCAGTCAAGGACAGCCCAAAGCCATGGGACCCTGCACCTGCGTGGGAGACCCAGAAGAAGCTCCTGGCTCCTGTCTTCAGATCGGCTCAGCTCTGGCTGTTGAGGCCATTTAGGGAGGGAACCAGTAGATGGAAGATCTTTTTCTCTGTCTCTCCTTTCTGTGTGTCTGCCTTTCTATTTACTCCATGCTTACTAGTGACCGGTGGCCGCCATACTGGACAGCACACAGTCAGAGACTCTCATGGGGACAGGACCTGTGGGAAGAGGAACAGCGGCTGGGGCTGTCTGACAGCAAACTAGGCAATCAAGGAAGACTTCTCTGGAGAGGTGACAACTAGGAAAGTTCTGGATTACATATTTTTTAAAAAAATATTAAAAATATAAAAATATTAATATATTTTGTACAAAATATAAACATATTAAATATTTTAAATTGTAAAAGCAATAACAAGAGAGCCAAGGACCAACATGCATGAATGCAGTCAAACATTCTTGACCAAAGACTATTGAAGGCCAAATGAAGAGATGAGTCTGGGGACCTAACATCGGGGCAGGAGAGCAGGAGATTGTGGAGGCAGGACAGCAGGTGCACAGGGCCCACGGCTGGAAGGCCAGGGCAGACGCCTGGAGATCCTGCAGAGCAAGCTGCCTCTGGGCAGAACCACAGAGCTGCTTCTTATTAACCAGGATCCTCGGGGAAAACAAACCTCTCGGGCCTGGGGCCCTTGCTCGGCCGCTGCTGCCGTCTGAGAAGGCAGCTTGCCCACTGTCCCCGATGGTGCCTCTGCTCCTACAGACAGCCAGACTGGCATCGTCTTCCCACGGCCTGTCCCAAACACCCTGCGCTTCTTTCTCTTCCACGATTTGCATTGTTCCACGGAACGTGCATTCTGTCCCAAGGGCTCCTCCTTGTCTCCTCCATCGTTTGACCTGAGCACCTAGCACGGGGCTCTGTCTTTGTGCTGGTTGTGGAGCGTGCTCATCCGCAAGCGTGTCTGTGTGTTGAGATAACTGGTGTTATGTGTTTTGATACCGTGAGCTCGCCATCATGTATGCACAGAAAATACGCTATGCCCCCTGCGTTGGTAAAGTGACTAAAACACGGCGGTCTCCGATGTTCCTCTGCTCCAGACCGCCTGAATTACAACCTTTGGCCAGTGGGTGGTGCTCTTGAACCACTCAAGCAAAATATGCCTATTAAGTTGTTCAAGTGTGTGAGAAACCACGAAGCCAAGGCGCAAACCTTACGGGATGTTTCAGATCGTACAGAACTAAAAATAATAACAATTATAATTTTTTAAAAACCTGTCAAAAATAGACTTCTTCCATAGGGACCCAAAACGGCGCCAGGGAGCTTGTGAAGTCCCACATCTTGCCTCCCCTTCTCTCCTTTCCTGGCACTTTGTTCCCACTTATGGCATCCCCAGTAAGCCTTTGTTGAGGAAATTAAAAGTAATTTGCATTCCGAAATCCAGGACTGGGGTTGACCAGATAACCGATGCTAGAATCAAACCATGTTACTTCAATAACTGGTTATTTCAGTGCTTTCCTGAAGGTTTCTGGAATGCCCAGGTCTTTAAGATTCTTTGGTTAAAAGACAGTGAGAGTGCCCTATGCGGTAGCCTAGCAGCTAAAGCCCTCTCCTTGCATGCACTGGGATCCCGTATAGGTTCGTGTCCCTGAGGCCCTGCTTCCCGTCCAGCTCCCTGCTTTGAGGACGGCCCAAAGCCTTGGGACGCTGCACCCACGTGCGAGGCCCAAAAGAAGCTCCTGGCTGCTGGGTTCAGATCAGCTCAGTCCCAGCCACTGCAGCCGCTTGGGGCGTGAATCATCAGATGGAAGACCTTCCTGTCTCTCCTCGTCTCAGCATATCTGACTAATAAAAATAATAAATCTTTAAAATAATAAAAACAAGTGAGCTTGACTGTGGTGCATCAGAAAACCCAGTCCTGATGATTTAACTATGTCCTCATTCTGCTCAGTTCAAACCACTGGACAGTGTTTGTGCGACACCACGCCTTGTGCCCCCTGAGGCATCGCCACAGCGCGGGCACAGATGGGCCCTGCTGCGGGCCATGGGCGGTGCTAAACACTGGGCCTGGCAGGTGGTTTAGGGTGCACTGACCACTCAGGGCTACAGTTACCAAAGCAACAAACTCCACTCATGCCTGGGCCCACTTTCTTCCTCCTAGCTCAGCTCCACCAGAGGCGTAACACCCTTCTCATTGGGTGCTGGGGGTGTTGAACCTTAGCAGTCAGCAGCTATCACTGTTGGCCTGGGCAATGAGGGGGTTCCATTGTGCATTTACTAATGTGAGATTTCTCATGACACAGTAAGTGCTGCTGCAGTGAGCACTGTCCAATGGGTACCCTGGCACTCTGCAGTTGCCAGCTGCACACCCCAGGCCCTTTCTCCGCCCTATTTCCACAAATGCCCCAAGGGAGCACAAACTTGTGAGCCTGCCACTGTGGAATGCCCTCCATAAGTCATAGGAATGAGGTTTGTAGCATCCGAGCGATTTCTCCAAAGTCACCCAGCTCGTGGACAGAGTAGCAATCACACGGCTGGCAGTCAGGTCCGGGGAGGTGACCGAGAAACTGATGCAAGGCAGGCCAGACACTTACACAGCGGGCAGCGCGAAGGGCAGCCAGGACCGCAGGCTTGATGGGATGCACCGTGGGAGCCCCTGGTCATGCATTCATTCAGCAAACACCTGCTGGGCTCCTTTAGCATACCAGCCTCTTTTGAGGGTGCTAGTGTGGAGCTGAGAACAGAAAGGACTCAACCTCCCCACCCCCAACACACACACACACACACACCAGGGATGGCTTGGGCAGGCACCTGCAGTAAGCAGAGGTGAGGCGGTGTTGGTGAACGGGCTTTTCGTCACTGTTAGGATTTGTTAGTTTTATTTGCAGTCTCCCCAGTGTGATCACCCTCTGTGAGGCTGACGCAGACATGCAACCGAACAATCCACTTGGGTTTCTTCTCTTGCACCTGTCAGTTTGCGAGTCTGCGGTGGATGTCAGGTGAGGGATGGCAGAATGAGAATCCCCCTCCCAGAGAGTCAACAGTCACGTGTGCTCTTCTGCAACACATGCACAGACTTTTCTCGTGGGGAAAGACCCATGCTGAGCGGCTGCCCATCCACACCGCTGCCTCATAGTCCCTGGGAAGACCTGAGAGTGAAGGGGCCTTGGATGAGTGAGAAAAACCCAATGAGATGAGCAATGCATGAAAACCCCACAGTAGGCAGAGGTGATGGCACCATGCCTCAGTCTACTACTGCACAGCGACTGAAACAAATGAAAGATTGCATGTCTCAAGGTAATAAGATCGAGTCCCGAGAACTGGTGCTGGGCAGGGTCAGTATGGCGCCAGCACCATGGAGCATGCTCACCCAAACCAGAGTGACATCCCCAGGCCCTAGCACCTCATGGGACCACCACAACCGGATGTTCTGTCACTGCAGACTGGTACACACAATGTGGTGCATGCCTAGAACAAAACACAGTGTTCCAAAAATGGGAGTACAACTGCTCACAGCAGTGTTCAGTGAGTTAAGGATGAGAGGAGCTGGCTGAGGCCCCTGCACCCACGTAAAGCCAGGCCCACGTCTGCCCCACTGGTGGGACTGCAGGCCAAGAAGGCATGTACATTTCAGAGTCAGACTCGCATTTCACACTCCCAGCATCTCATCCTTCTCCCTGTGCGAACATGACCACCGGCAGGTGGGATGAGAAGGTCAGACTCTCAGGGATCCTGTGGTATTGTTGATGGGCTTTCAGCCCGTCAGGGGCCTTCGGCCTTGTTCTGACCCCGCCTCTGCCCTGCACTCCTGAAGATCCATGTGTACCTCCTTCATTACCTCTAGCCTTTCTTTCAACACCCATGGACTCAGGCATCGGGCTTGCCAGAGGATGACCACAGGCCAGAAGCTCCCCCTCCCCAGGCCCTGGAAGGTCAGGGCAGCATGGCCAGGCACCCAGGAACCCTGTGTACCAGGGGACATGCTGTACATGTGAGCCTGTGCCCTGGGTCCCCTGGGTTCCTCACCCCCTGGACTCTGTGAGTCCTGAAAACTTGGTTGAGCAGGGGGTGGGAGTGGGCCAGCATGTCCTGGGGGCTGGAATCCCTCCACCCCACAGGGATGGCAAAAATTCTGTCTCCCCACTCAGCTTTTTCTTGGTTCTCTGGGGGCCAGAGCTAGTACACTGGGGCCAACCTAGACAAGCCTCACCTCTGTAGGATCCGGAATCACCCTAGAATCTCCCGCACCCCCATTTGCCCTGGGGCTTAGGAATGCTGAAGGGTTGGAGTGGGGATGGAGGGGAAGCAGGTGCATCTGTCAGCCACCCGCCCAGAGTGTCTGGCCTCCTATTTCCTTAAAGCAACTACACAGATCTGATATAAAAAGATCATCAATGTTTAAAGGCTGCTCTTCCTCCGTTCCCATCCCACTCCCTGAAGTAACAAATGTTAATCATTAGTATTTCAGCCTACGCTTCTTTATGCTCCTGCAACCATAAACCTAATACTGCAGCATAAACTGCTCTTTTCATTTGCTTGTTTTGGGACTGCTTCCAGGGACCAATTTCCCCCCTTTCCCCTGGGTGAGTGGCTTGCTTTTAATCTCCAGTACAGAATTTCCCATTATGTTGGGGAGGTTAGAACAATCTCATTCCAGTCTTTTAAGTGCATATCCGTTTCAACGTCCTCTACATCCCTGACCCCCAGGTCAGTCCAGCTACCCCTCAGCCTTGGGACAGTGACGGAGGGAAGGAACCAAGGCCTTGCAGCTGACTGGCACAGCAGCCATTCCTGCTCTGGGTCACTGTAGCTTCTTGAATTTGCCAGCACCACTCAGCCTGCTAGTGTATGGACCCAGATGCTGGTTCTCCTCAGGGTGGGGCATTAGTTGGTTCTTCAAGGAGGTCCAGTGAGGGAGTCGCCCTTCTCCAACATCTTGCTAAAGTGTGCTCTTGCTGCACAGGTGCACTCATCAGCACCCCCCTTCTGAGGGTGTCGAGTAGATGGCCTTCTGGGAGGTGCACCTGACGTGGAGGAAGCTCAGGCCGTCTTGCTGTGCACAAGGTTGAAGGAGGGCTGCCCTGGCACCTCTCTCAACCCCGCACTCACCAGGCCCAGGAACAGCAGGTACCAGCAGGTCAGAAGCCTCCAACATGCACAAGCAGGAGTGCCTTATCTTCAGTTGTAAATTGTCAGAACTCAAGAAAACAAGAATAACCCAAGTCTGGAATTCTACCTCTTTAGGTTAGGTTAAACTGAAGCCTAACACATAGCAAACGCAGAGTGAATTTCATCATAAGAGCTACTATTATAATTCCTCTCTATGAATATCTTTTGTTTCGCAGAGCCACTTTATCTTATGCCCCATTGATTTTATGATGTAATAAATGCAGTCTGAAAAACGGTCTGTTCCAGTAGAATATGTAGGAGATATTTTCACACTGATTTGGCGGAGGAAGTTTCCCCCCTCTGCACTGGAACTACCGTACTTTCTCTGATTTATTCCTTCTTTGATGAGGCCAGCATGTGGTCTTGCATACTCTAAATGTAGATGGGTTTTGAAAACATAAAACAGACATACTTTGCTATGTATTTTAAAATAACGATATGAAGCTGTAAGGTTTTATTAGTTTTCCTGAAGAATAAAACTCTGACTTTTATGAATAGACATTAATTACTGCTAGAAATAATGTTAATCATACCATATCTTTTATTTTTCTCTTGCATGTTATTTTTGTTGCTGATACTACCTCTTTATGATAACAAATACAAGTATTTGCAAAAAATTTTCAATATTGCATCAAACATTTTATATGGAAATCACAATAAGGTGACTCAAACTATCTAAAATAGTGCAAATGCTTAAATATCAAATCTTAAAATCTCTCTAACCAAGGTTTAATTTACGTTATATTCTACTGGTTGACACATTTTTTCCCAAGATTCAGATATTCTATCCAGGAAGGAAAAAGTGTACATTACCCCTCCTCAATCCAGATTTTCTTGGTCTTCTGAGAGAGCCGGGGTCCTGCCACCTGCAGCTCATTTCTGGTGTGTTTTGTTGTGCATCTCTTTGTTTCCCACAACTCAAGCAGATGCCAATACGGCTCTAAAATCGCTCAGTCGTTCTGTGGGGTCCGGCAGGCTCTCAGCTAAAGCTACGCAACCCCTGGAGCGGGGGAGGACACCGTACTTTCTAACTCTCCAGTAGGGCTCCAGCTTCTCTGAATTCTAAATAACTGAGCTTTGTCTGACTCCATAGTCTCAGAATTACTGTCCAACAACACAGATGAGAAAGGAAGGAACTTCGTGCAGGAGAGACAGTCTGAGCATCACCCTGGAAGAATGTCTCTGTGGGCTGGGGCTGCTAAGGGGTGAGGCTGTGCCTGGGGCACTGACCCCCTGGCAGACTCACAGGCCACCTAGAAGCATCAGTTACTTGCACCTGGTGACCAAGACAGAGCCATGGACTCCAAAACACACACTCAGATGGTGCACAATGAAAGGAGGCAGCTGAGAGCAAACCAAAACCCTCGGGGTGACTCCTGGGGTCTGGGGAGATCTAAGAGGCCAGGTCCCCACCTACAGCAGCCTGCATCAGCGTCTCTGGGAGGCCACAGCCCTGGCCAGGCACATCTAATACACCTTTGTCTGTCAAGCACTGCACTCTCCTGTTGTGACACCTGAACACATCTACAAGTTAAAAACAAAGCCTGCATCCAAACAGCTCTAACATCAGACAAGGCAAACTGATGCCCCACGTGTAGCAGGTACTTCAGGAAAGGGCTAAACCACTGCTCAGCGACATCACCAGTAACCTGATGTCCTTCCATGTTTGGGCTCTGCCCCGCTCAGTGTCGACATCACTCAAGGAATTCTTCATGATCCTCAAATGGCCCAACCCTTCAGAGGAGCAGGCTCACTCTTAGGTGACAGTAGGGGAAAAGGGAGCGAACCACAGCACTGCAACAAAATATACTCCTGAGAGTCACTCTGGGGGGAGCAGATGAGGCTCCATGCCCACTGCATACCCAGGGATGAGGTCCCATGAGTCCACAGGTGCCAATCCCTGGGTCAGGTTAGACTTCTCCTTAAAACCAGGAGTCACAGGAAATGGGGAGAGAATTTATACTGAGAAGGCATGAAGTCCGACTAGAGATGATTAAGATAACCCAATTGTCTCTTCTGTGCATTGAGACAGTACACTTCAAGAGTGTTCAAGCAGTGTCATTTAAAACACAAGAAAAGCATAACAAAATTAAAAGCAATTTAACAAGATTTTCTTGTTTCATCAGAAGGCACAGAGAGCTCTCCACCACTGGTTCACTCTCGGAGATGCCTGCATGGCCAGGACAATGGCAGGTAGCTGGAAGGCAGTGGAAGGTGGGATTCAAGCCTACACACTCTGACATGGATGTAGGCTTCCCAAGCGCTGTTTTAACCTCTGTGCCCCACACCCAACCCCAGAATCACTGTCAATATCCAATCAGATATTCTCAAATCACTTCACAGCATAGCCATGTGATAAAATACAATCACCACCTCCACAGCTCTCTCTCAGGTTTCACAACACCTATATATTGCTAATACTTACTGAGGATCCTAAGAGCTTTTTTCTTTCTTTTGAAATTTATTTATTTATTTAAAGGCAGAATTAGAGAGAAAGAGGGAGATCCAGAGATCTTCCGTTTTCTCATTCATTTCCCAAATGGCCACAATGGCCAGTGATGACCCAGTCCAGATCCAGAAGCCCAGAACTCCATCCCAGAATCCCACATGGGTGGCAGGGGTCCAAGCACTTAAACCACCTTCTGCTGTTTTCCCAGGCACATTAGCAGGGTGCTGGATTAGAAGTGGAGCAGCCGGAACACAAACCAGCACTCACACGGGGCTGTCAGCATTGTAAGTGTTGGCTTAACTTGCTGGACCATAGGGCTGGTTCCCCAAAGAGTTTTGTTGTTTTTATTGTATAATGGGGCTGTCTCACTATTTGCCATTTTAGAAATCAAAACTTGGAAACTTAAAAATGTTTATTATTTTAAAACAGCAGTAATAAAATCATTGTATTTCAATGTAAATACATAAAAATTTAAAAAAGAATAAGAGTGTCACTGTTTCTGTTTTTGCAAGTCTCTGCCATTCTCGTTGAGGTATATGAAAGTCTGAGCTCACAGGTAAGTAATTAGAAAAGAGAGGAGTATTCTAATGACCTTTTGAGATAATAGCACACACTGCCTTATTTGAAATTATACCCAAATTGAGCAAATGGCAGTTTTTAAAGATTAGCTTCAGTGTATAAGCTGAAACCATGTCAGTGGGCTTTTTCACCGTCTACTACTTTACACTCCATTGGTGCCGCTCCTGCGTGGAACCTATCCACCATCGGGTAACAGCACACACTCATCATCCAGGAGACACCAGATCACTGGATGTTGCAGATAAACACAGACAAGATCTTCCCACAAAACCAAAAAGTTATGGATACTAATCATCACTCATTTTATTAGAAAAATCTTTATTTGAAGGGAAGTTGTCAGTCCCGGGTTTGGGTGGTGCATCCACTTGACCGCTAAAACAGAATGTTCCACACATCAGTGACAGTCACAACCAAGTTTTACTACAATGAGAGGCAAGGCAACTGACCCACTGGCTGGACCGACACTCCTTCGCAGAGTGTGGCCCCGAAGAGCACATTCACAGGGTTTTTATAGGGGCAGTTTACAACAGCTTCAAAGGGGCACTTTACATTAGCTTGTAAGGTGAGGGAGCAAAGGCCACACATTCCCTGCCTATTTCAGCAGGGCAGCCACTGCCTGGCTCTTCTCTGGCCCAGCAGTTAAGGTAGCTAGATTCCAGACTTGAAGCCACCTGTGAGATAACCACGCTGGCCTTGGAGTCATCTGTGGGTTAACCAGGCTTGGGCCCTGATTCATGGGGATTGAGGCCCAATGGTAGTGAAGGTCACGGAGGCCATTTGGCCTGTGAGCTTGCAGTTTCTCAGCCAAGCAAGCAAAGCAGAAGTTACAAAAACAAACAGTATTGCAGTTAGCAATGAGCCATGATTACTCCATTTTGATTTCAATTCTACAGGGTCACAAATCCTCCAAATTTTACTAGAATGTTTCAAGTTCTATCTTGGTAACAAATCTCACCAATTTTCCTTGAAGTGAGAGGCGGGCTTAGTTCTGTTTTGTGGAAATGTCTGCCAAATGTTCAAGTCTATTTATCTGCCATCTGCAGCTTTCTGTCAGTGGTTCTTTCCAGTACAAATGGTAGTCCACAAAGAAGAGCAGAGCATCCATTTTCGCCCCATAAATGTTTTCCTTTCCTGTCTTAGAGCACTTGCAGGCTTGCCTCTACATCTTACCGCACATTGATGTTTGTGTTACAATGACACACAGATAGACATGCAAACGTGGAAGACACGACTGCAGGACCACAGGCCACAGACCAAACAGGAGCTACCTGCAAGTAACAGGATGTAAACAAACAAACAAACAGAAGCACATGGAGGACTTCCAAGGATGAAGCCAAGTATGACTGAATACTTCCATCGTTATGTTGTTCATCTAACAATGAGAAAAAATATGCACACAAAGAGATCTAAGAGGAGACACAAAGGAAGCTGTTCATTGGAACTATGAGAAAATTACCTTTTTTTTTCATTTCTATAGATTTTCTAATTCTACAACAAACGTGCTTCTGCGTTTTTTTTTTTTTTACTAAAATAGTCATTTTATTTATGAAAAAAAAAAAACAGTCAAGCCTGTAAGATGTATTTACAAAACATTTGGAAAACTGCTTAAAGTTCTATAAACACAGTTTAACCAAGGGTATGACAGAGTCTGAGTTTTAGACATTTTAAGCTATTTGCATGACCTATTAGAGAATTAAATTCTGACATTTTCTACAAACAAAGACACTTCAAAAATAAGTCGCTTCTCAGCTTTTTGGCTAAGATCAAGTATAAAAATAAAATAATTCACAAAGTGAAATTTAAAATATATACATATTTATAGTATTCAGTATGAAGGACATTGTTTCATTGTTTGAAAATAATAGAAATACCTTATAAAATACAAAGTACATAATTAGGGAGTCTCAGCGTTTGTGAGAAAATGTTAATAATGTGCATTTTTCAAGATAAACTTTTTGAAGCACCCTCACAACTCAGTAGTGCAACTTGGAATCACTCTCTATTTTCTTCCCCACTTACATGGAGCCAAAGTGTTTCACTGTCATTGTTCTGGTCAGTTAATACTGTCTAACACTTCTAACACACTGTCACTTCAAAAGGCAATAAAGAAAATTTATAAAATATCTCTTATAGTTACAAGACAGAATTGTGATAAAAGTATTTTATAAGAGTAATAATCACACAACTGCTAGTCTGTTAGCTCTTGCAAACCACAGCTCATCATATCACCCATATATATATACACATATATATATACACACGCATATATATAAATATATATATATATATACACACATATATTGCAATAAGTAAAGATATTAGAAAACAGGACAATAACAGTTCCTAGAGAGCTGAAAGAAAACCTAATATTCCATGCCACACTGATCACTGTTCTCAAAAGATCCAACACAGAAAGCTGAGCCAACACTTCATGTGAATTGCTGATGTAAAATCACAGTCTTTCCATTTGGCATTAGAATACTTTCTGAACTAACCACTATCCCTCACTGTGTTAAGAAATGAAATACAGTTCTTCTCTTACGAGTAAGCTTGCTCTGGAAATTTCCAACTTAACTAAAAAGACCTTCCTTTTTCGCTTTGGCCACAGGTTTCTTGCTGGCATCAGGTGGGGATTTGGTAAACCAACCAGGTAATACTCTCTTGGAAATTTCAGATGAAGTCTATGGGAAACACAAAAAAGAAGAAATATTTGTATAAAAAATACTATTCATTGCAAAAATATAGGCTCCTGAATATATATTCAACCTTTCTTTTTCCTTCACCACACAAAACAGAATAGTGAAATCTATAGAATTTATTTCTAGATGAAAAAGTAAACAAAAGTTAGCCAAAATCATTATATCATTTCTTTAGGCAAATACTTGCCATCCAATTACCTATTCTTGGACATCCAAGTATAGTCATTTGGGAAATAAAAAAACTGCACATGGTTTCAGATCTGTGTCCTACTGTGTGTTTACTTTGGGTTGACTAAAATGGTGAAGTTAATATTCCAAGGAGGTTATCTATCTAGGGATGTATACACACACACACATGCACTCACACTCAGATAGATAATTATATCAGACATGTGAGGAAGGATATAAGAATATCACTTCTATTGCCTGTAGTGGCAGCTGGAAGACTGAGCCAATGAGCAGCAGCCCCTTGCAAGGGTACCAAGAAACTGCAGACACAATCAGAAAGCACGAGCCCAGGGCCGCTGTTGGGTCTGGTGGTGAAGACCCCGATGAAGACCCCCGAGGCCCACACTCAAGTACCTGGGTTCCATGCCCATCCCTGGCTCCTGGCTCCAGTTTCCTGCTCATGCAGTCCTTGGGTGGCAGTGGTGAAGGTTTCGGTAGCTGGGTTCCAGCCACCCACCTGGGAGGCCTGGATTGAGTTCCTGGCTCCTAAGTTCATGATTTGGGTCGGGAGGGGGGAATTGAAATAAGGCAAAAGAAGAAAACAGTCAGACATCTGAACAGTAATGATGCAGAAGGAAGAAACTCTATGCCTTATAGCCCAATATGGTTGATACAGGCAAGGGTGTAGCTAGCAGGAAGGAGCTCTGTCCCTTCCTTACCACCAGGCCTAATTTAATTTCTTCATCTCCCCCACCTTTTTTTTTTTTTTTTTTTTGGTACTGTAGGAAACTGCAGTTTTCATGAAACTGCCACCCAGACTTGGCACCAACAAAGAATAACCAACAAGTCCACCAGATGAATCCCTACAATGATCTGGGTAACTGTAATTTCACTGTAACATATTTACCATGGTTTACATTGCCACTCCCATCATGCACCTGACATCAAGGAAATGGGTGCTGTTCAAACACTACTCTAAACCTGGCCTCCAGCGAATATTAAGACATCATCCCTAATGCCTCCAGGTTATACAAAGGGATGATGCCACACCTCACTGGGCACAGCTCACTGGTAAGCAAGCTTGCATCCCCTATCCATTTATGTGGTAACAAATCCTATTCCTCTGATAACCTTAATCTACATCATGTCCTTCAATTCTTTCCTGCAGTACAGATAAGAACCTAGATCCAGGCACCCCATAACACCATGGAATATGCAAGAGCTTTAAGAGTGGACAGAACTAGCTTTTGATTCTCACTGAGCCTCTTAACTAAATGTATGACCTGATGCATGCCACTTAAGCTTCAATGTCTTCACACAGAAAACACAAACAATGGTATTCCAAATCACTGAGCCGGAGTTACTTCAGAATTAGTGAGGTTTATGCAAAATATTTTTTCTTGGCACTCACTAATTGGAAGCTAATATCAGGCTTTTGTTTTCTATACTATTTGATAGACTATGATCACTAGCACTTACACTAGAATCACCACAATCATATATTTCATTGAGAAAAAGGCTCATATTAAAGATACTGTAATTCCCAATAAGCATCTGAACTTGAATTACATGCTCTAAGTCACATAAACAATCCCTCCTCGTGTCTATTTTCTTGATCGCTAGAAGACTAAAATTCCCAGCCACACAATAAAAATTTAAGGGATGATTCATATCTTCTTGATAGTTCAAGATCTATTACCAAACTTTTATCATTAATTTGAAAATAAGGAAAACATTAAGTCTTCACTAATTATGAGTGCACCCATCTAAGGGACTTCTGAGAGTTTGTGCAAAATGTGTACCTATGTATGACTTTCAAAAATGTGCAGCAAAATGTTTTTAATTCCATATTCCCATAAACTTTTGAAGTTATCTTTATAATAAGCAAGCTGAAAAATGTGCAAGTTATAATCACATTTAATTCCATCTTAACTGAGAAAAATCTAAATATATTAATTAGCAAGCTTGATGTATGTATCATGAAGACTACTTTCTTAAATTAATTTTACCTGTATATGAGAATCTGCAAATAAATCTTCCATTTCTGAATTGTAGGATGGCTGAGTCCAAGATGTTGGTCTGACTGAATTCCTGTGGCTTTCACTTTTCAGGGACAAATTATCAGGATGTTTTTCATCAACCTTAAAAATGTTTATAAAATACAAAATACTTATACCATATGCTATTATCCCCACCTTCAAAATTGGCCAACAAAATTAAGTACTAACATAAAAGAATCCTATACATCAAAATTAGAAAACTCAAAACTGTAGTGAAAAATAGGAAAGAATTAAAAATAAAAGAAAAAACAAAAAACATTAGCAAAAACCAAGCTGTATGAGAACTAATAACAAATACAACATGTTACAATAGATTTCTATTAGTCCCAAGAGAAAAAGAAGGCAAAAAAGAAGAAAACAAGTTATTACTAAGGAGATCAAAACATAAAAAAAATTCACAGATTGTGATAAACACATAGTTGGATAAATATCAATCTTACATACTGATATAAATCCTAAAGAGGAAATGGGACAAAATACTAAAAAATCCTAGAAGCTAAAAAATCCCTGTACATTTAAACCAACTAAATAATTAATGTATAATGAATCAGAACTACCAAACCAAGACGTAATCTTCCTCCATTAAACAAAGTGTGACTGAGTTTTATATGTTGTTGGACTGTAGATTTACAGAGAGTGCAGACTAAGTGAAAGATCTTCCATTTGCTTGTTCATTCCCCAAATGGCTGCCACTGGCAAAGCTGAGCCAACCTAAAGCCAGCAAACAGGAGCTTCATCCTGGTCTCCCACGTGGGTGCAGGATCCCAAGGACTTGGGCCATACTCTCATGTCCTCCCAGGCCATACACAGGGAGATGGGTTGAAAGTGGAGCTGTTGGGACTAGAACTGGAGCCCATATGGGAATGTTGGTGCCACAGCTAAGGATTAACTTGCTCCACCTCCGTGCCAGACCCTGAGCTTCTATCTTAATAGCAAACATAATAGAAATAAACATACAATATATCAACTAATAAAAACAAACTATTCTAAAGATGTCATTCTTTCAGTAGAAGCTCACAGTTATAAGATGACACAGCCTAAGGGGCTATAAACTAAGTAAGATGAGGGTTAGCACAGAAGATTCCGAGGTTGGTATCTGACCATCAGCAGCACTCAGCACAGCTTTTTCTGCGGGCAAGCTGATGAAGAAGCCTTGGATTGCTCATTCCACTCCTGATTTACTTCCCAGCCCCTCAAACCCTTATTCTACAGCGTGGGGCACAAGGGCTAGAATATGCCTACATCTTAGACTCTAATGAGCTCCCTCCCTCCTCCCACTCCCCACAAAATATATATATATATCTTCTATTCTTGCTGGCATCTGATGTTATTTCCATAACAGAAAAGTAAAATACTAATGTCTGACAAAAATAAGATTTGACTATAATTGCTTTTCAATAGTCGAGAAAAACAACAGGTTACTAGTAGAAGTTGGATAAAATAAGATGGTGTTCGGCATTTAGCAGAGATTATGGAAATAAATGGCTGTGCATAGAAGCTAAATTTCATTAACTCCACCCAAAATACATTTCCCTCAATGTCCCTTTTATAGTAAACTACTTCGATCATAAAATATATAAACTTTTCCAAGTAATTAAACTTCATTAGGTTATTGTGGTATAACTACATAAAAACTGAAGCACAAAAGTTTTCTAAAACTCAGTTCTTCCTTATTTTTAAACTATTAAGAAGTTTAATTGTTGAAAATCTGATAAAAATTAACTTAGAACTAATAAGGAATCCCTAATTCCCTAACACTAAAATATTAACAACCATTTACTACCACAAAGAATGTATCTCCTAGGAGTTAAATTAATATTTTAGCTAAGTATTAGTTTTCAAAAGGCGTTACCGTAGAGTAATGCATTTCTATAGCTGAAAGATAATGAAGGTCACATTTTCAAATTTGTATAATCATTCAAGAGTGTCACCTTGTCAGAGTATTATTCTCTCACAGCTATTTATTTTTATCATATCACACAGAGAGTGATCTTATTGCTGTTATTTTTTAAATTTAAGAGGCAGACAGAGAGAGGGCTCCCTTCTGCTGGTTTGCCGCCCGCATGCTCGGAGCAGCGATGACCTGGTCAGGTCAAGGCTGGAAGCACACAGTGCTGGTCTCCCACGTGCATGACAGGGACAGGCCACTGGCACCTTCTGGTGTCCGCACACAGGAACAGGATCGTAGGCTACATCTACTCTGGAAGTCATTATTTATTCGATTTTAACAAAATACGCCATCTAAAATAATAGTGAGTTCACAGCTTTCTCTGGCTACACAAAAAGTGTACTGGGATACACTGAGGACTCATACCGATCCTGGCACCATACACACTCAGTGTAACAGTACCAGTGCATAGCAAACCACAGGATGATTAATACTCCCAGTTTGGGGTAGGTGGCACTTACAATAAAGTTTGCTTTCATTTCCATTGACTACCTAAACTGTCACATGCTTAGATCCATTAACCACACCTCCGAAAGAGAAGAATTTTTAGGCTATACAGTAGATATAGAGTGCAGGTAAAAATGAAGTTGACATTTTATACAATAAGTTAATTCAAGACTATGTTCCTTTTACTGTAATTTAAAAATCACTTTTGTCAGATCATTGTTATGAAAAGCAGAGAAAATACAGCACACAAATGAAAAAGCAAGCTTGCATTCCAATTGATAAACATTAAGCAACCAGCATTCCATATCAGACTCTACAAGTTGAACAGACTAACACTTTAAAAATTATACATGTAAGTAGCACCTCAGCATTAGTCAGTACATCTTCCCTGCTCCTCTTGGAATTTACACAGGTCTCTGCAGGGGAGGGGAAGCTTCTCTTTTTGTTGGAATCACCGGGAGTTTCCTGGCCTGCTGCTCTGCTGTTGTGATCATTTTCAAGGATCTCAATTGCCATGTGGATAAGGTATGTGGCAATGTCCTCAGGAACCAGCATTCTAATCAACTTCATTTTACTTGTATCTATAAAAAAGAAAAAGAAAATTTTAAATGAAGAATGTAGAACCTTTTAGAAAATCTATGAGCTGAAATGGAGAGATATTTTGTAGAATGGAAAGAGGATTGCCAAGACCGTTTTCCTCTTTCAAGTACTTTTAGCCCTACAAAATCCAGATGGAATAAAAGTAAGTGCCCCCAGCACCCCTATATCACCTCTACGATCCAGAGGCAGGCCAGTCCTGCCAACTCGGAATAAATCACACTCCAAACTCCTTCCATGGGCTGGCCAAGAGAATCCAAACCACCACCCACAGACCTGATTCTAAGGAGACCTTATCAAATGCCAAATGTCAATTCTAACTTAATGCTTCCTTAAAATATTTTACTCTCGAAAGAGAAGCTAATCGTACTGGTAAATGAGATTCTAATTGAAGGGCACTTTCAATGAATATTGTGGCATTATAAAAGACATCAGCTATTACAATGCATATTAACTAGATGAGTTTTCTGGGAGAAATGTCTTATTTCTAGGATCGAGGAATTTTCAGTTGTTGTAACTCAACAGAACTAATTCAGGCTATGTCAATCTCTTTGGATCATCTACAAATTATAGCAATTTCCTGCAAATAGGTCACTAATTATGGTTTAAGTGCTTCCTCCCAATGTCACATTTATCTGCAATGTTCAGAATAATGTAGCTGAGCAGCTTAGCACCTCCTTATCTTCACATAATTCATATAAAATGTATCAAACACTGTGATACCCATGTCAAATTATCAAAATAAAATGCAAGGGTGATTTTATATTATTATAGTTTTAAGGTTATAATTCTACTTCCCCGCAGGGGTCTTAACTTATTACTCTAAGACTTACATAAAACAATAGCTTACAAAAATAAAAAGGCAGGATGATGAGGTTTCACAGCTGACAGAAACCCTGGACAGTGATTTATCTAATAATTATGTTCACAGAGATGGAGACACAGAGAAAGAGGGATCAAGATCTCCCCTGAAATGGCTGCGGCAGCTGGGGCTGGGCCAGGCCAAAGCCAGGAGCCTGGGACTCCATCAGGGTTCCTATGCAGGTGGTAGGGACCCACATACTTGGGCCATCCTTTCCTATCTTTCTAGGCTCATTATCAGGGAGCTGGATCAGAAGAGGAGCAGCAAGGACTCAAACCAGAGTCTAGATGGGAAACTTGCATCACTGGCAATAGCTTAACCCACTGCGCCAGCTTACCCTATTGCACCAACTCCTCTGATCCATTCATCAAAGCCTGATTAAGCTAAGCAAAATGTCAGATCTAAGTTTCCTTCCTATGTAATAAATTCAACAATGCAACTGATGTATCTAGCAACTAAACTACAATTCCTTTTGTCCTTGGGTCATTATCCTGTCATAATACCACTAAACTTCCACGTTTTCTACTTCATTATTTCTTACTGGCTGAGTTTTCCACTGTGTATATGAATCAGAATTTACTTCAAGTCCCCTTTCATTCATCTTTAAATTTTCTTTGAAAAAAAAAATGTCCTGATGACCCTCACATTACACAGAGCTTTTTCTACTTACTGATTCCTCGATAGGGGTCTGCTAGCTTAAACACACAGCTGCAAAATTCTTCTTCTTCGGTTTACATAATTCCAATCAATTCACAATTACAAACCTGAATTTAATTCAGTTACTGGAAACACTTTAAGTGTGTTCAAACAACTTGGCTAGTATACTGTGTGACACTGTGAAATTATGAATGCAAAAGACACATCAAATATTTCTCACTCAATATTAGAAGATACACTGTAAGTTTAAAATATTTACCTGATTTCAAAGATTCATCACAGGAAACAAAAAAATATGCAGAACACCTCATTAACAATGAGTGTGCCTTAGAGGAGTAGTTGTTTGGCCCAGAAGCTGGGACACTAATTAAGATGCTTGTGTTCCACACTGGAGCTCCTGGGTTCTGGTCCCAGCTCTGGCTTCCAAATCCAGTTTCCTGCTGATGTAGATGCTGGGGGAACCAGGCGATGGCTCAGTTAGTTAGTTGAGTCACTGTGACCCACATGGGAGACCTAGATTCATCCCTTGCTCTGGACTCTGGCCCAGCCCTCCCCAGCTGATGTGACATTTTCAGGGATAAACCAATAGATGACAGTGTTGTTTCTCCTTGGTTGCACTCTGTGCCAAAATACTTTTAAATAAGTTTATAATGACACATATTGAAATTATACTGATTTTAATATGTTGGTTAATTAATTTCAAAAAACTATTCACATTTGTTTGCTTCTCTTTTAAAGATTTACTTACTTTGAGAATCAGAGTTATAGGGAGGGAGAGACATGGATATAGAGAGATCTTCCAATTGCTGATGACCATAATTGCCAGCACTGGGCCAGACTGAAGCCAGGACTAGGAAATTCATCCAGCTCTCCCACATGGGTGCAGGGGCCCAAACACTTGGATCATCTTCAGCTGCTCTCTCAGGCCATTAGCATAGAGCCAGATCAGAAGAGGAGCAGCAGGAATTGAACCAACACTCATACGGGATGCTGGCCCTGCAGATGGAAGCTTCACATGCTAGGCCTCAATATCAGCCCCCTTCTAAATTATTTTTAAGGCAGAGTAATAGAGGCAAAGATAGGGATCCATCTTCTATCTGTCAGCTCACCTCACAAAGCCAACAGCAGCTAGGATTGGGCTGGACCATGCCGAAGTCAAGACCCTGGAAACTCCATACTAGTCTCCCAGATGGGTGGCAGAGAATCAAACAAGTAGGCTATCATCCGATATTTTCCTGGGCACATTCGCAGGAAGCTGGATCAGAAGGACAGCAGTGTGGACTTCTACTGGCTCTCCGATATGGAGCGTCCATGACACAAGTGGCAGCTTAACATGCTGTACCACAATGGTTCCCCCAGAATCTAAACCATAGATGAGTAAGCTAGTTTTCTTAATTTCTTTGTACTATAAATGAAATATTTACAAACCAATGTTTTTTGAAAAAACCCAATCTATACACAAGCTTGAAGTCTCAGAGTATTATGGGCTAAACAAATTATTTTTTAAAAGAAACTTCTTTTATTCCAATTTGATTGAATCATTTCTCTTTTTAAAGTTTATTTAGTGTATTTAGAACATGGAATGATACTGAGAGACTGTTCATCCACTAGTTCACTCGCTAAACGCCTATTAACAGTCAAGAGCTGGGCCAGGCCAAAGATAGGGGCCAGGAACTCCATCCAGGTCTCCCATGTGGGGAGCACTGCCTCCCAGGGTGCATGTCAGCAGGAAACTGAATTGGAGGCAGAGGCAGGACTCCATTTGGTATTGAATGCAGGCATGCCCAGCAATGGCTTAACCCACTGTGAAACAGCACTAGTTCCAGAACCAATTATTTCTAAAATTTCTAAATCAGTATACTTTTTCATAAAATTATAATGTGTATAATTAGAAAATCCACATATTCTCTTACTCATTCCCATAAGTTTTCTAATCTTAAAGTCATTTTGTACTACACCTGAACTGTATCAGTTAGTAGCATCTTATTCTGCTCCAACCTTCCATGTAAAAAAGTACTGAAAATACCTACTGGAGAATTAAAAAAAAAAGTGTTGGCTACACTCCCAACATAATTTTAAGAGATCACATTACCACTAGTTTGGTGAAAGGTCCCTTGGAAGGTCTTAATTTTCCAGTTACATGCACATAAAGAATGGGAGGATGAAATTATTCTACTACCTCGGCACCTCATTAAAGGTCTTGTTTAATTTGTTATTGAGCACAGGAAGATTCACAACTCCATAAAAGATTTCTGTGAGCACAGAAAAACTAAAGGAACTATAAACATTGAGCACCCTTTAAAGAATTTTAAGAACAAAACCTATTTATCAAATGAAACAATATGAAAATGAAAGATGCATTTTCTCAGTTCACAAATACTCTTCTTTTGGTAAGAGCTACCTTATACTAAAACAGAAAAGTTTTCAGTTTAAGATTAAGCAAAATTTAATTTCAAATCTGTTCATTAAAATTATAAATTATGTAATAAATCTATAAATAAAAATTAAAAGAAAACATCTGAATTATCAATCTACCATGCATATCTTCATTTCTTGCTATCATTTCAAACTCAACAATGTTCCCTCCAGTAAATTATATTTTATTATGAAATACATAAAAAAGCAAAACCTCATATAAGTAAGTGGTACCCTATAGACTATAACCGTACTATCAAAATAAGAAAAAAAATTACAGCTTAAGGTTATGACCTAAGTTTTCTAGATTTTGGCATCAGAACTAGATTATAAAAATACATATTTCATTTTATATGCGCAAGTGACACTGACTACATGCAGATGAAATAAGTGTTGAATAATTAAATTCCAAAATGCCCTATATTATCCTTTATGATTTTAACATTTAACTCTGAACAAAAATTTATTTAATCCTACATTCTGTATATGGAGATATTACTGATCTGAATCATAAATAAGTACCTAATATTTGTCTCATTTCCTGGCATTTGTTGAATAGGGTTGTTCAATTATAAAAATTTTCCATGTTAATATATTTTGCTTGATTTTAACATTTCTTAGTATAAACAGTTATCAAGCATTAGAAATCTAAATTTTTAGACTCAGAATGTAAATATATGGTAGAGAGTATTTAACAATATTATTCATATATAAATGTTAAACTGAATATAAACCATTATTTCACTCTCAAATCAGAGGTTTTCAAACCCAAATCCTCTATCAGAATTAGAAATGCACATTTATTTCTTTTAAATTAACTGGCAGTACAGCATTAACAAAAATAAAATTTTTAAATGTTCAGTATGGAAAAAAAACCTTTCGTTTTTAACCATAGACACAATACTAAAATTCCTTCCTCTGAAATGAGGTGTGAGAAGGAATGGAAAAATTTACCAATTTTCAATTTATTTTCCAAATATAAATTTCTATAAATTTGATTATATTGTTTAGAAAACAAATTAACAGTACCTTAATTGTTTCCGATAGCAAAATATAACAGATCATATCAATATTTTTCATTTCAAAGAATGCTAAATACTCCTCTCCATTTTCCCATTACAACAACAGATTATGATTAGAACATCCACTTTGTATCCATTCAAAATTTTTTTAATACACATGTAAAGATTATAACCTGTGTTTTTAATGCTGTTTCTATAAAAATACAGACTTGACACCTTATTAATGCCCCATATTCTTAAGTAGCTATTAAAAAGGATACAATACAAAGGCAATAAAATCTAGGGGGTATATATTTTTTAGATGCCATAGATTTTATCATCAATCATTACCATTAAAATATTCACTACCCTCATTTACCAATGACTTACTATACGCTGGGGTTTTTGTATCTAAATGATTTTTCTCAATTCTATTAAGAGAAGTAAAATTACCCTTCCCTGTTTTGCAAAAGAAAAGGTAAGGCTTGGGGAGACACAGAACTTTGTCAAAAGACACACACTAAAAATGGGGGAGCCAGAATGAAACAGGCCTTCTGCTGCCCCAGATGTCGCTTTTTACCAACTGAGCAATAACAGAACTTAACAAAGGTGGACACAACCACAGTGGTTCAGCAGACAAGAAGGATGAAAGCTGTACAAACTTACAACATGGCCTGCAACTCAACACCCCATCAGAAGATGAACATTTTTCTGAGAACTGAAAGACAACCTATTTATAAGAAAAAGAGTTCCCAGAGTATGAAAATCAAGAAAGCATTTGAGCCCTTCCTAAAACACTGCCTTCTTGGAAAAAACGTGTTTATACAAGCCAGAATTCTAACCCTACAATGTGATTGCTTGTGGCCTTCTTGTCTTGCTTTGTAGCAAAATGAAAACTGGAAAGATTGGACTATGACCTGAAGACACAGGTGCATCCTCACAGGACACAAGGCTGTGTTATCCTACGTATCTGGCTGCAATCCAGGACTAGACCCTCAGGGTCTATCTAGAAGCCTAATGTTGTCTCGGCATAGACACCAAGTACACAAAATGCTGTGTGTTCACTTTCAATTATGAACTCACAGCTATCACACACTCAGATTAGCATGACCAGTGTATCCTTTCCCTGTAGACCGATCCACCTGTGAAATCAGTTGACAACCAGAGAGCCAAGAAGTGAAATTGGCATATCAACAGGCTCTGAAAACATCCAAAGTCTCATTGGCCCACTCTCCCAACCTGGTGCCCAAGATTAGCACCACCTTGCATGGGCTTCTCTTTCTCTGGGCTTCCACCAGGGGCCAAAGTGCTGGTGGAAATGTCTGTTCTTTGGACACTGAAGTCTAGAAATAGCGCTGACAATTTTTGTTATGCTCAGTCAAGTAGAGTACGGAATGTGCTTTGAGAGAGCGGCCTTATTTCCATATTCTTGGCATGAGCTGTACAGTTGCTCCTAGGTGGAAAAGAATCTGATGTAATAAAAAGTACTTGCTCATGTTGCAGCTTTGTGGTAAGGCTTTTTGTATAGCTACTGCTTGGTTCCAATGGTGCAAAAAATAATCAGTTCTGTTGAGTTGCAACACATGAAGTTTGTATAGTATACTGTGGGTGGGTGGCAGGAGGGAACTCCTCTGATGGGCAGGCAGTCAGCCAACAAGTGAAGAGGTTGCTTGAGACGACTGCATCTTGTATCAGAGTGCTAGGCTCAAAGACTGTTTCGCTCCCAATTCCATTTTCCTGCTAACGCCCACCCTGGCAAGTACCAGGTGATGGCTCAAACACCTGGACTCCTTCCACACACATGACCCAAGACTAGGTTTCTGGTTCCTGGGATCAGCCTCACCCAGCCCTGGCTATTGCAGGCATTTGGAGAGTGAATAGACTATGGTGGGGTGGGGAGGGACGGGGCGGTGAGTAAGACTCGAGCGGGAGGTATCTGTCCCTCAGCGTTTAAAATAAATATATTTTAAATTAAGGGTCCTAAAAAACAATAATAACCTAAAAATTTCTCCAGGTGGGGTCAAGCATTGTAGTGAAGCAAGTTAAGCTGCCATTTGTATCCTATAGCAAGGCACTAGTTCAAGACATGGCTGCTCCATAAGATTTATTTATTTATTTATTTATTTATTTTACTTCATTTTATTGGAAAAGCAGATATACAGAGAGGAGACACTAAGAGGAAGATCTTCCATCCAATGGTTCATTCCCCAAGTGGCCACAATGGTTGGAATTGAGCTAATCCAAAGCCAGGAGCCAGGAGCTTCTTCCCGGTCTCCCACACAGGTGCAAGGTCCCAAGGCTTTGGGCTGTCCTGGACTGCTTTCCCAGGCCACAAATAGGGAGCTGGATGGCAAGTGGGGCCGCTGGGATTAGAATCGGCGCCCATATGGGCTCCTGGTGCATTCAAGGTGAGGACTTTAGCCGTTAGGCCACCGTGCTGGGCCCAGACTTATTTATTTTTGTTGGAAAGACAGATTTACAGAGAGAAGGAAAGACAGAAAGATTTTCTATCTGCTGGCTCATTCCCCAAACGTCTGCAATGGTCAGAGCTGAGCCAATCTGAAGCCAGGAGCCAGGTGCATCTTCCAGGTCTCCCATGAAGGTACAGGTTCCCAAGGCCTTGGGCATTTCCTCTGCTTTTCCAGGCCATAAGCAGGGAGCTGGAGGGGAGCAGAGAGCTGGAAGGGAAGTGGAGCAGCAGGGACATGTGCCTACAGGAAGGTTAGCCAATGGAGCCATCACACCAGCCCCTAAAGGTTTATCTGTGGTAAAGTTGGAGTTACAGAAAGAGAGGAAGAAATAGAGTGAGGTATTCCATCTGCTGGTTTATCCCTGAAATGGCTGTGATGGCCAAAGATGGGCTGGTCCTAAGCTGGTAGCCAGGAACTTCTTCTAGGTCTCCATGCAGGTGCAGGACCCAAGGACTTGAGACAGCCTTATGCTGCTTTCCCAGGCCATAAGCTGTGAACTGGATCAGGAAGTAGAGCATCTTAGACACAAACCAGTGCTCATGTGGGATGCTGGTACTGGCAAGCAGAGAATTATCCTCTTAAGCCACCACATTGGCCCCAGCTGTTTCACTTCTGATCCAGCTCCCTGCTATTCCACTTGAAAATGCAGCAAATGAGAGCCCAAGCAGTGGGTATTTGCCACTCATATGGGAACTCACATGGAGTCCAAAGTCCCTAGTTTCAGGTCAGACTAGCCCTAGCCACAGTAGCCATTTGGGGGAGTAAATCAGCAGACGGAAGATCTGTCAATTTGCCTTTTACTTAAATGAATAAATACATCTGTGTAACATTTCCCGCAGGACAAGCATGAGGCTTGTTCTCTGAAGTGCTTTGAAGTTTCTGCAGCAGAGCATCATGTAAAGAGGGCTCACAGAATGTGGTCTGTCCCTTCCATGTCACAGTGACTCATATCCTTGACTTTGCAGATAACAAAGGCTACTCAGGTGAAGCCAATGACAAAGAATCAGAAAACTAAGGGTCCGTAAGCTCTTAAGAATCAAAGTGGAGAAAAGTGTGTTTTTCAAAGTGCTTACTGGGAAATTAGAAAGGGTAACAGCAGTTTTGGGACGGGTAGGGAAGTTGCAGTCTGTAGCTAAAAAGGTGATGTCTCAGTGTATTCTCTGAGTGATCACGGAAAAGAAGACTTTTTCTAAAGCAATAACCAGTAATACAGAAGTCAGCTTGTCACAGCAGCACGGTGTCAGGGCTTGTGGGTGGAAGCCACTGGGGAGCTGCTGGTCAACTTCACCTGTGGTCTGTGACCCCAGTCATTAGGACTGTGCGACAGCTCATGCTTCTCACCTGAGTTGACGGGAGGGTTTCGGATAACATCTGCAATAATCTTCTGAACCTCTGGGGTCAGGCCTGCCCGCTCCAGGTCCAGAGGGCAGCCAGCTCTCATGGCTTGGGACAAGTGCATGCCAACTGACGTGAGAGGCAGAAGCCTGTTCTCAGCTACGTTCTCCTAGACAAAGAACAGTGAGGAGGCCAGTGAGGTTTTGGAAGTTTCCACTGCCCTGCACGGAAAGATGATGCCCAATATCCCTGCAGGCAGTAAACGCTGAGAAATCAATCACAACTCAACCTTCATTTCCAATGTGTATCTCAACTGTTTTTTTTTTTTTTACCACCACACTCAACGGCTGACCTTCACTCAGAAACACCCAGCTTGACCTAACAATTTAGTCCTTTCCTTCTCAAATTATTCACTTTAAAAAGATGTTACAGTGACAAACAGAGGTCATTTTGTGTAAGCAGAAGCTGTCATAATCTTTTGAAAATAAACTATAATGGAATATCCCATATATTTAAAGTAACACATGGTGCTTTGGGGACACAAATTTCCAAGATAGATGTGACCGTGTTTAGCAATATCATAAGGTTCCAGATGCATTCTCTACCAAGAGACTTTGCATTTGATCTATTCATAACATGATGTATAATTTTAAAAGAGCTGTTACCATTTTCCTATCATAGAATGCAACATGACCCATGTTACTGAATTTAGGACAATGTTATTTATTTATATAGCTTCTTTATACAAATGTGGTTCCAAATACATTCAAGACATATTAGGCAAAACACTGATACTCTTCTAATACTTTTTTAAAGTCTGATTTTAGACACTATTTTGTGTGATTATTGATGCCTGCACAGGGTACAGCATTTAAAGCATTATTTTTAATCTTCAGAGGTAGGTTTTAAATTACTTTCATTAAGTATCCTTTTCTACCAGGAAATGTGCACCATGTGTGCATAATATCATGGTTATTTGATACCAGGCATCAGATTACCTGAAGCTAATTGTATGATTGCTCCTCATTAATTAGTCCTTAGGCATGTTTAATTTTGTGGTTAACTCGTAAGACCCTCTCAGACTCCTGGGAGGTACAGATAATTAACCACCACGTTATACAGTAAACTATAACCAAATAACACCAAAAGACATAAATGATGATAATCCATTCTCAAACCTTTACCCAAGAATACATAAAACTTCTTATCATGGCTGAGTTACAGAATGCACTACTTATTCAGAAAATTTGGTATGAACTTCATTTCTGCTATATATGGGTATTTAAAAATGTTCATTACAAAATAGAATTATAAGGTGCAATTTCTAACATAAAATTTTCTGAAATTCATGGTGCTTTCTAGTATGCATTTTCCACCAAATTACATACCTACGAACATATTTAACAAGCAACGTCAGTCATTGTATACCTGAAATTGAGCTTAACATTCCTACTTACCATGCATCTTACTCAAAAAAATTTGTTTCTTGGGTAATGGCCTTTGTAATTTTAATTAAGGAACATTTATTACAGGTGAGAAGTAATGGGCAGTTTAGTTTAGTTTAGTTTAGTTTACTGGACCTTAACGAGAATGAAATATGTACAGTGCAACCTAGTGGCTGGAAACCCAGAGAAAAGAAAAAACAGGTTTTGGATCTTAGAACACATTTCAAATCAGTTTAATGTTTGAGAGGACAAATTAAACTCAGGTGGAAGTTCCACCTGAGTTTATCCATTAAGAGAATTACTATTTTGTATACCAAAAAGCCCAACAGCCTTAAGAATTTCTAAGGGCATAGAAGAACCAAATATGGCAAATTTTTTTTTTACTGTAATTATTTTTTAAAAAGAGCATCAGGCATAAAACAGAACAGTGTCAGAGGATACAGAGTAAAGAACAAGTCTTTTAAGATGTATTTCCAGCCTTCTAGATAGCCTTTCAGAGACGCCGTGTGCACTTTCTATACAAGGATATGTAATATGTATATACACATATATGCTACACCAGCAAGCACATACACAGACATACACACAAGTACACTTAGTCGCTGGCTCTTTACCCCCCCTGCTTTATATCTTTCTTTTGAAAACTTAATATGTCTTGCAATGTGTGTCAAGAGTACACACACTAATAGTTCTCTAACTCATTTAAAAAAAAAAATTAAAATATTGTGGCTGCAAGGTCCCTGGGCTGTAAGTGTGTTTAACCAAACCCAACCTATACTATTGTTACTTTAACTGACAGAGGTAGAACTTAACAGAAATGAGACTTTATTCCACTTTAAAATTGAAGATAAAAGGGGACTTACTGGAAGGTTAGAAGACCTTAGTCCCAAGTCACAGCTTAAACAGTTTAATCAACAAAAAACTTCCTGTAAGATTTAAGTAACACTTACCACAGACATCTTCTTTTCCTGGAACAAGGAGTAAGTAATGGCCACAGACTGGGAAAGCGAGCATTTTTTATCTTTCACTAACAGGCTTTCCTTCTGTTCTTCCTGAGGTTTTGCATTCAGAAAGAGGTTTGTCTACAGAATTTTAAAAGCAATGCAAATGATCAACACTAACATCAATGCAGTGAGAGACAATATAAATATGCTCAGTAGCCACTAGCAGAAGAAATCAGACAAATAAAACCTCTAAGTGGTGGTCAAGCATTTCCTTTTCATAGGGAGGTCAAGAGGAAGCTTCAGGGTCAAGTGTTGTGTAGTGGGTTAAGCCATGACCTGCAATGCTGGCAACCTCTATGGCCGCTGGTTTGAGATCTGGCTGTTTTACTTGCAGCTCCCTGCTAATAGCCTTGGAAAAGCAGTGGAAGATGACCAAAATATTTGAGCCCCTCCTGGTTCATAGCTTTTGGCTTCAGCCCTGGCTAGTCTGGGTTATTGCAGTTATCTGGAGGGAAGATATGCATGTGTGTATGTATGTATGCATGTGTGTGTGTGTGTGTGTGTGCTTCCCTCTCTCCTTGCAGCTCTTTCAAATTTGAGTTTTTACATATTAATCTTAAATGGTAAAATAAAGCTAGAGAGTCTAACTTTAATAAAATATTTCTAATAATGAACACCCCCTTTTCTTCTTTTTAATCACTAAGAAATACAAATGATACAAATATCATTTGTTTCTAAATCACTCCTCTATTCCCCTGGAAGTGCATACAGAATAAGAACCACTATTCACATTTATATATCATAAGCACAAATTCTATTAACGCAACAAAAGGAAATATATCACAACATATTCACATTTATACCTACACATCCTAACCACAATTCTTAAATTGAGAGATAGATTTTATGTTTTAAATCTCTATTTATTGGAAAGAAAGTGTTACAAAAAGACAGAGATAGACAAAAAGGGATCTTCCACCCACTGGTTCATTCCCCAGATGACTGTGATGATCAGGGCCAGGCCAAAGCCTGCTACCCCATCTGGGTCTCCCACATGGATGGTATGAGCCACAGTGCTTAGGACATCTGCTGGCCTCCCTGGCTCAACAGCAGGGAGCTGTAGCAGAAGCAGAATAGGAGGGGCAACAACTGGTGTCCACTGGGATGCTGGTCAGTACAGTGCTAATCCTGACCACAGATGTTTTTAGCCACACACAAAGGGTAGTCTGAAACAGCATGTACCTATCATAATAAAACATTTAACACAGCAATTTAATAATTTAAACAGCCTAGTCTCTGGTTGGTCCATATTGGTATCATTTTCATAAAGCTGTTTATCATTGTGACTCACCTATCTCATATGATGAAAAATAGTTATGAGCTTTTCTGTGGGAAATAAATTTACTTTTGTTTCTATAGTCTATCATTTATGAATTTCAATAAAAATGGTTTCTAGTTCAATATTGGCTTATGATTAGTGAGAAACACATATCTATCTGACTGCTATATATGTGATGCCTAATTTTAGCAGTCATATTATTTGAACCAGGAATACAAAACTTGTGTTCTAAATCTTTCTTGGGATTTTATCTTTCAAATGTTGGAATCTCTGAGCGAAGCTCTCCAATCAACATAAAAGAGAATTTTCACCAAGTTCTGAGCATATCCAGTGGGGTTTTGGCGCTCTGAGCTTAGAGGTCCAAAAACAGGGTGAAGTGCTATCTGTTTCCGATTGCTGGGAAGCTTTAGCACTCTAGAGTTTGCAGGGTTTAGAAAGCAAGCCTCAAGGCAGAACAGTCTCCACACTGGCATGTGCTGTGGCAAAGCGTGGGGCTGAGTGTCCTCCCTGCAATCATAAAGGTCTGATGTAACACAACAGCTGCATTCAGGGGAGGCGATTTGCACTGTTACCTCTGTAAAATTGACTGTGTCCATATACTTTTAGTGAGGCATACAACTAAAAAGTGTCACTGGGCCCAGCTAGTGCATCCTGTCCTACGGAATTCTTTTGTGAAAAACCAATACACCTGAAAGCTTTTTAGCAAGCTTAGGCTACAGCAAAGGAACTTCTGATAGTGACTTACGCAGGCTTTATTATAGCAAAGTAAGGTTGAAACATTTTCTCTGTCAATGATTTAGAATTCAAATCCAGTTAGTCCAAGGGGCTTCCAAGTCTGAATCGTGGGTGGTTTTGTCTGCTTTTGTACCCCTTTATCTGTTTCTATAATTCAACAGTCTCTGCTCACAGTCTTTTATCTATATAGATTATTATTTGATTAGATGTCTGCTTACTACAATCATGTTCTTAAGACTATTACTTTGGAATAGACCAAGTTTTAGATGTTCCCAAACCCTTCAGTTGCACATTTACGAATGATATCATCATCCTGTCCCATAAATTCTAAAATCTTTGGGGATTTGCCAGGATAATTCAGAGAGGAGACGAGGCAGGCACATTTCAAACATGATTTTCATAAAATATATTTCTATAAAGTGATTTCCACATCTTTTTTTTACACAGCGCTATTATTAGGTTTAATACCCACCCATATTCACACAGTTGTAATTTTTTATTTATATGACTTAATTTACATTTTACATCAAAATTTTAGGTAAATAAAATGAAAGATCTAAAGAAAGTATCGAATAGAAAGACCTAGTTTAATAAAGATTGTAGTTTATTAATTTATTTCTTTAATAAATGGCTTCAACTTTAGAATCATCCAGGCATAATTCCTAGCCACAAAAATTAGCAACCATTTTCTCTACTCAGAAGGTTCCAGAAAATTTCACTTCCTGTTCTTTTGAGTATTTATCTTTTGCCTCATTGCTGATCTCCTCTTTTTTTCTCGGAGCTTCTGAAAACCACAGCATTTTACCTGAACACCATTTGCTTGGCAGAAATGTCTGATGACTTCCAGCAGAGGCACCAACATAGCCGCTTTGCCTTCAGAAACACCATCAATCCTTTTGACATTTTCAACTGTAGTTGGTCTGTCATTTAACAACAACAAAGGCTGGTAAGAAGACAGGAAAAGTAACACTCCAGCAGTACTATCTTCGGCTTCTTATTAATACTCAGTAAATGTGTATTTATGTCCAATAAGCAACAATAATTTATAGCACAGGCAGTCACACACATTATCGTTTCTTTCCATCATTTAGATTTGCTGTTCTCTAGATATGGAATCAATCTAAGCGTCCACTGATGGATGAGAGGATAAAGAAAATGTGGTATATAGACACAGTACAATATTATTTAGCCACAAACAAGCACGACTTCCTGGCATTTGCAGCAAAATGGACAGCATTGGAGGGAATTATGTTAAGTAAACAGAGGCAGAAATTGAAATCACAGGTTGTCTTTCATACATGGAGGAAGGAAAAAAGGAAGGAAGGAAGGCAAAAAAAAGTTGTTTTGAACATAAAATAGTGATTACTAGATGCTGGGAAGACTGAGAGAAGGGTAAAGAGAGGGAGGGTAGATAATGGCTACCAAGACAGTTACCAGTAGAAGTAACAGCCCCAGTCCTTCACAGTATGGTAGGCAATTAGATTTCACAACACTGTACTAAAAACTGTGCAAAGAAAGGGAAGAGAAGCACTGGTAGAAGACAAATGAAAAGTAAAAAAGTGGGCTGGCACAGTGGTGCAGCAGACTAATCCATCACCCTACGGCACCAGCATTCTGTATGGGCCCCCATTTGTGTCCCTGATGCTCCACTTCCAATGCAGTTCTATGTTTGTGGCTTGGGAAAGCAGTGAAGGACGAGTCAAGTACTTGGGACCTTACACCCATGTGGAAGATTCAGAAAAAGCTCTTGGTTCCTGGCTTTGGATAAGCACCTCTCTGGCCATTGCAGCCACTGGGGTAGTGAACCAGCGGACAGAAGCTCTCTCTGCCTCACCTCTCTCTGTAGCACTGCCATTCTATCAGGCTCTGAGAATAACTACAGAGATTGTAAGAAACTCAGAAGAAAGTCTTTCTCTCTCTCTCTCTCTCTACTAAGTTTTCACCTGTAATAGTAAACTCACCAAGTTTACTTTTGGGCTCAATATTTCTTAATGTTACTTAATCCAAGAGATTGAATGATATCCTCTTTCTAAAAACATGCCAAGCTAATGATTGTTCTTTTTTTTCCTTATGAACCTGTGGTGAATAATCAAGTGTAGTCTTAACAGTATTTATTTAACAGGGCCCGGCGGCGTGGCCTAGTGGCTAAAGTCCTCACCTTGAACGCCCCGGGATCCCATATGGGCGCTGGTTCTGATCCCGGCAGCTCCACTTCCCATCCAGCTCCCTGCTTGCGGCCTAGGAAAGCAGTCAAGGACGGCCCAAAGCCTTGGGACCCTGCACCCGTGTGGGAGACCTGGAAGAAGTTCCTGGATCCTGGCTTCAGATCAGCACAGCACCGGACGTTGCGCTCACTTGGGGAGTGAATCATCGGACGGAAGACCTCCCTTTCTGTCTCTCCTCTCTGTATATCTGACTTTCCAATAAATAAATAGATACATTTAAAAAAAACAGTATTATATAATTACTTAACAAAGTAATTATAAAATAGAAGAACTGTGCAGCATCACTGGAAAGTTCTGCATTACTTTTACCTGGCAAAATGTAATGACAAGCAATTTTTATTAGGAAAAAAAAGCATAAAAAAGTAAAATGACCAAAGAACTATTTTTGGAAATAATTCCTTCTATATATTTACTACCACCTAATGTTTATAAGGCATTTTGCTAAGTAATTTGAGACACAAGGAGATGAGGAATAAATATCCTTGATCACATAGTTTAAAATATAAAATACATGTCTAACACTAGTTACAAAGAAATAAAGTGCTGTGTGAAAAGTGCCACAGAAACATTATTAGAATCACCTAAATGTCTTTTACAAATTCAAGAGAAAGAAATCAGTTTGCTGATAAGATCATGGGAAGTTTCACTAAGAAAAGAAAACAAACCAAATCTTGACAGATTGAGTAACATGAGTTTTGAGGAATCAAAGAAATTATAAGGCAGAGATGACCTTATAAATAAATATATGGAAATTAAAAGGGAGAGTTCAAAAAACAGTAAAAAAAAATTCAGGTAAAAAAAAATCAGGTAAGATAAATCATCTCAAATTCTTGTGAATTATGCTGCTATAATCTTAGGGATACAGGTTGCTATCTCAAAAGCAGATTTCATTTTATAAAGGAAAGACTGTAATTTTTTAGTTGACCATCAGAGAGAGGGGGAATGAAAGAGATCTCTCCACTGGTCATTCCCCAGATGGACAAAACAATGTCTGGGCTGAAATCAGGGACAAGGAGGAACTCTACCCTAGCCTCCCAGATGGAGCCCCGTACTTGGGCCATCATCCACTGCCTTGCCATGCAGAGAGCTGAATTCAGACATGGGATTCCAGAGCTGCAAGCAGCAGCTTAATTTGCTATGCCACAGTACTAGCTATGGAGGATTTTGATTTCCTTTTCTCCCTCTTCTTTTCATTTTTATTAGAAAGTCAGATTTTACAGAGAGAAAGAGAGAAGAAGATCTTTCATTTGCTGATTCACTCCCTAGAGCTGAGCTGAAGCCAGGAGTCCAGAGCCTCTTCCAGGTATCCCAAGCGGGTGCAGGGTCCCAAGGCTTTGGGACACCCTAAACTGTTTTCCCAAGCCACAAGTAGGGAGTTAGATGGGAAGCAGGGCCACCGGGATATGAACCAGCATCCATATGGGATCCCAAAACATGCAAGGTAAGGACTTTAGCCACTAGGCTACCACGCCAGGCCCAGACTTTGATTTAGAAGCTAAGAAATGAAGATAGTGAAAAAGTCCTTAAGCAGAAGTGGAACATGGCAAAGGAAGACTAATTTTGCACTCAGGCAGCAGATGGGACAGAGGGACTACAGACTGAGCTGTTTAACAGGCTGTTGTTACAAGCCAAGGGTAAATAGTTTGACTTAAGGTGGTGTCTAAAACAATGAAGGCAGCCAGGACACCTATATAAGGGACAGGTAAATGGAAAGATCTCAAAATTCCTGAAGTCAGAGGAATACAGAAGCATAAAGGTTAGAGGACTGAAAACAACAATAGAGCTTTCAAAAATGAATTACTAAGAACAAAAAGATTCCATTTTGGCATTTGGATGAAATGCATGTAGGCAGAGGGAGTAGATAATGAGTGCAATTTTCTATGTTGAATCCGGCTGCTGAAAATCTAGCTTTGTTTCACGCAGAAACAAGGAACTAAATCTTTGCAGAGATTAACCTAGCCACATGGTGGGTATGGGAGTCATTCACAGATGGGCCAGCTGATATCACAGTTATACTGTCATGTAACGTATTTCACAAATCTACTTAAAAGAGAAGAATGAATCAAAACATCAAGTGGACAGTTTACCTCATTTTGGCCATATCTATTAGTATCTTATTTGTTGCCAGAATAGCTGGAGGAACATCCCTTTGATTGGCATGTTTCTGTCTTGCTTCCACCAATTTGCGATATAATACAGTCTGAAAACAAAACAAAACAACAGTTTAAAAGATGCCCCTAGAAAATCCAGGCTTTATTTTCAGACCTTCAGATACTACATTTTTTCTTATGATGAAAAAAAAAAAAAACCAACAAAAAAATGAGCTCCATCTCAGATTCTTAAAGAGCAATTTAAAGGCCACAGAATGGTAAGCACGCACAGGGCAGTGAGCATCCTCACACAAGCCAACCTTCCTGAAAAAGCCTTACCTGAGTCTCCTGCTCCTGGGCTGAAGGAACAGGTTCCGAACAACTGTAAGATTTTCCTGATGACTGCATCATGATGCTAAAATATTTAAAATACATAACAAGCATATTTACTCCTTCTTCTTGTTTACTTTTTATTTCATCATCAAAAATAGGACGCCTTTTAAAGTCAGCACGAGCATTTATTCTTTAAAATACCAGTGAGTCAGTTATGGAAGACAGCCTAGATTTCAAGTGTGTTGAATCAAATGCTACAGTCTTTACAATGGCAAGGTTAAAAGGCCACTTACGCACACAAGGTAAGTGTACTTAAGAATGACTGTTCCCCTCTTCCTTCTCACTCAAAAGCTCTGAAAGAAAATAGTCTTCAAGATATTTTCTAGCACCAATGGTGATAGAAGTTTATGATTCCTGCTGTGATGTCACAGGTTTTTGGTTGGTAGGGAGCATTGCAAGGGACTTAATGAAATTACTCAGAATTTTCTTTTTTTTTTTATTGTTAATAACATTGTATTATGTGATACAGTTTTATAGGCACTGGGATTCCCCCCACCCCTCCCAAAACCAAACAAGTATAAGGCAGAAGTAATTTAGCTTTTGACTTTTTAAAAGGGAGAGAAACATTGAGTTAGCAAATAGCCTCTCATGAATATTGCCAGATGGCAAACTACACGGAAAATCAACTCCTGTAAGAAGCATTTCTCCATGACATAAAAAGTTATGAAAACCAAATTGTGGGCCCAGCGCCATAGTCTAGCAGCTAAAGTCCTTGCCTTGCACACACTGGGATCCCGTATGAGTGCTGATTCTAATCCCAGCAGCCCTGCTTCCCAATCCAGCTCCCTGCTTGTGTCCTGGGAAAGCAGTCAAGGATGGCCCAAAGCCTTGGGACTCTGCACCCATGTGGGAGACCTGGAAGAAGTTCCAGGCTCCTGGCTTCAGATTGGCTCAGCTCCTGCTGCTGTGGCCTCTTGGGGAATGAATTAACACAGAGAAGATTTTCCTGTCTCTCCTCTTCTATGTATATCTGACTTTCCAATAAAAAATACAATAAAATCTTAAAAAAAAAGAAAACCAAACTGTATAGAATAGCTCATATAAAAGATGCCAAATTTAAACATGTTCCTGCTTTTTGAGGACAGGTGGGTAAACACATTAGGAATCAAGAAAAGTTCCTCAATCTTCCTGTTGCCAGAATTCACAATCTTGGAGGGAGCAGGCTATTCTGACTCCTATAAAACTCCCCCGCCTTTCATTTTGCTACTACTCCCTCCCCACAAGGGAATCTCCAGCCGTACCATTGAGTCCCATAGTCACAACACACCCTCTTTTCCTTCAGGTTTTTATAGGTGGGCCGCTCCTCTGCTGAGATTTCCATACAAGCCACCTCGCTAACTTGAGCTCAGCCTCCAAGGATCACTTGTGTGAAGCCCTGCTCTAGCCTCCCCAGTTCGGTGTGGCTTGTGCTCCCTTCCTCAGATGTCCTGCTAGATGACAGCCGCTGGGGGGCACCAGTGCCTACGTCTGATTCTCCACTGAATCCCAACACTACCACAGTCATCAGAACTAAGGAGCAGCCTAGTGAAAACTGACCAAATGTTGTTAACACTTGCTGGAAATGCTGTTTTGCATATTCCCCAAAACTTTTCATTTATCTAAAACATAGTAATCATTCCACCCAACCAAACAAAACTGAGTTGTGAAACTGATTTTAAGGGAGATATTTTCTCAAATCCAAAGCAATGCCCCTTTATGCGAGCAAACCATTATGAAGTGTGTAACAGTCTTAGAGCATTCTGACTTACAAGAGCTAAGTCATGGACTGCTTTAAGAACTAAAAAAGATATTACTCTGAAAGTGGTGATCATTTAACACAGAGCCTGGCAAACTTAAGATGGGTTAACTATCAAATTAATCTCAGGTTAATATCAATACTATCATTTCACAGGTCTACCGTAATAATGTTACTGGAGTCTTATGTTTTAACTTAAGCTTCCTTTCTCCAATGAAATAGCCCAATTATTTGCTAGTCTTTTGTCTTTAGGAAAGAAACAAAAAGAGCTGACAAAATGACCACAGAAAAAATTTAACACTCTACCTCTTTGGAGGAACACTGCTCCCAGAAGAGATTTTATCCGCTGCTTTGTAAGAATACTTCTTCTCCAAGTTATACTGGTTTTAAACACAGAAAGATTCATTTTTAAAAATAAGTTTCTAAAAAGACTTTCAAATATGAAGAAAATACAAAATCTTATAACAATTGTCCTCCCCAACCAAGTCCTCTAATAAATCATCTGAAAATGGCTCCGGAACAATCAATGGTAATACTCTAAAGGCAGCTAGAAGACACACTGTCAGGTCCAGTGTGGTAGCCTAGTGGCTAAAGTCCTCGCCTTGCATGCCCGGAATACCATATGGGTGCCGGTTCTAATCCAGGCAGTCCCACTTTCCATCCAGCTCCCTGCTTGTGACCTGAGAAAGCAGTCAAGGATGGCCCAAAAGCTTGGGACCCTGCACCACTTGGGTGACCCCAGAAGAGGCTCCATGCTCCTGGTTTTGGATTGGCTCAGCTCCAGCCATTGTAGCCGCTTGGGCATCAATCAAAGGATGGATCTTCTCTCTGTCTCTCCTCTGTATATGTGACTTTCCATTATAAAAAAAAAAAGAAAGAAAATATACTCTCAGCATTCCACTTTTCCCAAAACTACAGAAAAGTCAATGATCAGAAGAATGTTCTAAAACACAGTAACGGTTATCTAATGTAAGACAAGAAGTGGTGACCGTGTGCACATGTGCGCATGTGTGTGTCAGAGACAGAATATATGCATGAATAAATCAGGCTGTTTCCTGTCAACTGCAGAAATTATAATATATAAAAATTCCAAGCCAAATGAATTATAAAACAGGCATAAGAGATCTAAAATCAGCTACCTTCTCGCAAATAGTTCTAATTCTTCCATTACCTTCCCCTCCCAGAAATCATGTATTGTATAGTTTAGTCTGCTTATGACTAAATGCCATTAATCTTATACATGTTATTTTTCTTAACTGAAATGGAATTGGAATATAAAATATTAAAACAGGAGGCATATCAATAAAGAATAAGATAAGTAAAAACCACCTCTTTAAAACAAACCTTCTCTGTTGTCTGCTCAGTTGGCACTCGATCAGAGGAATGCTGTTCATGGCCTGAAGACATAGTTTTAGAACTGGAAAACAGTGAAATTAAATTATCTCAAATATTAAGATGCTCTTATCCAATTCATGAAACATTTCTCAGACACACAAAGGCGATCCCATTACCCTTTTAGAACTGATAACTTTTTATGCTGATTTTTTTTCCCGGAAAAGGAAGAAGTGTGAAATACTTAAACATCATCAATAACATGCAAAGAGCCTATAAGGAGGACAACATATGTACACACAAGAAGGAAATACAATTCTTGAGCTGTGATCTCAGTGCTATGTCTGCCCATCAGTGGGAAGGACTGGTCAGGTACTCTCTGCTAACCAGGAGAGCGTTCAGGGATCTTATTCCCACAGCCCCTGGTCTCCAAGCTGACTAAAGTTAAGAACGCAGGGACAAACAGGTAACTCTTTTTACCTATGTGATGCTTGCAAATCAGCATAATGGAAACCATTTATATAGCAACACGACTCCAGAAGTTAAAAAAACAAAACAAACAAAACACTGAGAAAAGAACCTTGGCAGGTGACACGTCCTGGGACACAGCTTTTCAGGGACAGGAAGGACTAGCCTCTGAGGAGATTCTGCCTTGGCATGATCAAGCCAGACTCTGCCCTGTGGGAAGCAAGAAGAACCTGTTCAGATACACTGAGAGGAGTTCAGTCCAAAGCACAGACTTACCTTTTCACATGGCTTACCTTTTCTGTGAGGGTGCAAATATTGATAAATTTGCTGGAGCCAGGAACTTCTACCAAGAATCCCTCATTGATAAGCTGATGGGAAAAAGCCTTCCACCAACTCTCTGTCTGATCCTTGCCAATGCCAAAGAAACGGTGACTGCGGTATTTATCTGCCACACGCTGAGAACTCTGAAATTAGGAATAAAATCAATGTGTAAAGATGCTTAAACAGACCAAGCAAAAACACAAATTTATCTATTGATTCTCTGGATCAATACATTTTAGCTTCAAACATTTGCAAAAGTTTTACGTACATCCTGCTTAGGCTGAACAGTCAACTCATAAATCAATGTCACTAAAACATGGTTTCTTCTCTGTTGTGAACAACTGTGTATTACAAAATTCAGATGCACTTCCCAATGTTTATGGTTGCATATGTGCTTGGAATTCTTAACCTTTATTACTTAGACCTTGGATTAACATATTCAAATGGCATTTGAAAACAGTAACCATCACCATCAGTACAAGACTGGAGCCAGGAGTATTAAAGGCAATGCAACTCAATGGCTAATCACTGGTGAGCCCCATAAAGCCATGCAACCACTAATGGCTTCCAGTGCTGGGCTACTTTTACTATGCTTTTGTTTATCATTCACTGTAACATATATTTAACCATTTATGAGTCATCTGCTTTACTAAGAAATACCAGGGAAAACAAGTGCATGCTAACTAGCTGGTGGTTTTGAAGTAGATTTTTTTATAGTAAAGAAAAAATTCCTCTGGTAGACTCTTTCTCGCCAAAGGTTCTGGGAATCTAATGTACAAGACCCTCCCGAACCTTCATTCACTATACCTTCCCATTCGGTTTGCACTCTCACCCACCGCTTGCATGTGTACAGTAGTAGTAGGGCTCTGTAGCTCATTTTCCTGTTCAAGGTATTCACAGTGAATATAGCATACCGTAATTCAAGGATCATTCTAATCTATATCTACTATAGCTTCTTTTTCTGCAGAATCTGGGAAGTCACAAACACTACTCCCAAACTCACCCTCGCCCAGGATTCTAAATGCAATTTAAGCTCTGCTAATCAGATGAATATTTGTACAACATGCACAGCATGGAGTGACCAAAGGCTACTCCATGACTACTGTCTGCTTGGATAAGCAAGGGTCAGCAGACAGCCCAGCACATATCTACCAGCTGTGTAGGCATCAAAAAACACTCATTTATTGATAGCGATTACAGCAGGCAAGAGGCCTCAGCACAAGCACTGAGGGTGAAACAGCTAAGGGATACATTCCCCTTCCTCTTTTAACCTCTGCCTTCAAACCAATAAATGTCTTAAAAAACAAAAATAACATTGGCTTTCAATGTTTGTAGTTAACAACCCTTTATTAAATCTTAAAAGTGAAAACAGCACCCATGTGGAAGACCCAGAAGAAGCTCCTGGCTCCTGGCTTCAGATCGGCTCAGCTCCAGCCACTGTGGCCACCTGGGGAGTGAAATCAGTGGACAGAAGTTCTTCCTCTCTGTTTCTCCTTCTCTCTGAATGTCTGACTTTCCAATTAAAAAAATCTTTTAAAAAAAGTTTTATTAAAAAGTGTTCCCTGGTTCTAGAGCCATGATAATGTTTCACACGTCAGTAACATGACCAGGAAAAATGTTCCACTTATTTTCCTGGGAGAGCAAATTCATGACTGTGGTTTTGTCTTGTACTCTATAAAATTAGGGTCACTGAATATCTTATCACATATTCACATGAGGCATTTCAGGACTTTAGATGTTCGCACTACTTAAATAGCCACAAACCTCGGTGGCACTTCTGCTACTTAACTTCCAAACAGATGTGCTTTGCAAACTTTTTAACCCACTTACAAACTTCTGGATAGGCTGCATATTAGTTTTATACTAGTTTTTAACTCCTTATATGAGAGGTAAGAATTGTGTGCTACTGAAGTTTTATTTGTTGTACTCACTATCTCTTCAACTAAGACTCCAACAGTTTTCAATTTGTTACACATCATTTTGCCAATCAAAATTGTCTACAAAGGTGCTAAATTTTCCTAAAGTGGTTAAAGGGAACAATTCATTAAATCCTCAAAGGAATTAGAATTACACATTTTACAGTAACATCCCAACAGATCCAAGGTCACTGGGAAGCAAGGGAACACTTGTCTTAGGTTCAGTGAGGTTAGTGTCTGTAAGTTTTCATTAACTGGTACTTTTTAAAAAGTTTCACACTTTCATCTAGCAAGGGTAGTATAAAATTTCACACAGGATCAACTTCTTAATTTGGGGACTCCCAGAAGAGATTGCTGGTATACGCAGTCGGACTTGGTTTTCAAATAATAGCTGAAATCTGATCCCTCTTGTGACCAGTTCAAGTTTGTCTAGGAGCCCACTTAATACCTATTTGTTGATACTGGATATGCTTGGGCTAGACTAAACTAAAAACAGGTAATTTTTATAAACCACATAGTCAAAAACCCAAGTTTCAAAGCTGATAAAAGAAATCTTTAAACATATCATTTAGAGCCTAACCTGTCTTTTGAACTTACATTTGTTTTTTAACAAAAAAATATGGCATAAGGTGTAGCAGCTGAAACCAAGTTCTTTAGGCAACACTTCTATTGAACTGCTAGTCAAGCTGCAATTGAAAAGCAAAATTGGAACCCCATTCAAATCCTAAAGACATCAGCACCTGAAAAGTTAGCCTAGGTGTTACACGCTTCACTGAAAATATTTCACAACTAGTATGATATACTCCTCCCTAAACAAATTAAAAACTTGGAAAAATAAGCATTCATATTAAGCATGTGAGTATTTAACATATTTGTTAAATTACTTGTTAAATTCTGCATAAAAAGGAGATTTCTAATCTCTATTTTACATATTTTTATGAATGTACGCATTCACATAGTAGCCTCTATCTCCATTCTTGATTTACTCAACCCACAGACTAAGTTTCATTTTATGGACTTCTAAATCAAGAATAACACAAACAAAAGGAATACAGAAAAAGCCTGATGATTACAAGGGGCACGTCTTTTTCATATTTGCACCTATAGTTGTTAGCATAATGCTGGTGCACAGAATATTTTTTAAAAAGAGAGCGTTAAATTGAACTATTAATTCACTGGTAAAGCAAAACAATAATAATTTTCTTAGAAGTCCAGGATCCTGAGATAGGAAACAGAAATCAAGGGAAGAGATAATACACTGCCAAGTCATATTACTTAACTTAGACATTTACAAATGAAAACTGAAGTTTTTCTAAGGAATTTAACACTTTCCAAGACACCAAAATATCTAATTTTGTCCAGCAGTCCCTTGACACAGTGAGAGTTAACTTTCCTTAATTATTCTAAGACAGCCCGGCCTAGGGAGTCACCCAAGGGCAATGTGATAACCCACTAGGGTGCCTCCAGACTGAGCTGCCAGAGTGGAGGTGACACACACAGGCTGGTTCTAAGCAATGTTTGCAGTGTTCAACATAAATTTAATATGACTCTGAATTATAATAGCTGCAGTCGGAACAGAGTAAACTTCTGAAAGAAAGTGTAGTATGAGTCACAAGGATATACTCACAGATCCTCGGAGAAATAAAATTGGGACTCCAATTCCAAATCTTTGCCCTAGGATGGACACAGCAGATAACAGCTGGAATGCTTGTGGACCAAAGTCCTGTGAGGTATCATCCGAGTCATCAACAGAATGACAACCTCCCAATCTAAGTACAAACAATGATATAATAAGGACATTTAGATGGCACATGTGCCATTAGAAATAAAAAGACATAGCATAATAATTAGCCAAGTAACAACATCCTGTAACTACTTCAGAAACTACAAATAAAATTCATTAGCACCAAAAGCATGTGGAGACTGTCATACAGGAAAATTAAGCCATGAGGCATATGACATTATGTTGATGATGATTTTTTTTAAGACTTATTTATTTTATTGGAAAGGCAGATGTACAGAGAGGAGGAGAGACAGAGAGGAAGATCTTCCGTCCAATGATTCACTTCCCAAGCAGCTGCAACAGCCAATGCTGTGCAGATCTAAAGCCAGGAGTCAGGAACTTCTTCCGGGTATCCCATGTGAGTGCAGGGTCCCAAGGCTTTGGGCCATCCTCGACTGCTTTCCCAGGCCACAGCCAGGGATCTGGATGGGAAGTGGAGCTACCAGGATTAGAACTGGCGCCCATATGGGATCCTGGCACATTCAAGGCGAGGACCTGAACCATGATGAGGTCATGTTGATGATTCTTAATCCTAGCCACGCTTCATAGGAGCATGTTGGAAGAAGAGGAAAAGCA
This sequence comes from Ochotona curzoniae, assembly GCF_017591425.1. NCBI lineage: Eukaryota > Metazoa > Chordata > Mammalia > Lagomorpha > Ochotonidae > Ochotona > Ochotona curzoniae. The sequence continues at coordinate 7,414,493 of NW_024466605.1, forward strand.
TCAAGCAAGCCAACTCGGAGGATTACAGCTTGGAAGGTACCGCTGAATGGATTCTACAAATGCCAAACTTCCACACTAGTTTATGTTTGGAAAAACAAATTGGTCCCAAAACACTTTAACTTAAAAACAGAAAATTTCCTGTGCAATAAATTGACAATTTAAACTCCAATGGCCATAAAACATAATCAAAGATTGTAAATTTTTCAATTATAGAGACTAGGAAGGCAAATTCTCTAAGTTATCCATTTAGGGACACTTGAAATTATCTGACACAAATGAGAATATTTTAAATACGCTGAGATCAAAAGGATTCCTTAAAGAAAAATCAGGCAATGCAGTTCAGCCACTTAATTGCTTCCCTTAATTATACCCATATTTGGATTAACATAAGAATACATTCACTATCCCAGATATATTAACATGTTGAGGGAAACAGAAATTGCTTAAGGTTATTCTTGTGATCCCATCAATAGTTTGCTTAGCTGATTGGTATTTTTTTAAAGATTTATTTATTTTTATTGGAAAGTCAGATATACAGAGAGGAGGAGAGATAGAGAGGTAGGTCCTCCATCTGATGGTTCACTCCCCAAGTGGTTGCAATGGCCGGAGCTGAGTCAATCCGGAGACAGGAGCCAGGAGCTTCCTCTGGGTCTCCCACGTGGGTGCAGGGACCCAAAGCTTTGGGATTTGCTTTCTCAGGCTACTAGCAGAGAGCTGGATGGGAAGTGGAGCAGCCAGGATACAAACCGGAGCCAAAATGGGATCCTGGCACATGCAAGGCAAGCACTTTAGCTATTAGGCTACTGAGCTGGGCCCCAATGTGAGTTTTGTTAGGATGATGTTATCAAAGATTTGTTCCATTTCATCTAACTTATTGAATTTACATCCACTGAATTGTTCAAAGCGTTCCCTCGTGTCCCTTTCGATGTCTGCGGTCTGTGGTGAATTCTCCCTTCCTTCCTGATACTGTAATCAGCATTTCCGTTCTGTCAGTCTTGCTGGAAGTTTATATCAATTTTATTGACCTTTACATTAAGTGGGTTGCAATATTTTTGTATTTCTCTGTTGTCTCTTTATTGATTATGCTCTTTATTATTTCCTTCTTCCTGTTAGCTCTTGGTTTCTTTTGTCTTTACTTGCTTGTTTCTTACACTCAATGTTTAATTACTGATTTGAAATCTTTCTTCTTTTATAAGTATTTAATGCTATAATCTTCCTTCCATTAATGCATTAGTTCCATCCCATACATAATGTATTTTCATTTCATTCAATTCAAAATATTTCCTGTTTTGCCTTGAGACTTCCTCTACAACCACAGATTATTCAGAAGTATGTTATCTAATTTCCAAGGTTTGGAGGCCTTCATGTTACCTTTCTGCTATTGCTTTCTAATTTTAATTATGTTACATTAAAAAAAATACTTTGTACAAATCTTTAAAATATATAAGGTTATTTGAGCCAGAATATGATCCCTGTTTGTGACTGTTTGATCTACATTAGAAAATAATGTGCACTCTGTTGCTGATGAGGGAGTGTTCAATGAAAGTCATTTGGATGCGAGACGCTGAAAGTCCTGCTCACTCTTTGTACCAATTTACTAATTATTGTCTACCAACTCTATTGACTACTAAATGACAACCACAGTTGCAGATTTCTCCACTTCTCCATTCAGTTCTGTTGGTCTATTTGTAAAGTATGTGCACTATTTACTAAGTATGTACATATAGGATAGTGTCTTCTCAGTTGTGTTGTTAATTTCATATGTCAAGTTGACTAGGCTATGGTGCTCAACAGTTTTGCTAAACACTGACTAGGTATTAGTGCAAAAAAATATCTAGTGAAAGGGCCCAGTATGATAGCCCAGTGGCTAAATCCTCAGTTTGCAAGTGCTGGGATCTCCTATGACTGCTAGTTTGTGTGCTAGCTGCTCCACGTCCCATCCAGTTCCCTGCTTGTGACCTGGGAAAGCAGTGGAGGACGGCCCAAAGCCTTGGGACCCTGCACCCACGTGGGTGACCCAGAAGAAGCTCCTGGCTCCTGGCTTTAGATCAGCTCAGCTCTTACTCTTGTGACCACCTGAGGAGTGAACCAGATGTTTCTCTATACCTTCTCCTGTCTGTATATCTGCCTTTCCATAAAAATAAACAAACCTTTAAAAAAATATGTCGAGTGTATGTGATCAACATTTACAGTCAGTTGATCATAAGTAAAGAGACTCAACAAATAAAACATCAACTTCTACCCAAGTATCCAGCCTGTCAACCTGAGGATTTCGGACTTGCCAGCTCCCATCATTCTGTTAGCCCACTCATTAAAATTAGTCCCCAACTCTTCTTTCCCTTGCTCCATTTTCAGCCCCATTTTATATCATCAGCGGTCCTGTTTGTCTGCAGAACCCAGATGGATACACTGATGAACTGCCTCTTTGGCATCATGTAACATCCTTATTTATCCATGGTAATAGTCTATGCTCTGAGGTCTCTATAGCCTCATCTTAAAATAACAGATCCAACTTGCTTTTGGTCAGGGTTTTTATGATATACGGAACATTTCATTTTTTAAAAATCTACCTATATAATTATACTTGTAGAGAATTTCTTAAAGTCAGCATGTAGGATAGGGTCACTTTTTTATGAGGTCATTTACATGTAATATAAACATCAATAACTTTAGATTTATGTCTACCATTTTATTACTTTATAAATGAAAACATTCTGATATAGTTTGCCTTGTCTTGCACTAAAACAAATGAATTACTTTAAAACACTAGAGTACATCTCATTCAACAAAGATTCAATTAAACATTAAATGAAAATAAATAAATACACACTTCTAGAATGTACACCTGTAAGAACAAACCTTTACCTGGATCTGCAGTTATCACAGCACTTTTCACTTCCCATTATACCAAACGATGCTCTTCGCAGTTGCTTGTCCTCAAAATGAGACAAGATAATCCTATTCGAGAAAAGAACAGAACATGTACACGTTAAATTCACTGCCAGAAATAATGAGGTAAAATCATCATCGATTGATTCACCTGGAACTACATTATTTGACTTCTGTTTACTAGACATAAAGAAGCTTTGCCTTTAAACTCAGTTTACACATAACATAAATTAAATAGTTTCTAAAATATGATAAATTACTTAGCAAAACATTTATCTTAAAAGGGTATCATCCATAAATCCATGTTATTAATGATATAAAATAATACATACTGACGCCTACATCTGCTGGAATGAAGGTATTTTTCCATCTTCGCCAACATCTGTAATTTGTATAATCTAAACTTCTCATCACGTATCTCCATAAGCAGGTGCCTGTCAATTAAAAATATCCATAGGACTATGTAAAGCTGATTTAGCAACTTTGCTACTATTTATTGTCATTCCAAAAACACAGAGGAAATGTTTCAGGGCATTGGTCTAGGCAAAGATATTATAAAAGTGACCCCCCATTCTATGAAGCCAACATCACCTTAATCCCAAAACCGGACAGAGAACCATCAGAGAAGGAAAACTACAGACCTATTTCTCTGATGAACATTGATGCTAAAATTCTCAACAAAATCCTAGCCAATAGAATTCAAAAAATCATCAGACAGATCATTCATCCGGATCAAGTAGGATTCATCCCTGGAATGCAGGGATGGTTCAATATTCGGAAATCCATAAATGTTATAAACCATATCCAAAAACTGCAAAACAAGAACCACATAATAGTTTCAATAGATGCAGAAAAAGCCTTCGACAAAATCCAACACCTCTTCATGCTAAAAACTCTAGCCAAAGTAGGCATAGACGGGAAAATCCACAACATAATCAAAGCAATTTATGAAAAACCCAACGCCAGTATCATACTGAATGGAGAAAAGCTAGAACCCTTCCCACTGCGATCTGGAACAAGACAAGGGTGCCCGCTATCACCACTGCTATTCAACATAGTCCTAGAGGTACTTGCAGAGGCCATAAGACAAGAAAAAGAAATCAAAGGCATACGTATAGGAAACGAAGAAGTCAAGCTTTCACTATATGCAGATGACATAATCCTATACATAGAAAAACCAGGAGACTCAATACAGAAGCTGCTAGAACTTATACGAGAGTTTGGCAGAGTGGCGGGGTACAAAATTAACGAACGAAAATCAACAGCCATAGTGTACGCAAATAACACCAAGATGGAAGAAAATCTAACCAACAGGATACCATTCAAAATAGCTGAGAGAAGTATGAAGTATTTGGGAATAAATCTAACCAAAAGCGTAGGAGACCTATTCGAAGAAAACTACAAACTATTTAAAAAGGAAATTGAACAAAACCTCAAAAGATGGAACAACATCCCGTGCTCCTGGATAGGCAAAATCAATATCATTAAAATGTCTATACTGCCACAAGCAATATACATTTTCAATGCAATTCCAATCAAATTGCCCAAAACATTCTTCACGGAACTGGATACAATGATTCAAAAGTTCATCTGGAAACACAAAAAACCACGAATAGCTAGAACCATCCTGAAAAATAAGAAGTTAGCAGGGGGAATCACAATCCCGGACCTCTGGACATACTATAGAGCAGTGGTTATCAAAACAGCCTGGTACTGGCACAAAGACAGAAAGGAAGATCAATGGAATAGAATAGAAGCTCCAAAAGGGAACCCACACAAATACAACCAATTAATCTTTGACAAAAAGACCAATGACAACTCAAGCAAGTGGGAAGGCCTCTTTAGTAAATGTTGTTGGGACAACTGGCTGATAGCCTGTAGAAACAAAAAGATAGACCCACATCTATCACCATACACCAAGATCCAATCTACATGGATAAAAGACCTAAACCTACATCCAGAAACCTTCAAACTCTTGCAAGAAAATGTAGGAAATACCCTGCAACACCTAGGAGTAGGTCCCAACTTTCTAAGAAGGACACCAAAAGCAATAGCAGTTGAGAACAGAATAAACAAATGGGACCTCATCAAACTAAGAAGCTTCTGTACAGCAAGGGAAACAATCAACAAAGTAAAAAAGCAACCCACAGAGTGGGAGAAGATCTTTGCACACGATATAGGCGATAGGGGGCTAATTTCCAGGATATACAAAGAACTTCAAAACAACCAAAAAACCAAAACGAACAAGCCACTCAAGAAATGGGCACGGGAAATGGGCAAACATTTCACAAAGGAACAAATCCAAATGGCAAACAAACATATGAAAAAATGTTCCAGCTCCCTAGCAATAAGGGAAATCCAAATTAAAACATCGATGAGGTACCACCTAACACCAGCAAGATTGGCCCACATAAACAAGAACACCAACAACGCCTGCTGGCGAGGATGCGGGGAAAAGGGAACCCTACTCCACTGCTGGTGGAGCTGCAAATTGGTACAGCCTCTATGGAAATCAGTCTGGAGAACACTCAAACAACTCAAAATCTGCATACCATATGACCCAGCAATAGCACTCCTAGGAATATATCCAAAACACCTGTTTTACGACAAACCAACATGCATCCCTATGTTCATTGCAGCACAATCAGTAATTGCAAAAACATGGAAGCAACCAAAATGCCCATCAGCAGAAGATTGGATAAGAAAGCTTTGGTTCATCTACTCCATGGAATACTACTCAGCTATTAAAAAAAACAAAATGCAGTTCTTTGTGGCTAAATGGGCACAACTGGAAACTATAATGCTAAGGGAAATGAGTGAATCCCAAAAGATTAGATACCACATGTTTGCCTTGATTTAATGTGTAATTTTTGTTTGGTTGTTTGTTATTTTTTGAACCTGTCATTGATACTGTCTCAACCCAGATGTCTCGAAGAATGGAACTTGCATTATTTTTAACATATTGTTTACCCAATACTATGTCAATTAATTCCATAATGTTGTATAATGATACTGAGGCCTTGTTGGGGCTTTTAACTGACCGGATCTTTACTCTGTTAGACCTATCTTCAGACCATAGAAGGTCTCCCCAAGAGGCCACTGAACTTATCTGGACAATAGGACACGGAACTTTATGCTAGGCATGTGTTTGCAAGCAATGAATCTCAACTGAACTTGATCTATGGTTATGCAACAAGGTGGAGGAATCCACCATGGGGGGAGGGGTGTGGGAGGGGTGGGGGGAATCCCCAGCGCCTATGGAGCTGTACTACATAATACAATGTAAGCAACAATAATAATATAAAAAAAAAAGTGACCCCCAAAACAAATAACAAAAGCAAAAATTGACAAACAATATTATATCAAACTAAAAATTCAATATTAGCAAAGATAACAATTGATTTTACAGACAACCTACAGAATGGAAAAAAAGTCTGAAACCATGTACCCAATAAGGAATTAAAAACCAGAGAACATAAGAACTCAAACAACTCAATAGTTGTTTTTTTTTTAAGTCTGGTTTTCAAGTGAGCAAATTAGGCTGACATGGCATAGTGAACTAGGCTATCATCTTTAATGTTGGCTTCCCATATCAGAGCACCAGTTAGAAGCACAGCTGCTACGCTTTTGATAAAGTTCCAGCTAATGCATCTAGGAAGGCACTGGAGAATGGCATAAGTACTTAGGCCCCTGTCACCACTATGAGAGACCTGAATGAAGCTCCAGGATCCTAGATGACTCCCAGCCATCGTGGCCATTTCAGAAGTGAGCTAACAAACAGATCAATCTCTCTCTACATGCCCTGCAGGCCCCACCCCATGTCACTCTCTCCTTCAAATAAATAAATAAATAAGATTTAATAAATAGTAAGATGGACAAATGACATGAACAGATATTTCTTAAAAGGGGATATGCAAATGTCAACAAGTACATGAAAAACATTCAGCATCACTAATCATCAGGGAAGTGCAAATCCAAAGCAGAATGAGAGATACCATCTCACTCCAGTTAGGACAATTACTATCAAAAAGAGGAACAGTATCAAATGGAAATGAAGATGTGGAGAAATAAGAATTCTCATACACTATTGGTGAAGATGTAAACCAGTTCAAATGTTGCAGGAGACAGTGCAGACGTTCCTTTAAAGCACTACTATACAGTGACCCGCAATCCCACTGTTGAGTACGTATCCGAAAGAACCAAAGTATGTCAGACACATCTTCTCTCGTGTATTTATTGAAGCACTATTCACAAGAGCCAAGGAATGGAATCAATCTAGATTTCTATCAATGGTTAGGATAAAAAAATGTGTTATACATATAAAATAGAACATTACACGGCTACAAAAAGAAATTCTGTCACTTGCGGCATTATGAGTGAAACCACAGGACATATGTTGAGTGAAGTGAGTTAGAAAAAGAAAAAGATCTCATTTTTATGTGGAAGCTAAAATGTTGATCCCAAAGACGAGAATGAGATCATGGTCATCAGAGGTTGGAAAAGAACAAAGGAAGGAAAGATGGACCAAAATGGTTATTGACAGGTTAAAGCGAGCTGAATAACTGTGACTGTCAGCAATTAACTGCATGCTTCCAAACAGGTAATAGAGACCATTCGGCACAAGGAGATGATAGATGTTTGAGGTGATTCACAAGTTATTCTGATGGGATCATGACACACTGTATGTAACTATTAAATGTCATACTGTATCATAAGATACGTACAATTATTGTATTTCAACTTAAGATAATATGCTTTAAAAAACTAAATTTAAAAAAGTTACTTCTGTCACTCAGACACATCTCTCATATTCCTTGTGAATCAATGTTACCCACAAGAGATAAGGAAATTTTTTTTGTTTTGAAAATTACTTTTGAAAGAATCCTACTTATGCTCAGAAATCAGTTCTTTAACTGCCTTTAAAAAGTTATGATGAACCCTAAAGTTCTCAAAAATGTTGATTTATGACATAAAACTGAATTGATCAAACTGTTAAATAAAACTAAAAATGTTTATTCATTTTTTAAGAAGTCAATGCTGTTATAACTCATCCTGACTCTGTTCATTTCCCATCTTCTGTGAAGAAATCCCATGAATACCAAATACCAGATGATGACAATCTCCTAAATGGCCTTGTACCTTTCAAGAATAAGTAAAAGTCTAGACTGAATAGGTGTCAGGTATTTCAAAAGCACACAATGATTTACTGGTAATATCCAAGTGATAATACTTATCCTCAGCAAGATGGACCTCGCCCACTAACACACTGACTATCTAGCTTTCTGACTGAGCAAAATAAATCTGTACAACTCTGAAGTTCTGGAAAAGCAAAGTGCACAAATGATCAGTTACTTTAAAAGCTTTCTTGTATTTTGATACCACCAATCACCAGGCTTTTCCAGATCATCACCTGACTCCAACCACCGTCTGGTTCTACTGCTGACTCTAGTTCCTAGATCAAGTATAATCACAGTAGGGGCCCACATAACTGGCTAATCCTCCGCCTTGCAGTGCCAGCATCACATATGGGCATGGAACTACATTTAATCCCATCCATGTCAATAACAAATTTGAGAAAATAAAATAGTAAATCTCTAATAGCAAATCAAATTAATACTTATTCTTCTTGTGGGACTATAAAAATAATTAAAATGCACTATTCCACAGCATATATACAATTCAAAAGCTTCTTGAAATGTCTGAAAACAATGTCTTTAACAGGACTCAGTTGGAGCCAGTGAAAGATTTATGGAGGTAATACTGTTTTGTAAATTATTCCATTGAAAGAAAATATTTGAAGAGTTATTTGGTTGGGCATGTAAGACAATACAACAAGTAAGTATAGGCATTGGGACATTGCTTATGACATGGCTTCACCAATAACAAATACTTACATAATTACTGCATGATGATTGGACAGTCTCTGAGTCTCAAAATTGGAACTGAAATTTTGAATTACAGTGATCTTCAAAGCTGAGACCTAGAGATTCTCACTTATTCTTGGCCGTTTCGTTGAGGTTTTTTTTTTTTTTTGGTTTGTTTGTTTGTTTTTCCCTAGATGAGATGTTACTACAATCACACAAATCCATCCTCAATCCTTACTCAGTTTATTTTTCACTGAATGATTGAAGTCTAATTTCCCTTAGGACAGGTCAGAGCAATCTGATACTATTTGATTGCTAATTACTAGTATTTCCTATTAAATCTAAATGATATAACTATTTAAAATATCTTTTAAGACCCAGATAAATAGAAACTATATTGATGAGCCCAAAAAAACACAATATAAAATATAAGCTGCTGATGTCCTTAGTACCTTTTACAACTGTGAATTAAATCATAACTGGGATGAATCAACTTATGTTTGATGTATTCCAATTTTAACAGTAGATACGCAACTGTATTCTATCCAATCAGTTTAAATTGATATTAACATTGGTGTCAAAAGAAAAAAGAGGATTATTCTGCACAAGGGGATGATTTCATTTTGTCTATATTACAAAAGCTACTTCTACTTCAACAAGGAAGAGTTCAAAAATACATATCAAATGTTTTTGCCAATTATATAAATCTCCCTTTTTTTTTTTTGCCAATTTCAACTTAACTCTCACTTCCTTAAAAAGGTATTACCAGACCATATATACTCAGTAAACACAACATATCATTACACACTCTCACTACTGAATGAGACAATACAACAAGTATTGTTGTATTGTATCTTCATAGAAGTTAACACAATTGTAATTTCTTTCACAGCAGTAAAATTCAAACATATCTACAGGATCTTCTTAGAGTCCTCTGTTTGTTTCTTACTTTAAATGCACTCACAAATCACTTGAAATTTTGGACACTGACTTGAACACCTTCTTAGAAGGGAATATGTAAGTTGGAAGCAATAAACGTTTTTACCTATTCAAGTTCATGTCTCCCGCGGCCCACAGTAGGTGACAAGAACTCTGAAGTCCATCCCGGCCAGCTCTACCAATTTCCTGGTAATAGGATTCCATTTCCTTGGGAGTACCGTAATGAATGACTTTGCGAATATCAGCTTTATTAATGCCCATTCCAAAAGCAATGGTAGCTATGACACACTGAAAATGAAAAGCACCAATTTGGGATACATATTTAGTGGAACCAAAACCTTATATTAATACCCCCTAGCAAGAACACCTTGGTCATTAACTAGTTAAAGTAAATTGGATTGAACATAATTTCCATCAATTGCAGGTTAAAAAAAATTACCATCCAATTTACAGATTTAGGATTGTTGATCACAAACTGGGACTTACGTTCTCTTTGTACAAAAATTTTAAAAGTAGCAAATATGTGCTGGCACAATGGCACAGCACATTAATCTTCCACTTGCAGTCCTGCCATCCCATATGGGCACTGGTTCAAGTCCTGGTTGTTTCCACTACTGATCTAGCTTTGGGCTGATGTGCTTAGAAAAGTAGTGGAGAAAGCAGAGCAGAAACAAAATGGCAGAATGAGGTAAGGACATGTTTAAACAGACAGAGAATCATTAGCCAAAGTGAAGCAGAGGTTGTGGTCCTAGGAAATAGGAGAGGATAGGCCAACAGCAGAGGAACACCTGGAGAACCATGGATATGAGGAAGCAGCAGAGCTGTGTTGCAGTGACCAGATACCTCTTTGGTGGTTGGCGGTCAGCTACCGGAGCTCCAGGTAAAAAGGCAAGTTGAACAGGAGCTCAGGAAGTGAATCCAGGCTTAGACCTGCCCATCCCACTGATTTGCCTGACTTGACCATGAGAAGCAGAGTGGCAGAGCCCAAGCAGGCAGGTGCAGGAGCAGGGTGAGCTTCACAGCTCAGACCCCTCACCAGTGCCACATGGGACACCATTTTATGTACTGAGCAAAACTGTGGGGCTGGAGGGACAACAGAGAGCTGTATATGCCCTGAGCCAAGAGCAAGCTCATTTTTGGCTCAATGCATTCACTGTACTGGTCCCATGGGGAAAACAGTAATACAGGCTCCACTCAAAATAGGTCCAGGTGGCCTCCACACCTAATGGACAGTATGCCCAGACTTCCACCAGTGCCACATCAGGCATCATTCTATGTACTATGGAAAAGCCTGTGAGGCTGAAAGAACAACAACAAGTAGCACAGGTGCTGAACTGAGAGAAAACACATTTCCAGCTCAACACAGTACACTGGTCTCACAGTGAAAACAGTACAGGATCCACCCAAAATGGGCCCAGGTGGCTCTCAGATCCAACAATCAGCAGATTCCAGCAAGTAAAATACCATTGGCAAATCAGCGATTTAGGACAGCTGGCACATCCCTAATGCTGGGCACTGCTCAAGTTGGGAGTGGAGAAAGGCTATGCAGGCAAAAGTACAGTCACAGCAAAGGAACATAGGTGGTACAAAGCGGTGAGACTAGAGCCGGGGCTGTGGAGACCACAGTGAAAATCTAGCACAAGAGCCCAGGACTAAACTCACTGGAGGGAGTGTAGCACACAAGTGACTGCAAATGAAGAACTGGGTACCAAATGCAATCAATAAAATCGACCTGTAGATCAGCTTAGAAACTGGCCTTAAGGAGAGGAATCTGCTAACCAGAATAGCAACGACCAAAAGCAAAAGAAGAGACAGAGGCACAATGAATATTACTGATGCCTCCCCAACAAAGAAACAAAAGCATTTGTGAACCTCAGAGTCAAAGAAATGGTGGATAAAGAATTTTTAAAATGTGGTACAAAGCTTTGTAACAACACGAAGCACACACAGGAGTTAAATGAATTTAAGGAATATAACAACACAGGAGATAACAACTCAAACAAAATCAAGCCAAATTATTAGAAATGAAAGATATAATGCAGCAAATGAAAAATTCAGTGAAAAGCTTCAATAATAGAATGAGCAAGGCAGAAGAATCTCAGAATTGGAAGACATTTCTTTCAACAATGCAGAAAAATTAAAAAATCTGGAAGAGAAACTCAGTCAAGCTAAGAAAAGTATACAAGAATCAAGGGACACTGTTAAAAAGCTGAATGTAAGAGTTATGGGAGCTCCAGAAGGCACAGAAAGAGAAGTTGGGTTTAAAATGTATTCAATGAAATGATAAAGAAAAAGTTCCCCAATTTGAAGAATTAGGGAATAGAATACAGGAAGGGCACAGAACTCACAACAGAGTTGACCAAAAGAGATATTTGCCACAATGACATGATAATCAAGCTCTCTTCAACTGAACAAAGGGAAATATCCTTAAATATGCACATGAAAAAAATCAATTAACATATAGAGGAACCCCAATTAGACTCACTGCTGACTTCTCACAGGAAAGTCTACAGACCAGAAGAAAATGGAGCGATATATTCCAGATTCTAACAGCAAAAAACTGTCATCCAAAAATTACTTAGAATCAAAGCTTTCCTTTGTCTTTGAAAATGAAATGAAATTCTTCCACAGCAAAATAAAGCTCAAAAAAATTGCCTCTTCCAGACCTACCGTATAAATGAGAATTAAAAGATGTTCTCTTGACGGAGAAAAGGAACAGCACTCACCAAAACCAAAGGAGAACGTGGAGAACATCCAAATAAAACAACAGAAGAAGACTAAATTAAACAGTGAACAACCCATTGCTAAAATGACAGGACTAAATTACTACCTATCAATATTAACCCTCAATGTAAATGGATTAAACTCATCAACCAAACGTCATACATTAGCACACTGGATCCAAACACAAAACCCATCTATCTGTTGCCTACAGGAGACACATCTCACCAACAAAGATATGCAGAAACTGAAAGTGAAAGGATGGAAAAAGATATTCCAGGCTAATGGAAAACAAAAATGAGCTGGTGTAGCCATTAAAAATTAAATATTAAAAGAGATGAACAAGAACACCACATAATGATCAAAGGATTCCACTCAGCAGGAGATCCCCTTACTAGTTTCATTTCTAATTTTACTTGGTTTTCCTCTCTTCCTTTTGTTTGCTAGTCTAGCTAAAAACTTGTTCTGTTCATCTTAACAAATTGCTCGTTACAATTTGTAGTTTTTTAGTTTCAATTCCATTTATTTTTGCTGTGATTTTTATCTTTTCTTGCTTTCTTTTCATCTTTTTAAATAAGTCCTTGAGATACATTATTAGATCTTTTTTTTTTAGATATTTTGATGCTAAGCCCCTGATGTTATAAATGCCCCTGAAAAATAACCTGGCTTTGGATTGGCTCAGCTCCAGCTATTGCAGCCACTTTAGGAGTGAACTACAGACAGAAAATCTTTCTCTCCTACTCTCTGTAAATCTGTCTTTCCAATAAAAATAAATGAATATTAAAGAAAAAAGAAGCTCCTTGCTCTAAGTTTCAGATCAGATCAGCTCCAGCTACTGTGGCTGTTTGAGAAGTGAACTAGAGAATGGAAGTTTCTCTCTGTCTCACTCTCTTTCTCTGTAGCTCTGACTTCCCAAGCAAAATAAATAAATCTTAAACGAAAAAAAGTGCATAGAGTGGTTCCTACAAATACTTACAGATGACTTATCAAAGTGGCTCTTCTAATACATTAAATAAAACTTACATATAATTATGAGGCTTCCAGTATCCTTATCTAATGGCATCTCAGCATTTTCTAAGACTATTCTTCCTGTATCTATTATGTATGAATATAATGAGATAAGTTACATGACTTAAATAAGTGTGGAGGGAAAAATTGGTGGTAAGCATATAGAAAACAAAAAAAAAAAATGGAAAAAAGCAAAAAGTCTTGCTAATGAGATCAGAAAGAAAAATAACTATGATATACCACACTGACTAGAGATAAAAAGTACTTACAAAGTAATAAGCATATAAATTCTATATATTGATCTAACCAATATGCTATCTAACTGCGATATGGGGAGGAAAGGAAGTAAAGAAACCATATAGAGAAAAGAAAAGTAACACTTGTACTTTCATCTTCCTAACTGGAGAGTCCACAGACAAATCCTAAAACTAACAAACAGACAAAAGATCAAGTAAGAGAGCATAAGCAAATTATGGCAAAGTATGATGGTAAGCAACAGATGACTTAGCTACAAGAACCACGCTTGGGAAACAGGTGGGGAAGGCACAGAGGGCTGAAGCCTTTTATTGTAAACAACAGAATGGTTTTTAAGTTTACCTGATAAAAATTGAAGTGCCCACTTATGAAGCAAAACAAGAAGGTATGTGCTAAAAAGGATCAGAATGTACAAAGTAAGAAAGGAGAAGGAAGAGGGGGAAAGGTAGGAGGAAAAGCAATTAATATTTTCCAATAGAATAATTCAAGCAAATTTTGTAAATTCTCACTTCCCCTTTCTCCCTCTCCAGCCTCCCGCTCCCACTCTATTTTCTTCCATATTATTATAGTAGTGTAGGACAGACACTAATTCTAATATTTTTATATTCCATACTGCTGCTAGTTACAGGGTTACAACTTAAGATCCTGGGCCCCTGTCACCAGTTTCAGATTCCTGTTCCAGCCCTAGCTTTTATGCGCACTGAAGAGAGAACCCAAAGAAACATCTCTATCAATCTCTCTCTGTGCCTCTCTCTGACTTCCAAATATAAATTGTTACTGATGTAATGTTGGGGCTTTCAATTGATAGGGATGATACTCTTTCGGCTGTACCTTCAGACCAGAAACTGTCTCCCCATGAAACTGATGAACTTATCTGCACAATAAGATGCTGGACTCTATGTTTTGTAGATGCTTGCAAGGAAAAAAAATCTCAACTGAATTTGATCTGTGGTGATGAAACAAGATGGAAGAATCCACCATGGGGGGGGTGGAGCGGGCTTTGGGGAGGGGAGGGGGGAATCCAAGTGCCTGTAAAACTGTGTCTCATGATGCAATGTAATAAAAAAAAAAGTAAAAAAAAATTTACTATGTTTTCAGACAGTTGTACACTACAGCATGACTATACACAGGTGAATATTACAGGCAGTACACACAAACCACACTGATCGGAACAACATGGACTTATGCTTGGTAACACCTATGTAGCACAGGGAGGGCTGGACAGTGAGGAATACGCCAGAGCCCAAGTTAAATTCATCTTACTGTGACAGGAGGACTACTGCACAGGCTTACCATGACAGAGTGAATACATGTCAACAATACTCATATAACCCAGTTTAAATCGTTCCAGACACTCTAGGACACCTGCTGAACCAGGCCATCCTTCACAGGATTCTGAGCTGAACTTACACATCAACTTCCCTTCTTCACTTTTTCTCCTTCAGAGCAACCCTCCTTGGTGTGCCATCTAACATTCCTAACATACCCTTTAACTTGCTCAAAGACTCGGAATAGTCTATCCCAGCACTTTCCAGACTGTTCCATAGCCTGGATTATTTTAGAGATTGAAAAGCTCTCAGATTCCCTTTATACTCATGTCAACTAAAACTACAATTACTCTACTTATATTTTTTCTAATATATACAATTTCATTAAAATTAAAAATGTTCAGGCTAGAGTCAGGCATCTTGGCAAGCAGGTGCATTTCCTGGCGCTGGCTCCTAGATGCAGCTTCTTGCAGACCTGGGAAACAGCAGTGACGGCTCAAGCAACTGGACTCCACCCACCCACGCGGAAGACCTCAATCGTGTTCCCGCATCCCAGCTTTGCCCAGGTCCAGATCCAGCTGCTGCAGACATTCAGAGAGTGAACCAGAGAATGGGAATTTTTTCTTTCTTCTGGTCTTACAAATAACAATAATTAAAAAAAAATTCCAAGGCTAAAGTAATCATATGGGACAATGATTGCATCTAATTGCATCTTCCTGGACAAGGGCTACCATTTATACTAGTCTGGGACAGTTGATTTACATACATCTCTCTCGCACTACACACTACACACTTTGTACTTGACACAAAGACATTACTCAATAAAGACTTGGCAAATAAATATTTAAGAAAGGTATTTCTACCATGGGGGAAGGCAGTAACGATGATCAAGCCTCACACCTGAATTTCGTCTCTCATGAAACTATGGTGAACTTCTTTCCTCTTTTTATTGCTCATGCCTGCATGGTATGTTTCACAGGCTATATTCAGTTTCTGAAGCTCAGTTGTGACTTGTTCTGTCATTTTCCTGGAAGGACAGTAGATGATGGTTGGACCTTCAAATTCCCAGTCACAACTACAGAAAAAAAAAAAAAAGAATGAAATTACACACACATGTATTAGACATACACTTCAGATCAGTTTATTAAATTTACCCTTTTTACTCTCTAATGGTAAGACTAAAAGGGGAAAGTGTGTGTGCATATATATTTATACCCATATCAGGTTTAAGCTCTGGCTGTGCTCCAGATTCCAGCTTACAGCTTCCTGGGAATGCAGAACCCGGGAGGCAACCTGGGCCTGTGGGTCTCTGCCATTCACGTGGCAGACCCAGACAGAGGTCCAGCCTGCTGACTTCAGCTTGGTGCAGCCCCTGCTGCCACAGGCATTTGGCAAATGAATCAAGGGATGAAGACTCAATCTGAGCATCCCTGTCATTTGGCTTTTCAAATAAGTAAAACTACATAACTAAGCCTTTTAACACATATATCCTAAGATGTAGTAATAGACATTTTTTCTGATTGTATTCCCTAAAACAAGAATTGATTTTGTCAATAATTCCATAATTCTGTTAACTGTTATGTTCAATACTATGTACTGTCTTTGTCTTAAAAATCTGCAGCTGACGTTTTTCAGTTTAAGACTGAGAATTTGCGTGATTTAGCATCTACTGATGGTAAATTATTATTATGAGAACACTTACTAAAACTAAGTTTTGTTGGAAAAAAAGACAAGATCTATTGTGTAGTTCTGAGAGAGCTTCAGGTATGGCATCTAGATAAACTGAACTGTGCTCTTTATTCATAGAAATCTGAGACAATAAATCGATAAATGTAGTTAAAAAAAAAAAAGAATTAATGTTTGTCTTCAAAAACAGACCTCTTCAGGTCTGGCGCTGTAGCCTACCAGCTAAAGCCCTTGTCTTGCACACACCAGGATCCCATATGGGCGTCAGCTCTAATCCCAGCAGCTCCACTTCCCATCCAGCTGCCTGTTTGTGGCCCAGAAAAGCAGTCGGGAAAGCTTTGGGACCCTGCACCCACGTGGGAGACCTGGAAGAGGCTCCAGGCTCCTTACTTTGGATCAGCTTAGCTCTGGCTGTTGAGGCCGCCTGGGGAGTGAATCATCAGACGGAAGATATTCCTCTCTGTTTCTCCTCTTCTCTGTTTATCTGACATTCCAATAAAGCTTAAAAAAAAAAAACTTAAAAAGCATAGACCTTTTTGGGTCCAGTGGCGTGGCCTAGCAGCTAAAGTCCTCGCATTGAATGCGCTGGGATCCCATATGGGTGCCAGTTCTAATCCTGGCAGCTTCACTTCCCATCCAGCTCCCTGCTTGTGGCCTGGGAAAGCAGTTGAAGTCAGCCCAAAGCTTTGGGACCCTGCACCCATGTGGGATACCCAGAAGAAGTTCCTGGTTCCCAGCTTCGGATCGGTATAGCATCGGCCATTGCACTCACTTGGGGAGTGAATCAACAGATGGAAGACCTTCCTCTCTGTCTCTCCTCCTCTCTGTATATCTGACTTTCTGACTTTCCAATAAATAAAGAAATCTTTAAAAAAAAAAAATAGACCTTTTTCTCAGTCATCAAATTGATTACACTGACATCACATCTGACTTGAACCACAGCTGGACACAATTTGAAATATGCTCACAAGCACTAGAAGGAAATAGTAAAAAAAAAAAAAAAGTGTTTTATATATGTGTGTGTGTGTGTGTGTGTGTGTGTGTGTGTGTGTGTGTGAGAGAGAGAGAGAGAGAGAGAGAGAATAATTAAAATACCTTTCCTAAAAAGAAGACAGTTTCAAATTCTTCAATCTTTAAATCCTTACCTGGTCTTTTGCACAAGAAACTGCTTTAGGTCCTGAAGGATATTCCCTGTTTTTTGCCCAACTTCTAAATACAGGTTTGGTCGATCAAAACTCGTACAGGTAATCTGAGGATTGTTCAGTCTTAAGCAACGTACAATGTCTTCCCGGACTGAAGAACTTGCAGTAGCAGTAAGTGCAACAATTGGAACCTAAATGTAGTAACAATGATTTTGTCAAAAGGAGAGGGCTCATTAATCCCCAACACTGCTAAGACAATTACAAGAGGTAATGCCAAAAAATCCAACTTTAAAATCATCCTTTTTAAAGGAAGGAAAAAAACCTTCCTACTTACTTGTTTCTCAGTCTTCTGAATAACATGTTTACCTTCTAAAGATAATGAAGACCATAAATCATTTAGATAAAACACTAACTGCACAGGGTTTCCAAATCCAATTTATGTTGTTATTGAATTAGTCTATTTGTTGACTATTTACCTCTCTGATTATTACTTTTAGCATTCATTACCTTTGCAATTGATATAAGTGGGGGTACACTATGCTTTATTTCTGATTAATAAAAATTTGCAAATTATGAATCTGCTTATGCACTAAAATTCCAACTACATAAAGCAATGTGTCTTTAAGTCTCCTTTTTGGAACATATTAGTTTGAAGCTTCGCAGATCTAAAAGCAAAGCCCCCCAGTTAGCTAGGTAACTAACTGCTCATCTTACTAGGTTAATCAGTGGTATACTATATATAAGAAATATATGTATAATTGAAAATGAATTATTAATTTATTCCATGAGTAACCAAAGCATGTTCTATTTCTGGTCTCTGAAGGAATTCCAAACTGGATTAACAAACAAAGCAAGAGGCACAGCAGGTACCAGGAAAAACATGAATATGCAATTTTTGGAAATTTCAAGGCAGCTGACAATTTAACTCCCATAAAACTAGATTTAATATTTTTTTTACCTTTTTAAATAGGGAGCTATGCTCAATTATACCATTATTTCATAACCAAGAGGAAAAAGGGACTATCCCACAGTCCTTAAATTATCAGATGTTCTATGTCCAGTAACATGATTTTCCCTTTTCTTAATAAATTCATTTTGTTGTTGATGATGCTTACATAGTTGAGAGGGATGCATGCCCATGTGGACCACCAATTAGGGTGGGGAGGGTACAGAAATGGGGAAAAGTAGATGAGACAACTGCCTTCAATCTACTTTTTTCTTCTGATATCTGGGGAAAGTGGAAAGAGAAAAGGAGAGGGCTGCTCCCAGCAACCCAACTGCATTAGTACCCAGGAATGAGGGACGGCCATCCGTTGTCATCCCCGGGTCCCCGATGTGGAGCATGTTCCAAGGATCCTGCATAAGTGGCTCTGATAGTTCTGAGATGCTGGTGGTTTTGCTGCTCCAAGGTTAAGGAAATCCTTTCAAAGTCTATTTACCTACATAGTGTACTTTAGAGTTTCCCTTTGCTCAGATACTTGTTCAGGAGGGCTGTCTAATTTGTTCTGCACTCCATGGTACTAGACATCCTTTGCAGGCCTCAATGAACTGATTGTCATGTCCCCCTTGAGCATCTGGGCATGCCATCCACTACACAGGCCTCAGCAACCGTAGAGACCCAGTTCTGACATATGCATTTCACAGTTAGCCCACAGGTCCTCCACTGGATTTTCACCTCCAGTGATCCAGTTTGGGGCTAGAGTGTAGGGGAGGAAATTTTGCCATAGGTGAACCCAGAACTGGCTCTGTATGTGCCAACCAGTGTGGAGTTCAGGTTAGCCCATCACACAAATCAACTTACACACACACTAGTAGTTGCAGTTACCAGGTCAGTTTTGTCCCCAGCTCCATCTCATATACACACCAGTGCATGATGCAGCTCATACTAACCCTGCCCACCACACACTCTGCCCTCATATAAACCAGCAGCAACTGCAGTCTAGCCAGAGTGACCCCTGATAGCCTCCACCAAGCCCACCACTAGCCCTGGATCCTATACATGGTGGTATGTGTACAGCAGACTGGTCCAGTCTGTCCTACATCCCATTCAGCTCTAGTACACACCAATGAGAACTGGAGACTAGCTCAACCCAAATGACTCAACCATTCAGCCAGGCCTGCCCCCAGCCCTGGCTCTCATGCTCACCAGTGGGAGTTGCAACCCATCAGAGAGGTACCCACAGTTTTCCTACTGGGCCTACTCCCAGCCCCAAAGCTTGCACTTTCCAGGTGGTTCTATGAACTAGTCTGACAGGACTTTCTCCCAGTCCTAGAACTTGTCAGTTGATGCTGTGGCAAAGCCCAACCAACCTGCATTTACTCTGGATCATGGATGCACCACTGAATAGGGTCACTTAGCCCAGTCTGGCTCTTCTCCTAATCCAGTTCACATGCAGGCCAAGCCGGGGTGGGCCTGGTCCAAGTTCTCATTCTCACCAGCAGGAGCAATGGCCCACCAAGGGCCCTGCTGTGCTTGCCCCTGATCATGGGTCTTTCATGTGCTGATGGAAGCTGTAGCCCAGACTGTCATGGCTTGCCTCCCCTCGGAATCCAGCTGTGGATGCTGCAGCCTGGCTCATCCTGGCCTGCCCTCAGTTTCAGCTCATGCTGGCAGGCCCAGGGTCCAGCTACGCCCCAAGTCTGGTCCTAATGTGAATTCGTTAGTGTTGCGGTCCCATCCAGCTCATTCTGCACCCTGTCCTAATTCTCAGATCTGCCAGTGTTGCTATGAGCTGATCCAGTCTGGCCCACCCCCATACCTGACCCACATATGTGTCGGCTGCTACTGTAACCTGACTTGGTTACAGTTGCTCCCAATCTTGGCTCTTGAGCTCACCTGGAGAAACTGCATCCTGACATAGGAGTTCCCCAAAACTCCTCTATCAGGTCATGTCCCAGTCACAGATTTTGCACACACCAGTGGCTTCTTGGCCTAGCCTGACCTGACTCACCTCCCATTCTAGCAGGAACAGTGCCCTTGCCCAACCGGACCACACCTAGTTCGGCTCTTACTGTTGGATGCTATAGCCCAGCCACACCTGGTACTCACCCAGACATAGTTCTTGCATGAGCTAGTGCAGAGAACTAGCTCAGCTGTCCTATACCTACCCTGGCTCTTGTGAGTACCTGTGGGTCCTAGTACCTAGCTCCATCTGGCACACCCCAGATGCAGTCCAAATTCATGTCAAGGGATGCTGAAATAATCTCCAGCTCAGTTTGCCATCCCCATTCCAGTTCTTGCATTCACCAGAGGGAACCGCAGCCAAACTGGGACATCCCCGTAGCTCGCCAACCAAGCTCACACCCAACCACATCTCACACAAGCCAGTGGCTCCTCCAACGCAGCACAGCATTACCCATCATCCAGCCTAGCCTGACTTGGCCCGTCGCAACTCTTCACTGGTGGGTGCTGCAGCCTAGCCCTGCCCAGCCTGCCCCCTCCCTGACTCTCATGCAAACCAGTAAGTATGATAGCCTAGCCTACCTTGGCATCGCCCACACCCACTTCTGGCTCCCATACATGCCAGTGTGCTGTGGTTTGGTCTGGCCCTGCCCATTCCATCCCCTACATAGCTAACTCACACACCTGCCAACAAGTGAAGCAGCCCTTCCCGACCTCACCAACACCCAGGCCTGATTCATGTGCTCACCAGAGACAGAATACCAGAGGGATTCTCCAAGTTCCCTGACCAGGCCCACTCCCAGACCCAGAAGCCACATGTGTCAGCGAGTGCTAGGTCTTACATGGCACAGTTTGCCCCAGTGTCAGCCTTTGTGTGTGCTGGCAGATGTTGCAGTCTCACCTGCCCTACACCCTATTATTGGGTGCACCTGTGGGTACTGCAGACTGGACCAGTCAGGCCTGTTCCCAACCCTAGTACAAATGAGTATTGATGAGTTCCATGGTCATTAAGGCTTACCCCACCACCATCCCAACTCTCAAGCTAACCAACTGGTATGGCAGTCCTACAAAGTTGAGCCCACAAATCCCCAAGAGAAACTGCTCTTAGACCTAGTTCTCTCATGAGCTGGTTAGTATCATGGCCTAGACTTACATGGTCCACACCATGCCCCATCACTCACTAGCAGTTACTGTGATCAAGCCCTACCAGGCAGGCTCCCCCAGCCATGGTTTTTATATGCACTGGTAGATGGTGGTTGATATCAACAAACCCAGCTCAGGTTTCCCATTTGGGCAAGTGTATTGATTCAGCCGTAAAAGATTCATTAGTTTCCCTTCTCTAAACTATGCAGTTTCAGACCCCTCATTTACCCACACACAGGTTGTCAGAATGCTCCAGAAGTCACCCCTCACTTGTCATGTTCTCCCTCAGCAGTGCTCCCTCCCATGTATCTCCAGACCTGCTTCCCTGAGCAATCCTCAGCTTCCCAAGCATGCAGAACCCCAGGCTCAGTCTTCCAGCACTGTGCCATGCCAGGCTGGGGTCCTGCCTGCTTACCCAGAACCCATACACACTCACACACAGGTCCGCAGGCCCTTGTCTGCTGGCATGCTAGCATCTGCCCCTCACATATCTTTTGAAAAAAAAAAAAAAAGGAGAATAGGCAACCATGCTGACACACTGATATAGTTAACACAAATCTGGCATTAACCAGGCCCAGAATGCCCACCAACTATTGGCTGCTTTTCTCACAGCAGTATAACACTTGCTTATATACAAAGCAACCTAAGCCACTGCCTATTTCTGGGGAGCATAATTTTCTTAAAAATATTATTTTGGGGGCCGGCGCGGTGGCGCAGTGGTTTAAGGTCCTCGCCTTGCATGCCCGGGATCCCATATGGGTGCCGGTTCTATCCCAGAGGCCCCGCTTCCCTTCTAGCTCCCTGCCTGTGGCCCAGGAAGGCAGTCGAGGACGGCCCAAAGCTTTGGGACCCTGCACCCACGTGGGAGACCCGG
This sequence comes from Ochotona curzoniae, assembly GCF_017591425.1. Taxonomy (NCBI): domain Eukaryota; kingdom Metazoa; phylum Chordata; class Mammalia; order Lagomorpha; family Ochotonidae; genus Ochotona; species Ochotona curzoniae. The sequence goes on from NW_024466605.1 coordinate 7,437,184, forward strand.
AAGAGGCCCCTGGCTTCACATTGGCATAGTATCGGTTGTTGCGCTCACTTGGGGAGTGAATCATGGGACGGAGGATCTTCCTCTCTGTCTCTCCTCTCTGTATATCTGCCTTTCCAATAAAAAAATAATAATAAAAATAAATCTTTTAAAAAAACATTGCTTTGATCCATTACAGATACAAGAAACAACATCCTTATTAAACAGCTCTTCAGAGATACTTACACTGACCTCACAAAGTAGCTTAAGCAGTTATGTTGTATGTGAGTCAAAACTTACAATTTGTTAATTTTCAAATACATACAGATTTTTACTCAAAATTAAAATAAGATGCAATTCAATAAAAATATCAACTACTTTAACAATATTACTTTACTAAATCAAAAATTATCTCAAAATTCATAAAAAATCATTTAAATTTGGAAGAAATTTTTCAGATGAAAACAGATTAAAACCAATGGGACAAGGTAATTGATATAACTTTTGTATTCTATATCATATTACGTAACTATTTAACAGGTAATTCCAAAATGAATTCTATTGATTTTTGGGTTATAGACTGTTCTCTAAATATAGAATGTCAGAAAACAACTTCTCTGCTCAAATCTAAATATAGATATAAGGGCATTTCAAAGTTTGTGGAAAGTTGAATTAAAATGTTTACTTTGATTCTGAAAATGTTGAAATACGTGTACAGTTTTTTCATTTTTAAATAATATGTGTTTTAATCAACTATGTAAGGATTATCAAAATTAAAAATAATACGTATTTTCCATGAACTTTTCGATTACTTCTCATGTCTGTGAAAATATCTGCAGGTCTATAGGACAATATAGAGCTGAGACTTACGCCAGTTTAAGAATGAGAAATTCTTTGGGGTTGCTATTGTGGCACAACAGGTTGGTTCCTGCTGCATCCCACATTAGCACTGCTTCAAGTCCCAGCTGCTCTGCTTCCAATCTGGTTCCTTGCTAATATACCTAGGGAAGCAGCAAAAGATAACCCAAGTACTTGGGCCCCTGCCACACACTTGGGAGATCTTGATGGAATTCTGGGTTCTTGGCTCCAGTCCACCCCAGCCCCTTATAGTCATTTGGGAAATAAAATGGTGGACAGAAAACCTCTCTCCGCCTCTCCATCTACACTGTAACTCTGCCTTTCAAAAAATAAGATTTTTTCTAAAAACTAAGAAATTATATGCATATTTTTCATCCTCAAAACAAAACATTTGCATCATGAAATAATCAAGTAACTTACACACACACAAATAAAATACATGTTTAACTGTATTTTCAGGTAAAGATGGACATTTTCAGGTTTAAACTGAAAAAAAAAGAGGGATGGGTTTGTTTCTAAGCAATAATATATGAATGAACAGGTAATGTATTTCTGAAAATAAGGAACTATTTGTGAAGCATGGTACATCTTCAAGTTAACAGAAAAAACATGCAAAATACCAATAGTCACTTAAAAATAAACACTGACTTGGAATTAGATGTCTTAAGTTCAAACCCTATCTTTGCCACATATCGCATGCAAACTATGAGTTGTTTAACTCTGTATGCTTCACTTTCATCATCCTTAAAAAGTCCATGGTATCAGCACAATTTTCACCACAATTTTCACAACAAATGAGAGAAAACATATGAAGTGCCAAATATAATGCATGTAAGACATATGGTAAGGACTGAAAAAGTTTCAACTGTTGCAAACACTGTTCTAACAGCTAAGGAGAATTCCTATTCTGGAGAACTCCAGAAACACGGGTATTCCTCCTGGATTCGCCATTGACCTTGGAATGGGCTCACATTTGTTCACGAGAGAGAGAGAGAGAGACAGATTGAGAGAGAGAGAGATGGCGAGGTTTATCTGATCTGTTAGATACTTCCAATATAAAAATACTCATTTTGCTACCAGAAATTTGCTTTATCTGTAGCCTGCTCACAGACAAAATGACTAGAAAGTCAGGCCTAAGCTTTCAACATTTTATAGTCAGTTAAGTATGCTACCCTACAAGTAGAAAACAGAAGTACCAGAAATTTGTTAAAATTAACAAAGCATTAAACTGTCTATCACTTCAGAAATAACTAGAACATTTTGCCTTAGAAGTTTGTGGTACTTTTCATCTTAAATTTTTGTAAGCAAGTTGTACCTTAAAAATAAATCACCACACACACACACACACACAATTAAAACAGTTAGATAACGAGAAGGGTAATCATACATCCTTCCCAGCTTATACTTGTATTCACAGCATAATTACTAACCATCTGAACCCTTAACTCTCAAAGGCAAACTGATTTGGATGACAAACTATACTCCCACCTAGTTATATCAAGCTCTGAATGTATGAAAAGTATTTGTGAAGTTGACAAGTCTTGCTGTTTTAGAGGCATTCCATTTTGCTAAAACAAGAAACAAAACAGATTCGCTTCTGACTTTAAAAATTTAGAAGATTCTACTCACTCATTTCAACAGCCTAACACCCACACCTAGAGAGAACTAGAACTATTCCATCTGCCTCGAATTTGGGTCATGATGCTAATTGTAACTGCACTACACCACAGCCCACACACGTTTCATTCCTTCCTTTCACTCACTACAAGCAGCTACTAGTGCACTATGCATTGAGGGTCATGACAGGCATCGCGGAGATAGTAAACGGAAAGAACCGAGTCTCACAGATATTGCAGGGACTCTTGTTTGAATTTTTTTTTTTGGAATTTTAAGACTGGTTTGGAGGCTTCTGTTGAGCTGGTCTTTCTCAAGACTAAATCTGACTACTCCCTTCCAAATGAGGATCTTGGCACCAATGGTCCAGGGACTTCTTTGCTGATTTTCAACTTACTACAAACAACATGGTGTGAAGCACTGCAGGTTTGCATGAGTTGCCTGAGTGCAACAAGCAGATGAAAAAAACACACCCAAAGCAGTGAGGAAAATGAAATGCTGCTGCCACCAGGTGGCATCTCTCACCACCCAGCTTTAATAAAGAGGGTCCTAGAAACCACAGGAGCCACTGCTTCCCCAACAGCCTGCCTGGGGACTCAACGGAAGGAATATGCTTTATCTAATCATCCCCAAGAAATGAAAATGATCCAACGACATCTACTGTCAGATATAATAAAAAATTTAGTTCAACCTGAAAATTGTTTAAGAGCTGCATAAAATATTTAAAACTCCTTTAACACAATCCTTTTAGAATCAAAGGCCTAGGAAAGGATTACAAAAAATAATCTCCCCAGTCACCAAAAGCTGATTTCAGACAATTGTACATGAATGGAATCAGGCTTCCAATTGACTGTGTCAGGCAGCTTTCCATAGCAACCCCTGGTCTCTTTACCATGTGTGCTGTTGATAGTATTCTTTCTACATTGTTTGTGCCACCACAAAGGTAATATATTATCTGGTGCTTTGACTTGCTTTTACAGATATCGATTAAACAATCCTAATCTGAAAATTCAAAATCTTTCAAAATTCCAAGTTTTGGGACACCAAATACAATGCTACAAGTGGGGATTTCCATATCGCATGAAAAATGTTTCATGAATTAAACTGTTAAAAGTATGCACTACCTTCACATGATATGTGTAAAATGTATATGAAACAAATGAATTCCATGCTTAGTCTTGGGTTCAATGCTCAAGATACCCCAACTATGTATTCTCAAATATTCTAAAACCCAATGAGTACTGGCAAGGATGAAAAGGAACCAGATTGTTCATACATCGCTGGTAGGAATACTAATTGGTATAGCCACTCTAGAAGACAGCTTGGCAGTTCCATAAAAAACTAAATATGCATTTATCATAAGACCCAGCACCTGCATTCATGGGCATTTATTCTTAAAAAGATCTGAAAAAAAATTAAATTTGAAATACTTCTGATCTGAAGCATTTCAAATAAGGGAAATTTAAGCAGCATGAGTCTGAACTCCTCTACAGGAATATAAACTACTGGAGGCAAAAACTCTGTTTTTATCCCTTTTTGGAATAAACGCTTTGCCTATTTGGCATTTGTCTGTTGGAGACTGTCATACCAAATTTCACCTGTTCAAAACTGACTTCTTTTGTTTTTCAGAGATTTTATTTTTATTGGAAAGGCAGATTTAGAGACAAGAGAGACTGAGAGAAAGATCCTTTGTCGAACGGCTCACTCCCCAAATGGTCACAACAGCAGGAGCTGAGTCAATCTAAAGACAGAAACCAGGAGCTTTTCCTAGGTCTCCCACAAAGGTGCAGGGTCCCAAGGCTTTGGGCTGTCCTCTGCTGTTCTTTCACTCTACAAGTAGGGAGCTGGATGGGAAGTGGGGCAGCCAGGACACAAACCGGCACCAAATGGGATTCTGGCACTTGCAAGGTGAGGATTTAACCACTGAGCCATGGCACAGGCCCTGAAACTGACTTCTTGACAGTTCTCCCCTAGACTTGCTCAGTCTCTGCTGTCTTGTTTTGACAACTCCACCCTTCTGATCACTAGTCCTCGATTTTCTTGATCTCTTCTTTTTTTCTCATATCCTTCACTACACATGGAAACAGTAAGGAGATATCATAAAGGTTTTGTAACACAGAATCTAATCATTTCTTCCTTGCTCCCTGCCACCAGGGATCCCAGTCATCTAGACTGCTACAGCACCTTGTTGCCTGCATGCTTCTCCTTCATTACTCTATCTCAACACAGCATCCATAATGACACTAACAGAAAAAAAAATCCCATAGGTTTTCACCATTTCATTCTTAACATCCACAAATCAACATTACCATATCTTCTAAGCTTCCTGAGATTTGGTGTTACATTTCCTCATTGCCTTCTGCCTGCACTCTTTTTCTTTTTTTTTAAAGATTTATTTTTATTGGAAAGTCAGATATTCACAGAGGAGGAGAGTCAGAGGGGAAGATCCTCCATCCGCTGATTCACTCTCCAAGTGGCCGCAATGGCCGAAGCTGCACCAATGAAGCCAGGAGCCAGGAGCCTCTTCCAGGTCTCCCACATGGGTGCAGAGTCCCAAGGCTTTGGGCCAGCCTTGACTGCTTTCCCAGGCCACAAGCAGAGAGCTGGATGGGAAGTAGAGCCACAGGGATATGCACTGGTGCCATATAGGATCCTAGCACATGCAAAGCGAGGACTTTTAGCCACTAGGCTACCTCACTGGGCCCCTGCCTCCACTCTTTGCCTCCTTAATCCCCAGGTCTCAGCAACCCTGCCCTCCCTGGCATCCCGCTGCCTCAAGGCTCTGCTTCTACCATTCCATGTACCTAACACTTTTCTCTAGGACAACTCATACGATTTGTTCCCTTACATCTGTTAGATCTCTGCTGAAATATTCCTTTCTCATTTAGTGCTTTGAGATATTAATCATTCCTCCACAACACTTATGCCTTTGTAGCTTTTTCTAATACCATGGTATTACTATTTAACTTACTACATTTTGTCTATTGTTTGTGAGTTCCCACTAGATTATTCCCTGTGGGGAGGATTTTTTGACTGTCTGTTTTATCAATCTAGAATAGTAACTGGTTCACAATACATGCAAATCAATAATTGGTAAATGAATAAACAAACTTGGATGACAAAGCTGGAAATCAGAGAACTGGTAGAGCTAGGTCATTAAATACCTACATTGTGCCACATTTAGGTCGGTTTGGGGATTACGTTGGATTTCGGAATATTTGCATACACACAGTGTTATTTCTTGTAGGTGGGACTCTAGCCTAAACAAAAATTTATTTAGGTAGGGGTCCAGCACAGTAGCCGAGTGGCTAAAGTTCTCCCATTGCATGTACAGGGATACCATATGGGTACCGCTTCATGTCCTGGCAGCCTCACTTCCCACCCAGCTCCCTGCTTGTGGCCTGGGAAAGCAGTTGAGGACTGCTCAAAGCCTTGGGACCCTGCAGTCACATGGGAGACCCAGAGGAAGTTCCTGGCTCCTGGTTTTGGATCAGCTCAGCTCCGGCCATTGCAGGAATGGGGTGTGAATCAACAGACAAAATATCTTCCTATCTATCTCTCCTCCTCTGTATATCTGCCTTTCTTTTTTTTTTTTTTTTTTTTAAGATTTATTTATTTTTATTGGAAAAGTAGATATACCGAGAGGAGAAAAGACAGAGTGGAAGATCTTCCATCCGACGACTCACTTCCCAAGTGGCCACAACAGCTGGTGCTATGCTGATCTGAAGCCAGAAGCCAGGAGCTCTTCTTCCAGGTCTCCCACACGGGTGCAGGGTTCCAAGGCTTTGAGCCGTCCTCAACTGCTTTCCCAGGCCACAAGCAGGGAGGTGGATGGGAAACAGGGCCACCAGGATTAGAACCGGCGACCATATGGGATCCTGGCACATGCAAGGCGAGGACTTTAACCACTATGCTATCGTGCCAGGCCCTATATCTGCCTTTCTAATAAATAAATCTTTTTTAAAAATTCATTTATGTATTATATATATCTTATACACAAAGCTTGGAGATAATTTTATATTTTGAACAACTTTAGGAATGAAACAAATTAAAAACATGGACTACATAGAATTTGGTATTATTTGCAGTTTCCCACATCTAGTATGGAATACACTCAAGGATCACGGGTACTGCTATATTTATTACCTGGTCCTCTCAAAAAAAAAAGGTAGGCCAAGCTTTGTGCTATAGTATTCCTCAATAAAGTATATACCAATTTTAGAAGGAAGCCATGCTTAACAATTTGTTTTAAAAAAAATCTTTCCCCTGCTTTGCCATCCAACTCCTCCAAGTCTTCAGTTTTCTGGCCCTTCCCCAAACCTGGATGCTCCCCTTGGTAGAAAAACCATTTCAAACATCAGACTTGGCAACACTTACCAGCGGGAGTGCTCCCTTTAGGGAGCCCAAGCTCCGGAAGGAACTTCTAAAATCATGCCCCCACTCAGAAATACAGTGGGCCTCATCCACAGCAATGAGCGTGATGCCTCAAGAGAAAACATGCCAACACAAAGGTAAAATACAAAAGGAAAAACCTTACCTAAACAATTTCCCATTTAGCATAGATAAGTATTAGAAAAAGAATAAATTCAACTCATATATAGCCAATGTTAAATATAGTTGGTTGATATAAAAATGTAAACATAAATAATATCATTCAACAACAAAAACTATTATTGATAACAAAGACAGGCAAATGACATGGATAAATATGTAAACCTTAAAAGAGGAATATTTACATATTAATTACAGCAACATGCTGATTGCATTTTCACTTTCATCTTTGTTCCTCAGAGAAATGAACTGCTTAATATTACTTTATCCTTAGAACTCTAACTCGTGAATAATCTGTAACAACAATGTTGTATTAAAAGGAATTGTTCCCTATCTCCTTGCTAATGCCTTCAATTTCATCCACCAGCTTAACTATTAAAGGAGTCAGAAAGAGCCAGTACATTTAGCCTGAGGTTTAAGTTCAGGCACATGATTGACCACATTGCTCAGTCCACAGGATGACACCCACATTTTCTAATGTGAAACAGGATGGGAGGAACTCAATCTCATTAGCTACACAGTAGGAAAGGAGCCTAGTTTGTCCTCTCTTCCCCTTTGCAACAAATACACACACTGACACAGGATCGAGAATGTGTAGTAACACATTTCAGAGAAGTGTTTGATTGAATACCATCCATTAAACCACTATTACCTTCCATTAAAACGTCTTAAAACATTCGAAAGTAATGATAGCAATACTTGTACCTCAATTACCACATTAATACTTAAGACCAATTTTTTTTCCCTTCAATCAGGATGACCATTACTTGATACTTATCTGAGAATTAATGCTTTGCCACTAGTGGGTACGATGAAAAACTCCAAATATGCTTGGAGTTCTGCGTGCAAACAGAATCTGGCTCTTACTGCGCAATTTACCTTGGGCAAGTTACTTAATGCTTTCTGAGTCTCAGTCATCCAAACTGTAATGTGTATAATATTAGTACCTAACAATTCTAACTGACTAAGTATTACATCACATCATTTACATAATGATAAGATAGGGCCTGGCAACAACAACAAAAAGCACTCAAAAAAAAACCGCTCAATTAAAAAAATACATCATTATGGTTATGGCTATTAAATGCCAACCACAACCCAAACACTTGTCTAGGAATAAAAATAGTTAATCAAATAAAATCCACAACCTTGAGGAGTTTACAATTCTCAACAAAGAGGAGACAGACAAGCAAGCAATTACAACTCATCGAGCTTAGTAGCTGGGAGAGTCTTAAGAAAGCACAGAGCAGGAAGAAAGGAAAAAAACCTACCTCGTAGGAGCAAAGTAAGCTGACAGAAGCAAAATTCCCTTGGTTACCAACTAGGGCCTGGGGCAAAGTTAGTGTTACTACTGGACTCATTTTGCTTAAGAACTAAAGGATTCTGATTTTAAACTAAACTGGTAAAGACCAAGATGATGGTCCTCCTGTGTTTTAAAACTTTCCTTATTATTATTATTACAAGTCTTAGTTACAGATTTGACAACCTGCCTCAACAACAACAACAAAAAAAGTCTATTTTGTTTGAAAGCCAGTGTTAGAGAAGGAAAGAGAGATCTTCCATCCACTGGTTCACTCCCTAAACAACCACAAGGGCTGAAACTGAGCTGACAGGAAGCTGGGAGCCAGGGGCCTCCTCTAGGTCTCCCAGGTGGGTGCAGGAGCAGAAGTCAAGCCATTCTCCACTGCTTCCCCAGGCCCTAATTAGGGAGTTGTATCAGAGGCAGAGCAGCCAGGACACCAACTGGCACCCATAGGGAATGCCAGCACTACAGGTGGATGCTTACCCTACTACTCCATGGCGCTTACACAATCTGTCTTTTAAAGGAGCAGAACCTGGGCCATCATGAATAGTTTCAGCAAACTTTTGCAAATGCCAACGTTCATTTTAAATGTGCAAGCTCCAATGTCTTCCCAGGCCCTATATGTATTTCATTTTGGCATACTTGTGATTCAGCTCTGATTCCTTAGTCTCCACACAAAATTATGTTTGCTGTTTCTGTTACAAATCCAGACTACTTAAACAATTTAACATTTACCTAAAACCAATAAATCTGATTAACTAAATGTCAGACTATTGAGCAAATACAACTCTGTGTATATTCATTTTTGCAAGCACTTTATAATTTCCTGCAAACAAAAGGCAAAGGAAAATACTTCAACACTAAGTTTCATTTAATTTACTCCTCTTTACTCAAACACAGAAACCAACTGAAACCACTTTCATCCAGCACAGGCACAGGAGCCCCACTGTAATGACTGCAGTGTTCACAATTAATGCATGACAAAAACAAAAGGAGAAAGTTGTAGCTACCTGGAGGAAGTACAAAACGCATAAACACTTAAGCTAGTTATTCATTTAACACCGTTACATAAACAAAGTAGTCATAACTAACATGGAACAAAACAAAAAAGAAAAACAAGTTTTTAACTACCAAAAAAGGTGGCATCAGCTTTTGACTAACTCTTCTATTTATAGTTTCTAGAAAATAAGGCTCTCATGGAAATAGCATAGGCTTTTTTTTTTCTTTGTTTTTTTTTCTTTGTTTTTTTTTTTTTTTTACTTGAAAGGCAATTACAGAGAGACACCTTCCACCTGCTGGGTCACCACCAAGACGGCTGCCAGGACTGGGCCAAGCCAAAGCCTCAAGCCAGGAGCTGCATCAGGGTCTCCTACATACACACACAGCCCCAAATATGCGAGTCGTCTTCAGTGAGCTGCCTTTCCAGGTCTTTTCGAGCAGGGAGGCAGAGTGGAAGTGAACAGCCTGAACTCAAACTGGTGCCCATATAGGATGCTGGTGCTGCAGGCAGTGGTTTAAAGTGTTGCACCACAATTGTGGCCCTGGGGTTTTTAATTTATTTGTAATCAATTATATTTACTAATGGTAACTAAGCAAAGGCATGGCTTTCCAAACCTGGGTACACATCAGAATCCTCGTGAAAGACTATAAATGCCAAGCCCTACTCCTGTTAAATCAGGTTTCAAGGTCCGAGGCTGGCTTCCTACATCAAATACAGATTTAATTTATACTTAGGAGATGAAGGAAGCTAAGTTTTAATTTCACAGAATTTAGATTCACTATGTATTCAACAATGTTTGGTACCTTAGTTAAAACACTGTTTGGGATGCCTGCATTTCATATCAAATACCTGTATTCTGTATCAAGTACCCTTTTGAGTCTTGACTCATCCACTTTTGATTCCGCTTTCTGCAAATGTGCACCCTGGAAGGCAACAGGTGGGATGGCTCAAGTATTTGGTTTCCTGCACCACACAGTCTATGATTCCAGGCTTCATATTTCAAGTGGGAGCAGCCCTATCTGTGCAGATGTATGGGGAGGGAACCAGCACATTCTAGATCTCTCTCTGTCCTATCTGTCTACTGTTCAAGTAAAATGAAAATAAGTAAAAATTAAAGGAAAATATTCTGTAAGTGCCTTATTATGTACCAGTCATCTAATTAAAAACACGAAAATAAGAACAGTATTTTTTCTTGAAAAGTTTATATTCTAACAATAAAAGCAGAGACATAGACACATAATTATAATCCAAGGGCCTAATTTTTCTATTGCAGAAGGAATTATAGCATACTATGAAACAAGATGAGAGAAACACCAGATTAGAGAACCAGAGATCTCCTAGCGGAGACAATGTTTGAAATAAACTTCAATTGAAGTAATATCCACCACCCTCTCACTTCAAAGGATAACTCAGTATTTACAAACATTCCACTCTGTCACTTACCAATGCTTGCATCAAGTTTTTGTAGTAGGTCCAAGTTACCCGCACAAAATTCTGGAGTCATATATACAATACGGTATTTGCCTCTGTAAAAACAAACAGGAAATGAAATTTATTACACCACAATGTTACAGCTCTTTTTGATTTTATCTAGCAGGCTTTCCAGTTTGTACTGGAAAGCACCTCATTAAAAAAGAAGAAGAAATATATTACAATAAAGAAAACAAACATTTCAATGGATTACAACTGAATACAGCTCATAAATCTTTAAACAATATACTATGCTGGGCCCGGCGTGACAGAGTAGTGCTTAAAGTCCTTGGTTTGAACACACCAGAATCCCATATGGGAGCCAGTTCTAATCCTGATAGCTCCACTTCCCATCAAGCTCCCTGCCTGTGGCCTGGGAAAGCAGTCGAGGACGGCCCAAAGCCTTGGGACCCTGCACCCCAAGTGGGAGACCTGGAAGTGGCTCCTGGCTTCGGATTGGCTCAGCTCCAGCTGTGCAGCTGCTTGGGAAGTGAACCATCAGACAGAAGATCTTTTTGTCTGTTTCTCCTCCTCTCTGTATATCTGCCTTTCCAATAAAAATAAATAAATCTTTAAAAATATATATATTATGCCCCTTGTAAAAATCTAATGAATAATGAAGCCTCATACATGTGTACATACTTTCAAATATATTGGTTTCTACAGCATATTATAGAGTATTTAGAATAAGATGACATGAGAAGCCAGTTCCTGATTTCTGGCAATCTAGTCTCTAAAGGGCCTGAGTTAAATATCTGAACTTCTAATAAACCTCGCATGATATTAGCACTCACCCACAAAACACCCTACTCTGAGAACTGCAACATACTCATCTCACTGTCCCATGATTAAATCCTCAACATCCTGCATTATTCTCTGGAGCCCATTCCTGCAGGCTGGCATAAATGTATTGGCCCAGGAATAGACATTGTGTGAAAGTCAAGCTAACTAGTCTCTGTCTAGAACCTTTGATCAAAAGACCTCCAGTCAGTCTCTGAAAGTGGAAAAATCTGAAAAAATGTACAAAATGGAGCTGCACAGTAGCCCTCCACTATTCTGTAACTAGGAAAACAAACAATGCCTACTTCTCTAGAGAGAATGCCAAGACTGAGACTCCACATAAAAACAAAGTTCTATTGTATTTTTCATGCCCAATTATAAGCAGTCAAGGACGGCCCAAAGCCTTGGGACCTTGCACCCATGTGGGAGAGCTGGAAGAGGCTCCAGGCTACTGGCTTCGGCTCGGCTCGAATAGGCTCGGGCCGTTATAGCCACTTGGGGAGTGAATCAGCAGACATATGATCTTCCTCTCTGTCTCTCCTCCTCTCTGTACAACTGAATTTCCAATACAAATAAAAATTAAATCTTAAAAAAACAAGTGTGTCTCATATATGAACAGTCACAGCAGCTCTACTGCTAACCGTCCCCAGATGGAAACAATCTAAATGTGTGTCAACAAATGAACAGACTGCAGAATATCTATATAACAGGGTCTGCACAACAGTAAAAGACATGAACTATTAATAAATGTAAACACATGGACAAATCTCAAAATCATTACGTGGAATCATTTAAATCAGACCAAGAAAACAGCTCATCAGGTAGGGGTGGTGCCACTGACACACAATTTAGAAAATGAAAACTAATCTACATTGACAGAAAGCAGATCAGCATTAACTTGACAGGTAGGGTGGGGAAGGCAGTGAAATGGGCAGGTATGCATCTAAAGAGACCTCTGTAAACCTAGGGAGTGACAGATGTGGTCATTATATGAAATGTGATGAGGGTTTTATAGGTGCATCCACACCTATAAAAAAGGAAACACATCTTCGCAAGATGACTTTTACAGGAATGTTTATAGCAACTTGATTTAATTATACCCAAACGTAAAATACTTTAGGCAGTCCAGAAATCTAGCTGGGGAGACCCCCTAGAGACCTTGCCTAGAATGACCTGAGACTTGTACGTGCATCGGCCAGTGCAGGGTCAGGTTAGGCCTGTCACCTGCACCAGGCAACGCATATACCACATACCAGTGGACACAGCTGCCTCATCAGTTTTGCCCCAGCTCCATGTTTCACGAGAACCAACGGGTGCTGTGGGTTAATCCAGCTTAGTCAGCTCACCACAAACCCGGTTCTCGCACACTGCAAGTGGCACTGGAGCCTAGTTGGGGCAACTCCAAATATGGGTTAAATGTTTTCATAAATTTATCAAAACTCAGTAGATATATACATTATGTGTATATGTTTAAATATCCATATCCATATATACACACACACTTTTCATATGTTTGAGATGTTATTCTTGGGAATTATTTCATGATAGAACTGGGGGGCAAGAAACCTAGAAACCAGTTTCTGCTAAGCCAAAACTGTATTGACTTTGTGTAAATAACTTGTCTCTGGTCTTCAGTTTTCTCATCTTCAGCCTCATCATCATGTTTCATTCATTCTGTTTCATCATCATGAGACAAATCAAGGAACTCTCCAAGCTCTCTTCTGAAACCCAGATTTTCAAATTCCATAATCCCAATGTTAACCTTATTGTACAAGAACTGAGAATAATAATTAAAGTTTTAAAAATTTAAAAGTTAATAGTTCTGCAATGTACTATAAAAATAAAGTATATTAAGTAATGGACATGTTGTTCATTCATTAAGTTTCTTTTTTGGTACAAAATTCTCTCACATTTCAAAGCCACTTTGCCAGATGATCAAAATCATACAAATTACTCACAATTTAATATCTTCTAGAACGTTTTTTGACTGTGCTGATCCAAGGAAACAAGCTGAAATGTTGGACACTCTGTAAGAAGAAAGACAAACACTGGAGCCACGCACAGTCTGTAATATCAGCTTCACCGTACAGAAGGAAGGAACAAGGAAATAATGTATACTCTTTTTTGCAGTTCTCTCTTTTCATAACTCATTCATTTCACAAATTCCTTCAGGGACCATATCAGAGGCAGATATTTAAGGGTGACCTTTCAAAAAACAGTGCAAGCTGCTTGGAATGAAGAAGTTGAACAGCTTTTAACAGATATTAAAAATATTTCCATTTACACACTACGTATGAGGCAAAGATAACAGAATACAAAAACTATACACACATACATATCTATTTAGATTTTCTATATAAACAGGTACAAAGTAATAATATTTTAAAAAGTATTGAGGCCACTTAGTAAGCCCTGATTTATACAGCACTCAAGAAAGAAATTTTGATGTTAACGTATGATATATGAATAGTAAGGATAAAGCAACACTTGCAAACACGTGTTACTGAGAACATACCCAATAGACCAGATGTTCCATTCAGAGGAGACAGAAAGAGAGCCAGGCAGGGTGTGGCCACGGAAACAGTACTCACTCAAGCTGCAGCACTTGGTCTTCCATCAAAGAAATGAGAGGACAGATGACGATGCCAATCTTGCCTACATAAACAGGTGGATACTGGAAACATAAACTCTTTCCATACCCTTGAGATAGAAACAACATACTCATTAAAAACAAAAAAGTAAACCTGGATACTTCAGCAGCTTCTTAAAAGTGCTTGTGTGGCTGAATGGTTGACACTGACATGCTGTCTTCTGAAAAACTAGGTAATGCATGTATTTGAGTCTTTTTTTTTCCTCTGCTCACTTTCTTATATATGTTATACCACTTGCATTTGTACTTTGAGAGTATAATGAAAGATTAAGCACTTTAAACAACTTAAATTCTATTTTTTAAAGGATTCGGTTATTTGCTTAAGTAAACTCACCAGTTGCCATGACAACAACATTATCGCGTCTTTCTTCCAAAACAGAATGAATCACTTTCCACTGTACTCTTAAAAGTTAAAAAAAAATTTGTTTTATTAATCAGAAACACAAGGGACAAGTCAAAACTCATTTAATCTTTTCGCTTTAATAAAATTTCTTTTAAAGTTTCATATACAATTGTGTACAAACAGTGGAACTTTATAAAACTAAAAAAAAAATTATTCAGGCTGACTGAACAACTAGGAGCATACATTTGGCCTATGCATATACTACATACAGCTAAGGTATATAGTACATGTCCAAAAGAACCAATGCTTTAAAATAAATAAGAAAAATGTTCCAGGATTACCCTTTGTATAACGGCAGTAATATTCTATATATATGATGATCTCATTTATTTGGAAAGCAGAGAAATCAGAGAGGAAGAGTCAGAGAGAGAGCTCTCCCACCAGTGGCTTCACTTCCCAAATGCGTGTACAGCAGCCTAGGACTAGGCCAAGTCAAAGCCAGAATACAGAAACTCCAGCTCCCCAACTGGGTGGCAGGGACTCAATACTAAGGTCATCATCTTCTGTCTTCCCAGCCCAGCAGAGAAAAGCTGGGCTGCAAGAAGGTGTGCAGCTCGATCCAGGCAGCTGATGTGGGTAACCCAAAAACAATGTTCACCCCAGTATCTTATAACTTAATAAAGATTTAGGTCATAAAGGCTGGCGTATACACTTACGTGTAAAAATGCACTTAAAATTTATACATTTCCTTGCATGTTAAATTAAATATTTCACTCTGGTTAATGACTTATATGTTAGAATACTTAGTGAGAAATATGATATCCACAACTGTCCTTGAGAGTATAGTTATAGAAAGAAAAACAAGAGGAATCTATTATCCATCTGCAGTGACTGCCAGGAGGTTCTTTCAAGTCTGCCTCTTGGGTGCAGGGGTCTAACACTTTGGGCCATTGGATGTTTTACTAGGCTGTAAGCAAGGAGCTGGTTCAGAAGTTGAGCAACTGAGACTCAAACTGGCACCTATATGAGATTCTTGCATCACAGGTGGTTAATTAGCTCGTGCCAGCATTTTTTTAAACGTCAATGGACTTACAGACAAATAGATGAATAAATGAATATGTGATAAAAAAAGATACAATAAAATGCAAACAGTAAAATCCAGGTAGCAAATACATAGGCACTAGCACAAATTTTTTTTCAACTTTGCAAAAGCTTAAATTTGTTTTCTTTTTTTTTAAGATTTTTTTTTTTTGAAATTGGAAAAGTAGATCAGATTTACAGAAAAGAGAGACAAAGAGATCCTTCATCCACTGGTTCATTGACCAAATGGCTCCAACAGCTGCAGTAGAGCCAGAAGGCAGGAGCTTTATCCAGGTCTCTCACACGGGTGCAGGGTCCCGAGGCTTTGGGTCATCCTCCACTGCTTTCCTGGGCCACAAATAGGAGTTGTATCACAAAATGGCTCAATGGAAAAGCCATATCCTGTAGTACCAGCATCCCATTTGGACACCATTTAGAGTCCAAACTGTTCTATTCTAATGCTGCTAATTAACCCGGAAAAGCAGTGGCACCCAAGTGCTTGAACCCTTGCACCCACACAGGAGACTGGCAGCCACTGCAGCTATTTGGAAAGCGAACTTGTGGGTGGAAGGATTCTGTCTCTCCCGCTCTCTCTTCAAGTGAACCAATAGGTAGAAGACCTCCCTCTGACTCTGTGACTCTACCTTTCAAAAATTACTAAATTAGAGATGGACTCCCAATGAAAACATTATATATATCTCTTTTTTTATTGGAAAATCAGATACATAGAGGAGGACAGACAAAGAGGAAGATCTTCCATTTGATGATTCACTCCCTAAGTGACTGCAACAGTTGAGCTGAGTCAATCTAAAGCAAGTAGCCCAGAGTCTCTTCCAGGTCTCCCATGCACGTGCAGGATCCCAAGGCTTTGGGCCGTCCTCGATTGCTTTCCCAGGCCACAAACAGAGAGCTGGATGAGAAGCAGGGCCACCAGGCTTAGAACCGGTGTCCATATGGGATCCCAGAGAGTGCAAAGCAAGGACTTTAGCTGCTAAGCTACTGTGCCAGGCTCAGAAAATGTTAAATATATCTTGAGACTTGGATGCTGGACATTCTGCCACCGTCCATACCTATAATGTCAGGATACACTAAAATAGCCAAATGAAGAACTGTTTATGAAGGACAATTTTATTATAATGATATAGGGGAAATCAGAGAGGGGCAGAAGGAGGGATCTGGGGAGAAAGATGGAAAGGGAAATCCTAGAGCCTATGGAACATTATTATCAAACAATAAAATAATAAATTTAAAAAATTAACTGTAGACATGGGATACACTTCTGTTGTTAGGTCTTTTATTTCTTTGAACAAGATACAGTTTTCAGTTTGTCTTTCTTGCATTTGTTTTGCTAAATTTATTTCCAAGGGTTCTTTTTGTTATTGTTGTATATGGGATTTTTTTTCCTAAATTCATTTTCAGAATGCTCATTGCTAGTATATAATAATCTAACTGACTTTTCTATTTGATCCTATATTTTGTGCCTTTCCTAAACTAATTAGCATATATATAAATATATATATATGTGTGTGTATATATATGTATACGTGTGTGTGTGACTTTGTTGTGGATTCTTGAAAGTTTCCAATATATAAGATGATGTCATCTATGCATAAAGATAGTTTCAATATTTTCTATGTAATCTGGAAAACCTTTCCTTTATCTTACCTTGTAAAGAACTTTCAGAATGGCATTGAAGCAGCAAAATCAGACATCTTGCCTTATTTCTGATCTTAAGGGATTGGCACTCAATCTTTTTTTTTGGCATTCTGTCTTTTACCTTGATGTATGATGTTAATTATAGAATTTTTCATAATTGCTCTTTGTCAAGAACCTCTAGTCTTAGTTTGTGGAGAATTTTTATCAATAAAGGTTTTTCGATCATATCAATCAATCAATGAAGTGTAATCATAGGAAAAGTCAGTCTAGATTTTCAAATTGTTAGATTTACTCAGATTTACTCTTCCCTCAATTCATTTTTGCTCATCTTATTTTTATACACATAAGTGTGCCTCTAGAATGAAAATACATGTTGAGAATGTTAAAAAATCAATGATTATCACAATTCTTCAAACTACAGTCTTATGCAAACCTATTGTTTTAGCATGCTTTGGACATCACACACAAAACAAGCCCATTTAAAATGAAAAACATGTCAGCAGTGAAATCCACTTGTTAATGCCTTCAAACTAGTTTCTACATAGAACTAATCCATCAATGAAAAACCAGTTTTCCTTACTAACAACAATTTGTATTTCAAAAAATATATAACTACTATGCAGCTGTGCAGCTATTGCTAAATGGATGATGCATT
The DNA here is from genome assembly GCF_017591425.1 of Ochotona curzoniae. Lineage (NCBI taxonomy): Eukaryota > Metazoa > Chordata > Mammalia > Lagomorpha > Ochotonidae > Ochotona > Ochotona curzoniae. The sequence continues at coordinate 7,455,120 of NW_024466605.1, forward strand.
TTCCTTCTTTCCTTTGTGAATAAAATAGAATTGAATACTTGTTTAAATATATGATTTAATTTACTGAGATTATACTCACGGTTTGAAACTGAAATGGCCAAAGTATGTCTTGAGGCAAATAACTTGCTCTGCACTGGGCTCTGGTAACAAATGTTCTTAAAATGGAATAAAATTAGTATTAATGTTCAAGTGAAAAACATACTAGATCAGTCAGGGGGGGGGGGAATGTATTTGGTTGATTTCTTTTAAGTACATTTATAGGTATTACCATTTTTGCTTTCTGTCCCTTAATTTCAATACAATCTGGTCCTCTGAGTATCAGTCATGACTCCTTAATGATGATTAAGCATTGAAGTATGCCTGTGGCACGCACTTGGCTAGCACTGACGGGCTGGACTCAGTTATCCCAGTGTAATGCTTAAAACAAACCACAGGGTCCCTGAAGGACAGGGTACCTGCTGACAAACAGGAAAAGATGTGCACACCTTTTGAAGTCACACAAATCTGCTGCATTGATTGTGGTGTAAATGAAGAGGAAAAATGGTTTATGTTTCCTTCAGCACTCCCTATATCTAATTCAGTTAAGTACTCCTAGTTACCTAAACACCTGACCAAACTCTAATTGCACAGCACAATACAGTTACATTAGTTCTACCCAACTTTTACAATTCAATCTTGGGCTGAAGAAATCACAACTGACCAAGAAGAGTAAATGAAGGTCAAGATAATTTATCCATAAGCACATCGAAGTTCATTATTTTGTTCTGACAGTCCTAAATAGGAAATTAATTTGGAGAAAGCATGTGTTTAGGATAAGAAAACAAAGCAGATAATATTATCAACATGTTTGTATACACATTTAAAATTTTCCACATTATTGATGAAGTGCAGCTCTAATGAGAATCTTACTTTTCAAGAGCCCCATAATTCTAATATGATTCTGTACACTTAAAATAACACAAGTTTCACTTAACACATTCTCTACAACAGTTAACATGGTGTGAAAATCAGTCTACACTGCTATTTGATACCACGCTACTTGATTTAAACAATACACTCAGAATGAGCAGATGCTATGTGCTCATGCTATAATGATGCTTAACATTCCAAAAGAAATTAATCATTTTTATGACTTTCATTAAGACACAAGCAAAAACGTAAAATTCAGATGAGATTTCACATAACCACATTCACCTAACACTTCTACTCTTAATAGATAAAAAGAATGTACTTTATGGAGACAAAAAATGCCATCGATTTTTTTTTTTTAAATTTCAGACACACAGACACAGAAAGGGAAAAGAGAGAGATCCCATCTGATGGTTTATTCCCCCAAGGCCACAACAGCCAACCATGTGGGGCCAAAACCTGGAACCAGGAACTCAATCCAGGTCTCACATGAGTAGCAAGAACTCAATTATCTTAGCCATCAACACTGCCTCCCAGCTTCTGTATCAACAGAAAACTGGAGCCAGGATCCAGAAACAAGAATCAAAGAGTGTTTACCCTCATCATCTTCTTCCTCTTCAAGAGCTTCTTTTTCACCTTCATCTTCTTCAATGGAAAGATCGAGGCTTCTTTTCATTTCTAAGTCTTTAGAATAGATTGGTTCTATGTCACCACTATTTAAGCTTTCTAAGGACTGAAAGTTTAGAAGAAATTTTAATGGCAAAATCACGGGCATATTGTTATCTTTTTCACCAGACACAAAAGGACTGTAACTAACAGAGACTGCCGTTTTGTTCAAAGCTGGCAAATATGCAAGGAACACCACAAAAGAACATGTGTGCTCCAGTTTAAACGTGCACAAAAACGATCGCGAAGGCAGAAGGCCAAAGATGGAAAACGTCCAGTGTAAACACAGTTCATTAACAGAATACAATGAAATGACCCTGCAGCAACTCATCATAAATTCTGAATTCAGATAATTTAGAATATTTTTCTTTTTTTTACTGTACTTTAAGTTTTTTAGATACCAAATAGTAAATCTGGGCATTTCTGTCACTGATCTATGAGTTCCTCATTACCATGTGTTAATCTCTATTTTTTGAGTACAGATAAATTTAAACTATAAGCAAACAATGTGTTTTTGAAAATTTTTAAAAAGATATAATCTCATAAAAAATAGTACAAATGTAAAATAAAGTTATTTGTTATTTTGACTTGACAATAAAATCTTCCATTCTCCTAAGGAAACATGAACTATTTTAAGGATGTTAGCTTATTTCAAAATTACTTCATGTATAACATCTTATGCGAAGAAGTGACAGGATGATCTTATTAAACAACATTTCTCATTTGTTTTCTCTTTTACTAAACCTTGTGTTATTTTACAGTTTTTTTAAAAGGGTATTTTGCACTTAGAATAAAAAAAAGAGTGATTCCATTTCTGAATTTTTTGGTTCAGGTCCACAAACATCTTTGGAAATTATTTTAAAAGCAGTTTTCTCCCATGAGTATCTAGCTACTTCTTAGGGGACATAACATATATGTTTACAGAGTCTACAAGCACTCTATAAATGCATATTTTTTTAAAAGATTTCATTGTTTACTTCTTTGAAAGGCACAGTAATAGAGAGGAGAGGCAGAGAGAGAATTTTTTATCCTCCAGTTTACTCTCCAATGGTCACAAAGGCTAGGGCCCTTCCAGATGAGAGCCAGAAGCCCATAGCTTCCTCCAGGTCTCCAAATCACATCAGTGTAGGTCCCTCAACTCCCTCCCAGCCTCACCCCACAGCATTTGGGCCACTCTCGGCTGCTTCTCGGTTGTATTCACAGGGAGCTAAATCTGAAGTGGTCCAGCAACCTCTCAAAACAGTGTTCATATGGGATGCCTGCATCACAGCCAGCAGCTTCAATAATTACCTCATGGGGACAGACCCTAAACGTACACCTTAATACACACACACACACTTATATACATAAAATCAGTATCATGAATAGAAAAATCTTATCGACCTAAAGATAAGGAATAAAAACTATATATATATATATATATATATATATATATACACACATACATACATATATATACACACACATACACATATATATATATATATATACATATATATACACACACTTTTGTGTTTTTCTTCATTTTGCTCTAATGTGGCTGAACTGACTTTTCTTTCTTATTCGCCATCTTTCACAACTCTTGACAAAGAAAATAGAGGCTGGGGTCTGCAATCTACACAGTGGGTTAAGCCATTGCCTTCAAGACCAAATGAGTACTATTTGAGTCCTGGTTGCTCCACTTAGGATCTAGCTCCCTGCTAATGCACCAGGAAAAGCACTGGACGATGGCCAGAGGGCTTGGACCCCTGCTACCACATGAGAAACCTGGATGGAGTTCCAGGCTCCAGCAATGCAAATATTTGGGGAGCGAACCAGTACATGAAAAGTCATTCTGTCTCTGCCTCTCCTATCTATAACTTTTTCAAAACAACAAATAAATCTTAAAAGGTTAAGTGAAGGGATAGAAAATATATGCATTATAAAGTACTAATTTCAATTTGTTAAATGTTAGAAAACTGTGTACAACAAAAATAAAGCACAGCAGGCAATGTCAAAGAAAGCAAAATAGCTTACTGAGTATATAAAAACAGGATTTGCAAATAATGGGAGAGACACATGGATGGAAGAAAAGGAAACCAACCTTAATAATGAAGAACCTAATCACTATCCATAATCCAGGAAAATACAAAAATAAAGTGACTTTAGGAGGAGCACAGAGAATACACTGATTGGTTTACTCTTTCTAAAACCCAAGTCATATAGTATATAAAATATATAAATATGCATTACAAAACATTAAATCTTATGCCAAACAACTGGCAGCAGTATCACTATGGTAGGACCTAGTATGGGACTAGACAATGCTTCACTCAATTAAAAGTCCTTTGCAAAGAACTTAAAGTAACTTTTAAAAATTTTTAACATACCTTAAGCATCTCCATTTCTAAGTCTTCATCACTTTCAATCACATAAGATGAATCATTTTCATTGTCTTTAGGAGATAAAAGCTTAAAAAAAAAAAAGGATTTCAAACATTAAGCTCCACTATAACTGATTCCATACCATTTTCCACAATGAAGTTCCTATACACTAGGAGAACTTCTTATCTCATAGATAAATATGCAACAGTACTTATATATCTGTATGGCACATAGGAAAAAATGGAGGGTAGAAAGAATGAACACAGAAACAAAGCAAGAAATACAGCTAGAAAGACCAGTTAAATATGCTTGAAGTAAAATCACCACTCTAAATGTGAGTACAATGTAACAAGCTAAATTACGGTTCAACAATGTCAAACTGTACCTCCCAAGCCTTTTGAGTACCATGTCTCCACAATGCTGAACATTTTGTGTAGCAAGAACAGTTGTTCTTTTATACCCACTTATTCTTAAAGATTGCAAAAACTATAATTGTAATAACGATATAAATCCATATATTACAAAGAGCATCCATAGATATTAGAAAATAGTGCCAGGTGTTTTATTTATTAAACACATTGCTGAAGTTTGATATGAAGAAGCTTTATAATAATTTGTCAAAATCTATGAAGTGAGAGTTCAGTGGCATGGAAGAAACAAAGAAAACAAATCTAGAAAAATTAATACTTAATAAATTGCCAAAAATACTAATACTTAAACTGGGAGTAGAAAAAGGAAGTATAACTTTAATTAATTTGTATATTTTAAGTTAAAATATACTTTTAAATCAGTTTTTTTACTTAGAAAGAAAAGTTGTTTTACTTTTTTTGTAAGTGGGGTCTATAATGAGTAAAGGAAACAATGCTAATATTAATACACAATAAAAATAACAATAATGAAAAATCATAAAATCATGCCAAATCATAAAATCTTGATGATAATTCCATAATGCTATATTAAGCAAATTTTAAAGTACATGTCAAATAGGAAATTTCTAGAAAATTCAAGGGCAATGTAGATGTTAGCAAAAGATGATCCCCAATAAAGGAAATTACAAACGGTTGGTGTGAGAACAATTTGAAAACAGTTTTAAAATAAAATAATTATGCATTGATAGAAGCAAATGCTGACACTATTACCAATAATACATCAAGAGCTTCTCAGGCAATCAGAAATTTGTTTCCATTAGGCAAATAAGAGGAATAATTTATTACTTTTTTAAAAATGTTTTAAAGTACTTGTAGCAAAAAGATATTCAAAAATTAATAGAGTATAGACATCATAAGTAATTTTTAAATAAATGAAATATGAATGAGAAATTAAGCACTCAATTAAGAAATGAAAAGCTGAGTTACTGACTTTTCAGATGACAATTAAGTAGTGTGAGGCAAAAACAATAAGGGTTTATTAAAAAGTCTCACATATTAGCAAGTAAAAAAAAATCCTCTATTAAGACATAAGACTCCCCATAATCATCTCTGGAAGACATATGAAAGAGATCCACCAAAAAAAGGAGGTATCTATTATTGAAAAAGCATATGAAATTATAAAGTAGCAAATGTAAGAAATATCTACTGACACTATAAAATCTTGCCACTATACAATGCTATTTATTACACTATGTCAGAGGCAACAGAGTAGTGTGTAAGCCAGTGATGCCCCACTATTTGTCTTTGTAGTTTTATTAAAACACAAGCATGTTGTTTTTTACAATGGTTAGTAGCTGCTTTTACAACTGCAGAGCTGAGTAGCTGAGACAGACTTCATCTCCTCTAACAGCTAAAATATCTGTTCTCGGCTCCTTTTTGGAGAAACACGCCAGCTGATCCCTGTCAGTGCATTTAGACAGTGTTTCCTCCCTGTTCAGTACCTCAGCAGATGTGTTGGTAACATCACTAAAGGTTTCCTCCAGAGCCTGCTGCTCCAGCATTTGGAGTTCCTGTTCTGTGATATCTAATGACATCAAACAAAATCTGTCCATATTCTCTTTGGACTTTTCTTTTATTCCATCTTCAAATCTATCTTCTTGCTTCATTTTATTTCCAAATACACCTTCTCCATCACATCTAATCAGATTACCATGTGCTGCATCCCCTGTCTCATTGTTACAAGTTTTATGTTCTCTAATTTGCTTGTCTACACCAGTAGTTGAGTCATCCAACAGTGGTAAGTTGAAAGTATCACTGGGGCCCAGTCCTGCGTTCGTGTCAGTTGAAGCGAGTATCACCTTCTTCAGTGAACATATGTTTTCTGAAATATCCTTCAACAGTACAGAAATCCTAAAAAGAAAAGTAAATTCAACTTTAATAGTGTTAACTTGAAGGACAATTTTGAAAGATTTTTAAACAATGAAAGCTTTCTAAATTGAACTTCCTGCAAAGATCCTTCGGAACACAAGTACTCAGGGGTTTTGTGGGTCTTTGTTTTTCTTCTACTTTTTTTCTTTTTTGCTTTTTAAAGATTTATTTATTTTATTTGAAAGTGTTACAGAGAGTGAGAGAAAGACAGACATCTTCTATCCAGTGGTATACACGCCAAACGGCAACAATGGCCAAAGCAGGACCAGTCCAAGCTGGGAGCCAGGAGCTTCTTCTAGGTCTTTCATATGGGTGCAAGAACCCCAGGAAGCTGAATCAAAAGTGGAGTAGCCAGGACGTGAACTGGCCTCCAAATGTGATACCAGTGCTGCAAGCAAAGGATTAGCATGCTATGCCATGACACCAGCCCCACCCAAGTGTTCTTGTTTCAGTAATGCTCATATATGACTTTGGCTGACAGGATACTCTTGAGCCAAGTTTAGCATTTTAACATTCCATGGGACTTGTAGCCTTACTAAAAACTGAATTGAGTTCCTGATCCGAAGCATTTGGGAAGTGGATCAGCAGATGGGACCTCTCTCTGTCCCTGCCCCTTCTCTGTGTCCCCACTGTTTCTCTCAAATAAACAAACACTTTTTTAAAGATTTATTAATTTTTATAGAAGGAGAGGCAGACAGAGATCTTCCATCCACTGGTTCACTCCTCAATATCCTAACTGAGCTGATCTGAAACTTAGATCCAGCTTCTTTCGGGTTTCCTACAGGGGTACAGGGTCCTAAGAACTTGAATCATCCTCCACTGCTTTCCTAGGCCATAAGCAGGGAGCTAGAATGGAAGTGGAGCAGTGGGGACACAAAGTGGCGCCCATATGGGATGCCAGTGCCTAGAGGTGGAGGGTTAATCCCCACCACCACCATGCCAATCCCCCCCAAACTCATTTTATACTTAGTTTCACATCCAGCTCACATACATGAACAAATAATTTAATTGTAATAGCTATGCGATTCAGGTTATTTGCTAAATGCACAGGGAAAGCTGTATCATATATACATAGCAACTGTGGCACAGACCAAGTAATGAGACTATAAGGGCCTATTTACTCTGCATAAAAAACAGCTAATGATACATTTCACATAAAGTTGTGAATAAACCCTAACAAATACCAAGGCCATACATGCCTTCTTCACTAGCGAACCTTTCCTTCCTTTCATGGACTCGTGTCGTGTTTATGACTGCTGTGCAGACAGCCTCGGTCCTCAGCAGGCCAACATGTCCTTGACAGCTACACACAAATGTAAAAGACCGGATTTAAGCCAGTGACTCAGCTATACTATTGCAGCCACTTAGGGAGTGAATAAACAGACGGAGGATATTTCTCTCTCCCCTTCTCTCTTTAAACCTGCATTACCAATAAAAATAAATAAATCTTTTTTAAAAAAATGCAGAACCCAGCTGAAGGGGGAAGAAGGACAGAAACAGTGAAAAAGAGCTGAATCTCTAAACCAACTTTCTAAATCTCTCAACCAAAATCATAAAAATCACCCCAAAAAAGAAAAAAAGCAAACCAGCAAACACTGCAGTTTTTCAGTCAGAATTTCCTCTGTTCCTTTGATGGCCTCACATTCCTAAAAAGTTATATTTTGCCTCAAACATTGTATTAACACTTTGTAATTATTCACTGTTCAAGTGCAGTTCTGCTTTAGAGATCCTGTAAGCAGTCATGGCCTGGGTGAAGTCAGCTTCCAATATGAGCTTCCCACACAGCACCGTAGTTCTAAGTCTACTAACGTGTATAGAATATTCGACTCAAATACCTGAAGTTATCTGGTGCTATAGCTATAAAACAATCTTTAAAATCTGAATGCCTTTTGTTCAGTCTGCTGAAGAAGTTTCCAAAGACAAAGGTTACTTTTATTTACAGATTTCATGTTATCATCTTACCAAACGTAATTAAGTAGATAATTCAGAAACAGTATCCTGCATCTTAAACAATTTACTCAATGTGTACATGCTCTTTTTTGCTTTGACAAAAATATAAATGTGATTCCACAAAAGTCTAATATAAATTCAGCTTACATTAAGCTTCTTTATTTCATAAAGCATCCCATAAAGCAAACAGAAAAGCTGTAAGCCACTGGATGCACTCCCTAACAAGTGGAAAGATCTTTCTCAGATTTTTACATCAATCGGTGCTTATGTATTCAAACGAATTTGTATGAGTCCACCACCAAGGACGTAATTCTCAACACAGAGGAAAAAGCAGCAAGAACAAATGGAAATGATAAAAATGAAATAGGGAACCTCTGTGGATTCTCCAGTTTTCTCAAGCTGTTGGGGAGCCTCTTAGCCAGATCCATCACCTCCTCCGAGACCGAAGCCAACTGTTTCTTCACATCACCAGGTAGAATTTCCTCCCCTAGGAAGACAATACCAGTATCAACTTCTACATCACAAAACAGAGATATTTATTTAGTCACTTCAATAAATAGTATTAAGATTCAGACTTTCACTTTATTTCCTTAGATGATTTCCAACAAAACCGCATCCTTCTCTAATCCCTAAATCACCTCACTTTACTACTCTTCCCAATGATCTGTATTTACACTGTGTACATACCAGGCCATGAGCACAGAAATTAAAATATCAACCCATCTGCAGTATTTCAAAATCAGAAATCAATGTACTGCTTAATTATGAAGTTTGATAAACATAACTTATCCAACACCGATTCCCCAACTGCCTACACGATCAGTCATCACCAAAATAAGACGTAAGCCCTTCTCGACACGGTGATCATCTTCCTGATCCCTGGCTTTGTCTTGTGTGCTGCAGCATTCTCCATCAACAGCACAAAACCTGCCCTCCTCTGCCAAACCCTTCTCTTTCGTGAATTGCTTTATCACTGCCATTCTTGTCCTTCAAAAAGCCCAGCTCCCACCACAGCGTTGCCAGCATCCCTAATGGATGCCGGTCCTAGCCCCAGCTGCTCCACTTTTGACCCAGCTCCCTGCTAACGTACCTGGCAAAGCAGTAAAATATTGCCCAAATCCTTGGGCCACTGCACCCACATGGGAGACCTGGAGAAGGCTTCTTGCTTCAGACCAGCCTGACTCAGGCCATTGCAATCATTTGCGAAGTGAATCAGCAGATGAAAGATGAAAGAAAACAAGAAGCCCTGCTCCTCTGATGCCTGTGACATGACACCACTATACAACCTCCTGTTTCTGAGTGCTGTAGTTACCCTGTGATTGCAAAACCGTCTCTTTTCATATCCTGTCACCACCTGGCTCACTGTCTTTCCCACAACTGTTCTTATGATCATCCCTCATAATTTCAACATCCACGAAGAAGCTCTGACAGTGTGGTCTTCTCAGCGCCGGGACCTCTGTATCTCTAACCCATCTTTTCCTTGGCTGACCTCAGACACACATTCCAGAGTCATGCTCCTCACCTCCTAACTGCCAAGAAAATCACCACTCCCTGCCTTCCTTCATTAGCCCAACCCAGCCGGCCTTTTCGTTCCTACTAACTTCCTACTCCTGCTTCCGTCATGTCTTGTCTTCGCTGCACAGCAGCAATCATTCCTTTGTATTCTTGAGCACAGATTTGTCCTTTCCTTTCCCTCCACCCACAGGTAGCAAACAAAAAACTGAAAAAAAAAGAATCCTTAATAGATGGAAAGAAAAACCTGTTCTAAAGACTTTATTTTTGGCATACTTGATGCTTACATTACAGAAGCTGGTTGTAGCTAAAACAAAAAGACAACTCTGATTACTAATTTGACTTTAAATTCATGATATAGATCTGAAATAAACCCTTAGTTCTGACTGCTAATTCTTCTACATTTCCCACTTTCCCTCTCTCAGGATAACTACTTCACACCTGTTCTCTTTCTCTTTGAGCTGTTGACACCTGCTCATCTCTCTTCTGCTAAAGGAACATCAACACTTCTTATTTCGCTAGGAAAACAGGAACAATTAGATGAGAAAGAGAACAACCTCATATTTCCACTCCCCAGTCTGCTAATTAGGCTGTATTATTTTCTCTTTCTCACATTTATAGCACCATTCCTTGAGGAGTTGTCCACATTCACACTGAGCTTTTCTGCTCCCATTTCCAAATGATCTTTTGCCTCCAGCAGCACAGCAAAAACCACAGTTGGAAGAAGGTGCTTGGCTTCCAGAATATTAAAGTGTAACTGTTCATTCTAGATCCTTACTTCATGCAAATCTTCAGAGAGATTTAAAATGCTTCATAACCTTCCCCTCCTCAACCTTTTCTCAAGTGGGATCTGAATGTAACTTCTGCACCTGCTCTGTCCTTAGTGCCCCTTCCCAGTCTACTCTGCTACTTTCTCTTCATCTTCCCAATCTCAGATGAGGGTGCACCCTCAATGTCAACCCTCCCCTCTTCTTAATTTCATTCCTTCCCCATTCCAGTTGGCTCAATTTCACTGCTTTAACTATTATTCCCAAGATGATCTCACCAACTTCAACTTTTCCCCTGAATTTCAGAATTACACTGTCAGTTAAGTATCTTCTCGGATATCAACACACATTTAAAATGAAGCATGTCCAACACAAAATTACATAGCTTTCAACCAATTCTCTTCTAATAATTCTCCATTATAACTGACCCTTTCAATCATCAGTTTATCTGCTCCAAATATTCCATTCTTTTAACCATCTCTATTTCTCACCCCTTAAAGAACTGATAAGCAGTTCCTTCACAATGTACTATTAATTCCTAATATTTAAAGGACCCACTTCTCACCATTGTCTTCTGCCACTGGCCTAATCCAATTATCCTCTCTTGTCTGGGCTACAACAATAGCTTTGCAACTCCTTGCCTAAACCTGTGCTCTCTCACAGTTGCCAGAAAAACCCTTTTAAAACAAAATTCTAATCTTCCCATTCTTCTGCTCCAAAACCTCCAAGGATTTCTCACCAGCACCATCATATTTCTTTTTCATTAATAAACCATGAAATCAGATTCACAGTCAACAACACCCTAAACGCTCAGGCTACTTTCCCAGCTTCATTTCCTAATATTCTTACCCTTACTCATTTTGCTCTAGTTATACTCACTGTTGCTTAAGCAAGGCAAGCTTCACCCTCAGAGCTCTTGCACTTTCCTTCAGTGCACCTCCTTCAGCTATCTGCATGGCTGGTGCCCCTCACTTCAGTTAAATAAAAAGAAATGAAGGGGCTTGGTCTCTTTGGTTCAGTGAATTTTCCGTAATAACTCTAACAGTGCCTGACACATAGCAGGCCTTCAACGCACATGTTGTATGAATCAATATCTTTGTGCTCTTCAACCAAGCTTCTAAAAGAAGGTGGCTCACATGTGCTTTGGAACACATTCCTCAATGACTTACCCCTCTGTTAACACCATCTCTACTCCCCAACCCACTCCTTCACTCTCACTATGGTTACAATGCCTTTGTGTTACTGAAGCCTACAGACTCTTCTGTTCCACTAATATATGTACCAAATGACTACTTCCTCTTTGAAGCACTCTTTTGTCACCCAATACACTAAAACTGCTATTGCAAAAGTTTGCAAATTATTGATAAATTCCAAAATCAAATGATTAATTCTAGGTCTAGCAGTTTTCACTCAGCTCAATTTAATACATTTCACAAGGGCTTCTTAAACAAACTCTTCATTTGGTTTCATGTACACCATCCTGTTAACCCTTCTATGCCTGTTGCAACTCACACATCAAACATCATGACTTCTTAGTCATAGTTCTTTAGCTCAAACTATGCAGTTACAGTCTGCACTTGAAAATCTTGGCACCTATGCTTCCACTTTGAATCTTACAGGCTTCTTTTCTCCAGCATGCTTATAAATCAACCATAGGATTTCTCTTCCAAATCTTGCTCTTCCACGTCAATTTTCTTTTCAATCCATGTTTTTCATGCCAGCAGAATAGTTATTGTTGGCAAATGCTTTTCTTTGTTCCTATAAATACTATTGGTTCTGCTGATCTATCAAATGTATTTTGACTCTATTTCCATCCTCAGATCAGTAACCAATTCAAATTTCAAGCTAGTACTACCTCCCACTTAATTATAGTCATAGCCATGACAAAAGGTCTTCCCACTATGGCATTTTTTCTATTACAATCCATTCTTCAATGCTCAAATTATTCTTGTCTAATGTAACTCATGGCACTTCTATTTTTAAAACCCTCCCAAGGTCTACACTGGCAGGAAGCTGGAGTCAGAAGCCAGAAATAGGAATCAAACTCAGGCACTCTGCTTTGAGACACAGGCATATTAACTACAAAGCTAAGTGCACAATCCCAAGTTCTAATGCTTTCTTACGTTCTGAAGATTTATTTATTTGAAAAGCAGAGAGATCATCCACCCCTTGTTTCACTCCTCAAATTGGCACAACTGATTGGTTTGAGCTAGGCTAAGGTCAGGTGTCTCAAATACCTTCAGATCAGTCACATGGGTGCTAGAAGCCAAAGCATTTGGGTCAGCCTCCCAGGTGCATTTGCAGGAAGCTAAACTGGAAATGAGACAGCCAAGACAGGTGCTCCGATGTGGGAAATCAGTGTGAAAAGCAACAGCCTCTCAAAAGCAGCAGCATCACCTGCTGCAGCACAACACCAGCTTCCTCGAATTCCACTCTGACAGAGCCTGGAGAGAGCTCACCTTAGTGTCCACGCTATTGAGACATTCAAGATTGTCACAATAAACACTTTGCAGGTATGCAAATAAACCTCATAGATCAGCAAATGCACATTTTCTCTTTTATTTCCAGTCCTTTACATACCATTATTTATACCAAACGTCATAGAATCCCCCAAGATTTCCAGTTTTTGATAAAGGATGAGACCAGCCTACAGGAAAACAGAAAAAGTAATAATTCATGTTCATGGTAACCAAAGTAAAACTACAAGTCTCATAGTTAGAAAAATCCAGTGAACAAACTGAACTCACCTTATTTTGTTAGAGACCTGTGTGTCCTGCTTTAAACCAACATACCAACTGTGAGAATAGAAACTAAGGCGCCTAAGCCTTAAAATAAAAGCTGAGGTCTTACTTATCAATACTACATATTACAAGTAGGTATGTAAACCAAATAACTTGTAAACAGAACCTGACAAAACTCAGTCTAAGGAGAAATACGTTTTGACTATACTTCTCCACCTCCTTAGCTTCGTTAGATCAGCAGAGGACGTCAGTGTGGGGACAGTCCTCACCCAAGTGCTGTTAGCAGGAACAGCCAAGTCAGACTGATTCTTCAGAATAAAACTGCTGTCGAACCATGCTAGTTCTCAACAGTTTGTGATTTTGTAAAGGGAATGCATCATTCTATTTTCCTGACAATTTTTTTTCTGCTTATGAATCAAAAGAGTTTCCATTCCTTAAAAAAAGATGCTTTAGGGAAACAAACCACTCATTTGTGAATATAAGTATGAATTGGTGGTGAGGGGAATTCACAATGAAATAAAATATGCTTCTTAAATTAAATAGTAACTATGGTAATTTTCTATATATATAGTAAGACTTCAATATGACTTACTCTACTATGAAAAATATCTAGCAGCCAAATTTAGAAGCATTTTTTCTAAATTTACCCAAAATTTTAATATAAATATAAGACATAAGGCACTTTCAATATAGAAAAGACCTTATAATTAATTTTCCTCTGGAGCTACCTGCATACCAAATGCTTCATCAATTCCATTTGTGCCTGCTCAGTCTCAGCTTATTAGCCTTCCATGTTTTTAGACGGTTCATTTTTTTTTTTAAGGTACAAACAGGACATTACTTTGGCCGCATGACAACAGCAGTAACTAGCAGTGAACAGTCTGTTGATTGGTACTTGCTAATTAACATCGAGAATTCACAGTACCACTAAATGTCTTCCTAAGCATTTTTAATGCCAAATTGACACTAGATATTTCAGTTGAGTTTGTGCCAGTTTCACAACGCAATTTTCCTAAGGTACTTTAGGAGAAAGTTTAAAGATACGCCACAATATACAGATCTTTACATACGTAAGCGTCAGTAGCCGCGTAGAGCTTCTGGTCCTCAGTGAGAGGAAAATCACTCCAGTTGCTGCAGCGGATAGACTTGTCTTTCAGAAGCTGTTTACCTAAGAGGTGTTTAACCAGACCATTGAGGCTCCAGGTCTCTGTGCTTTTCAGCTGCAAGTCATGAAAAATCGGAATAGAAAAAGGTATTTCCTTCTGTTATCTGATATTCTTAAATACTACCCAATGGCCATGTCACAAATAAAATTAGAAATCCTACACCAAAAAGCAACCAAGTGATAGTCATCAATAAATCTTCAGACAAAAAAACAAAACTCAACTTCACAGTCTTTATTAACAAAACTTAATTCTGGGATTCTCCAATGTAAGTACTAGAATTCCTTGAGTGTAAAAAAAAAAGTTGAATGTGCTACTTTGCTTTCTGTTTCCAAGCCATACAAATACTTTGTAAAATATGGGAACTTAATGATGCCTTTAATAAAATAAGTAAGATATGAATAGTAGAAATGGTGGTCAAATTTCTACCAACAGTATGACACCACAAGAGCTGCATTACAGTCTTTGAAAAGAAAATTGTCATAACTGCATTAGAAATATAATCTTTAAGATACAGTATTTAAATCTATACATATTTAGACAAAGTAAAATAATATTAAGAATGGGGTGGGGGTGGGGAAAGAGGGTAGAATTCTTGCTTAAAGAAATTACTTGCCGAGACAGTGGCTCAGAAGGAAAGTTGTCATTATGGAACATTGCAATGCAACTTTTTTACTGCTTAACTACATTTTTAAACATCTAATATTTGGATATAAGCCACATTCTGAGGTGCACAAAATCACCTTGTTTATAAATATTTGTATTATTTCTACCTTTTCATTGGCAACATCTGTCAACTCCACAAAACTCTTCAACTTGATGTCAAAGTCACGCAGGAGTTTCCACTGATCTCCTTCAATTCCTACACCTGCTTTTTTAATTGCTTCATTTTCAAGCAGCATTTTTAATCCCTGTGGAAAGACTGTAACATTTTATTGTTAGCTCCATAAATTTTCTCAAGGATGATGCATTTATTTTCTACTACTTACATATTCCATGCTTATTTTTAAATTTGTGCTTATGTTAAGCTTAAATTCAGAAACACATTTACCTTCTGCTACCTATAACAAAACATCCTGACTCATGAATAATGACAAGGATCAAGAACCACGGACATACTTCCTTGTACTGAACTCCATTTTACCACACTTCGCAGACACCGAGCAGTTCCCAAATCAACAGCTGTGGCTGTCCTGTGTGAAGCAAGTGTACAGTGCCATCTTTTCAAGGGTTAACAGATGACTGTTAGCATTAACGAATTTTAATAAGGAATATTCATTGGTTTTTTTTAACATAATGCTGTGACATGCTTAACACAATGCTGCATGACTTTTATGTACACTTGAAATCAAAAATTCTCAGTGATTTACTTAATGTGCTGGTCTGGAACCAAACCCAAGTATTTGTGAGGTTTGCTTACACTTCAAATAACACCTTTCCTAGTACCAGCAGCATGCAAATTCCTGGTAACTGAGCCACTGTAAACAAGGAAAATACGAAACCTACAGGGTGTTAAGAAAGTTAACAAAAGAGGATTGACTGAATCATACAAAACGTTAAATAAATATAAAATAGGAAGAAATAAATGCTTTTAGCTAAAAGAGCTTAATTTGACAGATTAAAAAGTTAATGTAGCATAATTATCAGCCATATAGAAATCAAAGAAAGGAGGTAGGTACCAACCTGACATAGAAGAAATGTGAAACAAGTAACATTTGCTCTCTGACACACACAACTGAATTACTGCAACTCTACTTAGCTTCCCTTTAGTATATACTGGTGGCCATTCCATGTCAAATCCTACCACGTCACCATCAGACAGACTCATGCTAAAGGGGGAAAAACAGTGCAAAGTGACTACATTAAAACACATCATTGAAATGTTAACAGACAAACCACACTGGGGTGAGTTTTGTGGTACAGCACTTTATGCTGCCACTTGAAATACCCACAACCTATAACTGAACTGCCTCGGTTTAAGACCCAATTGGGAGGGCCCAGAAACGTGGCCTAGCAGCTAAAGTCCTCGTCTTGAACGCACCAGAATCCTATATAGGCGCCAGTTCTAGTCCCGGCTACTCCACTTCCAAATCCAGCTCCCTGTCTATGGCCTGGGAAAGCAGTCGAGGACAGCCCAAAGCCTTGGGACCCTGCACCCACGTGGGAGACCTGGAAGAAGTTCCTGGATCCTGACTTCAATCAGCATAGCACCGGCCATTGCAGTCACTTGGGGAGTGAATCATCGGATGGAAGATCTTTCTCTCTCTGTCTCTCCTCTACTCTATATATCTGACTTTCCAATAAAAATAAAATAAAATACATCTTTAAAAAAAGACCCAATTGGGAGTCCAAACCAGCTTTCTGCTACTGGGCACAGAAGGTAGCAAATGATGACTCATGTATTTGAAATACATGAGTTCCTGCCACCCATGTAGGAAACTTAGATGGAGTTCCTGGCTACCTGCTTTTGCCTAAAGCAGCCCTAGCTGGTTGGGAACAGCAGATGGAAGATCTCTGTTGCTCCCTCTCCCTTTCTTTTTTTCTCTCTGCCTTTCAAATAATCAAATAAATATTTAAAAAAAAAAAAAGACAAATCACAGCTAGCTTGCCTATGATACATACAAACTGATCATAAAAAGCCAGCAAATATAAAAAATGCTCTGAAAAATATGTAGTAAAAGACAAAGAATTCAGAAGAAAACACGGAGAAAAATAAACACAAGAAAATCTAAATAGCCAATGAAGTCCAATATGCAATGCAACTAATTCTCACTAGAAACCAGAGAAACACAAATTGAATTCTGCCTGCCTGACAGACAAAAGAATGAAAGCCTCAGAATATCGAGTGGCGGGAAGTATGTCAGTGGTGGGATTGCTCATTACAGGTGAGCACAGACGTTGGCAAAATCCTCTAGGGAAAAACGTGGACAATAGCTACTAGAAAATTTATGAACACTGCGACCTGACAAGTTTTTCTTCATAAATACATAAAACTCATGTCTTCACGGAGAGACACAAACACTTTAAACAACGTTCACTGCAGCAGTGCTCCTGCTGGCACAAAACTGGAAGCAAGTTAACATTTCCACCAAGAGGGTGGACAAAATATGACAGGCTGGTTTGAAAGTAGGAAATCATGTACAAGTTAAAATGCAACCATATGTATGGAACAACTAGAAACATTCCCAAACTCTTGTAGAGAAAAGGATAGGCTGCAGGGTATACACATGGCTTAACAGCACTTTTTTGCAGCGTTCAAATAGGCAACTGAATTTATGTAATATTCAGGGATATAAAATTGCAAAGTACTACTAGAAAGCCACATGAGGGAACATTAAATGCCTAACTCATGAGCCATCTCAGGGAGATGTGACGCTGGGCGCAGGGGGAGGCATCAAAAAGGACACAGGAGTGGCATCAGACATACTTTACATTCACATTTCTTAAAGGTTTGAAGATGTGATACTGTTGGTGGCATCTATGTTCATTACAGTATTACTGTTTATATCTCATTATTTAATCACTTTAAAAATTTAAAAATTTAAAAAAAAATAGAAATAACTGCTGTAGCAGACCAAGATGGATTAGCAAGGACTAGACTCATATTCCCAACATAAATAGATTGAAATTTGGACAAAATATTTACAACAGCTGCTTCCACACAGTAGACAACAGGCAGCAGAGGGCTGCTATCTGCTGTATGGCTGTCCTGAGGGAGGGGAGACAGAGGGTGAGCCTTCAGTGCCCCAGCATTCTGCCTGGAACACGCTCCAGACCACAGACAGAGAGGCGAATACCAAGATACCTCTGAGGTGAGGAGGCTGAGATGAGCCAGGGAGGTGAGACAGAAGTTGTGGAGTGGAAGTTCTCAAGAGGAGAGACCTGAGCAGGAAAAAAGGCCTCCAGACCTTGTCACAGGAGTCTCCCTGAGTCCCCCTTGACTACAAGGATATGTGTGCACAGCCCGAACCTAGGAGGCCACGCAAAGAATAGCCACAGATTTATTCCTGAAGGAGGAGCTAGTGTCTTCTGAAACATGCTGGTGGCCAGCATTTGGCCTGGCATGTCCGCCACTGGCTGGTACACCCACATCCCGTATCAGAGTCTCATATATACTAGAGTCTTGGCTCTGACTCTTAACTCCAGTTTTCTGTTGATATGTAAGACATCATTGACAGGTAAGGTTGTTGGGCTTCTGCCACCTATGCAGGAGATTGAGTTTGACTTCCTGTCTCCTAGCAGTGGCTGTGGATGCTCCGCCCAGCTCGGCCCAGCTCCGCCCAGCTCGGCCCAGCTCCGCCCAGCTCGGCCCAGCTCCACCCAGCTCCGCCCAGCTCCAGCCTCTGCAGACATTTGAGGAATGAACAGATGGAAGGCATTTACACTATCTCTTTCTCTTCTATCTCACAAGTAAATAAACAACTTTTTCCAAATCATATAACAGATAACTATTGATCAGTTGGGCAGTCAGCAAAGCCTCTAAAGGGGGTCACAACTTAAGAGAGCTAACTTAACTTTTACTCCAAGGGTAAAGTTAGCCAACCCTTGGAGTAAAGGAGTCATAAGACTTGCCCCAGCAAAGGTTAATATCAGGCTCCAAAATACAAAGCTACCTTTCTTTAAAACAAACAAAGCTCCTTTCTGTGAAAGCAGACAAAAAAGCTAACACTTAGTAAGGTAAATTCACACTAATGAAAAAAAAAAAATTGACAGCCATGGTAAGAAACAGGAAAGCATGGAGACAAATCACTGAATAATAGGGAAAAAAATAGAACAATGTAACTGACAGAAAAGTACATTAAAACAATTATTTTATACACACACACACACACACACACAGAACATGGTCAAGGATTTAAAACATGAATATGATGACAGCCAAAATGGAGCACATCTGTAATTATTTAAATGAACCAAATTGGATTTCTAGAGACTAAAAATAAAAAAAAAAAAAAACAATATCTAAAGCTTAAATGTTGACACAGATATCTGATGTAGTAGTTAAGATGTTATTTGGGAAGCCTGCGCCCATATCAGAGTGCATAGCTTCAAGTCCTGGCTCTGCTCCCCATTCCAGCTCACTGTCAATGTACACCCTAGGAGACAGCTGTGACGGCTCATCTTAGATCCCTGACAATCATGTCACAAACTCAAATGGAGTTCCGGGCTCCTTGTTTCGGCCTCGCTGAGCCTTAACTGTTGTGGGCGGATCAAACTCTCTCCCAAATAAAATATAAATATATACTTTGGAATTTAAAATTCATAAGACAGGATAAGCTTCAGATCAGATACTATAGGAGAAAAATGAGTGAACTTGAAAACGTTGTAAAAGAAATTATTCAAATTGGAGCAGTAGAGGAAAAAAAGAGCAAAAGGGAAAACAGAAAGAAGGAAAAGAAATTTCATTCCCTGTGACATGGTATCACACAACAGAACGTAGGT
Organism: Ochotona curzoniae; assembly: GCF_017591425.1. Lineage (NCBI taxonomy): Eukaryota > Metazoa > Chordata > Mammalia > Lagomorpha > Ochotonidae > Ochotona > Ochotona curzoniae. Next base: position 7,474,930 of record NW_024466605.1, read on the forward strand.
ATATTCAAAGTTTAGAAGGAAACAAAGGCTAGCAAGTGAATAAAATATTTGCAGAAATTCTTTGAATTTTGTGAAAATGATAAACTCAATGAATGCCAGGCAGAATAAGTAAGATATACTACACAAATGCACATCATTATCAACTTGTTGAAAACTTGTGGCAGCAAAAGCTTTAAAGTGGCTAGAGAACAGGGAAAATCAAAATAATAGAAAATTTGCCCATATCTTATCATATAATTCAATAAAACTACAGTTTTCCAATTACTTAATGCTCAGTGCCTGCAGACATACTTCAGCAGTGTGAACAGGAAACTGGTAGAGTTGCTACAATCATAAATAATGGATTTTACCTTCTCTTTGAAACGCATTTAGTGCAACACAATGAGACCCACAAGTGCTCAGCTAACTATATTTCTAGACTCCGTGTATCATCAAGAGATCATTCACAAATAGCTAAACTTTTGCTTTTTTAAAGTTGAAGTATAACAGTCTAATAAACTAAAAAGGAACAGACCTAACAACTTTAAGGAAAATCTGAATGAATACCTTACTATTTCTGTTTATAAAATATTTCAGTTGCTTTACTATTTTTGCTTATGAAACATTGCAGAGTCCTAGTTTAGCAAAGAAACTTGAAAGTACTAATAGTCATTTCTAATGTTCTTTTCACTTTTAAAAAAAGATTCATTTACTTAAAAGTCAGGTTAACTAAAAAACAGGGAAAGACAAAGAGATCTTTCAACTGCTGGTTCACTTCCTAAACAGCTGCAGAGGCCAGAGGTGAACCAGGCTGAAGCCAAGAGCCAGGAGTTTCCTCTGGGCCTCCCACAAGGGTGCAGGGGCTCAAACACTTGGACCATCGTCTGCTGCTTTTTCCAGGTCATTAGCAGGGAGCTAAATCAGAAGTGGAGCAGTGAAGACACTTAGAGGTTAGAGGTCTACTTAAAGATTAAATAATTCCTGCATTTTTCCCCCAAAATTGGCAAAATAAATACAGTATGTTCAGTAGTTCTATGTATAACTTTTTAAGTTAAAAAATCAATAAAAAAGTATTCATCAAGCAGCAAATTACAAATTTAATTCTGTTACTTTTTTACCAAAAAAGTAGAATAAAACTTAGTGATACTGTTATCTATTGAACACACCTTATGTATAAAACACAGTGTATTTATAGATATTACCATTATAGTTACTATTTCTTAATGACCCAACTTTACATGAGAAAATTCAAATCTCTTACCTAATATCTTCTGATAAGAAAGAGCAGTCACTAGCATCATAACTATATACAATGGATCCAGGGAATTCTAAGAAAGGGAGATCATCTTCAAAAACACTCTTTTGAGTAGATGTCTTGAGCTAAATAAAATCCAAAATAAGCATTAAAAAGTCCACATTATTTACCAGAAGAATAACATTCACCAAAGCATTCAACCCAAAGTTCTAAGATTTATCAATAAGTGTTTATACACTAATGAAGTCAGAAGAATTAATTTACAATGATGTCATCTCAGTATATAATTACTTTTTTTTAAGATTTATTTTTATTATTTTTTCATTGGAAAGGCAGATATACAGAGAGGAGAGACAGAGAGGAAGATCTTCCATCCAATGATTCACTCCCCAAGTGAGCGCAACAACCGATACTATGCCGATCCGAAGCCAGGAGCCTCTTCCGGGTCTCCCACGTGGGTGCAGGTTCCCAAAGCTTTGGGCCGTCCTCGACTGCTTTCCCGGGCCACAGGCAGGGAGCTGGAAGGGAAGTGGGGCTGCCAGGATTAGAACCGGCGCCCATATGGGATCCTGGGTGTGCAAGGCGAGGACCTTAACCACTTGCGCCACCATGCCGGGCCCCGTATAATTACTTTTAAGTTTATATTCAGCCTTTAACCTTATTTTAATAAAAAATTTATTATACAGTGTTTTGTTCCTCATAATGAGAACTTTTTTTTATATTTTAGATGCAACAATGTTGCCTTAAGAGAAGATTGGTTGACAGATCTCAAGTTTATAAGGGCTTAAACCAGCTTAACCAAAAAAATTCAACAAATTTAATGTTGTCTAAATTGCCCCTTGAATTGGGAAAAAAAAAAAAAATACTAGTGGGGGCAATCATGTACAACAACTATAAAAAGGAAAAGTATGCATTAAGAATCTTATTTTGAGGTCCAGCATTGGGGCACAGTGAGTAAAGCCACTACCTGCAGTGCCAGCATTCCATATGAAAACTGATTTGAGTGCTGACTGCTCTCCTTTTGATCCAGCCCCCTGCTAATATATCTGGGAAAGCAGTGGAGAATGGCCCAAGCTCCTGGCTCCCAGTTTTAAGCCGGCCCCACCCTGGCCAGTATAGCTATTCAGGGAATGGTCAGAGGCTTGAAGATTCTCTAGCTCTCTATATATCTTTCAAATAAATACATAAATCTTCAATTTCAAAAAAAACTTATTTTGTAAACCCAATTCAAATTTATTCCCATTCATCCACTCAGCAGCTAGGTCGTGGCTGATGGAAACAGGAACTCCAACTACATAATGACCTGAAGGTCTGAAGTCAGAGCTGCCCTGCTGCACAGGCCCGCGGAAACAAAATTCCCCAGCTGTAGGAACAACCAGGGAACACCATACCTTTGTTTCTTCTGAGGCACATCTTACACTCTGCACAGACATCCATTCAGGAATCTTTCGCTGCTGTGGAGTCTTTTCCAGTCTTTTGAAATTCATTTTGAGAATGCCCTAGTTGTACAAAATAAATGAATAAATAAATACATACATACATACATACATACATACATACTCTATGGGAAAATAAAGCACAATCTTTAAAGGAAAATCCAGATAGCCTTTTCCATATGACTAAACATCAAATACACATTTCTTGTTGTTTTGTTTTGTTTTGTTTTGTTTTGTTTTGCTTTGTTTTTTCAAGAGAAAAAGAAACAGAAAGAGATCCTATTCACTGGTTTTGTTCCTCAAAGATTCACAATGGCCACAGCCGGACTGGCATTAGCCAGGAGTCACTCAATCCAGGTCATCCACACGGGCAGCAGGGATCCAGTTATTTGAGCCATAACTGCTGCCCCCCAGGGTCTGCATTAGCAGGGAACTGAAATCAGGAACAGGGCCAAGTGTGGAACCCAGGAACCAGACACTTCAACAGGAAACACAGGCATCTTAACCAGTCTTAACCAACAGGCCCAACACCCACACTTAAACACATATGGAAATCACGTTACGACATGGAAGCCCAAGCATATCTTTTAAGAGCTATAAATGAAGTTGATAATTACGCTACATCTAATGACTCTATATATTTAATAATTCTTCCATTTAAAATAATCCAGAGGTCAGCACTGTAGAATAGCATATTAATCCTCTGCCTGCAAATGGGATGCCAGCATCAGAGGGTAGAGGATTAGCCCACTGAGCCATGGTTCTGGCCTCTACAAATATATAAAGCTTTAAAAAAAAAAAAAAGCCAGCCATTTTGAGTTCTAAGGTTCTAACAGTTTCAAAATTCTATCAAGAATACCCTTTATCTCATTAACAGTCTTGGCTGTAGGCATCATCAATTTAGTTTATTTTATGATTATCATCTGTGCTAAGATATAAGCATAAATTCAGCAAAACAGATTTGTTTACAAGTCTATTTGAAGGATTAGTTTTGAAGGCAGATAATAGCACTTCTTCTATTAGAGACTTTGTAATGCTTTTGGCTGATCAAGTGAACAAATTTCCCAAAGAATAAGAATTTCTTAGAGAATTTTTTTTAACCTGTTAGTTTTGAGGGATCCCAAGCTGAAGTATGGTTAAAGAAAACAGTAAATAAGAGAATCATGACAAATTCTTTTTTGTTAATGGTAAATGGATCCACACTGTGGAGTGACTTATGCTATGCTGAAGTAACCCTATATGCCCTGTAAATTCCTAAACCCTCAACCTTAGTTCTCATTATCTTAAATTTCTAATAGCAGTACATAAAGCACACTTGAATGACAGACCCCTGAAGGTTCCAGTAAGAAACATGATGTTCATGTTAAACAATCATAGCAACTGTTTTAAGATTTAGGAATACCCTGTTACACTTGATATATAATTCAGCAGTACAAACCCTGAAGGAATTAAGCAATATCCAAAAGTATCCACTTGAACTAGTTATTTTCCCAAGCAAGAGCCCAAAACTAAGAATATTGATGATTTATAGAGCAATAGTTTTAAACAACTTCTTTACCAAACTTAAATTTCTATTATAGAACTCCACTGCTCTTGCACATTGAGAAGGAAAGTGTTAACAATAGGTTTATAACTCACTTTTTCCCTGCTGGGGAAGAGAGAAAATGAAAGACCTCAAGCAAGGTTCCTAGTAAACGTGCCAGAACTTCCAACCAGAGGGTTGCCTTGTAAAACCTATTACGAGTGTTTACCAGAAGAAAAACACCAAAGAATCCCACCCAGAAAATATGGTTGGCAAGACAGAGCTGAGCTATTTAGATTATTATAAATAATCCTCAAATTATAGATTTTTAATATCTGGCAGGAAGATTGAGGTGTCAGATAAGCTATTCAGGAAGAGACTATGCAACAGGAGTCCCCACACCAACAAAGCTTCCTTTGTATGCTGATTTTGGACACATTGCCAAAACTAGTCTATTGGTCCAAAGGCATAATGTGTCCTAATGCTAGAGAGACATTTATACTTATGCAATCTGTTTCTCACCAGATGGGACTCCTTCAAAAAAAAATCTCCACCTACATTTGGTGCTATCCTGTAGTCTGAACCATTCACAAAGTTGGGGTTGGGTAACATCTAAGATACACAGAATAGGAACTGGTAACTCAACTCTTGGTCTTATACCACATGCATTATTATCAAGTAATACAGCTATCAGGTAATATATATATAATACAGCATATGCATATATATGCTTTATTATCTGTGAAGCATTTTATAAATGTTAGTGGTTATTGCATCCATATTTGCCACAAAGTCTGAAACCTTGAAACATATTTTACACATCTGCAAAAAGGGTTTTCTAAACTCAGACTAGGTCATTAACAGAAATTTGAAGTTTCTGTAAATAACACAAACTATATAAAAACAACTGTAGAATCATGGAATTCATTCACATTGTCACAATAGAAATAAACTTCAATAACTCTTCCCTGCAGTTACCTGTAACACCAAAATCATTTTAATTTGAAATAGCTACCTTTTGATGTAAACAGTCTCTTTTATGCACAAAATTCTATCTAGCTGCTTCCAGGCAAACAAATTTGAAAATAAAATGGTGTTTAAACCTAACATGTTTGTCAAATTTGCTCAGATCTTGGGAGCAGATGAAAAAGCATACAGAAAAGTGAAGTTGTGGAATATTTTGCAATAAGAGCAATCTTCTAACACACATGTGGGTTTTAGTTCTCGATAAGATGAGAATCCAGAAAGGATCAAAATCAAAACATAAAAGAATTTTTTATTTACATATTCACTTGCTGTGCTGTTTGAGTATGAGCAACCTCAACACATCTTTTCCAAAAAACACGTCTTTTATCATCTCATAGCATTTCATGTAAAACTGCTTTGAAACAAACATCGCACAGGTTTTCTGACTTTCTCGAGATGGACATTCCTGAAATCATCTCACCTGTCTACCATTACGTACAATTTTCCAACATTTATCACTATAGCAAAGGTTGTTGGGACTTGTGTTGCTATCTATCGTTCTGCTTTTTAATTTGAACATGTCTGACTTCTGAAGTCACAGGTAGCATGAAAACGTGAGCTTTCCCTTCCACCTGTGATTAATATTTCATCTTGTTTTCTCCAGATTCTTCTCTTTGTCCATTTTTTCTGACTTGGTGAAACTACCATGCAATCCCTTTTTTTTCCCACTAATGCCAAAGTACAGGTTTTATGCTGCACTCTAAAATGGACAAGCACTTTTTAATAATACTGTCTTCAAATTCTATACAGCAATCATGGTAAGCTTTGTTAGCACACTGGTGGCAAATTACAAAAGCAGAGCCTTTATTCCAATGCACAGAATACTTTTGTTTTCACTTTTAATCAGATTCTAACAATTCAATCTCTTTAAATGTGAGCGCATGAAAATCCTTCAAATCGAATAGTTTTTCAGTCTGTTAAATATTTTTGCTGATATAATAAACACTCAATGCAACTGAACCTTTATATCACGTTATCTCAATACTAACACTTTCAGACACACAGTGACTTTGCTCTATTAGTACTATGGATTCTTCCTTAGTATTCAATTAAAAACTCGCTTTCTTTAGGAGCAGAGAAACAGAGAGACAACGGCAGGAAACACATCTCATGTGAAGGTTCACTCCCCAGATCTCTGAAACAGCTGGAGTTGGGCTGGGCTGAAGCCAGGAGCTCAATCTAGTTCTCCCACATGGGTAGCAGGAATCCAATTACTTGGGCCAGGCTGCTGCCCCTCAGGAACTGCATCTGCAACAAGCTGGAGGCAGGAGCCAGAATCACGTCCTTAATCCCGTTATGACATTGTACACTGGCATCTTTTTGCTGGGCCAAATGCCCAGCCCAAAATCATTTCCACTATTACCAAACTGAATTTTGGCTCTGAATCCATGAATCTTTGGAAGTAGTACGTGTTAGAATGTCTCCCACATGATCATTGCATTTTTGACTGAATTATTCCAAATGCTCAGATGTGGTTTCAGATGTCATTTGGGGGAGTAATTTAATGTTTTCCTTTTAGCTCATAAATCTTCTATTGGGCTGTCAATATGAAATAGCTAATTGCACTTCAACCCCTAAAGATGAAAGAAATTGCTGTAGGAAGTAGAACATTTCATTAGTCTCACCATTTTTATGACATTGTTTAGAGCTAAACTGCAGTTAAGATTTAACAGACAAACACCTCTCCATGAATAAGGTAGCATATTGCTTGAAATATATTTTTAGACTCCATCTAATGTCATAATCAGTCTTAAACTTCCATTCTGTTTCATACTATCTTGCGTGTTTCAAAGTATTTATCACTTTGAGTATTTTACTCCCAGTTGGCTTTAGAACTTTTTTACCAAACAGTAAGTTCTCTTCAACATGTTTTTCTTCAAGGATGCTATATACTCTTCTGAGAACCTTTGTGAATTCACATTGAAGTGCATCCTTTTTGCCCTGGGATTAGTGTCATTCCAAGTTTTTTTGATAAATCTTCAGCATCCACTCCCCCTAACAACTGACAACAGCAACTTCTTCATGTCTTGTTCCTCACGGGTCACACAGGCAGGGGTAAGAAGGGGCAGCAAGCCAGCAGGCCATCTTGGCTTTTATTAACTATGCAACCCCACTAATGATCCCTTGAGAGCTCAATCTGAGAACCATTTTCATCAGCTCATAAAAATAAATTATGGTAAATGATGGTGCATCCACAAAGCAACACACCACAGTCACATAAATGGTACTCTTAAAAATTACCAAGTGGGAAAAAGAAAGTGTCTGTGTAGGCTGTGTGATACCTGAAGGCCTGGAAGAACATAGACCAACACATCAACCATACTCTTCTTTTTTTTTTAATAACACTTTTTTTTAAAGATTTATTTCATTTTTATTGGAAAGGCGGATATACAGAGAAGAGAAGAGAGACAGAGAGGAAGATCTTCCGTCCAATGATTCACTCCCCAAGTGAGCACAATGGCCAATGCTATGCCGAGCCGAAGCCAGGAGCCTCTTCCAGGTCTCCCACGCGGGTGCAGGGTCTCAAAGCCTTGGGCCATCCTCGACTGCTTTCCCAAGCCACAGGCAGGGAGCTGGATGGGAAGCGGGGCTGCTGGGATTAGAACCGGCGCCCATATGGGATCCTGGGCATGCAACGTGAGGACCTTAACCACTGCGCCACCGTGCCGGGCCCAACCATACTCTTCTTCACTCTGACAGAACAGAAATTCATCTCCACAGCGATTCCTCATTTTTCCCACTTAGAAGAATGTCATCTCCGAACAACAGAAAGACTGAAAACCAGTCTCAGCAGAAAGCTGAGTTTCAGTGGAAAAGTTCAGAAATTTCTTCGTTACTAAAACCTCTAAGGCGAGGAAATTAATACCTACTGTTACCATGGTAACTTGCTTCCCTAAATGCTAGAGGCCTAAACCGAATAAAGCATCCCAGTCTGTTTGAAAAACAAAAAAACAAAAGCTACAGTTAAGTTACACGGGACATACGAATAAACATTTCAAGTTCCAGGAAAAATATTAATTTAATGGTTAACTCTTAACATACTGCTCAGTTTGGACACATTTTCACTTAATGCCCCAAATTATTCAATTCTATTTTGCTCTATATAAAGGCAGATCTGATTGAAGATATTGTCTTATGAATAATCATTTAATGAAAATGTAAGAATGTTTACAGCTGCTCTGAATTTGCTAACAAAGTGTCATAATTGAATAGTGGCCAATGCGTAAGCTATAATCTCATTTTTCACTTTGGACAGTCACATAAATTTTACAAATATCCACTGAGTTCCACAATGTTTCTCTGATGAATAAAGCTGTATTAGCCATCACTGTGCACAAAGGAAAACTAATAACAAAGACTAGCTGACTCTGCAAAAGTTAACAGAATGCTCTAATATTGAAAATTACACCATGAGGAGTTAGAAGAAGCCAGAGAGGAAATAAATCTGGATTTAGAGTCAGAAAACTTAAGTTCCAATGTTGCATTGTGTAGACAAAAATCATCCAAAACTTAGAACAAAAGAGGATGGTATATCTTTTGTTGTCAAGATAGTTTCATTAGGGAATACACCTTTATTAGACCAGCTACTTACTAAGGATTTTAAAATACAGATCCCACGTTTTACCTGCTAACTTAGAAATGTCTGTCTAGCAAAGATAAAACTGGACTGTCTAGCAGAAATTGCTTTCTCAGGCTACAGGATTTACTGCCCAATGTGATAGCTTTGTATCTAACCCAACAGTCTTAAACTTCCCTGTTTAATATCTATTTATTTTTTTTTCCTCCTGAACCAACTTTATCATCCTGCTGCTACCCTAGTAAACTGAATACCCATGAAATGTTCATTCTGTATTTGCATAATTATCTGTCTGTGCACTTTCTGGAAGGTCCAAGTTTGACACTTGATCCCCAATTATTTATATGACCTTGGTCATGTTACTTTGTCTCTCCAAATTTTCATTTCCTCATTTGTAAATTATACATGTATATTAACTATGTATATTAATCTGCCTTATGATATTATTGCATTTCTTGTTTTATTGATGATCACTGGGTTAATGTGAAGATTAGCAGTGATAAATATGGTGTCACATCTTAACCATAGTTATACATGGGTTGGGATACTGATAGTAGTAGTAATTACCTTTCACTGCTATTTACTTTAGTTCCTATAATATCCTGGGGTCCCTTCAGGAAGATCAAGAATGTACAGTATTAAAAAAAGAATGTGCAGTATAAATTAGTTAATATATATAGGGGTGTACATGTATCAACAACTAATTAGCACTAAGGTACCTCATGGATAGAATTTTCTTTTAAATGATAAATTAGAACAGAGAAAAGTCAGTGGACTCATTTATCCAGTGTAATTTAGCATTCTTACTCATTGTACCTGATCCAAGGAGTACTGACTTTCAACATGCATATATTTTAACTATACCACACAAACTGTATATGGTAGATTGCCAAGTATAATATAAATGAGACCAATATCTCTGATATTCCTATACTCATCTAGTTTGTCATATGTATATAAACAGAGAAAGATTTCATTGACAAGCTACAAGCTACTTCCAAACAATCTAACACAGAAAGCTTATGAAATTAAAGCAATGAATGATTCAGCAATTCAGTTTCATTATTACTGCCATGACTTCGGTTAAACAGTTTAGATTTTACCAGCATAAAATATTACTTTTATTGACAGGCAGCCTCCAATCAAAAAGCTTTTCTGAGTTAATCAACAGCACAGTCATATTTTCAATGTCGGGCTTAATTTCTTTTGAATTACTATATTACAGTTTTTCTGAAAATATGATCTTCTACACTGAGTTTATCTAAATTTACCAGCAAATAGCTTACATACACATACACTCACAGAAGAAGACTTCACAAAGTCCATGCAAAATGTGTTTATCCTTTTTCATTATCCTTTCAGGAACTTTTTAAATCCCACTTGTATAGACACACGCCACCTATAATTTATTATAGGAGATATTACTTACAAAACATTCTCCTGAGTTTCCTTCCACTTTCCTATGAACTAAGAGGAAAATGGAGTAAAAGAAAACAAAAAGGAACCAAAGAATCCATAAAAGAGCAATCACTAAATTCCCTAATTAAAAGAGGCTTTCAACACTTTTATTAATCTATTAACAGATTTATGCTAAAATTCATTTCCCTCCAAGTTCACCCAAGCAAACAAACCAGAAAACATAAATAAAATCATATATCAGCATTTGGCTCAACTATACCCAAGTCCATACAATTTTTTAAAGTATTAGGTTTTTGCTTTATTTATTTATTTATTTATTTATTCTTCAGAGAGACCTGTTACTTTAATATTTATAACTGAAAAATATATAGGCTTCAGCTTTACATTAACAAAGTCAACTGGAAAAGTATAAATGAAACCAATTAAACACCATAAAAACACTATTTAAAATGCTAGCAAATGGAGTAGCAAGATTGGCAGCAATTTATAACTGGTAAAATAACAAAACCACTTGGGCAAGAACCTGGGAGCATACCCTACATGCGGGACCTGGGGACGGTGGGAAATTGGGTGGGCCTTCTCCCTTAATACCCACCTTTAAACATGAAGGAAACAATATGGAAATAATAGTCTTACCCACTTTCCTATAGCCCTTGAACCTTTTTACCCCAATTAAGATTGTCAAAAATATAATAAAAAAATAATAAATAATAAAAATAAATAAAATAAAATAATAAAAATAATTTTTAAAAAAGCTAGCAATATGGGAAAAGCCTCTCTCTGCTGTGTCACTATGAGAAGCCACAGTGTCCACAAATCATGAACAAGACTTGACCTGGACTCAAGCTGCAGCACACTGAAGTGCTTTGTAACTGAATTTCACTATCCACCTGAATAATTCATTATTTTTAATGAATTTCCTCTGTTCCGTAAGTAGCTATAGCCAGTCAGCTGAAAACAACCATTATAAAACAGGAAACTGCAGAGAAAGTTTTCAAGAGTCCACCTAAAACTTGCTTAAGCTGTTTACTTTCCCTTTCATATTTATTACTGCTTCTTCATAAGGCCCGAGATGAAATCTTACAGGGTTTGTAATTAACTGGACATTGTGTGTTACCTTGACCAGCACCAATTCCACCCTAGACCCCTTTTTACAATACTGTTTCACCTATCAACCAGTTACCCACGAAGCCAACATGTGCTTTAGGGAAAATGCCCCACTCTCAGCTACTTGGTAGGTGGGATGCTGGCATCACAAGCCACAACACAATGCCAGTCCCAAAAGCTATGATTTAATTCAGGCCAATGAGACACAACAATGGTTTTGAGGATGATTTATTCTTAGAATAACACCATCTTGCTCTTACAAGAAAATTACCAGAAAAATATACCTCCTATCTGAGAACACGATGCCCAGCTCAGAAACAGCCTTCTTGCCACCATGATGAAAGCCAGCTTGAGGACAAAGCAACAAAGAAAACAGAAATGAAAATCACACAGTGGCCAGTGAATGAAACCAGCCTCAACTCAGCCTATTCTGGCCTTCAAGTTGTACATCATGACAAATTTCCTGGGGTTTGTTTGTTTGTTTTGTTTTAGGCCTGCTTGAATCAAATTTTCTGCACCTCCACTCAGACACACAAATAAAACCACAAAATACAGAGAGAGAGAGAATTGTAAAATCAAACCCTTTATTTTTTATTTTCAATAAAAATAATTTGGATTTTTTAAATAGCCAGTCCCAAGTATACAGAACCAAAAGTTTCCTAACCTCATAGATAGAAAGTGGTAAACTTTTTAAGAACAGAATAAGAATCAAAAATAACTTTACGTTGGCCCATGCGGTATAGCACAGTAAGCCATCACCTGCAGTGTCTGCATCGCACACATGTGCTGATTCATGTCCCAGATGCTCCACTTCCAGTCAATCATGTAATGGCCTGGGAAAGTCGTGGAGGATGGCCCAAGTGTTTGGGCTCCTGCCACCCTCATTGGAGACCCAGAAGAAGTTCTGGGCTCCTGGCTTCAGCCTGGTAGAGCCCCAGTCATTGTGGCCACTTGGAGAGTGACCCAGTGAATGCTAGGTCAGGATCTCAATTCTCTCTCCCTCTCACTATCCCCTACTCTCTCTATAACTCTGCCTTTCAAACACATAAATGTCTAAAATAATAGCAATACTTTTCTACCAGTAACTAAATTGCAACTTATCTAAATAGCAGCAATATTTAAAACTCTGCATTGGGTGTGCATAAGGTTTATAACAAAACCAACTTAAATGTGAGCAGAAGAGAGAAAGACAAAAACAGAGACTGGGTAGAAAAGACAGTAGAAAATTCATTCACAATTCAGTTTGCAATCCTGTAGGCCACCATAAATGCGAATTTTTTACAAGAATATCAAACACAAATCGTCTAAGATGGGGTAAGATTATAATTATTTATTTAATATGACTAAGAAGGAAAAATCAGCAACTTTATTACTGTACCTTCTGAAAGGAAAAATGTTATCTTCCAGGCCAATTATCTTTCCACTGTACTTTTTAGGGATGCGCAGGGAGCACATAAGATACCCATAGGTAATGTCTCAGACTTCACATCAAATTCACTCAAGTGTTTGCCAAACTTTGACAAGTTTTCTTCTGCTTGCTCCTGTCTTTCCTACCACCAACTAAAGAGAGCCCATGCTTCCAGCTTGCGGAATTCCAGGGGAGCTGCAGAAAACATCAATCTCTCACCCCTAGGAGAAACTGGGCTCCAAGACCAAGAGCAGGAGGACCATGGAAGGATGAAACAGAACACTGGAGTTGCCTGCAATACGTTCAGGAAGGAAGGAACTTATTCACAAAACTTTTTTTTTTAAGAACATGAAATTCCCCATAATTGTTCTTCCCCATGAACAAACTGTCAAAACCATCTTCTTCATCCATCCTCATATCAAGCATTTCTCAAGAAACAAAAGAAACACTGATTATCATGAATTTCCACCATTTACAAGATACAAGATTAACACTGATGGGCCCAGCGCAGTAACCTCATGGTTAAGGTCCTCACCTTGCACACACCAAGATCCCACATGGGCATCATTTCTAATCCCGGCAGCCCTGCTTCCCATCCGCCTTCCTGCTTGTGGCCTGGGACAGCAGTGGAGGACAGACCAAAGCCTTGGGATCCTGCACCCATGTGGGAGACCTGGAAGAGCTCTGGCTCCTGGCTTTGGATCAGTGTAGCACCAGCCACTGGGGTCACTTGGGGAGTGAATCATAAGATGGAAGATCTTCCTTCTCTGTCTCTACTCCTCTGTACATCTGATTTTCAAATAAATTTTTTTTAAAAAGGATTAACACTGATCAAATTCTAAGGAATCCAAAACTAAATAATTTATTTCCTAGCAGCTCCTTGAGGGCAAGTAACCTTATCTTTTTGTTCAGTGGGAGCCAAGACACCTTGAGATGACCAGATTCAGATAACTAAACCCAAATTAAGCACTCTTCTCAACAGGAGCAAAAGTCAAATACAATTACATCCAAATGTTACAACTACATCCAGATAACTTTAACAGCAAAAATGAGTCTGCACCAGAATAAACCAAACATAAGAATACAGGATCCATTTTAAAGACAGCTAGAAAATGTTACCAGGACGTGAAAACAAGGGCCAGGTAAGACACACTGTATTCCTGGACAGCTAGATTCAGAACCTTTAATATATTGACTAAATCAATACACTCTAGAAACAATACCAAAGGAAAATGTCAGCAGATTTTTCATCAAAACACATACATTTATATTAGAGTTCACCAGGAAAAGAAAATGCTCAAGACCAGCACTTCAAAAAATAACTAAGGAGGGCCCGGCATGGTGGCACAAGTGGTTAAAGGTCCTCGCCTTGCACGCCCGGGATCCCATATGGGCGCCGGTTCTAATCCTGGCAGCCCTGCTTTCCTTCCAGCTCCCTGCCTGTGGCTTGGGAAAGCAGTCGAGGACGGCCCAAAGCTTTGGGAACCTGCACCCGTGTGGGAGACCCGCAAGAGGCTCCTGGCTTCGGCTCGGCATAGCATCGGCCCGTTGCGCTCACTTGGGGAGTGAATCATTGGACAGAAGATCTTCCTCTCTGTCTCTCCTCTCTGTATATCCGCCTTTCCAATGAAAAAATAATAAAAATAAATCTTTAAAAAAAAATAACTAAGGAAAAACACCTTACTAAATATGAAGCCGTAGAAAACTACAGTAAATCAAATAGTGTGGAATTACTGTAAGAATAGGAAAATAACCGATGGAACAAGCATGTCCAATCCTATATGTAGGAAACCCTAGAGATACCACTAAACAAACGACCGTTAGAATAACAAACTCAGTAAAGCACAACACAAAACAAACGCAAAAATAAGCTCCATTTCTTTTCCTCAACAACTTTCTACCCCTAAAAAGAAACCAAGAGAGCAATCTCATCAATGAACAAAACAATGAACTATTAAGATAAATTTACTACAGAAAATGAAAAATCCATACAGAAAACAACTAGTAATAATACAGAAAAAGAATTGGTAAATGACAGTAATACTTTTTAAAAATCTCACATGAATGAAATACAGTATTCTTACAATGTCCACACTACACAAAGCAATATACAGACTTAACAGAATTACTACCAAGCAAACAAACAAACAAACAAAAAGAAACAGACAATAAAACAGGGGAAGTTTGAAAAATGGGGGACAGTAGGTCAAAGGACATAAACTTGCAGTTTCCATGATAGGCAAAGCTCTTTGAAATCTAACATACAATAAGACGATGATAATTTCACTCTTAGACATCTAACACACAACAAGAGGGTGATAATACCGCTCAGATATCTAACATGCAACAAGAGGATAATACCATATAATGTACTGGAAAGTACAAGTGGAGATTTTTTTAGGTACTCTGATTTTTACTTGTAACAGAAAGCATTCTTCTGATAGGCTGGGATATCTAAATCTAATACTACCTTTTGATCTGAAATTTTTAAATTGCATAGAATTCTATCTTCTTTATCACAATTCCATACTGATAACACTTAGGCTTACCCTTAATCCATGCTTAACTATCAACCTTTTTGTGTATATGAATATCTATACATTCTTATTATTTTTAAAGGATAGATTTCTGTACATGAAATTGCTAAGTCAGAGCATACTCTTCTCTGATTACATCCTCAACAATAAGTTATGCACAATAATCTGGAAATCCTAGAGGGTTAAAGTAAGCCAAAGCAGCAGCCTTCCCAGAAAGTCAAGCAAAACTTCTACAATTCCTTGGTTTAAAAAAAAAAACAAAAAACAAACAAAAAAAAACACCCCTCAGTGAAAGATGTCAAACTTACAACAAAGCAAAGATGGCTAACAGTCTACTGATCCTATCAGAACACTTTAATCAAAGAACAGAAGTTCAGGAAGGGCATTTGGGGTGACTATGAGTTGCAGTATGATCACATGTAAATCGTTACCTAATTTTTCAGTGTTAGCAATCAAAGTAATGGCATTTCATTTGGATGTAAATGGATCATCAGTATCCCCATAACTGTCACCATCATTATAGCCATTTGCATCTATATCCTACTTTGTCCTCACTCATTTTGACTAATGGGTCACAACCATCAGCGCATCATGTCTGAAAGAGAATATGCCTTTCCTTGTTTCCTGAGCTCTCTGCCAGAACCTTGCCTGCACACTGCTCCATTCCTTGTCTGACAGACACCTTGTCACTACCACTAACAGAATCCTTCCATTATCTCAATCCCATTTATTTATCTCTCTCTAACCAACACCTCCTACTTTTCAAACTCATTCTGTACAGAAACTCAATGCCGCTAATCTTTGACCAGACTAGGACCTTATAATCTAATATTCTATTAGATTATTTTCCCATTACTCCCCGATTTCTCTCCTTGATCAGTTTAAAGTCTAAGGTTATAACCACTGCCTTTAAGTTTACTGCATCGCTCTGACTTCACTACTACAGCATCAGCAGATAGAACTCCTGCCAGATCTTAGACTCTCTCAGCCTCCATAATTATGCAGCACAATCCCTTATAACAAATCTCTTGACATAAACAAATACGAATGTAAACCCCTCTGGAGAACCCTGAATAACATAACTGGCTTCTCTCCAGTAAATATGGCTGACTCCAAAGTCCATGAGTGTAACAGATCCCATATCTCTCATCCCCTTGAGGCCATTCTTGCCTCTATCTTGCCTTTATCTTGAATTGTAATTTTTTTTCTACTTCTCCAACAAAAAAGTCCCATCATTACATAAGAATACTGCAATTTCTCCCAAATTTTAAAGAAAAAAAAAAGAGCCTTAACTTGGTGAACTGCTCATTCCCCTTCTCCTTTTTATAGAGAAAAAAAAAATCAAAGAATCACTATACCAGCACTTCCATTACGACTCATCCAACTGTCTCTTGAACCTGTTGTAATCCCTCCATTTCACATAAAGGTCTCATGTAAAAGTGACCAAAGACCTGCATGTTGACAAATCCTATACCAACTCTCAATTCTCTTCAGGGTCAATGCACCTGCTGCAAATGACATAATGAGTCACATCTATCTTCTTGAAACATGCTTATTGTGCTTCTGGGATAAATCTTGATTCTCCATGTGCATCAGTAAGAGTTCCTTCCCAGTACATTTTGTCAGTCCTTCCTCACTTCCCCAATCTCTCAACATCACAGCATTCCAGGATTCAGCTCCACAGATCCGTTTCTGTCTGCCTCTACCCTCTTCCTTGAAAATCACACCTAGTTTGGTGGCTTTTAAGTCAGCTCAAGTATGCTGATGGCTTTCAAACTTGTGCAATTAGCTTAGACCATTCCTTTGAACTTCAAACTTGGATACCTATTTATTTACTAGATTCCTAAATGTCCAACTGGTTTATTATACTCAATAGGTAGTCATGAAACTACTTCTAATATCCTCATTTCCATAAGGACACTTCCATCTTATCAACTGTTCAGGTCCAAAACAATGCAGTTGGGGCTGGTGTGGTGACTCAACAGGTTAATCCTCTACATGTAAGCACGGGAACCCACCTGGGTGCCAGTTCATGTCCCAGCCACTCTACTTTCCAATCACCTCCTTACTTGTGGCCTGGGAAAGCAGAACAGGATGGCCCAGGTCCTTGGGCTCCTTCACCCATGTTGGAGACCAGGAGGAAGCTCCTGAATCCTGGCTTGGGATCCCCTCAGTCATTTGGCGAATGAACCAGTAGATGGAAGATCCTTCTTTCTTTCTCCCTTCTTTCTGTCTTCCCCTTCTCTCTATAAATCTTTCAAATAAAAACAAATAAATCCTTTTTTTAAATGCAGTCATCCTCACTCCTTTCCCATGTTCATTTCCTGTATGTGACGTATCAGCAAATACCACTGGCTCTATCTTCACAATACAGTCGTAATCCTACCTCCCTTGACCACCTCCACTGCTATAACTCCAATTGAAATCATAGTCCCTCAAAATCTGCCTTTGATTATACTCTACATCTCATGACAGTAGTCAGAAGTGCTATTCACAGTAACTCAATTTAAAGTATAGTATACCATGATAAAGTTAAATGTATTCCAAGAATGCAAGGGTGTTTCAACATTAGAAAATAAATCAATGTAATATAAAACATTAATAGAATGAAGAAAAAACACACGATCGATGTAATTTATTCAGAAATGGCATTTCACAAAATCTAATACCCTTTCATGATAAAAAAAAAACACTCAAAAAATCAGGAATGTAAATAAATTTCTCCAATCTGATAAAGAATGCTGTGAAAAACTCTCAGCTATTACACTTACTGGTCAAAGATTAGGATGAGGAGTAGGACAGGAACACCCACTTTCACCACTGCTACTCAACAGTCTATTCAAAGTCCTAGCCAACTAGATTGGACATGAATGAAAAAATAAAAACCACTCAATTTGGAAAGGAAGAAGTAATACTATTCAGAGGACATGATCCTACACAGGAAAATCTCAAAGAATCCAAAAGAGAACTAATGAGTTTAAAAATTCCAACAAAGATACACAATCAACACAGAAAAATTTGCTTGTCTTTCTAAAGGTTTATATTTTTTTCAAGATTTATTTGAAAGGCAAAGTTAGAGAGAGAAAGAGACAGAAAAAGATCTTACGTCTGCGGGTTCGCTTGCCTAAGCGGCCACAACAGCTAGAACTGCGCCAGGCTGAAGCCAGGTGCAGCAGCCCAAACACTAGGGCCCCCTTTCTGTTGTTTTCCCAGGCACATCAATAGGGAGTAGCAGGGACTTGAACTGATGCCCATATGGGATGGGATGTTCGTATCACAAGTTGCAACTTTATCCTTAATTCCACAATGCCAGCCCCTTTATTATTTATTTTAAATGCAGAATTGCAAGAAGAGAGGGGTTTGGGGGAGTGAGTGGGATGACTCACTCCCCAAAAGGCTGTAACTGCAGGGTTTGAGCAGAGCTGAACACAGGAGCCAGGCTCTTCTTCCAGGTTTTCCTGCGTGGGTGTAGGCACCCAAGCACTTGAGCTATCTTCCACCACTTCTCCAGCTGCATCAGCAGAGAGCAGCTGGATCAGATATGGAATGCCAGGACTCAAACCAGACCCCATATGGAATACCAGTGTTGCAGATGAGGGGCTTAACTTGCTACACCATAGTCCCAGCTCCCTCAGCTATTCTAACATGAGAAATATTCTGAAAGGAAATTAGGAAATCAATTTCATTTACAATGGCATTTAAAAGAATAAAACAAACAATACATTTAATAAAAGAAGTGAAAATGCAAAATTGCTCAAAGAAATAAAAAAAAAGGCACTAGTGGGGCCAGTGGTATGGCACAGTCAGTTAAGTCACTGCTTGCAGTGCCACCATTCCATACTGAAGTGCCTGCTCAAATACCAGTTACTCCACACTACAGCTGCCTGTGCCTGGGAAGGCAGCAAAATATACCAAGTACTTTTCTGCTGGCCATCACATGGATGGATTGCAGGGTCCCTGGTTGTAACCTAGCCCAGACCAGTTATAGGAGCCATTTGTGGAGTGAACAAGCAGCTAGAAGATCTCTCTCTCTCCTTCTCTCCTTCTCTCCCTCTCTCCCTCTCTGCTCCCTCCCCCTCCCTCCATCTCTCCCTCCCTCATCCTTTTTACGTGCGTGTATTGCTCTTCCTTTTAAAGAAATAAACTAAATCTTTGAGAGAAAGAGAGCCTGATCAATGGAAAGACATCCGTTTTCATGCACACAGAGATACAACATTATTAAGATGTCAACACCATTCAAAGCTACCTGGAAAGTCGATACAAGTTCTACCAAAAATTCCTACATGATTGTACAAAAACAGATTCTCAAATTTAAAAGCAGCCAAAAAAAAATAACAAAACTAGAATCTCACACTTCACAATTTTTAAACTTAGCACAATGCTGCAGTAATCAAAAGTATGCTACTCATGACAGAAGAAAATATGGAGACTCCTCAGATGAAAACAGACCTATCATATAACCCAGTCATCACACTCCTGGAAATTTACCCAAACAAATGAAATCAGCATATTAAAGAGTTATTTGTATACTCAGGTTTATTGCAGCTCAATTCACAGAAGCTCAATTCAGAAGCTCCTGGTTTAGGACTGGCTTAGCTCCAGCTGTTACAGTCATTTGAGAGAAAATCAGCAGATGTAAGATCTTTCCCTCTATTTCTCCTTCTCTCTGTACATTTGCCTTTCCAACAAAAATAAATAAATTTAAAAATATATATTCAAAATACAAAACAGTCTCCTATAAATCAACAACAGAAAGTCAAACAGTTCAAAATCAGGGCAAAAAACTGAATGAACACTTCCTCAAACAAGCTGTGCAAACATCCAACAAGCACATGAACAGAATCACAACATCATTTGTCATTAAGAAAATGCAAATCAAAACCATAGTAAGATGCCACTTCACCACTAGAATTGCTAGCATAAAATGCAAAATAAGTCTGGTTGAGAGAGTGGCCAAAGTGGCACACACATGTCACCATGGTGGAGAGCAATGTAGTTGTCCCTCAAAGAGTTAAACAAAAAGCTTCCCAGAGGTCCCAGCAAGTCCATTCCTAGACCGGACACTTGTTTACCAAGGTCGCTAGCACACAATAACCACACAGTGCACACAACCCCAACAGTCCATAAACACATGAAGGGATAAAAAATAATATGTATACACACATGCACACACAGACACACACACACAGTGACATACTACTCAATTATAAAAGAAATAGAGTTCTGATAAATGCCACCCAGAGAGGAACCTTGAAAAAAGTATGATTAGTAAAACTTGCCAAATACAAAAAGACAAACATACTAATATGGTTCCATGTATATGAAAGACCCAGACTATACAAATCTGTAGAAGTGCATAGTTGAGGTTATTAACTGGGTGAAAGAGACAAGGGGAAGTTATTCCATATTGGTTTTAAGTTTCTGTTCAAAATAAGGAAAAAATTCTAGAAATAGAATACAATAAGTTAGTGCAACTGTCAGTGAATCACATATTTAAAAATGGTTAAGATGGCAAATTTTATACATATTTTGCCAGTTTTCTTTTGTTTTAAATCATTCAGATCATGCCGCTTTTTTGACAAGTCTCCAACATCTCCAGAAAGTAAAAATATCACACCCCAAATACATTTCCTTGGCATTTCAGTTAGTCAAAGAAACTGCACACTTCTGAGCCTAGCAGGTGACATAGTATGTTAATCCTCTGTGGTGCTGCCATCCATTATGTGTGCCACTTTGAGTTCTGGCTTCTCCACTTTGTCCAGCTCCCTGTTTATCATCTGGGAAAGGAGCAGAGAATGGCCCAAAGCCTGGAGACCCTGCATTCACATAGGAGACCCAAAAAGAAGCTCCTGGCTTCAGATCAGTTCAGCTAGGCATTGTAGCCATTTGGGAAGTGAACCAGTGAATGGAAGACCACTGTCCTCTCTGTAAAATCTGCCTTTTGAATAAAAATAAATTAAAACTGCATACTTCTTAAGACACAAAGATATAAAAGAAACAGATGTCTATGAAGGAAATTTACATTAGTGCTGGAAACAGCCAGAGGATACAGAGATTGGTGGTCTGTCACAGAGTTGAACAGAGATCCCTACAGGTGGCTGTTACCTGGGAGACACAGCTACCTAACAAAGCCACGCTTACTCACTGCACACCTCCTCCCCTCAACTCTGCAGCCTGAAGCCACCTCTCTTCTTCCCTCTAGAAGCCCATCAAGCTCCTATCCCTGTGTGGAGGCCTATCAATTAGTGTCCACTTGCATGTGTCTGCTGACTCTCCTACTCTTGCACAGCTCCTGTGATTCTTCACATCAAAAACTGGTAGGATTACTTTCCCACTCTACTGCTCTGTCTACTGTCCATTCATTAAAGAGAGACTGCAGTTATCAAAACCTCAGGGGAGGGGAGAGCGTAAATTTAAAACTTCTTTTACACTTCCCATCTCCTTTAGAACAAAAGCTCAAATTTTCAAAGTAGTTTGGTCTTTCCTACCCAATCTCTCCCACACCCCTTTTTCCAATCAGATTTTTGTCTCCTAGCATCCCCTATCATCTCCCTGGACTATAGCTTGGCAGGCCTCCTAGGCTGCTCCTGGTATTAAAACCAAGCCATATCCCAGAACAGCCTGAAATGGAAACCCAGCTTGGAACCCAACACCCGGGCAGGTGACGATGGTGCAAGAGACTGAGGACCTGTCACCCATGTGGAAGACCTGGGTTAGTTCCAGGCCCCTGGCTTTGCCCAGACCCAGGTCCAGCCACTGTGGACTTTTGCAGGAGCCCACTCCATCTGCCTCGTCTCCCTCTCTCCATTAAGTAGCTGTTTTTAAAATTCCCTTTTCAATAAATTGTTGCCCTAAATGTGTATTAGAAAACTGCAGCTTCCACTGTTCCTGCTAGGACAGGAGGTGGACTGAGTAGGGTTGGCTCACGGACCCCCTCGTATGCGCAAAATCTGGCATTGGGAGAGGTTCTGATGGAGAAGCCTGGGCAACTCCTATGGCAGGAAACAGAACTGCAGGTAAGCACAAGAAGCATGATAAGAAATAGCCCAGAACAGGCCATGGAAAGCTTCCCATTGGCATACATTTGGCATGGGTCAAGGGCAGACCAGGCTGAATCATTTCATGTCATCCACTGGTGAATCCAAGCACCAGAACAGTGTGGGTCAAGCCGGGTCCAGTTGCGACAAAAACCAGTGCACAATATGGAATGTCAAGGTGAGATGAGCCATACCAGAATGTGGTTGCAGCACCCAACCAGCAGGCGTGAGAACCAGGAAAGGAGGGGGTGGAGCCGGCAGGGGGAATATGGGGGGATTCCTTTGCTGGACAGCTGCTCCCATTGGAGAGCATGAGCTGGGATGGGGACAGATCAGACTAAGGAGGGCTACAACACCAGTGCGCCTCATGTGGACTAGATCAGGGAAAAGCCAGGCTGGGCAGATTATTCCTACTGGTGCAAACAAAATTAGAGTGGGTGAGGGTTGTTGGGGCTTAGCCACAGCATCAGCTGGCAGAAGCTGGCACTAGGGGGTAATTCTGTCAAGTCACACCACAGAACCACCTGGAGAGTGCATAATCCAGGAGTGGGAGAGGTCTGGGAGGGCAATAATGGGCTCCTCCCTCTGGGGTTACCACTCCCATAGGAGGGCATGAAAACTAGGACAGGGGCTGGGGTGGCTAGACAGACACCCAACAACATCCGTGAGGGCTGGATAGTTGAGCTGGTTAGATGGAACTAAGCTTCAATACTCCTCGACATGTACGAGAACCGAATGGGATGTGGGACAGACTGGACTAGTCTGCTACACATACTGGCAAACCAGGGTAGAGGGCCTGGTGGGGGTTACTGTGGGTCGCTCTGACTAGGTTATAGCTCCCACTGGTTTATGTGAGGGCCGAGTATGTGCTGGGCAGAACCATGCTGGACTGTTACACCCATTGGTTCCAGTGGAAGACAAGATTGGAAACAGAACCAATCCAGCATTTGATGCAATGGCCCTGTACTTGCTAGTACATACAAGAATCTGGGTCTGGGAACACCTCAGATAAAGGTTGTTTGGGGATCTCCCCAATCGAACTGCCGGACTCAGAACCCTAACCAAGAAAAGAGAGAAGACAGAACAGGTCAATCAACCACCTCAGCTATATATTGCCAGCAAAATACTGGGCAAACGGAGACTCTATGATGGACTATGTCAATCATTGGATTCTTCAACAACCTCATCATGCTTGGAGTAGCGAGATTGGCAGCAATTCATAACTGGTGAACTATCAAAACCACTTGAGCAAGAATCTTGGAGCATGCCCCACATCCGGGACCTGGGGTGGGTGGCAAACTGGGTGAGGCTTCTCCCTCAATATCCCCTTTAACCTCAGATACACGAAGGAAACAATATGGAAATAATAGTCTTACCCACTTTCCTATAGCCCTTGAAACTTTTTACCCTAATTAACTATGTAAAGATTGTCAAAAATATAATTAAAAAAAGGAAAAAAAAAACTGCAGCTTCCTAACCCCAACTGCCCACATCCACTCTTTCCTGCATTACTCAGTGTAAGAATGTCACCTGTGACAAACTGTATTTGTTTTTGCGTCTTTCCACCAAAATGTGAGCCTCGAAAGCAGAAAGCCAATGGTCTACTCCATTCATTGCTGGCACCTCTAGTTGCCTAGAGTGGTGTTCAAGTAATACGTACTGGATTCATAAAAGACTGAATAAGCGATGTCCAAATTCGAATTGGCCTACCCATGCTGAGGTCAGACTCCCTTGAGATCAACACCCCAACTACAGGAAGCTGCCTGCAGCTTCCTAATTTAACTTCTTGAGGATTTTCTCGCCCTCTTCTACAGCAAGCACGCACCAGTCCCGCCTCAAAAGTATCAATAAAACGTACAGCAAACCAGAAAAACAAAAATCAATAAAGATTGAACAAGAACTCAAGAAACCCCAACATAACTTTCTAAATGGCAAATCAACACTGAGCTGCGGCTTGCAGCAGTGAAGAACTATTGCTGAAAGAACGCTAAAGGCACGCGACCAGCAGCGGCACACGTGGGGACGGGAGGGGCGGACGGTCTGGCCCCCTTTTCCCAGGTGCTTGGGAAGTGGGGGTGGGGTGAAGAAGGGATCCCCAACACACATCTGGGGCCTGCTCCGCGGAGAACCTCCAGCGTGTGTCTGCGAGGCCTAGAAGAGCAGACAGAGCCGGCGAATGCAGCTGGGGGGAAGCAACCCCGGAGGGGCAGAGGACGCGTTACCCTGAGAAGAGCTAGTCCAATGGGACTTCTCCTTCAGCGGGAGGACTCGGGGGGCTCCACAGGACCCAAGGATCCAGGCCAAGCGCTACAGCACCAAACTTGACTCCCGCGAGAGCGGCGCGCAATCTACGCACACAGGACAGCTCAGCAGCGGGAGACGAACCCGCCCACGCCGGCACCGCGAGCCTGGCCACGCCCCAGCCGGCCGGCCCGCCGCCTTTCGCCCGCCGCCTTGGCTCTCCGGCCGCCGCAGCCCGGGGCGGCCCAGGCCGGCGCGGCGCCGCACGCCTGCGCACACGGCCGCGCTGCCGCAGAGCCCGTCGGGAAGTGTAGTCGCTGCGAGCGTGAGGGAGGGCCGCCGCCGGCCGAGTCCTGCATCCCCGCGGAACCTGAGGAAGTCAGAGCACTCCCGCCGCCACGCGGGGCCTGCTTCCCACCCTCACACCTGTCCGGCCACCACCCACACGCACCCTGCCCACGCGCCAGGCTGCGGTCCGGGCGCGCCCGGAGGGACCAGACGCCCTCCTCCAGAGCCCCGCAGCCGCCCGTGCGGGGTGGGGACGAGGGAGGCGGGGTCCGACCCGCCTCCCTGCTCGGCTCCCCGGCGGCTGTCGGGCCGGTGCCGGAACCGAGGCGGCGGCCGCAGGAGGGGCAGCGGCGGCGGTGGGCGCCGCGGGCGATGCCTCTGCCCGGCTGCTCGGGCGGGGGGCAGTGCGAGCGGCGGCGGCGCGGGAGGAGGCGGGGGGCGGCGGCTGCGGCGGCTGCGGCAGAGGGGCCGAGAGCTGGCGGCGGCGGTGGTCGTGAAGGGCATCGGCGACGGCGGCGGCGGTGGTGATGGCAGAGACGCTGTGAGTGCCTGCGGGCTGGGGACCCCCGGGGCTGCGGAGCCCGGGGAGGCCGGCGGGGCGGTCAGGGACGGCGGAGGGATGCGGGGTGCAAGGCGGGCGCCGCCGATGCTGCTGCTGCTGCTGCTGCTGCTGCTGCTGCTGCCATCGCCGCCGCCGTCCGGCGGGAGGCCAGCGCCGGGAGCCGGCCCGATGCTGAGGGGCTCCGGGCGGCGGGGGCTGCACAGGCCGAGGGGCGTCTGCGATTGTTCTCACCCCTCCCCCACCCCACCCCGTGTGTATGTCTCTGTTTGTCACTTGCAGCTGAAGATGGAAAGAGCCAGGCGGAGGGGAGGTGGTGGTGGCGGCGGCCGCGGCCGCGGCGGCAGGAATCTAGGGGGCTCTGGCCTAAGCAAGAGTAGACTGTATCCCCAGGCCCAGCACTCCCACTACCCCCACTACGCAGCCTCAGCCACCCCTAATCAGGCTGGGGGCGCAGCGGAGATCCAGGAGCTGGCCTCCAAACGAGTGGACATCCAGAAAAAGAGGTTTTACCTAGACGTGAAGCAGAGTTCCCGGGGCCGCTTCCTCAAGATAGCCGAAGTGTGGATAGGAAGAGGCCGGCAGGACAATATCCGAAAGAGTAAGCTGACCCTGTCCCTGTCCGTGGCCGCGGAGCTCAAGGACTGCCTAGGGGACTTCATCGAGCACTACGCCCACCTGGGCCTCAAAGGCCACCGGCCCGAGCACGGCCCCAGCAAAGAGCAGAGCTCCCGCAGACGCCAGAAGCACCCGGCGCCCTCCCCGCCCGTCTCGGTGGGGTCGGAAGAGCATCCACACAGTGTCCTCAAAACGGACTACATAGAGAGGGACAATAGGAAGTATTACCTTGACCTGAAGGAGAACCAGCGGGGCCGCTTCCTGAGGATTAGGCAAACCATGCTGCGGGGCGCGGGCATGATAGGTTACTTCGGCCACGGCTTGGGCCAGGAGCAGACCATCGTCCTCCCAGCCCAGGGCATGATTGAGTTTCGCGATGCCTTGGTTCAGCTGATCGAAGACTATGGCGAAGGGGACATCGAAGAACGAAGAGGCGGGGACGACGACCCACCCGAACTCCCAGAGGGGACTTCTTTCAGAGTGGACAATAAAAGGTTCTACTTTGATGTGGGCTCTAATAAATATGGAATTTTCCTGAAGGTAAGTGAGGTGAGGCCACCTTACCGTAATACTATTACTGTTCCGTTCAAAGCTTGGACAAGGTTTGGGGAGAATTTTATCAAGTATGAAGAAGAGATGAGGAAAATTTGCAACAGCCATAAGGAAAAGAGGATGGATGGCAGAAGGGCCAGTGGTGAAGAACAAGAATGCCTCGACTAGAGTGAAATTGAACTCCATCAGGCAAAATTTTAAATCTTAGGTTGGCTAAAAGTACTGATCCATAACCATTTTGAAGAAGTTTTTTTTTTTTTCCTCTTTTTTGCCCTTGGTATTATTAAGTAGTACCTCCAGTAGTTTATACTTCAAGAAGTCTGATTCCACGTTGTTATGCATAGCTCACCTTAATTGTTATGGGAATCCCAACTTCCCCAAAACTAAATTAGTTCAGCTACTTTCAGCTGTTCCAGACTATTGAAGTATGCAAATCAGCACAAAATGTGACATTCTGACCTTCTAAATACCATAGCTAAGATATACCTTGCATTATGACATAATCCTGAACAAAGATATATATCCTTAATGTATTTAACAAGTCTTGCCCCGCCCCCAAACACCACCAAAAAAAGTATTCCATTCCTACTTCATTAAAAGCTGCCAAGCTTGCCTGTAGGACAGTTACCACAGAAACAGAAATTAACCTCCAGTAGAGTATCCATATTTACTCATAAAAGTACAAGCAGAATAATTTTGTAATTGATTATGAAACAGTACCATTAAAGAATCAAATTTCATCAACCAATTAAACCTTAAAAATATTTCTTAGTAATTACTATAGTATGATTTCTATAATTTCAAATTTTGTGGTAACTCTACAGTTCATAGTTGCCATATCAAAGCCATGGGAGAGTTTTAGTTGATTACACTAAACCAGAAACAATCCTGTCTTCACCTCTGTTGATTGTACCATTTGTGTTTACTGACTTCCCAAAGTTTCAGAAATTACTTTTATGTTAGTATTGGGTGAGAGGCTTCATCCAGTGGCTTTGCTATGGAAATCTTGGTAGTTTAGCTGTTCGTGCTAATTTAAGATTATGAGAGGGTTTTTTTTAATCCCCCCCCAAAAAATATATATATATATCGTGGACCAAGGTGTTCTATTTTATGCTTCTTATCCAACACTATTTCAGAGGGGTTGGTGCACCATTTAACTGATATAAAAATACATCTGAAATAAAACATTTTAATAGCACTTTTGCAATTGCTACCCTGGAACCATGTCTACACTTTGAGAATAAACCTGACTTTTACAAGTGTTTTAATTCCAGGAAAGAAAAAAAGAAGTCATATTTTTTCTCTATAAATGCATTTAGTTATCAGTCTGGGAAAAAATTGTAATTTAAAGATTGATTATAAACATATTTAAAAGAAAATCGCAGGTGTTTCCCAAGGTGCTCTTTATGATTCTTAAAGAGGTTTACTTAGACAAGTCTCACCCATTTACCTGTATTAAAAATTCCTTTCCAGGAAGTGCCACAGCAACTTTTCAATACCTAAGCAATTTTTTTAAAAATTGGAGAACTATATCCATTATGTGTACCAACCTACCCTGTATTCACTGACTAAAACCATCTGTTGAGCTACATTTTATTCTGAATGAAGTAACTGTCTTTTAACATGGATTTATTCATTTCCCATGCAGTTAAGTTCATATATTCATGTTTAAGAGCCAGAACACTGATGTCCACTCCCAAATACAGTTCTTAGGAAAGAGAGCTGACTTCGTGGATGGAGACCAGAATATAGCTCCTCTTCTGTACATGTAATTCAGAATTATGTGAACAGTCTTTTTTTTTTTTTTCCTCGAAGGGTTTCCCCCAGATATGTTTAAGTCAGGTCACTAAGAAAACCTTGTGGTACGAATTAAGGAATTAGTTTCATTGGTTTATGCTAATTGACAACAAGTACTCAGTAACCCAGACCTGTATGCTGGTATTGGTTTGCAGATTGTATTTCACGTTTCCTCACTTAGTGTGAAGGAATCTCAGTTCATTGTAACTGGACCATCTGGATCACTGCGGAACAACGGAAGGTTAGAAGACAATGTTAGTACTAGAGTTAATAGCACATGGTGGGTGTTGAGACTCTAATAGTAGCAAGGATTTTTAAACAGTCCTAAAACTGTAAAAATAGCTATGTAGTCTTGCTAAAAAGTAGTTCCTGGTATATGAAGGAGGGATGTGCACTTGAATTACTGTACTACTGATTGTTATTGCTGCCCATCATAGTGCCTATTAATAACCAACCTGTCAGACTTTGGCAAACTGGAACTGTGAATATTCCAGTATTCAATTGTTCCTATCACTATTGCTATGAGTGTATACTCTCTCTCTTACAATCTTCCTTTCTAAAATATTTATATGCATTAGGTCTAAAATATTTCTCTTTTTTTTTGGTTTTTAGTTAAAAGAGATTTGAACATGTGTGTCTGTGTCCATGGACATATGTATAGGGACACACATAATACGTCATATTCAAATAGAAGTATCCTTCATTCATTGTATGTAAATATCAGCTTGCTTTTGCATTTTAGTTACTTAAGGAAAATTAGTTAACATGCCAAATTTCACATCATGTATGTATCCCTTGAAGTTTTTACCATTTCACAGTTGCAAATTGGATAGATGCATACATATCAGCAGTTGAACATGCATTAGAATCATTAAGTCTTCTGGCACTCCTTTTGTTTCACTTTTTCATAGTTAATGCATTCACTGAAAAATTAAATGCTATGACTTTTTTTGATACTTAAAATTCCCAAAAATTCATTAGCCATAACATGATCCAGCTCAAAACTCTGGTATTAGGACACGTATTGCCATGTATCTTGTAAAGTAAGTTACTATTCTTATCTGTGCAATATAAATTTTATTTATTGTCCTTTGTAACCTAAATGGAGCTGCAAGTGTACATGGTTTTCTTCAAAGTAACGGGATCCCTGCCTTGATGACATTAACTATTAAGGCAACTGGATGTTACAAGTCAAAAAAATGAACGTTAAAGTAGTAACCAAAATTAGTAGTTCTCTGTATAATACTAAAACACTGATGTTTGCACGTAATAATCTAAGCATTATGTGGTACAGACTCAAAACTGTAATAATATAAGCTAATAGTTATGGAATTTAGAAACGGGTTCCTTGAATTAGTTGGCAGTATGCTCCTAGCAATTGAAAGCAGCACTAATCTGTTGCTTATATGCAAATGATGCAATGTATTATAAAGGTATTAAAGTTCTGCCACATTTTATAATTTTCCTTGTTAAAGCCCCAAACTGCCATGTCCCTTAAACTTGAGTCAAACACAAGCTTATTTGCACTAAAGAGCATGGCCAAAAAAAAAAAAATGACAGGGTGGAAAAGCTAATTGGAACCTCTTGAAATAGTTGGTTCTAATGGGAGAATTTCACATTTGTCTATTTGCAAGCTATATGGTCCAGGCAGACAATCTGTCAGTTCACTAATTTAATAATGCACTTTACCTTTTGTATATAGAAGATGTACATTTATGCCACTTGACAGGTGAGATGTGTTTCGATAACTATATAGTTAGAATCTGTAGGGTGATCTCTTGCATGCATGTTTATGTTGGAACCAATGTAGTAACAGGTTTCCATTAGATTAATGTAACTAACAGAGAAGGGTAGAAGATGCTTTTGAAACAAATCCCAATATATTTAACAAAGAATTTTAAAGTAGAGTTCATATTTGTATTCTTAAGGACTAGAATAAATTTTTAAAAATTTATTTCTTACCCAGATATTGCAGTTGAGGTTCTGTCTAGTTGAGGATCCCTATAATACCCTGAAAGTTAATTTTGGAAATTTGTCCTAACAAAAAAACTTTTAAAATGTATTTTATGTTATTGATATTGATATATGTTCAAGTAACTAATAAGAAGATAGTACATGATACTGTACAAGAATTTTAAAGTATGGTTATCTGATACAGCATTATTTAATAAACATTCTGACTAAAGAAATAAAGTTTAAAGTTAAGGAAATGTGAGGAATCTAAGTGACTAAAATAAATACAGTATTTCAAGATTTGCTAAAGTACTAACGTTCATGAACTATAAAGGGTATTGGGGGATTTAATGTCTCTTCCATCCCCAAAGCTTCTTAAGATGTACGTTTGGAAACTAGATAGTTGTTGCTTAACAATAGGTTGTACAGTATCTACTTTACTGAGAAACACTGTGTACTAACGATTCGAGAGTGTGCTATATTTACTGCATTCATTTTATATCTATAGATAAGAATACATTCTATATAGTCATCCTATCTTAATATAATCATGTATTTATATTGTAACATTATAAATATTTTCAGTAAAATAAACATTAATTTGAGCTGCACAAACAGGATGAAATTGGAAAATGCCCTCAGATACTCATTTTTAATAAGCTACCATTGAAAACTGATATATGTATCATCATTCCTTTAAAATGTATTGCTTGAACATTTAAGTGAATAAGAAAATTTGAATTCTCAAGTGATTTTTCTAAAAGCATTTTTTCATAGCTATAAGGATTTTTTTTCTTGTGTTTTTTTTTTCCAAATATCTTTCATTGGAACTATTTATGAAATCTGTTCCAAGCTATACACAAGGGCTTTACTTAGTCAC
Source organism: Ochotona curzoniae (assembly GCF_017591425.1). Taxonomy (NCBI): domain Eukaryota; kingdom Metazoa; phylum Chordata; class Mammalia; order Lagomorpha; family Ochotonidae; genus Ochotona; species Ochotona curzoniae. Next base: position 7,506,121 of record NW_024466605.1, read on the forward strand.
CACTCAATTGGAAGTCTGTATTTACCAAAACAAAGTAGCTTTGGCAGAATGATTTAACAAGGACAAGTTAACATTGATTCTGTGACCACAGGATCGTACAGGTATAATATTCATCACACCAGAAAGGATTCCTAAATCTCTCTGAAGTTTCCTGGAGAAATGGTGCCTAATGGCTAGCCCATCAGGGGAGAACAAGGATGTGGAGACAATCCATCATTCACAATACTGTGGTAGTGAATGTGGGAATGTGATGTCCCCAATTTAATGCCATGTGAAAAATTGGGTTTTTAAATCACAGTGATTCTGTCATAAAGAAAATATACCCAAATTTGTACAGGTAGATCTTAGAAAAATAATGTACATTGTATCTTCTTGTGCAATTAGAGAAAAAAATTCCTTGTTCTTCATTTGATATGGTATTTTAAATGATTTAACTTTATTTTAGTAATAGGGTTTTAATCAGTATTTTAAATATAGAAAAATATATAGTACAAAATTTAAACACAACAGATGGGTAGACAATGGAAAGTAGCAACCAATATTAACAATTTCTTATGTATCCTTCTAGAGTAATTCTACATATTAAAACATACATGTACATACATATATTCTTTTTAAACATACAAATGAAGACATATACCCTATCATACTTAATAGTATCAATTTCAGATTGCTCATTTGAAGGAATTTTTTTCTTTTACTTAGATCTTATATTTGATCTAATTGACATTTTCACTTTTAACTATATTCTAAGGGAGCATCTTCTTCCAAGGGAATGATTCAGAATCCACTGATATTTTTAAAATAAAAATATATCTAAGTATTGATTTAAGTGTATACATATTACATTATCTTTGTTCCTATCCATCTTGCATTCCTAAGTTTCCCTCTTCCTTCACTGAAAGAAAAAAAAGGTCTTTTTTTTCCTGAAGTAGTATAATCCAGGAGGATCAAGATACCAAATATTTAACCAGCTATTACTTTAGACTATGTTCTCTAATGAAACACTCCCCATTTTTAAAAGCTTTTAACAAATTACCTTTTTCAATTTTTACTGTTTCTGTTATTACTTATTTTTATCCATAAAGACCTTGCCATTATTAGAGAAAATGTTCTGTGTTAAAAGATTATACTATAATTCTGTAGAAATCCTTTTGTTTGTTAACATGAAGCTTTTAACTTTATGATAAGAAAGTAAGCTTATTTAGCAATGTCATCAAATCCAGGCCTTTAGCCAGGTTGTAGTACTAGTTCTAATTAAAGCACTGATTTTTTTTTCATTGATGGACCCAGAGTCAGAAGTCCTTGGAATCAGAAGGTGCTGTGTCCTTTTATGGAGGAGTGAAAATTAGCAGCTATGAGGTTGCATATACAACTAAACCATCTCCATCCTCTACTGAAAGAATATAATCATATATAAACATGAAAATTTAAATTATTGGTATTCCTTGAAAATATTGGCAAAACTACTTTTGATAGTTCTTCAAGTTCCCTCCACCCAACATCATCATTCTGTTTCACTTCCATCAGAAGTGTTCATTAAGATCACTTTTCTGTTGACTAACAGGAAAAAAAAAATCTGAAAAAGATTCCTTACTTGAACCCTGAGGGAGCCTATCTAGTTGTAAATTAAAGCAACCAAAAATAAAAATTCCAGTATAGTTAGAAATATCTTAAAGATTATGCAGGTTAAGGAAGAGATGCATTAATGTATAAGTGTCTATAAATTTTATATGAATGTTGTAAGATTCAAAATTTGAAGCACTGACCTAAGCATTAGAATATCTATAATTGGTGGCAAGTTTTTCTGGTTGTACACTGAGGTATTGCTAGAGGACCAGATACCCTGAAACACAGTTTTAAAAGCAAGAAAGAGTTTGCTTTTGTTTCAGTAATGAAAATAACTCATTGTCTGGTACAGAAAAAATTGTAGAGATCTTGAAGTGTTTATTTGTTTGCACTTAAAATTGGGTGTTTATGTGTTTTGGGTGAAAAGGACGATAAACTGACTTTCAAAAGTGAAGTTTATTGTAAAATATTAATGATTTACAATCCTTTATGAAAGAGATCCCCATGTTGGGGCTTTCTAGTAAATCCTATTTCCCAAACTTTATCTTTACTTCAGGTCCTTTGTGAAAATGGTTTTATTCTCATTGAAGCCAGTGACATCATCAATAAATTAAAACATAAAAAATTAGTGCTGCTACAATGAAGTTACTTTCTGATATGACTATGAGGAAAATAATTCAAATGTGTTATGTAAATTCTTCTTTAACTGCTAGCTTTTTCTAAGATTAAGTAGCAATCATTTGTCCTCTCATTTCATCTCTTTATGCTTAATTCTGAGCTATTCCATCTGCTTTCATATTCCTAGGAAATAATATGAATGAAAAATTAAAGACAAAAGTTAAAGTTGCTCAAAGTGTAAGATTAGGTGGGGAAAGGCCTTTGATTTTTTAAATTCTTGGTATGAATCCGACCTTTTTTATTGGCAGTCAGAATTTCAACTGAAACTTAATTTCAGGAACATTTCATATTTTTGCCTTCCTTAGCGTAAATGTATCTGCAGATTAATACTTTCCTTCAGGATTTGTTTTTCTTCTTTACTATTTGTTGTTAATTTGACCAGGTTGTTGCCTAGAATTAAAAAGTAGGAAAGGAAGAGAAAAGATAGTGGCAGCTGACTTTGCTTCCCTGTAAGAGAAGAAATCAGTCTAATTTGCATAGAAGAGATAAATAAACCGTTCTCCAAACTAAGATACCTATTTATTTACTACGAAAGGACTTTTAAGAAAGATTAATTACTAATACCTGCTTCTATCCAGTGTATGGCCTGACCATGAACAATGTGCAGGAAGCTACAGTTCCATGCTACTCCAAATTTTTGAAATTTCATATCAATGAAACGTGAAAGAAAAAAAAATAGATCAAGAAAACCAGAGCTGGAAGAGTGTAGGAGAGTCTCATTTTATCTTAAAACAGCTATACTAATGCAGCCAGCTGTGATGACAGCCAAATGAGCAGTATAGAACTGTCAGTTTTAGGATATGTATCTCCCGGCCATGTGAGAAAAAATTCCATTCTAACTCTTCATTAAGAGCAAGCCTGATGTATACTGACCACATATCTACCCTAGGCTTCTCATTTATTGCTGGAAATGTTTTTATTGTTTTATATAAGATCTCCTTCTGAAAGGAACATTGCTTGTCTCTACAAATCCTGTGATCATTTCTTGTATCTACAGCAGATGAATTTTAAAAATTGACACCACTTCCTGGAATGCCATCGATCTTGGGACAGCTGTAAATTGCACTAATAAATAATACACTGCAACAATCATGATTGTGGTCCCCAAGAGTCTAGCACCACATTGGGTCTCTACGTCACAAGCAATGATGTTTAATTAAAAACATCAGGAAAGATACTGACCTGCAGACAATGTGGTTCTGTTTTGGAAGGGCCTGTAACTGCTAGGATCTACCAAGATTAACCAATAGAAACTGCAAAGGTTGACTGAAGAAGCAGAGAGCAGCAGCACACGAAATCCTCTGAGTCTTCTGCTGTGCACTGTTAGGCTGCCAGGAGAGATTAAAGAGTATCATGATTCTTCCCAGACCTCTTTTTTGTTCTTTTTTATTTATCAGAGACACTGTTTAAGAAGAATATAAGTGCATTTTAAGATGCAAAAGCTCATGTATATCTTGCTAATGTCAGAAGTATCTTTGCACATAAACTATTACAGAAACCCAAGTGATGAACAATCCTTGGTCTAGTGGAGGTTCACAAAAGCAATTGGTTGACCTGTCTGCAGCAAATCCTATCGAATAAAGTGACTTGCATAATTTTTTTTTCTCTTTTCTAACCCCACTCTTCTCAAAGTAGCTTATGTATTTTGGGTTCTTAATTGCTTCCTTTTCAGTGTCGTTTGAAATCTAAGTGGGATATGAAAGAATAGCTTCATTTGGTGGCTTTTTTTTTTACACTTGCCATTTTGTAGAAATTTTCCTCAGCTTCCATCAAACGTTCCAAGCAGCTTTACCAAAAGAGTACACCTAAGTGCCAAAACTACCTAGCAGAATAAAACAACAGAACCATAAGGTTAATGAGGAAGGATACGGGTATGTACAGACACTTAGATCCAAAACATTCTATCTCCTTGGCAAATTTGCTTTGGAGACTGCTAGATCTTATTCCTAGATTCTTCAGACTATCAGTGTGACCTACACCAGTGATCTGAATTATACCAATAACATTATACCTATCGTTGCTTGGCAGATACCCTAAAAAGGGAGTAACATGCTGAAATCGATTGTAAACAAAGAATTCTCAAATCCCTTTCTTCATAGGAATCCCCCTCCCATATACACTGTCCCCTTTTGGAAGTTAAGTAAGGGCATTAATTTCTTTCACTGCCACCACAGCCCTACTCCATCCTATTTGTAATTGACTGAAACACAGTTAAAAGTAGGGTTACTATTGGAGAATTTAGAAATTTCCCTACAAGCTAGCTCTAAAGATGGAAAGAAGGGCTACTATAGTCAACTAATTTCCACACACTCACCGTATTTTATCTAGCAATTTAGGCCCAGAAGAAAATACATTTCATCTGGAATGTGGCCTGAAAGGTCAGTTATTCCACCTTTTCAGTATACAGCACAGCTTCAGAAAATTATTTTTTACTACCCTGGTTGACAAGTTATTTCAGAAATGAGTTGTACTCTGAGAAAAATTTCACCACTGACCATTTTTAGAGATAAATAGCCATAAAGGAACAATCCCATGAAGATTTATTAGTACTAAGAATTACTTATTACCTACTATTAACTATGCATTGCTGGGTCCTTTATATCTATTATGTCTCATCCTTAAAGCAACCCATTATCATTCCCATTTTTGTGTAATTTCCCAGAAATTTAAAAACTGGTGCAGTTTCTCAAAACTAACATATTTGAACACAAATTGACAACAGAACCAAGGATTATGCTCATTCAGTTATGCAAGGTTGTGTGTAAGACTTTGGCACAATCCACCCCCACTGTCACTAGATATAAACCTGCCTAAGTTGAGAATTATATTATCCAAGACTATCTCCTTTATATGAGTCCAGTCACCAAAAGACACCTTCTTAGGGCAGCACTTATTTTGTTGGTTAGCATTGGTGCTAATAAACACAATGTATTTGATCTTTAGTACACAGGATGAATGTCTAAACACAATCAGCTATTTCACAGAAATTTAATTGCAAAGTTTCCTCTTTCCTCAACTGCAACAGAATAAACCAAGGCATGTGCCCTATTTGTAGACAAATTTTTCTCCATTTACTCTAGAGCATTGTTTTACCAACTTCAGTGTAACTGAGAAGAATCTGCGGGATTTGTTAAGCCCCAGTTTTCTGGCCCCTAGCTGCAGAGTTTCTGTGTAGGAAGACTGTTAGGGTGCAGAAAGGACCAATAATTTGCATGCTTGACACAATCCGGGGCTGAGTAGATGTTGCTTATCTGGGACCCACATTTTAAGAACCACTGGACTGGGGAGAGTTTACCTTAATTACAAGAAATAATGAAGGAAAAAACCTAACCAACACAACACAAACAGCCTTGAGTGCTTTAACTCATTCTGCCCTGAGACATTCACAAAGCTTAAAACATACAACATTTTTTTGGTTTAAAAAAAAAGTATCCTTTCATCACTTTTAATAACCTTTCTGGTTCTCATTTTTCAGTAGCCATTTTGAGATAAGTAAAATAGGAATTAGGATTTCTAAATCCTTACGTGAAGAACTTCAGTGTTCAAATAAATGGAGACTAATAATTATTATGTAATATCAATACTTAAATCTTAGTAAATGAATGATAGTACTTTATTTGGGAATTATTAATGCTTCACATTTTGTGAATATTAAATATTAGAACTTGGGGTCCCTTGGATTTGCTCTAGTTGTTTAATTTTTCCATTTTGTGAAATATTTCATGTAATTCAAATGATTTGCAATTCTTAGAATCATTTGAGGGCTAGAGCTTAAGATGCTGTCTCTTGAGGTACCACAGATAATGAGAAGTATGTAATATTTGTTTAAAACATACAGTATTTTAACATCTTCTCATTCGCTAATATATATATAAGACAGAGGAGCTGTATAGTGTAGTAGTTTAAAGGGACTTCCTTCAGATTAACTGTTGGACTCATTGCTTCAGATTTGAAGATATTTAACCTACCGAACCCTTATTAAACATACTGCTTAAAACTAATATTTAAGAATAATTTATTCTGTTTGTCAACCTGCAGATATCAATTCATGTGTTGACTAAAACTGCAACCAGACTTTATATATAAATCTATATTATATATATATGTGTGGATATATATACACACACACACACACACTTAACCCTCTTGGTAACTATCATTCCAGTGTACCACTTCCTAATCAAAAGCAGTAACTCACACATAGATATTTGAAAATTCTGCAGATTCATTAATTTCTTGTTCATTGATGTCTTGTTCTTCTGCTCTTCAATAATTAGTGTTCATTAACTTCCTAACTGTGCGAAAACAGCCCCCTGCCAACACAAATAGGACAAATTCAAAAGATAATTCATAGGTAGCAGTATTTTTTTTTACAAAATTCCCTGTCCTATTTGTATTATATCTACATTATACATTTCAGATCTGAGAAGAAAATAAGTTTAGAATTCTAATCAAAGTAGACTCAACAGAGTGTAGTTTTATAAATTTCAGCTTAAGGTAAGGCAAATGTGCAGAGTGTAGTTTTATAAATTTTAGCTTAAGGTAAGGCAAATGTTCAGAACATTTTTACTTACCTGCTACTGGAATTATTTAAGGCAGTGACTAGAACGTGCTTCATGTAGGATGCAGAAAGGGAATTGGTAAGTCAGGAAAGTTATTTCCTCAGAGATTCTATTTAATTCCAAGAGTTTCAATTTATTAGAAATAATACTTGGAATGTTTGAATTTAGATCTTCTGTTAATTTACCAACTTGAATAACCCTCATTTCAAATATTCTAGTATTATTTCATTCTTCCAACCCTTTGTTTTGGAAAAATAACTTGAAAACTGTTTTCCAGATTTTCCTGAATCTTACTAATTAAGTGAATTAAATTATTTCCATGAAATTTACCCTGTTAAAGCAAGTGTACAATTGTAATTTTCAGACAATTTTCATTTTAGTTCTTAATTTAGTGTTTATATTGCCATTTCAAAACTGCCTGCTACAGGTTTATTTAGAAAGATATAGCTCACTGCAGTATAAATTGATAAACCACATTACTGACTGCTAGGGATTTTTAATATAAAAATTTATTAAATTCTGCTTAAAGATGTCATTCTCCATGTTTTTTCTAGCACTACTAATAATAGAAAGAAGCACCATAGGTTTTTTTTTTTTCATTTTATATTGAGGTTTATTTTTTTTTTTCTTCAGAAGAATAAATGTCCAAATAAGTTCATTATGGCTGCAGATCCCACATGTGATTCTGGCCTGAAGAGTTTCAAGCCTTGGTAAAGGCAATAAGAGTAGCTGCAGTAAAAATATCTAAATTCAGGATCTGCCATGATCCAGGATGAAACTATTCTGCCTGGAAGCACCCACTTTCTTGTCAACTCTCCCAGCCATCTGTGCTTTTGTGTGATACTGTAACATGTCCACATTTCAAGTGGGCAGTAGTACCTTTTATGGAGAGCTTGAGTAAGATGAAATAGGTTGCATCTAGATGTGAGAAGTCACTGTAGCATCCATTTTTAGATACTTAGCTGAGTAAAATTTACTCCACAGCACTCACAAGTTTTATACACACTCACACCCAAACACAGATAAATTACAGAGTCCAATCCTATCCTCCCCTCTTTATGCCCCCAGAGAAGTAATGGCAGATTGGTTTTCATCTTGTTTGTCACCACAATTGATTGGTTATCCTGAAGAGCTATATTTAAAGTCTGTATCTAGAGGGCAATGTTCAAAGAAAAACATCATTGGTGCCCAATATTTGCTATTTTAGTTCTCATTGTTGCACTAAAAATTTCAAGTTGAGCCAGATAGCTGGTAGTTGTATCACAAACTATCATGTGATGTGGCTAGGAATCTCTTCTAATACTTCTAAGAGATTATCTTAATCCCGTAATACCTCCACTGAAACGGCATAGAATCCTCTGCACTCCAAAGAATTAGCTGGGCATGATGCTACCATCAAGGATACACTTGAGCATTGAACTCTGTTTGCCTCTAATGAGTTCTAACTATCATTAAAAACGATGGCAAGCTCCCTTTAAATTTTAGTTTGGTGGTTCTCAAACTTTCATGTTCATCGTGTGTTAGAAATGTAGCATAATGCATAAGTTCTGGTATTTAAGGTGTTATACTGTCCATATTGGTGATCTTTCTGGACAGTACTTGCAAGGCTGGTTTGTTCAGCACCTTAGCTCAAAAAACTGTTCTTAGGATGCAGCTAACCTCTCTCTCACTGCATGCCCCTGAGATTGCACAGTCCAAACATGAGTCTTGCCAGTCTGAACTGACTACTCTGTCAGGCTCTCAAAGAATAATTTCTCAACTGTTCTGATCCTTTTGCATTTTGCTTGTTTTGTGTTTTGTTTTTGTAGATGGAAATCTACAATTCATCAGGTATAGAAAAAAATACCCTTAATCTCTGCTTCACTGATCATGACATTTTTTTTAATTTAATTTGAGCTTTTAAAAAACACAAGGATAAAATTCACATTCGTAACTCTTTCTAAGTACCAGTAATGTCAAGTATTTGATAGGGTTAAATATTTTTACCTTGCTGTAGAAACCACATCAGAACTTCTTTGTCTTGGAAAGCTGAACCTGTACCAATTGAACAAGTCATTTCCCCATCCTGTAGTCTTTGGCAAATACTTTCTTACTTTCTTCTCAGTTTTTTTTTTAAGAAGCAAAACATTTTCTTAACCCTTTTTCTATCAATAATAAGTTTATTGCCATATCCCTTTATCTGCATTGCAATTCTCATGAGCAAACAGATTTACAATTATAAACGAGTTGTGTTTATAATAAAATAGAAGATCCTTATGATGTTTGGGTAACTGTGACTGCAGATTATGTTAGCCTGGAAGCTTTTGTGCTGATTAAAAGGGAAGCTACGCCTTTATTCCTCTTACGATCCAGGGGATTTTAGAGGGACTCTGTGTGGCTGGTTTGTTGGTTGGTTGGTTGGTTGGTTGGTTGGTTGGTTGGTTGGTTGGTTGGTTGGTTTGTTGAAGATTTAAGCAGAGTTTACTGGGGCAATTAGACTTAACTCCTAGATTTTTTATGGCTTTCTCCTAAGTTCATTCCAGAATTGCTTCCCTAAGACATGTAACCTAGGTAGTAAATTGGAAAATTTCCTGGAATTTGACAGTGTGAGTGTTACTTAAATGATTTTAAAATCTTTGATCATTTCAGTTGAAACCATTCAACCTTAAACAGCTTCATAGAAAACATAATTTGAAAGGAAATGTGTGTAAAATTAAAATGGATTTTTCTGCAAGTGAACTGTTTCAAATATTGTTTTCAAAATCTGGCAGTAAAGAAAAAAACTCAACCCATGAACACATTTTTTAGACTTAATCTTTCTATTTTTTTTCAGTCCTGATTTTAAAACCTTTGAATGAAATCCATAATGATTGAAATCTTGCACGATATACATCTAAATAAGGAAAAATATTGTGGTGTGAGCACAGTCTTATTAATCTTGCCATGGAGATGTCCCCTTTCTTAACCTAAAGTATGACCAAGTATAAAAGCTATTTGGTCACAATTTTGTAGCAGATTCTGGCATGATCTGCTACTGCATATTGGTTATTGGCTATTCAGAGAAAAATCTTTCAGATTGAATCTCATTGTTTCTTTGTCACCTATCATAAAATTAGAAATTTCTTAGATGATTAAAAAGTTTCTTTGCATTATAAAGATTTAGTGAAGGGATTGTAATAAGCCTGATTCAGGAGCATATTAAGCAATTACTGTTCTATTTTGTATAGTGTTTGTTGTTGTTTATTTTAGTTATCAGTGCTCGCCTATTTAAACTGTTTCTTCACTTGTTCTGTTATCACATGTGAATCACAGACATTCACCAGTGTCATGTACTTCCCAGGGCACATGCTGCCCACTCAAGAACATGTGTGCCCTCTGTTTGTGGTCTCTGGCATAAGCCAGACAATAGTCTTTAGCCAGGATGAAATTGTGTCTAATAAGGTGACCCCGAGCCTTAGAATTCCCCAAGTTCTGAACCACTATTTCCTTGTTGTTTGTCTACTTCATCAAGTGAAGCATTGGCTTTACTAAGAAGAATGCTTATCTAATTAGCAGTTTCTGAAATTAGTTTGCATTGCTGTCCCTCAAGCTTTATTAAGATGTCTGCAGATTTAAGGCAGCTTTGGAATGATTAGGTGACAATTTGGTTCATACTATCTTTAAAAGACCCAGATATCTCACTGAATACCATATCATGCTTTCATTCAAGCAGCACCTTCTATGAAGCTGATTGGCCCTTGAATTGAGACATACCATATAAAATCTAGAGTTCATTTGATGGAAATGTTTTTCTGTCTTATGTGGGGAAGAAAATTTATCTTGAGCAAACACAGAATTGATTCTCAAGCTAGCATTTCAATAATTCTAATGTGGCAAGTTAGTAAACATGTTACCAAATGACTGAAATGAGCATGAACGCTTAAATTACTCTCGCTTTGCTTATGCTGTTGTTAATAAAACCAGGAAAAATTAGCTGTGTATGATTTGAACTGTTATTTCAGGCAGTCATGGAATTTAGGAAGCCTTGGCAGTCTTACCCTTGACCTCCTGGTGTACAGCGGTGCCATGTAACCACCAGGTTACCTAGATGGGCCTGGAACAAGACGCTGAACCTGTGTGGACCCTGGCTTTCTTATCCTTAAAATGAGGGGACTGAGTCAGACCTCTGAGATCCTCAGGATCAAGGGGTTAGTGAGACTTCTGTTCAAAGTTCACTGGGGCTTGCCTCCCTGTCCTGTCCTCATCTTTCTCCAGCCGTTTCATTGGACAGTCATTGGCCATCTTTGTACCCCTTGTGTCTAGTTATGGCTGCTTTACAGTGGCTTTACACTGTTTCTCCATCTCATTCACCCAGTCTCCCCTTTTACCTTCCATTTCCCTGTTGGTGGAGGCCAGTTTGTTGGAGGAAAATGAAGTTCAAAGACAATGCAGAGGCCAGCATTTGGCCTAGCCATTAGGATGCCAGAACCCCACTTCACAGTGCTGGCATTCAACTCCTGGCTCTAACTCCTGACTCTAGCCTGCTAATGTGAACTGTGTGAAGCGGCATTGATGACTCAAGTACTTGGGCACCTGACATCCACATAGGAGATTCAGATTAAACTCCTGGCTCCAAGGTTTTGCCTAGCTCAGGCCCAGCCCCAGCCACTGCAGCCATTGGAGAGTGAATTTGTAAATTGAAAATCTCTCTCTCTCTTTCATGTATAAATATGTGAGTTACCTTGGAACTATCACAAAGAGTAGTCAACTGTGATGTGTACACACACACACACACGCAGTAAATGTTAACTTTGGCCCTGTACACAGAAACTTTCTCATAGAGCAATTCCTCCTTAACCTGAAGACCAGAGACTGTTTCTTTCCCCTCTCTATTCCCCCGCTATGCCAAGCACTATGCTGAATACTTAAGTCGCCTGCTTTCATTTAATTATCACTATTTCTCAGTCTGTTTTGTCTTTGATATCTTATTGCTTCGGAATCAGACAATGATTAACAAACAAATCTAAATGAAATAAAAGGGGGGTGAGGTGATAATGTAGAAAACATAATAAATGCTGTGTCAATTTTCAAAAATGATTTACGCCTTAAGATGCAGTGTAACATGGAATCTTTTGTTTCCTGCACAACCTAAATTTTACTTCAGGAACATTCTTTGCCTGACTTAATAGGTAAATAATGCTGTTCCAGTCATTCAGTGGACTCTCTAGTGGTTACTTGGTGTTAGGTCCTGTGCTGGGAACAAAGGATACAATCATCCACAAGACACAAATATCTCACTACCATTAATTTTAAATATGGCATGTCCAAGATTATTCAAAGTAACTTTTGGTACCTAATCAAACTCAAGTTTTTTTTATCCTGTAGTTTATTTCATTTGATTATCAGCATGTGCCACGCAGTGTGTTGCTAAATGAGAAGTGTGTTTGAAATTACTGGAAAATGATAAAGCTGTTTTCCTTATAGCAATGTTAAATCTGATTAACTATATTCTGGCATGGTGCTAAAAATTTATTTTTAGTATTTAGAGACCTACAGTAATGCTATTTTAAACAATAATTATGTCTTCCTCATTCCATATCCCTGCTTGCTGTGCTGGCATGACACTGACAGTTCTGTTTTATCTCATATAACCTCTGTGTTCAAGTGGCAGTCACCCCAGGAACCTGGGCTGGAGACGGCTGTAAGGCACCCACCAAGGCTCTTCATGAAAGATGCTGGGATTCCAAATGGGGACAGGAGGCTGAGCTAGAGGGTGGGTGAAGAAAGCCAAGGGGTGGGAACATGGTTGCCGTGGCTTACTCTCCAAGCCCTCGGCTTTTGTATTCATTCTCACTTGATTTTACTGCACCCTCATTACATGGACGTGAGAGTACTTCAGAAGTCTTGTGGGAAAATGGAATTAAAAGATGAGACTATTTGGATGCAGAAAACCTTTTGAAACCCATGCCTAGTTTTTCATAAAATGCATTTTCCATAACTTCCTTGAAGACCTTTCATATGTGTTCACAAATCCCTTTCGTCTTCATGTGTTTGGGATTTACAAAACTCCAGCAAGGTTCTCAGCTGTGATGAGCATCCCAGCAATGCCTCGGCCACATGAAGTAAGCTTGGTCTACTTAGCTGTGTTAGGTCAGCAGCAGTTGTGTTCATTTTCACAGCAGGCAACATTACAATGAAGACACCTAATATATTCAGTCACTCATGAATACGAATAAAGATTCGTTTGTCCTCAGTTTTTTTTCATAACTGGCCGTTATTATAAAATGCTTACAAATGAAAAAGAATTGGGGACATTATAATAGTTTACGTATAACTTGAAATAGTACTGAAGGTTCTTTCACATATATCTTGTCTTATTTCATCCTGATTAAATCGCTGATTTAGATGAGCTTAGTTCACTGTCACTATCCCCACTTAACAGCTGAGGCTGCAGCAGGTGAAATGATTTTCTGTTATCACCTGGCTAACTAATGAAATGTCAGGGTATTAACGAGCCTGCTGCTTATGTACACATTTGCAATAATGTTACAGAAGGTTAAATGATTAAACTTGAAATCAAAATTAAACATTTTATGAGCTAATTTAAGTCAAGGCGATTTTTGAAATGCACTCTGGGTTTTTGTTTTCATGGCATCCTTTGACTCAGTTTACGCCCCAGTGGGAAACACTGCATCACAATTCATTGGGGTGCATGTGTGTGTATTTGCAGTTCACATGGATTCTGACCCTTTGTCAGCCCCTGCCTGGAGTCTGAGTTTTTTACCCCACTATGCTTTATTTAGTCTCCCTGCCTAAGCTACCCACCCACCTTAGAACTTGATCTCCTCTCCTGCTGTTACAAGTCTTGTCGTGACACCTGCAATGCAGAGTAGCTCTCAGTGAATATTTTTTCAAGGATTTAAAAAAGTAAAACCAGGGTCTTCTCCTGCAGAACCCCCACCCCCACAACTGCTGCAGCAGGAGGTATGTGACTTTAATAAATCTAGCCTTGCTTAAAAAGAAAGGGGAACCACTTTGTTTGCTTGGTAACTTTAGTTGATTTAAAAAATGAACCACTGAATCCTTCCCCAAAACCCTTGAATGAAATAGGCTTTACAAACACCTGCATGAAAGGAATGTCACACATCAGCTCAAGAACCCCAAATTCTGTTTCCATCATGATACACTGATTATAAATGTTAATAATGAGACTCGAGATCAGTACAGTGTTCTCATTCATGTATATAATAGTCTAATCATGCTTGATATGGTGCATTTATTAAAGCAGAAAATCAAAATAATACATAGTAGGAATACTTCCATTACAATATGATTAAAATCATTATGATTAAAGCTCTGTTAGCTAGGAGATTCTATTAAATAAATTACCTTTTCCCCTAGCATTGCCAGTTAACTCTGTAGCATCACTGAGAAATTAACAGACTAGAATTTAAATTTTTACAGGCAGATTAACATACTCTGTCCTGAAATTTACAAAATTATTCTTAAAAAAAAGTTTTTTATAATTATTTATTTGAAAGGCCAAGGGTCAGAGAGAAAGACAGATCTCTTCCACATGCTGGTTCACTCCCCAAATGCTTCAGATAAGTCCCTATAGCAGTAATTTCAGCTGTGTTTTCAGGTATTCAGCCCCACCAGCATTACAGGCTGTTTCAGTGGCCTATCACAACCTATATTAGACTTTGGACTCAGCAAGTCCTGGGTTTAAATTCAAATTCCATCAACTATATAGGATTGTGGGGATTTATTCATTCAGCATTCCATTATACAAATCAGTTACATTTGATTTATTAGGCAGTCTTATAGGTCCAGAGGATTGTACCCATAACAAAATTTAAGATTTCCTTGCTCCCTAGAGCAAGATTATCTCAGTGTCTTAGAATGAATTAGCAAAATGTGTCATAAAATAGGCATTTGATAAACATCAATTAGCATCATGAATTCTTCCCAACACACACAAGTGAACGGATGGGTGCCCAGCATAACAAAGCTATGCCTGATAAGAGGAGCCTCCTGTTACCACCGATTCCCAGAGAAAGCAGTAATGAGGGAGCTGAGCTAGTTATAACACCTTGGGCTTTTTTCAGTCGACTTATAAAAATGTACAGCTAAACAAGCAAATTGTCCATGGGCAGGAAACAAAAGGCACTAACTATAGTAGAAAAACGATGATGAGTTAGAGTCTATCAAAATGAAAACTTCATATGTATCCAGAGACATTGTTAAACAAATGAAGACCAAGATATAAGGAAAGCATGGTTTCATTCCGAGAGGAAATAAAAACTGCTTTTCTGTTTTTTCATTTGTTTTAAGTGGTTGCCCAGAACTAAAAAGATTACATATATCTATTTACTATTATATAGACATAGATGTCCATGGTTATTTCACTACCTAAGATTCCTTGCCTAAATCTGTCATCAACTTTGACTTTTTATTACTGACTAAAGGAGTATTGGGGAGTAAAATAACATTCTTGTTTTATAACAAAGAGGAAAAGATGATTTATGGCTCACTCAAAATAATGTAGTCATTTCAGGTCCTGGACTGCACCTTTTAAAGCAGTTCTTCCACTACCCCAGTGTCTACTTCTCTACTGCTTTGTTTCCATGGGAGGAGCAGACATTTGTCCTAGCAGTTAAATGCCAACATCCCACAGCTGAGTGCCCCTAGTCTGGTCCCAGTTCTCAGACTGGGAGGCAGAGATGATGGCCTTAAGTAGTTGGTTCCCAGACACTCATCGGGAGACCTGCCCTGGCTGGCCTTGGCTTCAGTCCAACTCAATCCAGGTCATTGTGGGTAGTTTGGGCATGACCCATTAGTTGGGATCCATCTCTGTCTCAATATGTCTGTTTTTCTCTGTGTGTCTCTGTTTTTCTCCAATTACTATTATTTTTTAAATCAGTGGGACATTTTGGGCTTAATTCAAAATATTTTTGCTTACATCCTTCGGCTATAAGAGTTTCCTCACTTGTTTGTTTTAAAGTTGAAAGTATTATTTAATTATGTTTGCAGGTCATTTTTGGCTCAGAAAAAAAATAGCTTTTGAAAGTTGCGTACACTTTTGCCCTTGGTTTCAGGAGAATAAAGAGCCATTAGAACCAAGGTCAACCTCTGCCACAAATAGGCTCTTTCAGACCACGCCCTTAACGTTGCACCCAGTCTCTTTCATAGAACTGTATGTTCTCTGTCTTCTATTACCTGGAACTCTGTTTGCGTTGAGTACTAGTGAACTGTTAAACCTCTTATTCTCAAAAGTGTTTACATGAAACATACAACTCTCCACTCTGCTGTTTGAATAAGATTTTGTTTTTTACCATAAGGAGGCAAAATGTGCTTTTAGTGTCATTAGTTGCATTTTAAAAGAGAAATGTATAACTAATTATCAAGTTGCCATTTTATAATAATTGTTTGGGTTTTTTTTTTTATTTTTATGCTAGCATAGCAACAGCAGTGATAATAGGAGGCTTATGAGTTTCAGAGCATTTTTTAACTGACAAATTATGTACCTCTGCTTTTGCTTTTCAGTAATACTGAATTTGTAAGATGAATTAAAGTGCCACTATGTGGCATTTTTTAAAAATGGCAGTTTGAGGGGAAAATGAAGACATTCATTTAGTTATTCTGCCCCTACTTACTAGATTTAATTCCTTTAATGCACCAAACCTTATGTTGGAAGTTTTGTATTTTGTTTCTATCTTCTAATCGCAAATGGAGATGATCATAGGTAGTAAAATTACTTTTATTATTATTACTATTAAGAGGAAAAGAGAGAGTGAGTTCCATTTGCTGGTCAAGCTCCAAATACCTCCACCAGCAGGACTAGTCTGGGCCATAGCTGGGAGCTGGGAAATCAGAAGTCAATGCAGGTGTTCCACATGAGTGACAGGAACCCAACTAAATGAGCCCTCACCACTGCCTCACAGGGTGTGCATTAGCAAGAAGCTGGTCAGGAGCCAGAGCTGGGTGTTGACACTCTAATGTGGGAGGCAGGCATTCCAACTGGAGTCTTACAGGCCTCTTGATTACTAGACCAAACACTTGGCTCAAATTACATATTAAATGTGGTTGTGTAGTATGAGGATTTGGAGCCGCCCAAGTCTTCAGGTGGGTTTGAATGACATAAGACATAATAGTAAGAACTAAATTGCAGAAACAGTTGACTCTGATGGTAGTTTTAATTATGTAGAGAAATGCTTGGCAGTACTGCTGAATAATTTCTATTCAAAATATTACCATTTTCTTCCGACATCCCATAGAATTTCTGACATATTTTTAGAAATTGTCAGATAGTGTAATAAGGTTATTTCTGTGGGAAACAAGAAATCATTGGATATTGGACTTTGAATGTAACCTCATTAAATCTGATGCACACACAGCCCCTTAGATTTGAAATGGTGAGGTAATGATTTTAAATCAGGCCCCAATGGCTGACATTCAAAATTGCATTACTTTGTGACAGACCATATTTTGCGTTTGATTATGTACCACGGGGCAAATGGAAAAACCAATCCCTTTCCACCTGAATGTTTAATGTTAGTGTTACACAACCCTCTGCCAGTGGTCCCCGTTAGAAAGTCCACACTCCCAGTGGGTGTTGAGTCACGGATTCCACTCTAGGATACATCCTTTCTGTGGGACAATTTGAAGGGAGAAGTTTAGAAATACAAAGAGGGAAAGCATCAACCAACCTCTAACGCTTCAGCAAGGATTTTTGTATTTAGTTGCAAAGCTTGTTTTTTATGATTAAGTTCAAATACAACTTATATAGAGTGAAATGCTCCAATTTTAATCCACCATTCAGTTTGATGAATATGCAGACATTGAACATTTCTCTCAACTTCCAAAAGCAACATGATCTGATTTTTTTTTATTAGAGATGGAGAGATAAAGTTGCCATTTGCTGGTTCACTCCCCACATGCCCACAAAGAACAGAGCTTAGCTTTGGGTTGGCTGAGCTACGAATGGGCCAGGAACCAGGAACTCCATCCAGGTCTCGCAAATGGGTGCACTAGCAGAAGGCTTGATTTAGAAACTAGAGCCAGGTATTGAGCCTAGGTACTCTGATGTGGGGTGTGGGAGTCCTTACTAGTGCCTCAACCACTAGGACAGGTACCAGTCCTCCCAACAGTAATCACAATGGTGCTATAAGTCTATAAGCAAAGAAAAATGTTAATACAGATTAACATTAGAAATATATACATTAATATAAATTAACACTTGTTACTTTAAGTCAACCTAACAGATTTGAGATCATCCATGTTCCTTTTTATTTTTTACACATTTTTTTTTAAAGATTTATTTTTATTATTTTTTCATTGGAAAGGCGGATATACAGAGAGGAGAGACAGAGAGGAAGATCTTCCGTCCGATGATTCAGGTCTTCACTGAGTTTCTTATTGGGTACCAAAATACTAATGAAATCATGGCAGTAAACTTATAGTAAGAATTCAAGGGCAGAAAATATCCCCCAATATTAAATGGCTTTATAACTAATCTTCAACAACTCTGGCAGCTCTGTGTTGTATAGGATCAAGAGATAATCTTGGGAAGTTCTATAAATTCTAGAAACAGGCTGTGGGATGGTACGTGAGTCAGCAACTGTAAGGGCCTCAGAACTGTGACTGTTTTTTTTAACAGATTTATTTTTTTCAAAGACAGTAATAGGAGAAAGGAAAAGATAGAAATCTTCCATCACTGGTTCACTACCCAGAGGGTCACAATGACCAGATTAGGCCAGGCCAAAGCCAGAAGCCTGTCCAGATCTCTTACATAGGTGCAGGGGTCTACGCACTCAGGCCATCCTACGCTGCCTTCCCAGGCCACCAGCAGGGTCTGGATCAGAAGTAGAGCATCTAGGACCTAAACGTGTGCCCATATGGGATGCCAGTGTCACAGACAACAGCTTCACCCATTACTTTACAATGCCAGTTCCAACTTTTTTTTTTTCATTTTATGGTTCCATTTGACTTCAAAAAGTGAATGTGAAAAATAATCCCAGATGAGGAGATACTTCTTAGAATATTTCTGTTATGAAGACAGGCTGGAAAGAAAACTCCCATTGTTTATCAATAGAGTGACAACTCAGTAACAGAACACCATCTTAAAAACTGTATCACATAATGCTGATAAACTCAGATGTATTATGAAAAACTCACTTGGATGTGTAGTTCCAAAGAAGTGCCATAAATGAAGGTATTAAGAATAGCTACCATACGAGCAACACCTGATTGTGTTTTTGTTTTTTCTGAAAGTCCTGTGATAAACTGAATACTGAAGAATCTTAAGACACATTCTTACTCTTCTGCTATTGTCTTTTTTTGAAAGCATTCTGTTCTTACCAACAGTGGCTTGTGAATGTTTATCATCAAGTAAATGAGATAACCTAGCTGTCCTTTCGCCAGTGTGCCCCCACCCTTAACCATCACCACCTTCAAGAATCTGAAATTAGTTTCTGCAGGAGCCTAGCAATCCCAGAACATTGTCACCTCCCATCACCTCCCAACAGCATCCACATCCAAAAGCCAGTTAGCAGCCTTTGTGGAAAATTAGCTTGCCATTTGCAGTGTCCACAGCATCATTCAGCAAAGGAAAGAGCATCCATACAGTTCCATACACCGATAGCACTTTGATGAGAAAAAGCATCCAAATGAAATAAGAGATTTAGCAGGAGGACTAAGAAAACAGTGGCTCAGATTATTCCCGTCCTCTGCATCCCCTGGTCCACCTGTCTTCTCACTTCTTTCACCTTTCTGTCCGTCGAAAAGTGGTTCTTTAGCCCAACCCCTACTCCCCTCATACTTATTCTTCTAATTCCCCAGTTACTTTCCCACATTCATATTTCATTCTGATAATTCCAAAAATACTAATGTGATACTTCCCTTTAGCATGACCTACTTTAGTGCAGAATTTTGACCAAGTCTCATTTCTCATTTTTTTTAAAGCACAGTTACATTTGAATTACTGAGAACCTTATTGCTGTAATTTAACCCACTAGGAAGACTTGCAGTGTTGTCATCCCAAGCCTCAAGGATATGTTCTGAACGCTAGACAGATGAGTACTTTTGAGCAATATAGACAGACTGAATTTTTTAACAGTTCATCACCATTTTCATTGCAGTGATTAATTTTAATAAGCTGCCAATGATGTTTGTTGCCAGATGGAAAAATGAGCCTGTGGTTCCCACTGGATTATGAGAAGTAGTAATGGAAGGTTACTAACATTTCATATGGATGTAATGTTAGAAAAGTGAAGAGATCTCCAGCTGTGACTTAAAGCACTACAAGTTTCTCAGTGAGTATAACATGGCTTCTGAGGGTTTTTGAAAAGTCCTGGCTTAACAAAATTTACAGCTGATGGTAGATCATGTTTTTCCTCTTTCCATCTACTCATGGTTCTGGTTTTTACTTCCAAGTTTCTGAACTGATCAGTCTTTGTTGCTTTTCAGTCAAAATATTATAATTAAAAGTACTATTTTTATTTACATACCTAGTGATTTTGGTTAGAGGTTGAAACTTAATGTTAAAGCCATCATTTTTCCACTGATATGGTTTTAAAACGAAGCCCTCTAATTTTTACAAGAAGTAATCTCCCCTTTTCCTTTTGAAATTGAGACACATCAAGAGTGGTGCTCCATTGGTGAAATGTACCTATTATTTAAGCCATAAATTCATATAAAAAGATAGAGTGGAAACAAATTCCTCCTAGCTACTAATTTTACTGACAATGTATAGTATTATATCCACATTATATTGATTTAATTTATACAGATGTATTCAGAATTTAAAAAGGCTTTGCATGGTATTGTTGCCAAAAAAAAAAAAAAAGATTGTCAGTTTAAAAGAAAACATTTAAAATAGTTGTTTGGGAGTTCCAGAACTATTTTGTTTTTTTTGTCCTAAAAAGGAAGTTGAGTGTTTTGAAGGGTAGAGAGATAGACAGAATCCCTACTTGCTGCTTCATTTCCCCAAGTGCCCACATCAGCCAAAGGTGGTCCAGGCTGGCTTGGTCTGGGAGGACAATCCAAATCTCCCAGAAGAGCGGCCAGGGGCCAGGCACTTGGGTCATCATGGCTCCCTCCCAGGGTCTATATTAGCAGAATGCTGGAGTCAGGAGTCAGGTAAATGAACCCAGGTATTCTGATATGGTATGCTGATGTCTTAACCACTAGGCTAAACGTTGCTCTCAGAAAATGGATTTTGAATATGTGCAAGTTTCCATCTTACTAGAATATGAACCAGTGAACAAAATATAAAATTTTGGAGCTAAAAGTCTTTTGGCTCACCTCATCTAACCTACTCAGTTTTTACTTGTTTCAATAAAATCACTGCCTTCTCAAGGGTGTTAGCTTTCCTGCCATAATTTTCAAAATCTTGAACAGCAGCCCTGGTTCTCTTTGCTGTAGATGTGTAACTCTGCCTTCCCTTCTGATAGCCTCCATATTCGTGTTAATGGTTGCAGCTGTGAGGATGATTCATTATGCCTACATTAGCTTAAGAAAAGAACAGTTTGCTATGATGAGAAGCACAGCTTTTCATTTAAATGCTTGGCAAAGGTAAAGATGAGTAATTCAGAGTTTTAGGAGTTGTAGTAACAGCCAAGCATGTCATTGGTACTCTGGAGAACACATATCAATATCAATGGGCTTTTCCACTATAATTCAAGAATGAGTAATGCAACCCCACTATTTAAGAGGAGTAGAGCTTCCTCCCAGTTGTATGGAGAAGTAAAATGTTCAGAAAGCCTTTTTTAGGGAGCAAGAATAAGTGGAATGATATGTAGAGGTTATTTATTTTCTCTGATTTCTCATTCATTAAATCAGTGTGTGTGTGTGTGTGTGTGTGTTTTGCCAAGGACATGAGTGAAACATTCAGCTAGGTCTGCCTGGATAATACAGCAGACAACTAGATCTAGTCTTTGGCCCCAAAGAGTATCCCAAATAGATGCTCAGCATACAGCACGACCAAACAGCTGCATACAAAGCACAGAGGTCGGTGAGACCTGTACAAGTCATGTGCAGCTTCCCAATTGCCTAAGCAATTTATCAGCTTAGCCTTCCGCATCAGGACACAACAAAGGAACCATTAAAACTAATGGTAAGACATTTTGCAAATGGCAGTTATAAAGCTAAAAGGGAGCTAACTTACAGAAGAAAAAAAAACAAGATTAAATAGTATCACCACAGGAATAGTTCTCATAAGTATATTGAGTATTTGTGTCAACACTGTATACTTTCCAGAGAAAAGCTATTTCAGATCAGTAAAAAATGCCCAGCTTATGCAAATCCAAGAAAATATCTGAGTATTGGCAAGAGAGGTTGTGGCATCTTACAGCATTTTGAGCATTAGGTGAGCTAAACACAAAACATCACAAGACAGCATGGAGATTTATACAAGGAATCATCAGTGTCTCCATTTTTACTTGAAGTATTTCTCGAACAACTAACTTCTAAATGCTGAAGTTGTTCAAGACTCTTACTTATCAAGAAGGGATTGTAGTTCCATACTCAGAAACTAGAAGATTCTGAGGGTGAACCCGCACCACTTTGTGATTAGCCCAGTCATTGTTGGAATCAGGGCAGCTGCTATCAGTCATTTATTATGCTGATCCTTCCTCTTTTTACACACAGGTTTTTCAAGTTTGCTCATTCTCTCAGAATATTAGGATATCAATTTGTATGGTGTTGTACAACTTCGAAAGTTAAGAAATTAATATAATTGGGAATTTCTTTCAGATGCTTTCATATGGTTGTTTTATACTGAAAATTTAAATTCTCAAATTGTAGAAGGAGGGAAGGAGTCCTTTATGGATAGTCACTTAATATCCTATAACTAAAATTAATATTGATTTTAACATTAGTTATGTTTTTACCAGCATTTTCACCCTAGTTAAATGCAGTCTGTTACCACGGTGTTTGGTCTGTGGTATAATAGAACCTGGAGGACCTGTCACTAGGAATTATGACCTTACATACTCTACTTAACTGTATGATTTTGGTAGTCATTTCATTTCTTTAATGAGGCATCTCCCTAATTGATTCATTACATTCAGAACCAGCAATTATTTTTTTACATAGTAAAACTATCTTAATTTTTATTATTTTCCTAATTTCCCTAATTCAGTAATATGGAGAACTTCCAAATACTTGCTTATGATTTTGATTTTTTTCTCGTGTATTGGTGCTTTGGTCTCTAATGTCCTTCTATATATTATCTTTATCCATTTTCATTTTCATGTTATGCTTTTTATTTCAAACAAGAGATAAAACATGAAAATTAATGACCCATTCGTCAGATATTGTTGCTATGCTTCATATAAATGAAGTTAAGGCTAGAAATCTCAGTATGTAACACTATCTTTAAAACTTGGTTATTACATATATTGTCACTTCAGTGACTGAAGAGAATAAGTAAGTATAATATATAGTCAAACAGGAAAAAGACAGGACAACTAAACCCAAATGTTTTTAAAAATGAGCACAGGATTTCTTTCACATTGTATAGCAGAGTACTGCTAAAATTTGCCTAAATAAACTGTCATGTTGTCAAGTCTCATGGAAATGCTTTGGCTATACTTTGATTTACATTTCATAGTGAAAAAGACTCTTAATATTACCTTGCTAAAACCATATACACTAACCTGATTTTAGAAAGTTATAATTCATCCTGATGATATTTGTGCTTAGTTTGTGAAACTGCATCATGCTAGTATGAAAAAAGGTAAAACTATATATAAACTTAGATTGCAAAAAGTAGATTCTTGTGCATTTTAGAAAACTATTTGATAATCTATGGCACTTTGGTTTAGGAGTGTTGCAATTCCAAATGATTCTGTCATTTTAATTTTTGGAGGACCCTGGACTTACTGGGCTTTAAACTGAAAACCAAACACAATTCTGAGACTAGAGTTGTTTCTCTTAATGGTAATTTCTGTTTTTCTAGTTATGTGGAATATTTAATTTAAGCTATTCTTCGCAGGGAATTTTAGCTTTCCTCTACCATCCTATTCTCAACACCATTAATGTAAAAGAATATTTTAAATGATTCCAATGGTCATCAGCAAAAGTATTTTAAGTATCAGGGCCAATTTTTTTTTTGCCTGACTTTGCCAATTTTTAGAAAATAATATTCAAGCATTTTAATTAGTCCTTAGTGGCTATGAAAAATTGGACAGTTGATGTCTACATGGTCATAAAATCCTAAAATCTGGAGCTGCCCAGGTGACCAGATACGCAGCAATACGCAACACAAATCCATGTTCCCCAAAGAAAAACGGTAAGACGAGAACCAGAGCCTGTAGGATCAAGGCTACCAAATATACATAATTATAGTAATGGGTAACCAGTGTTTTACTGTTACATACCTATGGGTAAAAGAAGCAACATGTTAATAAACACAAATGCTCAACATTAGATGTTGATACCAGTACAGAATATGCATAAACTGTTGCAATAAAAGATACTCATTGTGCCTGTATATAAACAATTTACCTTAGATTTTCTTTGGCCTTTTTCATTTACAACTGCACAGTCATTTTAAAGTAAGAAAATAGAATATAAAAATCTGAATGAAATAGTGACCATCTGCCATGAAATTAGATATTCTGCAGAAATGTTTGAGGGCATTGGCTGCTGTGTAGTATGACACGGAAGTAACATTGTTAACAAGTCACGTGTGAGTTTTATGTACAAATCACAGAATTTAGAAATTATACATCTTCTCTTTCTCCACAAAATGGATTCCAAATAGAAACTCCAAATTTATAAGTTTAACCTAGTTATTAAAAACATGCCATATAATATGCAGTCAGCTCAAAGACTAAATTAAATAAATGCTATAAAAGAATGCTAGTTAATAACAAACTCCCATATACTATCAAATTTCTGATAATGTTGGGTTTCTTATAAAGCCTTAAAATATTTTAATGAAAAATTAATTTCCTGGAAAAGAAGGCACTTTATTACCTTGAGCTAACTATTCATCTGTATAGGATTTGTCTAAAAGCTCTTAAATTTTTTGGTATCCTTTCATGAATTTATCCTATTTATGATTTTTTAAAGCTACTTATAGTATAATAAGTCAAGCTATTTTAATTTAACAGAAAATTGTGTGTCATAATGTAACCAATAAGGAATGCAGAAATAAAGCTTAAGAGCAAGAAGAGTATATGTGACAATGGCAAAACTGTCTTAGTCTCCAGTCATTTGAGGTTAAAAAAAATGCAAAATTTGAAGGCTTTTTTGATTTTGCATGTTTTTATTTTTAAAAACGTATTTTCTAATTGTTACTACCTTGTCTTGAAATGTTGCCCAAAATATAAGGCATTATAAGTTATTGAGCTAGCCTATTGTACTCAATTTTGTTTTTCATTTTTTAAAATGTAATCTTACAGCACAAAGAAATCCATTTTGTTTATTCTTTGCTCAAACCAGCCATGCCCAATGCATCCTCACATTTAGATCATCAACATGGGTATACTGCAACGTATGGCTGTTTTCTCTTCAGAAAATTAATTACCCATTTCTAAAGTAGATTTAGTTCAGCACAAGAAGCATGGAAATTTTTCTTTTTTCAAAAATTCGACCTCCTCAGGTCAAACATTGACGTTTTTAAGGATAGGCTACCTTTTACTAAGAATGTTTTTTTCACCAGGAGAATATTTCAAAGTGAACAAAATTTGTTTTTTTGTTTGTTTGAGGGCAGTACACTTTCAAAAGAAAACACACTTAAACACTTAAAAGAACTTTTTACATCATTTTACTTCCTTTTAGATCTTTCTCTGTGGTGACCAATTTTTCTCTCTCTAGTTTTAAATGTTTTACTAAATGTAAATGCAGTTTCAGAGACAGTTCATCCTTACATAGTAGAAAAGAGTCAAGTTTATCAGAGGTCTGTCCTTACCAAGGAGAGACCAAAGACAGAAGTCCACGTCTTTGTTTGATTTGTTTCTTTGTTTTCTTTTTAAAATATGATATAATAACCCAAAGGCGTGTTAATGTCATGGCATGAACAATCTTCAATGTAGATCTACTGAGTATTTTGTGATGCTGAGTAACAGACTTTTCTCAAATCTGTGATGCTAAATATTTTCCTTAGAAAGTTTTGTTGAATGTTAGATTGTTGTTCCAAAAGAGTGTTGGTCCTAGTGGGATTTTTAAGAACTCAGAAAACAAATAAACGCATGTATTACAAGTATAGAAATGGTGAATTGTAAACTTACCTTATAGTACTAATTCTATTTTCAAAAATGTTTCGCTGTTAAATATATACAACATACAATTGCTGCCGTACTGTAATTGAGTACTTTTTTCCTAAATGACCCTGTTATCACTATTCCAGAATTAGAATTGGGCGGATACATGATCGATTCATGTGTCTGCATAGATGCTTCAAGGTATATTCTTCTCTTGGTGAGTAAAAATATTTCTTCCTTGACATCAATGCATTGAGATCTGAATATACCTGTATCTATCTATTCTTATTGCACCTTTCTTATACAGTATCTTCTCACAGGCCAAAATTGGCCTAGACACAACTAAAATTGAGGGTTTGTTACATGCTTTCTAACAGAAAGGTTTTCAATGATATTACTTATGGGTTTGTGCTGTGGAAATAGTGGAACTCCCTTTAAAATTTCATATTTGCTAAATTTAAATTAATATTTTTTCTTTAGCTCACAAATTATCCCAAATCCAGAGAGAATATCAACCCTTTTCACTGTTGTCCAATCAAGCATAAGGAACAGGATACTCCAAAGACAGTTGAGGAATAAAGAATAAATCTCTCATGTTACACTTCAGAATAAAGGCATTCGGTGAAAGAAATGAACTGAAGTTCATCATGAATGCAAGCCCTCTGTACTTGGCATTCCTCCACGGAAGGGAAGACAAGTATCAACAGCATTGGCATCATTTTCAAACTGATCTCCTGTGGTATACCTTCTACCACACTGGAATCCTTCTTGACTCTATCAGGATTTTGTCTTTTTTTTTTTTTGATTCATCAAGTCTTTCCGTTTTCAAATCACCATTTGTCAGCATTGAGGGAGAGAGACCTATAGATTTGAAAATACTTTCTTAAGAGATCATGTAACTCTATAACTCTGAATTTTAAAAATTGAGGGGAGGGGAGGAATAATTTCAACCCACTCTCTCTTACAAGAAACATTTTTTTAAAATCTGTAACTGCTTTAGTGTTAACAGGGTACAAGGTGTTTTTCGTCCTGTATTGTACTGAAAAGGTTCTCATTGATTGTGATTGTATTGTACTGTATGAAAAGAAATCATAAATTGCCTTGTATTGCTCATCACGGACCATACCACACACCACTTCAGTTCTCATGTTGCTGGTTTTTCGGTGATGCATGTTAACAGTTAGGTCCTAAAATTGTGGTGCTAATTCTTCCATATCCAATGGTGCTTTTGTGGATGCTAACTGCACACATGCTGAACAAGGCTTGAAGTTTAAAACCTTCCTCCCTTCTTCTGTTTATATGAAATAAAATAAAATAACTTGAATTTGTCTCAAAGTATCACTGACAATCTAATAAACTGGTTTATATGTGTAATTAGTTTCGGTTCTTGTTTTTGCTTTTTTTTTTTTTTTTTTTTTTTAGAAATCATCTCTGTTTTACTGGGCCCCAGAAGTTGATCTGGTCACGATTATTTTGTTATTTCATTTGTGCTGCAGATTTTGTGGTGTTTTAGGAATCTGAATCAAATTCGTGTGATTTTTAAAATCATGTTTAGGACTTTAAAAAGTTAGAACTGTAAGACGTGGAAATGAGCTCATTGACAAGAACAGCAGCAACAACAAATATGTGCCAATATGATGTCTTTCTCCTTGTTAGTACTTGCACTGAAAGCACCTGTGCCTATAAAACCATTATCTCAACTCAGATCACATTGAAAGGGCTATTTCTAGATTTCCCCAAAATCTATGAAAAGTGTAGTTATAGGAGAAATGTCTTTTGATGCAGAAAATCTGAAATCCATGCATAGTTTTTTCATGTTACAACTTTCCAAGTACATTTTTAAGGATCCTTCATATGCAAGGTAAAAGTGTAATCCTTTATATGGGAAAACAAGGACCCAAAAAACTCAAAGTGGAATTTTCCAGACCATACGAAGGTCAATGCCAGCATGCCAGAGCAGAAAATCTGGCAATGATTGCTTGGATTCTTCTGCTTAGCAACTGTACTGAGAATCACAGCAGTCAGACCAGTGAACTCTTCATAGCTTCACCTAGGCAGAGGGATGTTTCTGCTGAGCAGGTGATAAATTCAGTGTTAAGGCAACAAATCTGCATCCCAACCTTGTTATTCTGCCTAATCCATGAGCAACATTACATTTTTTAAAGAGAGGAAAAATCAAAACAGATGGATTAAAAACTCTTGAGCTACAATCATCGATCTTAAACAGAAGATGACCAAACCCATCGACCTAATCAAGTGGGTCTGATGACTGAAATGACATTCACATTCTTCTTATGCAGTTTCAAGCACATTCATTTTGCCTCAGATTGTGTCTGGTTCCTTCTATCGGGAAATGGAAGTTTAGAGAATAAAATGCCAGTGTGAACACTAGGCCTGTTGCTCTGCATTTTGAACAAATGCAGTATTTACCAAACCACAAACCTCTCCCCAAAGATACACCTACCCATCATGTAATTTTGTAACTCCTTTTACAGCATTCTATTTCATGAAAATTGGTGAATAACAAATGTGCTAGAAAGTAATTCTACAATTTCTTTAATAATAAAAAAAAAGAGGTAAATGTATGAGTTTTTGGTTTTCTTGGTTTATTTTTACTTGAGAGGCAGAGAAATAGAGAGAAAAAGGTAAAGTTCCCATCAGCTGGTCCAGGTTTCCCATCTTGGGGTAGGGACCTAATTTTACTTGAGCTGTCACCTTTTGCCTCCTTAGCAGGAAGCTGGAATCAGGATAAAATCTAGGATTCCAGCTCAGACTTTCTAATGTGAAATGCAAGCAACCCAACTGGCCTGTTAGCCACTGGACCAACGGTCCACCCCATGAATGTTCTAATGGTTTTTAAGAGCTGGTATAGTGGCACAATAGACTGAGTCACTGCTTGCCACAGCAGCACACGATATCTGAGTACATTTTCAAGCCCCAGCTGCTCCATTTCCTATCTAGCTTCTTGATAACTCACAGGAGATGATAAACATACTGCTTGAGCCCCGACCAACCATGTGGGAGACTTAGACAAGTTCTTGGCTTTTGGCTTCAGCCTGGTCCAATCAACAAACACATCTTTAAAAAAAAAACTATTCTTGTGGATCTGCAGTGCTTGTTACTTGAAAAAAAATAATTAAAATTTTATGAAAGGAGAGAAGAGATGCGTTCATTTGCAGAAAATAGTTTTAATCTGCATGACAAGATCTCTTCATTTTACCATTAATTTCAGTCACATTTCTGTATTAATGTTCACTATCATGTGTTTTCCCCTAAAAAATTTCCAAATTTTTATCAGCTTTTTTTACTATTAAATTCATTTACAAAAATCAGCCTTACAAAATGATTGCAGTTTATCAGTTTTCTAAAACTTCTGTAGTCTTTCTCTCTTTAAGTAAAATTGTGATTTAAATTTGGGGAAGTTAATGTGTGTCTTCAGTTTCTTCACTATTTCAGTAAGCTCTTTGTTCTATTCCTAAAACAATGATTTCCTTTAGAGACCTTGTACTCAAGATGTCCTTTCTAAATCCTTATAAGAAATCATTTTCAAAAAAAGGTCTAGATATTCTCCATTGAGGAAAGTCTTTTGAGATTAATTTCACACATTCTTAATAGCCTAACTTGACTTATCTACCATAGGAAATAATTTTTGCAATTAGGAATTGTTTTGAGTCTGAGAATGAACCTGATCTTTTTAGGAAACAAGGAAAGAACCAATTTTTACGTCATTTCAGATTTATCTTCATGGTTCCTATTTTAAAGTTGTTTAAGTAGGGCCTACTGGGTTCACACTGGGACTAAAGTTACTTTTCTGATGACCTGCTTTATCTTGGGTGAAAGGTGAGTAGGAATGGTAAAAAGACTTATTAACTAAAAATTCATACACAAAGGAGGTAGTTCACAGAACAGAATACATCATACAATACAGCAAACTCAGCAACACACATGCTCTCAAATGGAGCTCTCACATTCTGTGACTGGAAGGTTAAGGTTACACTTCTTACAAAGCATGCTTGCTATATATATAACAAAAATGAAGACAAAGGGACTTTAAATGAAAAGGTTGGCCCTCAGTTTTGTGTGTCCAGAAGCTCAGCTTTGTTAGTTCATTCTGAGCAAATTCACAAGATTCCTTTTAAACAAGGTCATAGAGAGAACATCTTGGGTACCAGATATCCAGTGAAGAAACCAATTAATTTACAACAACAACAAAAATCAAATGTTGCTCCTAGGGAGCAGGATGGGAAAGAAGCTATGCATAAGAAGTGGACTTTGAATTTTGCTTTTGCTATTTTAATTACTACTTGATGATAAGCAGATATGATTTTTATAATGTCTAAACAAGCTTTTAAAGAGAGGAAATAAATGCTTAGCAGGCTAGAATATTTATATCAACCAGTCAGCATGTTCTCTTGCCAGCAGGAAAATACACTTAAAACAAAAAATATTTATTTATGTATTTGAAAGTCAGAGTTACAGAAAGAGAGAGCTATCTTCCAGCCACTGGTTCACTCCCCACATGACTGCCACAGCCAGGAGAGACCAAAGCCAGAGGCTAGGAGCTTTATCTGGTTCTCCCTCATGGGTGGAAGGGGTCTAAACATTTGGGCTATCTTCCACTGTTTTTTTTTCCAGACCATTAATAGGAAGCTGAATCAGAAGTGGAGCAGTTGGGATACTCACCGGAGCCCATATGGGATTCCGAGTGATGTGGGCAGTGGCTTTACCTGGAAAATATACTTCTAAACCTAATTAAGGTCAGAATGCTTCTTAGTTAGTACAGAATCAGATTAAGGGAGATGAGTAAAATTTATTGGAAACATGTTATGATCTCTTCTGGATACACACCTCTCAATGAAGCAGGCATAATCACGTCTGCTCAACAGTGTACAGTCACCCCAAGTTGCAGCTGAAAACCACTAACAAACTCTCATATTTTAGACTCTTTTTTTCTAGATTCTGTATGACTATCTTTCCATGTGAAAATGTTTATTGCTTCTATAATTTAATTACTGCATGAATTATATTTTCTAATGTGTTTGAGAGAGCTCTCATCCACTGATTACTCCCCCAGATACCAACAAGGAGCCAAAGTCAGGAGCCAGAAGCCCAAACCAGGTGGGTGGCAGAAACCCAGTTACATGACCCAGCATCATTTCTTCCCAGGGTCTGAAGTAGCAGGAAGCTGGAGTCAGGAGCCAGCGGTGGGCATTGAGCCCATATACTTTGAGATGAGATGCCAGTATCATAACTAGCATTTTAACCACCAGCCCAAAAGTTTATCCTCACTTTTACTAAAGATTTACTATAGGATCCTCTGTGTTATAATACCATTTTACAATTGCCATTCATCATTAAGCATTATCATTAGTAAAATATCATGTGATCATTCATTTTTATAACTATTATCTTCAATTGTTAACTATCATTGTGGGTATCACTTATCCTTAACAGCAGCTGTCTGATCAGGACCTTTCTTGATAGAGATTTGAGAAACATTCCAGATTAATGGCAGTAACTAATAAGACCAAAATCCTCTCCTCTCACCCTCATGGCAACTTTACTAATAGACCACCCATTCATTACAAAATACAGTTCTAGAACCTTCATCAACTCAGCATTCTTGTGGCAGCCAATGCCACATACATGTTTTTGGTCTTAGCATACATGTTTTTGGTCTTTTCCATTTTTCCATTCTGCTTAAGATGCCCAACAACACATATACAAACCATTTCAGTTAGTCTGAGTCTTTTAAGAATCACTTGCCAAGATGAGATTACAATCTTACCACCTATTTTTATATGTGCAAGTGATTTATTAGAAAAGATGCCAGTGAAAGAAGATGGAAAAGGAGCTGATGAAGGAAACATCAGATTACAATGCTTTGTGAAGTAAAGGAGGGGATAAGGAAAAGAGAGAAGCGAGCAAGGAAATGACTACTGAGACCATAGTGCAGGTCTAAGCAAGTGTCACACAGGCCTATGGGGAATCCTTGAGAGGCAGTCAGTATTTTGCAAGTATAGGGCATCTTTGGCATGTCTGCTGCAGGAATCTACTGGGAGCAGCTGTTCTCTTCACACCTTTGTGTCATCCACACCTACTGCACAGATCCCAGCAAGAGCACAGCAGGATGCTCAGCTCACTGTAAGTGTAGATCTGTGCAGGGCAAAACTTGAAGCCTGTGGTAGCCACAAACATGCATCTCTCCAATTCCTCACCACAGGAAGCATTGACCCACAAGTTGTCTACATCCTATGTTGTAGGCCTTCACCATCTACCTCCTTTGCTGTGAAATGGGTGGGACCCTTGGTCACATGCCTCTGCCCTGAGCAGTCACTGTGTTCAGGGCAGTTCACATTCAATTAGCCTGGTCATTTTGTCTACTAGATTGTTCAATGCCTCTTCCATGGTACATGGTAATATATGACATAAAGCCTTTCACAATTTCTGCCCATTCTCAAATGTCCACCTGCAAGCCTTTATCTCAGACCTCCCTGTCCCAATCTTGCAGTGGTTTTCCTTAAAGGTTCCTAACCAGATAGCCAGGTCATTGGCCACTGCTCAGGACCTAAATATAAATGACCTCAGGCCATTTCTTCCATACAAAGCAGATGATCAGGTGCTTTACTAGAAACTCCACCCATTGGGAAGATTTTTCTTCTCCATTGTCTTTCATGGCCATCACACCCTTTCTCATCTTGCTCACATATACTGAACCAGTCCTTCCACAGAGTAAACTCAGGCTATTCTTTAGCCTTCAGCTGGGTGCACAGGGACCCTCATGTGCTGTAGTGTGGATTGGGAGAGGGATGCTGGTGCATCTTTTGGTAAGAATAGGCAGTTTGTGCTGCCAGTTTATGCAGCATATTCACGGTCTCCAGTCCTATCAAGTACTGAACTGTAACATACAAAGATCTGATCATGGGCTACCACCGGGGCTGCCCACCATTGGAGGCCTCAAGAAGCCCCAAGTCATAGTGGACAATTCTATACTTAGGGTCAGGAACCATCCTTTCCAACAACGATCAGTAACACTCACATAGCTATTTCTCAAAAGACGGAAGCTTCTCCTCAGTGGTTGTCAGGCTGTTATTCCAGTCCCAGAGGCGGCTGTCTTGTGTTCTGCCCCCTGGGTGCCTGCCTTAAGCTCCATCTTTTCCAGACACTTCCAAAGCCATGGGGGTCTGCCTGACTGTATGAATCTACCTTAGAGTTGTGGCACATGCTCTAGAGTTCTTCTGTGCTTTGAATCCTGCTCAAGGTTGGCAGCTATCTTTGTCACATAGCACATGGGCCAGGAGTGTTCTTACCTGCAGGAACAACTGGGGATCTCTGTAATTCTGCTATTCAAGAGTCTCTGTTCTCTCCCAACACTGCAGAAAGTTAAAGTCTTTGAAAGTTACCAAGGAAACTCTTCCCCTTCACACACTCAGCCATTAGCGGCTTAACTTCTCTCATTATCCCTCTGCTGGCATCAATACAACTTAGCAGAAGCCAGCCAACTCTGCCGTCTTTGAGAACACTTTACTCCTGATAGCCTTAAATGCACCAATCCTCATGTGGGCAAACTCTTTCCCATGTGCCACAACATTTTATCAGTTCACTATCAAGGAGCCCCTTAGCATTTGACACACCACCTTATGTTTTTCCGTGCCCCACCTTTCAACTAAGGTGACATCGCCCTTGCTGGATGGTTAGAGGGATCAGTAGCAAATAATAATCTCACCACCTGTTTTCTGGATCACCGATTATCAATTAATTAAAATAGGAAATGACTGGTGAATTTGTGTGTCATCCTTGTTCAGACAGCATGCTCATTTTCTCTGTATCAGTCCAATGTTAGGTTTGTGCTGCTGAAATGAGCACTTGACCATTCTTCTTACTACTTTTGTTAGTCCAGGTCCTCTGGAGCAACAAAAGTCAAGATAGGATTAGAGATGTAAGAGACATTTAGAGAGGTAAAAGACATTTTGAGGCAAATGCTGGTGAAGGAAAATGGGCAGCTGGGAAGTCACTTGGAAGGTTATTAGATTGTGGTACTTGTCTGATACCTATAAAGGAGAAAAGAATTTAGCCAAGAAAATTACACAAGGATCAATAGGGTTGTCCAGCCAAAGGTACTCATCAGAGGCAGAAATGGGCCTGCCATGAACTCCTGCCAAAGGCAGGCAGTGGGAACAGACCAGGGGAAATGGGACCTTGGCCCAAAGGCAGTGGTGAAAATCAGATGCAGCAGCCGGTGCCTTTGGTTAATTTTCCCGGGGCTAGATCTGAGAGGCAGATTCTCATGACTGCCAAGTCACTGTATAGAGCTAAAGAGCTCATCCCAGCCATTGATGAGGTGTTAATGCTTGCCTTGCTTTAGTTGAGATGGGAAATTATCTGGATCCTCCTATCGGTACTGGGGAAAAGAACCATCCTAACTACAGTCTGAACTAAACACAAGTAATAATAAGGTAGTGAAGGGTCAGGCATGTAGCTTAGTGGTTACAATGTCAGTTAAGATATGCACATTCCACACTGAAATACCTGGGTTTGACATCTTGGTCTATCTCCTGACGCAAAGCTTTCTACTAACACAGACCTTGGGAGACAGCAGGTGGTAGTCCAAGTACTTGAGTCCCTGCTACCCAAGTGGCAGACTTGGATTAAGTTCCAGATTTCTAGCTCTGGCCCCAGCTTGGCCCAGGATGAGTGAATCAATCGATGAGGGTGCTCATTCTCTCCTCACCCTCTTCTCTCTTTCCCCCTCTATCTCCTCTCCCTCTCTTCTACAAGCCTCTCAAATACATAAGATTTTAAAGTAAACAATATCAAGAGGGAAAAGAGGAAACTCTACACCTACAAAACTGTATAATGGAAAATAAAACAAGATCAATAGTCAAATAGCTGTTGCAAAAAAAAAATCACACTTTAGAACTCTTAAGTATTTCAGGAGTCTCATCCACCTGTCTGTGTGATCTCAGATGCAGGAGTGGTGGTTCTGTCCCTGCCACGGCTCTCTTCTCACTTCTCTCCCCTGCCAGTTCCCAGAGTTCACCAGCCATGGCATTACTCTTGCCCAGTCATTGGGACCCAAGGCTTTAACCTGGCTTGCTCTGACCGATGGTTGCCAAGCCTCCCTCCATAAATCTGAAAGACAAATTGGCTGATACTGATCACTAACAAGCAGGCCTGATGGAGATCTTTAGGCAGGAATGTGGTAAGATAGCAATGACCAAACCACCTTGGGCACAATGTCTGGTGACATGAGAAGTACGAAGGGACTGGTGTATGAAACATCCATTCCTGATCTTGAAAGAGCATTCAATTCCACTCCCATAATAGCCTTGGGTGCCAGACACTTCTCCCCAGGCTCATTTTGGTTGCTACTAACCAGACAGATCTCAAGCCACATAATAGGTACTTTGGATCTCAAAAGATTGGACAAAGAGGGCAGCTCTGGCTTCTCGTATGGTCCATACAAGATGACTTTCCCATCAATTTATACCACTCAGTGCAACCATTACAACCCTCAGCAGTTCAAATAACCTTGGCCAGCATATGCAGAGGGTCTCAACTGAACCAAGACCTGAGGACAGATTTATGAGCACTGTATGGATCTGATCGCAAAGCCAACTTAGGTTGCAATAAAGATCTACCAGAATCCCCACTATGAGGGCACTGATATTACAGCCACTGACTCCTGGCTACATTGATCCTGCAAATTCACCCACATGTCAGGGTCTACTGATGCTCAATTAGTGCACTTCACCATCCACAGCAACCAGGAAGGTAGCAGGGTAAGTGCCCAGGCAGTGCCCTTTCAGACTCTTACAGGTCCTCTAAGCAGCTGTGCCTAGGCTGGCAGGGCCTCCACATGGATTAGGGAATTAGAAAGTGCTGGGTTGCCTCAAAAAGGGTAATCCCCTCTTTGCTAATGCAAAGAGGTGCCAGCTGAGTTGTTACAGATTGCACCTGAAACATACCCACTCTAAGACAGACTGCCCCAGACTATGGCTATGCAGCACCCAGAAAGATTGATCAGAGCTGGCATTGTAACACAGCAGGTTAAGCTTAGACCATTGGAGCTTTTGGGAAGTGAACCAGCAAATGGAAGAGAAGACATCTCTCTCTCTCTTTTCCCCTTTCTCTTTCTATACCTCCCTCTCTGCCTTTCAAAAATAAATACTTTTTAAAGAAAAAAAAACATTGATCCATGATATCCCTCTAATTAAAAATTTGCTCTCCAACAATTGCCTAACAGCTGCTTGCTCAACCTTGCAATGCTGTGCCCAACATCATTTGGCCCAATATGGCATGATGGGGTTGCATTACTGCCAGTCTTGTTTGAAGTTCATGGGTAAGGGGTATACTCACTTGGAGCTGAACCTCATGTTTCTCTAGAAAGGCCCAAATCCATGGGTACAAACAGTCTCATTATCTTTGTGAACTCAGTAAGACTGAAAGTCAACAGAAAACTGATCAGCAGAAAGTGAGGAAGCTTTTAAGAGAAGGGTACATCCTTGTTTTGCTTAGTGGGAGGGGACCCTCTAAAGAAGAAAGATTTAAGTTGTATCTCCATACCTGGAAACACGTCTGAGGTTAACCAAAACAAACAAGCCACTCAAGAAATGGGCACGGGAAATGGGCAAACATTTCACAAAGGAACAAGTCCAAACGGCAAACAAACATATGAAAAAATGCTCCAGTTCCCTGGCAATAAGGGAAATCCAAATTAAGACATCGATGAGGTACCACCTAACACCAGTAAGATTGGCCCACATAAACAAGAACACCAACGACGCTTGCTGGCAAGGATGCAGGGAAAAGGGAACCCTACTCCACTGCTGGTGGAGCTGCAAATTGGTACAGCCCTTATGGAAATCAGTCTGGAGAACACTCAAACAACTCAAAATCTGCATACCATATGACCCAGCAATAGCACTCCTAGGAATATATCCAAAACACCTGTTCCACGACAAACCAACATGCATCCCTATGTTCATAGCAGCACAATCAGTAATTGCAAAAACATGGAAGCAACCGAAATGCCCATCAGCAGAAGATTGGATAAGAAAGATTTGGTTCATCTACTCCATGGAATACTACTCAGCTATTAAAAAAAACAAAATGCAGTTCTTTGTGGCTAAATGGGCCCAACTGGAAACTATAATGCCAAGGGAAATGAGCGAATCCCAAAAGGTTAGATACCACATGTTTGCCTTGATTTAACCTGTAATTTTTGTTTGGTTGTTTGTTATTTTTTGAACCTGTCATTGATACTGTCTCAACCCAGATGTTTCAAAGAACGGAACTTGCATTATTTTTAACATATTGTTTACTCAATACTATGTCAATTAATTCCAAAAAAAAAAAAAAAGAGTAAAGAGGACTTCTCCCCCTCACCAGCTCTTTCCCTGCTGTGAGCTGCCCACCATTACAGGCTGATGAGAACTAAGGCATAGGATACGAGCTAGGCTGGGCTGCCCCAGATCTCCAGAGAGACTCTGGCTTCTCCTTCTCTGGGATCAAAGCTGATTGGCTCTGTCCAGCCCTCAAGAGTCCAGCAAACCAGAGCCCTGCCCCTTCTTTGCCCAGAAGAATCATGTTGGCTTGTCAGCTGTGCCAAGCCACATGGCCCTTGCCCATTCACACACATAATCCCCTCCTGGTGA
Source organism: Ochotona curzoniae (assembly GCF_017591425.1). Classification (NCBI taxonomy): domain Eukaryota; kingdom Metazoa; phylum Chordata; class Mammalia; order Lagomorpha; family Ochotonidae; genus Ochotona; species Ochotona curzoniae. The sequence continues at coordinate 7,543,756 of NW_024466605.1, forward strand.
GACCTACTCATCAGTTAGACACACTTGAGCCATTTCTTATGCCACAAGGTGACCATGAAGTCATAACTGGCATTTGTATGCAATGGAGCTGAGGAAAGACTGGCATAACCAACCCCCACCCACCATGATCTGGCCCTGGGGTACTAGCATCTGTTTTTGGAAGGAAAATGCTACTCAAGATTGGACAGACTCATTTGAATATCACTGCCTGGAGCAGGGAGCATTCACAATTGTAAGCCTTCTTGCTCATCCCACTGCCATGGGGGCGGGGGGAAGCCCGCGGTCTGGCTTGCCTGTAGTCTCCTGCTATACTGCCAAGATTACGCAGATCAGCGTCTGTCTTGGAAGCCGCATTTGCACAGGTTTTCCGTGGCTCAGAACCCCCTGTGCCTTTTCTTTGGGAAGGAATTGACACATGCCTAGTGTGCCCCCTTCCACAAAACTCCAGCCTGTGTTTGTGTGGCTCCCAGAAATGCAAAATCTATGTGCCTATTAATATTGTTTAAACCTGCTGTTCAATACATTTCGAGATACAAATATTTCCTATATATTACACAGATGTAATATGTATTCTATATATAAAATATATATCCTTATAATAAGAGATTGTGTCTTTCAAAATCTAAGAACACAACTGTGTCCAAAAAACAAAAAAAAGAACGATTTCTCATTCAAACGATTATTTTTTAAGATTTATTGATTTATTTGAAAGGCAAAGTGACAGAGGAAATGCACAGAAACACGCCCACCTCCTGGTTCATTAGCTAAATGCCTTCCAGGCAAGCCCATGATAAATCCAGGAGCCGGAAACGCCAGCAGGGTCTGCTACAGTGGCAGAGTCTCCAGGCACCTACGCTATCACCTGCTGCTTCCCAGACGCACTGGCAGGAGGCTGGTTCAGAAGCACAGAGTAGCCCAGGTTCAAGCCAGCATGGCACAAGGGGAGTTTAATCTACTGTGCCACAAGGCCAGCCCCTGAAAGGACTATATTTAAAAGATTTCCTAGCTGATATATTTCAAAACTGAACTCTACAAATATATTTCTTTAATCACGTAAACATTATAAAAGCTTGTTCATTTGAGAAGCAAAGAGAAAGTGCTCCTATACACAAGCTCACCCCTCAAATGCCTGTCATAGCTGTGACTGGGCCAGGGACAAAATCTAGAGGTAGGAACTCAATCTGATTCTCCCACAGGGATAGAAGGCACCCAACAGCTTCAGCCATCACTGCTGCCTTCCCGTCAGCAAGCTGGAATCACGAGCTGGAGCAGGATTTCGGAACTGAACCCAGTCTATTCCATCGGAGAGGGAGATAACTTAACACTCAGACTGTATGACTGCTCCTAAATATCCTTGATTTTACTTGATCACAGCATGTTTATATATATTTTTAAAGTTGGGTAGTTAGGTTGTTTCCATGTTTTGGCCATTATGAATAATGATTCTATGAATATTCATGTGTAAGTTTTTACATGAACACAAGTTTTCTTCTTTTTAAAGATTTATTTCTTTTTATTGGAAATGCAGATTTACAGAGAGAAGGAGAGACAGAAAGATCTTCAGTTCACTGATTCACTGGTTCACACCACAATAGCTGGAGCCGAGCTGATCTAAAGCCAGGAGCTTCTTCTAGATCTCCTGTACAGGTACAGGGTCCCAGAGTTTGAGCCATCTCCCACTGCTTTTCCAGGCCATAAGCAGGGAGCTGGATGGGAAGTAGAGTAACTGGGACACAAACTGGTGCCCATATGAAACACAGTGCTTGCAGGTGACAGATTAGCCTGTTGGGCCATTGTGCAAGCCCCTGACATGTTTTCTTTTTTTAAAACTTTATTTTTTATAATACAGCTCCATAGGCACAGGAATTGCCCTCCCCCCACTGTTTTCCTCCATACTATTATAAGAGTAACAGGTACAAGTCCATCATTCTGCTTTTTAAAAAATCGTTTTTGATTTTATTATTGATGTTTATATAGTTGATCAGGGTTGGAAGGGTCAAGGATGAGGGGATAGTGAGTGAGACCATTGTTTACATCTTTTCTTTTTCTTCTTCCCCATATGGGGGAGAGGGAGATACAAGAGGAGAAACCACACCCAGCCTCCCAATGACCGCATTAGCCACCCAGTGTCATCCCAAGGTCCCCACTGTGGAGCATTTTCTGAGGGTTCTGTTCATGTGTTTTCAATAGTTCTGAGATGCTGCTGATAGTATTGCTCCAACGATGATCCTTCCGAGGTTGATTGGCTGACATAGTCCACCTCTGAGTCTCTACTGACCCAGAAATTTGCTGTCAAGCTTCACTGGGGTAGTTGATCAGTTTGTCCTGCATCCCACCCTTAGTGAGCCAATGGGTGCTACAGCTGGCTCAGCTCTGCCCAACACACACTCAGCCCTCACATACCACAGGGGAACTGTTGCCGAGTCAGAGCGACCCCCAATAACACCCAGTGGACCAGCCCCCCAGCTCTGGTTCCTGTGCCTGCCAGCATGTGCAGTGGACTGCTCCAGTCTGCCCCACATTCCATGGAGATCTCCTATACAGCCCTGGGCACTGAAGCCTAGCTCAATGCAATCGACTCCATCTCTAGCACACCCTCATTCTGTGGAGTGCCATGGCCTGTCCAGCCAGGCCTTCTCCCAGTCCTGGTTCTCATGCTCACCAGTGGGAGTTTGGGAGTTGCAGGGGGGAACTCACAAATTCCCCATGCACCCACTCTCCACTCTGGATCTCGCATTCTTCAAGTGGTCTAGCTTGACAGGATCTACCCCCAGTCCCAGCACTTGCCAACTGATGCTGTGGCAAAGCCCAACCCACCTGCCCTTATTCTGGCTAATGCCTGTGCCTATGGATACAATTGGTTACCCCAGCCTAGCTCTCTTCCTAACCCAGTTCACATGTAGACCAACAGGTATTGTAGCCCTGCCCAACCTGGTCAGCCCCAAGTTCCAGCTCTCCCACTCACCAGCATGAGCAGTGGCCTAGCAGTGGAGTCTCCACTATTCCCCTACCAGGCTCACCACGTCCCCCCTCCCCCGCCTCGTCCTGGTCTTGTTTGTTCTGGTGGGTGCTGCAGCCCAGTCTAGCATGGCCAGTCTCACCTCAGCATTTGCTTGTGGGTGCTGTTGCCTGACCTGGCCCAGTCTGCCTCCATTCCAGCTCACACTGGTTGGAGCTGCCCAACCTGGTGCAGTCAGCCCCCAGTCCTCTCCCCAGTGTGAAGTGGTTGGTGATGCAGCCAGAGCCAGCCTGTCCTGCACCCAATCCTGGTTCTCAAATCTGCCAGTGGGTATTATGAACTGGCCCAGTCTGACCTTCCCCTATATCTGAGCCACACATATGCCAGCAGGTACTGTATCTTGGTCTGGTCTGAGCTGCTCCTTGCCATGGATCTTGCGCTCACCTGCAGGGACTGCCCCTTGAAAAAGGAATTTCCCAAGCTCCTTGTTGAGACTCCTTCCAGTAGCAGATCTCATGCACACCAGTGGGTCCTTTGCTGGGGTCTGTACAGTAGGTGTGGATGACATGAAGGTGTGAAGAGAACAGCTCCTCTGCATGGCAGGGCCCAGGGGAGCTTCCAGCTGTTTGGCAGGGCCCGGCGGATGTCTCTCTGACCACCTTGACGCTGTTTCACCCCCAGTTTGTGTGGACACTCAAGCACCCCATTAAGAATTCTGTCATCTATTGAGACATTGTTGTTTGCCCCTGTGAGATGGCTTTCGCAACCGATATGAGCTTGAGAGTTAATGTCACTGATAATGCCTTGGTGAGTGGCCCTTTGACCATTTACACACAGGAGCACAATTAAGCCCACGCCATCTTTTGACACCTTATTGTGTGCTAATCATTGCCTCCGAATCTGGCCCAGACATGTAGCACACCTTCTGGGAAAGCGCTTGATAAATAACCTAAATATTAATGCAAGTGATGGGAGTGAGAGCTGAAACTGCTATGGCAATAAATACAGTTATTGTTATCTCAAAGGCTAGCCTGTCTTTGCAATTTTTTGGAGCATAGAAAATGTAACTGTTACAATTTTTAGCTAGAGGAATTAAGGATGCTTTTATTAAGAAAATATGCTTTTAATTATTGTTTTATTGTTTATGGAGTTGTAGAGCCTACAGTTGTCAGGGGATTTAATATTTGAAACTTTTTTCTTGGATTTTACATTTTTTCCCTTGTAACCTATTTTCCAATTAAATAATGGGTAAATTGTAGAAATAGAAATGTGGTAGGAATGTACTACTGATTAGCAGGTAATCACGTGTGCCTTGGCCTTGGAGTCCTGGCTGTCACTCCATGACTACTACTGAAGAATGAATAATGGCTTGCTCTGAAGAATAAAAATATAGTATTTTGGAGAATTATCTTTAAGGGGCACCTGCTTAGGGGCACCTGAAGTACAGACGGAATGACCAAATGTCTGTATGTGCCCTCTTATTCTTGAAGTAAAAATAGAACAATTAGTTGTTTGTGTACAGGCTTGTAATGTGTCTGAGTAAATAAAAAGGACAGCTTCTTCTTGAGCTGTAGCAAGAGCACACGAAGTGACAGTGTCCGTGTCTTTCTTTATCGTCAACTTCAAGCACCCTTCCCAAGCTCTGAACTCAGCTGGAGCTGGACTCCAGCAGTTCTTGGTTCGGCTGACTTAGTCCACCTCTTGTACTGGCAAGAACAGTAGCCTTGCCCAACTGGCCCAACCCGTTCTCACTGTTGGTTGTTATAGCCCAGCCACACCTTGTCCAGCCCTGATGCAGTGCTCATATGGCCCAGTGGGAGCAGAAACCTAGCCCAACCTATCCTAAATCCACTCTGGCTCTCACGAGCACCAGTGGATGCTGAAATCTAGCCCAGTCTGGCACGCCCCAGACCCTGTCCACACCCATGCTGAGGGACACTGCAGCCATGTCCAGCCTAGACCACTATTCTGGCTCTCGTGCTCACAGGTAGGAACCACAGCCTACCTGGGGCATCTCCTAAGCTTTCCAACCAGGCCTGCTCCCAGCCACAGATCTTGTACATGTAGTGGTTGTTCTCATTCTGCTTTTCAATTGCCTTAGTTACTTACCTAGGAGTCTAGATCACATTGTAGTTCAAGTTTCATACTTTGAGAATCAACTGTTATTCACAATCATTGTACCATTTTATATTCTCACAGACAAGCAAATTGCTTTTTATGTATCTTGAGCATATGGTGTACAAAGATTAATAAACTATTTTTAATAGGATGTGACACAGTAGCCTAGTGGCTAAAATCCTTGCCTTGCAAGTATTGGGATCCCATATGAGCGCTGGTTTGTATCCTGGCGGCTCCACTTCCCATCCAGCTCCCTGCTTGAGGCCTGGAAAAGCAGTAGAGGATGGTGCAAAGCCTTGGATCCCTACACTCATGTGAGAGACACAGAAAAAGCTTGTAGCTCCTGGCTTCAGCTTGGCTCAGTTCCAGCTGTTGTGGCCATTTGGGGAGTGTACCAGCACTCTCCTTCTCTCCTTCTCTCCTTCTCTCTGTTGCTCTCTCCTTCTCTCTGTACTCTGACTTTACAACATAAAAATCTTTAAAATATTATATTTAGCAGATTTCATATCCCATTGTATGAAGGCATCGACATTTATTTAACTAATACTCTAATGTCTGACATTGTATGGTTCTGTTTTTTTTTTAATAATGTCAACAAATGCTGATTAAACAGAACTTATAGGTCCAGTGCAATGGATCAGTAGCTAAATCTTCAAGGCCATTACAGAATGAATCAGCACTTGGAAGGTCTGTGTGTGTGTGTCTATGTGCATATGTATGTGTCTTTTCTTCCATCTGTTTCTCTTTCAAATAAACAAACTTTCTAAAAAAGAATTCTATAACAAACTAAAGATTACAAAGACTTTCTCCTGTATTTTCTTTTATAAGCTTTATAATTTTAAATATTATTACTTAGATCTATGATGCTTTTTATAAATGATGTAAGCCATGTATCAAAATAATCTTATTGTAATACAATATCCATGGTTCTCACAATGTTTGTTGCAAAGACTAACTCACCGATTTTCCTTGCAATTTTGTTGAAAAGTCAGTGATCCACATATATGCAGTTCTAGTTCTGGACTCTCTATTTTATTTTATTTACACAGTTGTTATTCTGGTTGCCAATATCACATCCTTTTAATTACTAGGTCTCAATATCAGGAAGTGTTAGTCTTCCAACATCCTTTATTCTTTAAAAAGATGTTTAGATTATTCTAGGTCCTTTGCAATTCCAAATGAATCTGAGAATTAGTTTCTCAATTTGTGCAATAAAGCCTGCTGGAAGTATGAAGGAACTGCATTCAATCCATCTAACAATTTGGACAGAAATGAGATCTTAACAACTCATACAAGATCTTATCAATTCTTCCAATCCATTAATGCCGTGTCTCTAGCTCTCCTACTTATTGAGCCTTCTTCAATTTCTTTCATTAATTGAAATCTTGAATTAATACCTCTTACATATCTTCTCAAATACTTCTGTATCTCATAATCTTGAGGTTGTGATAATTGTGATTGTTTTATGTTCATTTTTCTTATTTCTATTTTATCCACGAATATATAAAGAATATTTTTATATTTCTGTGTAAAATTTACTTGTTATTGCATCTCACAAACATGTATAAGCACATGTGTAACTGAACTAGACCTACTTAATAGTTAGCAACATAACTTACATTGGCTACTTGGTTTCTGGCGTAAAAACCTGTAATAGTAGGAAAGGGCAAGTGGAAATCTCTTTATCCTCAGTGATAATAATAAATCCAAGCAATATCATATTTCAGGGGATCAGTTCTACCCTTACATACATTAAGGTTGCAGGTACATATGTTTCATTCTGCCATTTGGCTCCCACCAAACTTCCATCTTCCAAGATGATAATGCTCTATCTCAAATTGAACCCAAAAATGCACCTGCTGTTTCAGATGTAGCATCTTCACTGGAGTAGACTTACGTTGCTTCTGCTATGTAATATATGCCCCTTGAGCTGCTGAAAGCCTTCTCCATCTCTATTAGAAAGACAGGATAGAAAGCTTTTGTTCACTCAATATAACTACAGTATGCAACTGTGGCCTTGCATATTGGTATGCTAAGAATATCATCACATATACATACATATAGACTTCTCTAGGCATTCTGTACAATAACACTTGCTCCATTATATTAATAACAACACATTGACTGGATATCAAATGAACAACAACAACAAAAAGTGGGAAAGAAAGTTAGAGGCTTTGAAAAGACACTCATTCCAGAAAATGGAAAATAAACACAGCAAGGATTCTAGGGTCTATGATATAAGCAAAAATATTCAGGATCCCTGATGTATGGCATAATGGGATATCTTTTCCAAAGTGAGGGACAGTTAAGGACAGCGAGGGATATCTTACACTTCCCACTGGTAGCATGCAATTAAAGTACCTACAAACAATGATCCGGTCCTGGAGCTGTCATTTTCCACACTTAGAAATGCAGCTCTGGCCTGCTGTACTGAACAAGAACATCTTCCTCTTTGAATGGATTCTAGACTTCTAAAGACCTTGCAGTAGATCCTGACTACAATGCAAGCATTTCTGTCACCTCTCCAGTTGACTCAGTGAACTCTATATTATTAAAAGTAGGAAGTGATGTCACAGGACTGTATGAAAAGACCCAACCTAAGAATCACAAGCCCAAGTCCCTCGGTTTCTGAGGCAAGATCATGCCATCTGCAGCAGGTAATCACAAACCATTTGAAAAATTAGCTTCCAGGAAACTGTTCTGGTACAGGTGCAATGTCTGAACCTGGAATATGAAGTAACCCTGTGTCCAGAACTGCCCACTGTGAGCTGGGTTGTGTATGGCTCACACAGTTACACAATAAGTTATGTTAGGTGGGTCTGACATTCCATTCTAAGATGGAAGATGTATTTGGGATCATGCAAAGGCAGGGACATAAGGTAAAAGTATGCAACTCGAGTAGGTACCTCAGTCTCACTTTATTTCCAACTGTTGCACATGCCTGCCCTGCCAGTTACACCTACAGCCACCATGAGGGCCTTTGTGAACAGCTCCCAGGGAAGTACAAAGACAGGGGTTGGTCCATGAGTGAGGCGACTCAATACATGAATACAGGTCAAAGATGGGCTGCTGCTGCACTTCAAACCCAACCACAGGTACTCTGACCAGCACTGAATGGAAACCCTCCCAACAGGCAGAGCTTGGTGCACCTGTTCCTCCACCTTGAGTGAAAGAAAAGTGACCCAAAATAAGGACATACAGACTCATGGGCAATGGCAAATGGTTTGACTGACTGATCAAGAGTTGAGAGAACTTGAGCACGGGGCACAGTGACGTCTGGGAAAGGAGGTTTGTGGATGCACAAATGAGAGAATGAACGAATGTAGAGGTATTTGCATTTCTTGCTGACATCCAGCAGAGAACACAAACAACGGAAAATTCATCAATTAACCAAGGAGCTAGAAGAAAACATACACATACACTCCCCAAGGAGTTCACTTATGACAAATACAGTCATTGGGGTTTTTTTAATCTAATTAAATAGACTTTATCAAGCAGTTTTCACAATGTAATTCCCTCCAAACTGGAATTTTGGTCTCAGAAGAGTTTCACCATTTTTTCCTCTATATATGGTATGGTAACATTTGCATAAAGACTAGGAAGATGTTTATCTACATTTGCCTTTGTACACACAAAATACCCCTGAAAGGATATACAAGAGACAAATAAAAATAGGAGCTGTGTAATAGATCAGGAAAGAAATCTGTTTATTGTATACACTTTTTTTTTCTGAAATGATGTGCTATATTATCAATTCAAAAATAAATGGTACCAAAAATAGAGGATCAAAAGTGTGTGTCACTTATTCAGGCAGAATGTCTTCAATGTTTTTTCCTCTGATAACAGTTTCTTTTCTTAATTAATTAAGTAATTAGTTTGAGAGGCAGAAAAGAAGAAACAGAGAGCTCTCATTCACTGGCACACTCTCCCAAAGGCACACAACATGTGTCAAAGCCAGGAGCCAGGAGCTCAGCCCAGGACTCCCTCGACCAGTTACAGGAGTAGCGCTGCTGCTTCCCAGGGTCTGCCTCAGCAGAAAGATGAAGGCAGGAACCTGAGGCAGGGATCACACACAGGTACTCCACAGAGGGCTGTGAGTTCTTCACCACCAGGTGAGATGCCCACGCCACATTCCTTTTTCTGACTCCACACTCAACTAAGTCAGCACAGAAGCTCTCAGCTGTCATCTGTCCTTCATCAAGCTTAATTTCAGACAAATTAAGCAGATGCAAGTTCTTTTCACTCCTTCACTACTTCCCCCTCTCCATATCTGTTTGTTTTCCATCTTCCAGAAAGATTTCTCTTCTTTCTGATACAATCCCATTGACTTCTCCATAACGTGCAGACTGTATCTTCCCATTTTGTCCATTAACCCTATTGCCTTGATCTCTTCAGCAACACTAGTGATCTTAACTGACCTGGTTTCCAGGACCTAAGACAGAATCTACCAAGTATTTGTCACTCTTTAGGAGAAAATCAAATGAGTGAATGAATGAGTCAGTGAATGATATGCCCTATCTGTTTTTTTTTTTAGGGATTTTTGCAATTAAAAAAAAACTTTTATTTGATTTTATGCCTGAGTTTTCCCTCCATTTTGGGTGGCCTACTTGACAACAAGATGCTGGACTGTCTGCCATTGTCTGTACCAGCAATGCCAAGACACAAATAACAGAATGATGGACTTATGACTGTTTATGAAGGATTATACTATTGTGATAGTATGGGGGAAAACAGTTGGAGGGAGGGAATTTGGGAAGGGAGTAGAAGAAATCCCAGAGCCTATGGAACTGCATTATAAAATTCAAAATAAAATAGAAAAAAAGAAGAGATCAGCTAACTTTTCCATGTAACCTTTCAGTAACTGCTGCCACTCTTGGATTGTCAGGAAGGCCACAGACCTTGTGACTCTGCTCAGAACTCTCCTGAGATGATGCGGAGATGGTCCACTCCAGGCTGGAGGAATGCAGTATCCGATATTCACTCACTCTGGGGATATTTAATGAAATCACAGAAATGGCTCGCTGTGCCTCATGTTTTCTTTGAATTCACCAGTTTCTCCATCTCTCATTACTGTTGCAGGTCAAAACAACTTGCTATGGTGTCTGGCCACTCAGCACCTGTCTCAGCTCAGCCTGCAGGCTGGGGCCATGAAGTTACAAAGCATCTCTGGCCCTCAGAACACAACTGCTACCTCTTCTGCACTCATGGGGCTCAAAGCAGAAAAGTGAAAATTGGGAAATTTTTCTGACATTTCTCAAAGGAGTTCAGGGAGTGAAAACACCAACATCCACCAGACAGGTGAGATGTTTTTTCCCTGGCATTCCGAAGCGAAGGTCCTGGCAAAGAGCGCCTCTTTTCTGCACTGTGTTCCCCTCACCCCTGCCTGAATAAGAAAACGTCTAAACAGTAACATCACTAATTAGATTCAAAATCTCTCACATAGGGAAAGAGTAATTATGCATGAGGGAGGCACTTCCAGCTGAGGCACACTTTCTATGGAGCAGGAAACAAAGCTGTCAGATTCCCTAAGAAACTACAGTATCATTTATTTATCATCTTCCCACCATAGGGTAGACACCATGTTATTTTCCTTCACAAAGGGATTTCCTTTCATGCAATTTTTTTTCCCGAGTGCATCTATTCATTCATGGCACAACTGGTAGCAGGAGGAAAAAAAGAAAAAAGGATTCTAACAGGAGAATTATCCTCTTCGTTTGCCTGGGTTCCCAACAATGAGGAAAGGAGAAAATGCAGGGTTAGAGGAAGTGGCTTTGATTTTCCCACAGATGGAGCATTGTTATTTACATATCATTTCTTTATGTTGTAGCTCCTAGTTTTAAAAGATGCCTTTATGCTGGAGCTAGAACTAGATGCACAGCACCAGCCATTTGCATTTGCACTTGCTAATTACACCAGAAAACACTGTGCTCTGTGTGGGTGTGAAAGCGCAGGCCACACTCCAGCTTGGGGAAAGATGAGCGAGCAGCAGCCGTGTGTATCAGCACTGAATAACTCTGAATGCCAGCATGTGATTTTGCTATGTCAGTCCTTAAAGTGGTATGTACTCCCGTGAGCAAATTTGTCAGGCCTTAAACGGAACTAGAGTGGAATGATTCACATCACAGCGATCTATTTTTGGAATATTTTATTCTGTCATGGAAGAAACTCCACACCCATTAGCTGTCAATTCTATTTCCCACTCCGTTCTCACTTCTCAGCCAATAAAGTACTATTTTCTGTCTCTATAGTTTTGCCTGTTTTGGACGTTTCTTATAAATGCAATTCAGGCTAATCTTTGTGGAATGGAAGCATATTTCACCCCTAACTTTCCTCCTCAAAAACCAAATTCTTGGGATCAATGTTGTGGTATAGTAGGTGAAGCTGCCACCTGTGATGCTGGCATACCATATGGGTTCCAGTTCAGATCTCGGCTGCTCCACTTCCTATACAGCTCCCTGTCAAGGTGCGTGGAGAAGCAGTGGAAGATGACCAAAAGCTTAGGCCTCTGCATCCACATGGGAGACCCACACTCAGTCTGGGCTGGTGTAGCCATTTAGGGAGTGAGCCAGTGAATGGAAGATTCCCTCCCTCTCTGTGTCTATCTTTCCCTCTCTAACTCTGGCTTCCAAATTAAAATAAGGTAAATCTTTTTAAAAAAATAACTTGCAAAGTAACAAGCTAAGTGTGATATAGATAAATATTTAATTTAGGTATGTACCTAAATAACTTTTGTTTAAAAGGAGAAACAAAGATCAAATTTCTATTTGTTGGTTCACTTCCCCAGTGTCCATAAGAACCAGCTCTGAGGCAGGCCACAGCCAGAAGATTTGTTTTAATTTTATTGGAAAGGCAGAACAGATTTACAGAGAGAAGAGACAGATCTTCCACCCATTGGTTCACTCCCTAAGTGGCTGCAATAGCCAAACTAAGCTGATCTGATGTCAGGAGCCAAGAGCTTCTTCTGGGGAGGGAACTGGGTGGGAAGTAGAGCAGCCAGGACACAAACCTCAACCCATTTGGGATGTTGGCATTTGCAAGGTGAGGATTTAGCCATTGAGCCATCATGCTGGTTCCAACATTGCTTTTTTTTTTTTTCTAATTGAACAGATGCCTGAAAACTCATTTTAGATGAAAGCGATTCACTCACCTCAAAAATAAGGTGTTTTTGTGCTTTGTGAAGGGACATGAAAAAATATCATGCCAGTTGTTAGTGCCTGTAGGACACCAGCCAATGTACAGGCAGGCCACCCCCAGCTCTCTGCAGCTGCTCACAGTTCCTTTAAGGAGGGAGAGACAAAGAGGTCTTCCATTGCCTGGTTCACTCCCAAAATGACTACAATGCCTGGACAGTTTGAAACCAAGCGCAAGCAGCTTCCTTCAGGTCTCCCAAGACTTTGGGCCATCCTCTGTTGCTTTCCCAGGCCATAAAGCAGTGAGATGGATTGGAAGTGGAGCAGCTGAGACTTGAATTGGTGCCCATGTGGGATGCTAGCACTGCAAACAGAAGTTTAGCCTCCTAGGCCATTACACCGGCCCATCACGGGTCCTTTTCACCTTTTTGTGCCACCCTGGTTTGACTTCTGTTGCCTTTTCTTGCTTCCATTAAACTGCTCTTTTGGGCCTGGCATGGTGGCCTTAGTGGCTAAATCGTCGACTTGGGTGTACCAGGATCCCATGTGGGGACCGGAACTGGTGTTAGCAGTCTGCTTCCCAACCAGCTCCCTGTTTATGGCATGGGAAAGCAGTGGAGGATGACCCAAAAAATTGGGACCCTGCACCTGTATGGGGGGCCCAGAACAGGCTCCTCGCTCCTGGCCTCTGGCTCCTGGCTTCAGATCAGCTCAGCTCTGGCCGATGTGGTCACTCGGGGAGTGACTCATCAGATAGAAGATCTTCCTCTCTGTCTCTTTTCCTCTCTGTATATGTGACTTTGCAATAAAAATAAATAATTTTAAAATATATTTTTATTTTGAATTTTGAATTATGTGGTACAATTTCATATAGGTTGAGATGCCCCCCAAGCTCCCACCCCCATCAAATTTTTTTCCCATTTTGTTACAATAATGTATTCCTTCATAAGAAATCATAATTCTATCAGTCTCTTATTTAAGTGTACCCCGACATTGTTGGTACAGACAATGTCAGACAGTCAGCATCCCATTGTCTACACATGTCCAACAATTTCATTGGGAATCCATCTTTCATCTGGAAGCAGGGATGCATGTTCCATTATACCCCCATGTCTATAAATGATCGACCCCAGTACACCATCACTATACATTTCCATAGTGGGAAGCCATGAAACAAGGTCAATAACTGGTATGAGTTAGAGCAGCCACAACAACATCAACAACAAATTATAGCAAAACGAAAAAAAATGCGCCGCTGACTCAAGGATTATACAATGGCATCATTTTTCCCAAGAGACTTTTGCGTTTCCTTTTTGTCACCCATGTGTTGGTTGCTAAATAAATATTTTTTAAAAATTAAAAAATAAAACTGTTCTTTTGTCATCATACATACCTCATGTGGAGTAGACTAATACAACCAACCAGGCACCAAAAGCCTAAGTGATTGGTTTCCTCCGGAGTCCTAGATGACAGCAGCACACAGGTGGACTCTGCTAAACTGTGCAGAACCAGCTTAATCACTCTGGCTGCTCTAACAATGTGCCATAGGCTGGGCTCCTTAAAAAGAACAGACAGTTCTAGAATGCACAAGTTGAGATCAGTGTACCGCAGGGTCAGGTTCTGGAGAGGGCCCTTTCTTGGGTGACAGACTTTAGATTTTTCATTGTATCCAAACATGGTGGAAGAGACGGCAGGAGAGCTCTCTGCTCTCAGGACTAATTCCAATCATAAGGGTTCCATCTTAGGACCTAATGACCTTCCCAAAGTCCTAGCACCAAATCTCATCATATTGGGATATAGACTTCAATGAAGTAGGGGCACAAATATTTGGTTCACACTAATTGGCAAGTTAAGATTTCGTTGTACGGGCCTGGTGGCGTGGCCTAACGGCTAAAAGTCCTCACCTTGAACGCATCGGGATCCCATATGGGTGCGGGTTCTGATCCCGGCAGCTCCAATTCCCATCCAGCTCCCTGCTTGTGGCCTGGGAAAGCAGTGGAGGGCGGCCCAAGGCTTTGGGACCCTGCGCCCGTGTGGGATACTCAGAAGAAGTTCCCGGATCCTGGCTTCAGATCGGCATAGCACCAGCTATTGCGCTCACTTGGGGAGTAAGTCATTGGACGGAAGATCTTCCTCTCTGTCTCTCCTCCTCTCTGTATATCTGACTTTCCAATAAAATTAAATAAATCCTAAAGAAAAAAGATTTTGTTGTGCAAGTCAGGGCTGGCAAAAAAAAAAGTGCAAGAGGGAGGGAGGGAAGGAGAAAGGAGAAGGAGAGAGGAGAGGAGAGGAGAGGAGAGGAGAGGAGAGGAGAGGAGAGGAGAGGAGAAATTAAATTAAATTAAATTAAATTAAATTAAATTAAATTAAATTAAATAATCTATGTATTTAAAATGTTCAAAAGCTAGCTAACAGGTACACATCCATGAGGTTAAGATAACTGAATCTCCTTACACTTTACAATTTCATGCTGCATTTATTCTGTGTTATAGAATGGGAAGACATTATCAACTGACTAAGCTACTTTGGGACCCACATCACTTGGCTTCTTTTAGAAAGAGGACAACAAGTGATGAATAAGCTTTACCTCGACAAAGATGAGTGTGCCTCCCATGAATTTGTACTTAAGTATAAGAAAGGAATCTTCAGGAAGGTGGTTTTGTGATACCAGCAACCCATATCATAGCATCTTTTCAAGTACCAGTTGCTCTGCTTCTGAGCCAGCTGCCTGCTAATAAGCCTGGGAAAGTAGCAGATGATGGTTCAAGTATTTGGGTCCCTGCCATCCATGTGGGTCATCATTAAAGGGTCCTTAGTCCTGGCTTCAGCCTGGCACAGCCCAGCCTATTGCATCCATTCAGGGAGCGAACCCATGGATAGAAGACAGCTTGCTTTCTCTCTGTTCCCCATCTCTCTCTCTTGCTCAAATAAAATACCTTTTTAAGAAGGAAATATATAATGAATTGGAATGATTGGTATTATTTCTTTTCATATATTTAGGAAGCAGCATTACTGGGTTCAATTGAGAAACCAAGCTAGATCCATAATAATCCACATGCACATGTGGGTGTGTTGTCTAAATGCACAAGGTACACGCAAACTGAAAGAAGGCAGCGAACAGGCTTCATGGGTGTCTCAGGGCAGAGCATCCTCTCAAGCACAAAGCCTTGTGCCTGGGAGACTGGAAGACTGTTAGCTCATCAAGGAGCCCCAGGGAAGGCAGGGTGGCCTGAACCAAGTCAACCAAAGGGAGAGTAACACATGAGAAGAGAGAGCAGTTGGGGGAGCTGGGTCAAATCCCATAGTGGTTTGTAGCTCATCCAAAGGGCTTTCACTGTGAACTGAGAAGCTACGGAAGGGCTTTAAGCAAGTTGTTGGGTTAGACTCACATTTCAGCAGGCTCAAGTAGGACACAAAGGGCCAAGGCAGAAGCAGAGAAATCTATTAGAGGCTTTTAGAGTGACCCAGGCAAGACAGGATAGTAATCTGGAACAGGCAGCAGCTGAGACGGTGACAATCCTAAAGCAAGCCAACAGGATCTGAGACCAGAAGAAAACCTAGCGCTCTTGAAGGTAACTCCTTTGAATGCAGGGGAGAGAAAGACTTAAATTTTAATGTGGCTTCACAGGTCATTTATGTAAAAAAAAAAAAAAACACAGTAATTATATTTGGCATCCTAATGTATCTCATATATTATCTTCTTTGTATATCAGGTAACCCAAGAATCTCAGTTTCTGTATTCCTCCAGGCATACATATGTGAAACGCCCACAGCTTGCCCAAATTTAGGTCAGGCACATGATTTTTTTTACTCTCCTCCAAATTTACTCATTTTCTGTTCATTTTCACATCACGATAACCACCCAAAAGTATTAGTCCCTCACGCTGTGAATGAGTACATAAATAGATGGACACTTTCAATTTTAGGAACTTTGAGATGCACAAATTGTCCTCTGGAAGCTTCTTCCAAATGAGAAGAGTAGGTGGTATAAAACAGTGATTGTACAAGCAGTGTTATGATTGCACAAGCAGTGTTATATGTGTTTTCTCAAGGCAACGAGACAGGAGGAAAGAAGCAATATTCAAATCTAAGACATTTGAGATGTGTCATGATTATATTTTTAACATAAAGTCGCATATTCTTCTAGGCATTTGCAAATTCAAATTTTAACATAGATGAGCTCTTCTATGGCATATTTTTTTTTTATGTAGATATGAAGCTCACTGACCTGAATTCACATTCTGGGCAAACTTGACTTGGACAAAGAACTTATCCCAGCATTTCCTCATTATACTACAAAGATAATAACAGAACCAACTTCTCTGGCCCATTGTGGGATTAAATAATGTGTAGAGTAGGTTATGATATGCCTTGTACACAGTCAGCACCCACAACCACCAGCACAATCACTCCTGCCATTATCAACACTAAGCCAGCAAAGTCTGTCACTGATAAGCCTCATTTCCACACAAAGTAAAAGAATGTATTATTCTTTATAGTCAATTCATTTTCAAAAAAATGCAATGCAATAAAACAAAGACCAGTGCTGTGGCATCTCTAGGGTTGAGCCACTGCCTATGCTACATGGTACCTCATATGGGCATGAGTTTATGTCCGTGCTGCTCCATTTCCAATCCAGTTCCTCGCAAAGCACCTGTGAAAGCAGCAGAAGATGGGCCAAGTGCTTGGGCCCCTGCTACCCGCATGGGAACCTCACCAGAGTTCCTGGCTCCTGACCCAGCCCACAGCTGTTATAGCCATTTGAGGAGTGCGTCAGTGGTTAGACATTCTCTCTCTTTTTCCCTCTATCTGTGTAACTGCCAATCAAGTAAACAAGCAAATCTTTCTAATATAATAACACAACATAGCTTAACACAACAAAATACAAGATAATACAAAAACAAAGCACCAATTGTCTGTTAATTTTTTTTTCCCAATATTTTTAAACAAATTATTTGGGGCATGGTAGAGCAATAATCAATGGATAAAACTTTCCTTTCCTTCCAGCTAGTCTTTTTGCTCTTGGTGAAAATTGCTACCAGCATGAAGTCACTTAAGCAGCAAGGGATGGCTCCTAACTTGCAGGGCAATCTTGCCTGCTTTGGGAATTAATGGTCTGCTGATTAGATAACAGTGGCGGTGGTCACTGTGAGGGCTCAGCCTTTACATTTGAGACTACCTCTCTCATTTCTGAACGGCAGAAAGTTGTGGGACTAAACAGAATCCAGTCAACCAGAAAAACGAATTGTTTTTCAAGCTTGATTTCTTGTCCTTTGCTACCTTGAAGGAATAATTTCAAAGTTCGTTTTTTTTTCTACAAAGATAAAGCAAACTTGTTTTGCTCTTTAATCTGGATGCTCTGTGGATTTCTTGCACAAAATCCAGACTACCTCTCCCATTTTTGTTTAAATTTGAGGGATGCTACGCTTAAGGCAGATGGTTAGTGTAGTCTAGTGGTGAAGACACCCACAATACAGGACCAGGGCTTGCTGCTCATGTCGACCGTTTGGGGGCAGCAGTAGTGATCCAAATAATTGGGTCCCTGCCATTCCTGTGGAAGACCTGGATTAAGTTCCCATCTAGTAGAGCTGGTAAAGTGGCACTGGCATCCCTTATGAGTACTGGTCCATATCCTGCTTGTTC
Organism: Ochotona curzoniae; assembly: GCF_017591425.1. Lineage (NCBI taxonomy): Eukaryota > Metazoa > Chordata > Mammalia > Lagomorpha > Ochotonidae > Ochotona > Ochotona curzoniae. Next base: position 7,561,609 of record NW_024466605.1, read on the forward strand.
CCCTTCCAATCCAGCTCTCTGTTTATGGCCTGGGAAAAAAGCAGAGAATGGCACAGGTCCTTGGGCCCCTTTATCCACTTAAGAGATCCAGAAGCTCCTGACTCCTGGCTTCAGATCAGCTCAGCTCCAGCTGCTGTGGTCATCTGGGGAGTGAATCAGTAGATGGAAGGTCTCTGTCTCTACTTCTCTCTGGAATTCTGCCTTTCAAATAAAAATAAATGCATCTTGCATCAGTCCTAGCCCAGACATACCTGCTGCAGGAATTTAGAGACTGAACCAGAGAACAGTGGCTCTTTGTGTTTGTCTGTTTGCCGCTCTCTGTCTTTCTACTTCTCAGAGAAATAAAAATTTAAAAACAAAGAATGCTGTTCACAGGCCTGGCATGGTAGCCTAGTGGCTGACGTCCTCACCTTGCATGTGCCGGGATCCCATATGGGTGCCAGTTCTAATCCCAGCAGCCCCACTTCCCATCCAGCTCCCTGCTTGTGGCCTGGGAAGGCAATTGAGGATAGCCCAAAGCCTTGAGACCCTGCACCCATGTGGAAGATCCAGAGGAAGAGGTTCCAGGGTCCTGGCTTGAAATCTGCTGAGCTCTGGTCGTTGCAACCACTTGGAGAGTGAATCACTGGACAGAAGATCTTCCTCTCTGTACATCTAACTTTCCAATAAAAATACATAAATCTTAAAAAAAAAGAAAGCGGTTCTCTTTGTGTTGTTTTATAAACAATGCTGCACATTGGAATGAAGGAATAGCGGGTTTTCTTAACAATGATTTTTAACCCCAGTCATCAGCTTCCAGATCCCAAAATTTTCTTTCTAATCAAATGTGTAAGATAGGAGTGACTGAGAATTCTCACCATATGCTTTTCTTTTTCACTCTCTGCATCTTTTCCCCAGAAGCAGAATCTCAACAGATCTCTAACTTGGAAACAATTCATTTGTGGTATTTTCACCTTGTTTTGAGGGTAAGTTTGTTTCCTCTACCCTATCACTGACACCTAGCACTTAAGCATTTGTAGCATGAAAATAATAACGTTGAATAATTTATTTGTTTTTAAAGAATGACTTGTAAAACACAGACATCTAGTCAAACAGAATTTTCAGAGAGAAAACACTTGGGTACTTGTAAGTAGACAACGCAATCTTGGAAATCATCATTACTCCACTTGCTTAGGAGAAATGATGATCAATTAAAGAAAAATGTATGAGTTTCAACACCAATCCCAAGCACTTGCTAAAATCAGAGATGATTCTACTTTCCACTTTTTTTAAAAAAAGATTTATTTATTTTTATTGGAAAGGAAAATAGACAAAGAGGAGGGAAAATTTTCTGTCTACTGGCTCATTCCTCAAATGGCCGCAATGGCCAGAGCTAAGCTGATGGGAAGCCAGGAACCCAGAGCTTCTTCCAGGTCTCCCGTGCGGGTGCAGACTCCCAAGGCCATTAGGCCATCCTCCACTGCTTTCCCAGGTCACAAGCAGGGAGCTGGCTGCAAAGCGGAGCAGCCTGGATTAGAACTGGTGACCATACAGGATCCTGGATCATGCTAGGAGAGGATTTAGCAACTGGGCTACCATGCCGGGCCCTCCATTTTTCAAACTAAGCCAAATTGTTGTTCCATTAAATAAATTACAAGGAAAAAAAAAACATAAAAATTGTGTTTTTATAACAAAAACATAATTTTGTTATAAAAACTAAGGCTTTTATAACAAGGCAAGGAGTGAAGCCTGAAACATCATCATCTCATCTGAGCATGGGCTTGAGTCCTGGCTGCTTGGCTCCAATTCAGCTCACAACTAATGCTCCTGGAAAAGCAGTGAGGATGCTCTGCTGCCTGTGTCCCCGCCACCACGTGGGAGACCCACATGGAGTTCCACGCTCCGGGTTTCAGCCTGGCCAAGGCTAGGCCATCGCAGCCATTTAGCAAATTTTAGGGAATGAACTAATAGATGGAAGTTCTCTTTCTCTCTGTGTGTACATTTCCTTCTGACTCTCTGTAACTGCTTTTAAAATAAATAAATCTTTTAAAAATGTAAACTGATGACTTAGAGACCAGTAAAAGATTTATAACATCTTCATTCTCTAATCAAAACAAAATTCAACAACATCCAGGTATCAAAACACTGCTTTAGATTTCTGTCTAAAGGTGTCCTTATTTTTTCATATATTTGAGAAGATGTAATTCTGCCTGCAGGTTATCTAAAAGATATAGCAGTTCTTTTTAAAGTGCTAAGCAATTTTGATTACTGATCTTATCCACTTGGAAGGCAAAGTGCCAGAGATATCCTTCATTTGCTGGTTCAACCCCAATTGCCACCAACAACTGGGGCTGGACCTGAACAAAACCAAGAGACTGAAACTGAATCCCCCTACAAGGGTGGCTGGATCATGGCACTTGAGTCACCACTGGCTGCCTTCCAAAATGTGCACCACGAGTAAGCTGTATCAGAAGAAGAGCTGAGACTCAAATTCAGGGGTTCTCATATGGGATGTGGGCATTCCAGGGGAAACTCAACCACTGAGCCAACGCTTGCTCTGACACACGCTTCTCTGCAGCAGTTTCCCCTTCTGCAAGGAGTAAAGCACCATGGATTTTTTTTCAATATTTTATTATTATTATCATTATTATTATTATTTTGAAAGACAAATTCACAGAGGGAAGGAGATACAGAGAAAAAGTTCTTTCAGGTGCTGGTTTACTCCCCAAATGGCTGCAATGATTGCAGCTGAACTGATCCAAAGCCAGGTACTTCTTCTGGGTCTCCCTCACGGATGCAGGGTCCCAAGGCCTTGAGCCATCCTCTACTGCTTTCCCAGGCCACAAGCAAGGAGCTGGAGGGGAAGCGAAGTAACCAAGACATGAATGGACACCGATATGGGATCCTGGTGCGTGCAAGGCAAGGACTTAGCCACTGAGCCATCACAGTAGGCCTGCACCATGGCTTTAAACCAACAAACAAAAAACCCAGTCTTGGGTTCAGTGGGGTGGCGCAGTGGTTAAGGTCCTCGCCTTGCACGCCCGGGATCCCATATGGGCGCCGGTTCTAATCCCGGCAGCCCCGCTTCCCATCCAGAAAGCAGTCGAGGATGGCCCAAAGCCTTGGGACCCTGCACCCGCGTGGGAGACCCGGAAGAGGCTCCTGGCTTCTGACTGGCATAACATCGGCCGTTGCGCTCACTTGGGGAGTGAATCATCGGATGGAAGATCTTCCTCTCTGTCTCTCCTCTCTGTATATCTGCCTTTCCAATTAAAAAAAAAAAATCCCAGTCTCTTCTGTTACACAAAGATTAGCAATGGGGGCGGGGAGAGGCTCTGATCATAGAACCTGTTAAATAAGGTCAATAATAGGTAGGATCTCTGTTCCACACGAAAACAATATTCATATTAATACAGTTTAAAAAAATAATACAGATGGATTTTGGTAAGACAAGTTTGAAGGGCCAGCTCTGCAGTACAGCTAGTACAGCTGCAGCTTACAATGCCAAGATCCCATATGAGTTCCAGTTCAAGTCTCCAGATGTTCTACTTCCAATTCAGCATCCTAAAAATATGCCTGTGAAAACAATGGAAGATGGCCCACATGCCTGGGTCTCTGCCACCCACATGGTAAACCCAGATGAAGCTCCTGGCTCCTGGTTTCAGTCTGGCCAAGCCCCAGTCAATGTAGTCATCAGATGAAAGATCTATGATTCTGCCTTTCAGGCTTAAGAAAATTCATTCTTAGAATCTCATATTTCTATTCTTTTTTCTTTAAGATAGAAGGGAGGAAGCCATTAAATCTATGGTAAGTATCACTACCATAAAAATTTTTTTTCCAAGGTCCTCTGGAGTGGAATTCTAATTTATACACAAAGATTTCACATTAAAAAAAAGAGATGTCAATTGATTTAGGTCTACATTTTTTTATTGGAAGGTCAGATATTCAGAAAGAAGAGACAGAGCAGAAAATCTTCCATCCATTGATTCACTCCCCAAACAGCCGCAAAGGCCAGTGTTGAGCCAATCCAAAGCCAGGAGTCTCTTCCAGGTCTCCCATGCAGGTGCATGATCCCAAGGCTTTGGGCTGTCCTCCACTGCTTTCCCAGGCCACAAGCAGGGAGCTGGATGGGAAGTGGGGCTGCTGTGATTAGATCCGGTGCCCATATGGGATCCTGGTGCGTGCAAGGCAAGGACTTTAGCTGCTAGGCTACTCTGCTGGGTCCAGGTATACATTTTGATGGGCACTCCTGGAGGTTCTTGAAAGTTAATCCTTTTGTAAGTGAAGAATCCTTTTTTAATATGAATATTACTTTCCTAATTGAACATCCTGGCAATTTTTTAGCAGTATATTGAGGTTTTTTTCCTGTAAAACATTTTTATAATAAATTTATTTTTCATAATCTTCACATAGTTAAGAAGGATGCATGCCCATTTGGAGAGGATGGATAGGGTCAAGGAATTGGAAAAATGGATTAAACAACCATTTTCAATCTCTTTTTCCTTCCTGTACATGGGAAAAGTAGGGAGAGAAGGGAAGAGGGCCACTCCTAGCAACCTAACCACATCAGTACCTGGGAATGTGGGATGGCCACTGATGTCGTCCCAAGATCCCCAACGTAGAGCATGTTCCAAGAGTAGTGCTAAGTGGTTTGATAGTTCCAAGGTGCTATTGATTTCATTGCTCCAAAGTTAAGGAAATGCTTCCAAGGTCCATCGGCCAACATAATCCACCTTAGAGTCTCCACTTGCCTAGATACTTGCTGTCAGTTTGGCTGGGAGAGTTATCCAATTTGTTCTGCCAGCCATCATACTAGACATCCTCTGCAGGCCTCCATAAACTGGTTGTCACAACCCACAAGTGCATCTGGATATTCTGTTCACTGCACAGGCTTTAACAACCAAGGAGAACCAATTCTAATACATGCACTTGAGTTAGACCATGCATCTATGATTTCCCCTGCATTTGGAGTTCTAAGCCCAGTGATCCAGTTGGGGATGTCCCCAAAGAAACCTCACCAGAGGTGACCCCTACCTGACTCCTGTGTGTGCCAGCCAGTGCAGGGTCCAAATTAGAGCCACCACCCACATCAGCCCACACACACACACACACTGGTGGTTGCATCTACCCAGTCAGTTTGGTCTCTAGGCCCATCCCATACACAAACCAACAGATGCTGCAGTCCACCCTAAACCTACCCATTACACACTTGGCTACCATACATATTATCAGGAACTGCAGCCCCATCAGAACGAACTGCAATAACCTCCATCAGGCCCACCCCCAGGCCCAGTTCCTGCGCATTCCATTGTGCACAGCAGATTGTGCCAGTATGTCCCACATTCCATTTGGCTCTCGTAGACAACAATGGGCACTGGAGCTTAGCTTAGCCTGACCAACCCCAGTATACAGCCCACATTCATGCCAGCAGGTACCACTGCCTGTCCAGCCAGGCCCACCCCTAGCCTTGGTCTCATGCTCATCCGTGGGAGTTGCAGCCCATCAGAGAGGTGACTACAGTTTTCCTATGGGGCCCACTCCCAGCACTGGATCTTGCATTCTCTAGATGGCTCTTCAGTCTAGGTTGGCAGGATTTGCCTCCAATTCCAGCAACTGATCGCTGATGCTGTAGTAAAGCCCAACCAGCCTGCAACTACTCTGGATCATGCATGCACCAGTGGCTATGGTCGCTTAGCCCAGCCTGGTTCTCCCCCTAACCAAGCTCTCATGCAGGCAAACAGGACGTAGCCCTGCCAACTTGGTCTGTCCCATGTCCCAGCTCCATACTCATCAGCAACAGATGTCCAAATAGGGAATTCATCTCAAACCCCCCTACCAGGCTTGTTACCCCACACTGCACCTTGCCAAGTCTTCTGTGTGCTGTTGGATGCTATGACCCATCTGAAATGGCCCACCTCACCCCAGAATTTGCTGTTGAGTACTACAGACTGGCTCAACACTGACTGCCCCCAGTCCCAGTTCATGCTTATAAGAGCTACCAGACTGGACAGAGCCCAATTCTGGCCCTAATGTGAACTGGCTGGTGTTGCATCCCAACCTGGCCTGTTCTGCATCCCATCCTTGGTCTCACATCCATCAGTAGGTGCTATGAAATGGCCCCAAACCTGATCAACACTTATGCTGATGGGTACTGTAATCTGTCCTACACCCACTCTGCTCCTACAAGCACCAGAGCATGCCGGAGCCTAGCCCAGTCTGGCACATCTCAGTACCAGTCCACACCCATGCCAAGGGATGCTGAAACAATGTCCAGTCCAGTTCAACACCCCCATACCAGGTCTCGAGCTCACTAGTGGGAGCCACAGCCCAACTGGGGCATCCCCTAAGCTCCATAGACAGGCCCGCTCCCAGCCACAGATCTTGCACGTGCCAGTGTTTTCTTTGACCCAGCTCAACATAACCCATCACCCAATTTGGCCTTTGCTATCAGATGCTGCAGTCTGGCCTGGCCTGGCCTGACCCCAGTCCCAACTCTTGCTGGTGAGTGCTGCAGATTAACCCTGTCCAGCCTGCCCCCCTCCCTGGCTTTCATGCGAACCAGTTGATATGATAGCTTAGCTTAATATGACAGCTTAGCCTAACCCAGTATGGGTGGCACCCCATTCTGGCTCCTACACATACCGCTATGCTATGGTTTGGCATGGTACTGCCTTTTTCCACCCACGTACCTGCCAACAAGTGAAGCAGCCCTGCCCTGCCTGTCCAAAACCCAGCCCTGACTCACTTGCTCACCAGCAGGAACAACCACCTACCAGGGAAGTTTCCCAAGTTCCCCCACCAGGCCCACTCCCAGACCCAGATCTCATGAGTGCCAGCAGATGCTAGGCCCTTACCTGGAACAGTCTGCACCAATGTTTGCTTTTATGTGTCGGTGGATGTTGCAGCCTGGCCCACCTCACACCTATTCTTGGGTGCACCTGCAGGTGCTACATCCTGCACCAGCCCTGCCTTTTCCCAACCCCAGTGCCCATGAGTATTGTTAAGTTCCATGGTCATGCCTAGCTCAACCAGTCAACACTCACAAGCCTTGAACAAACCAGCTGACATGACAGTCCCACAGGGATGAACCCACAAATCCCCACACAATCTCTCACAGTCCCTGTTCTCTCACTTGTTGGTTAGTATCCTGGCCCAGACTTTCATGATCCACACTGTGCTCCAACATTAACTGGCAGTTACAGTGGTTGAGCTCTGCCAGGCAGTCCCCCCCAGCCATGGGTTTGTGTGCGCCAATAGATGGTGGTTGATACCAACAAGTCCAGCTTAGACCACCCTTATGAGTGGGCGTATTGGCTTAGTCCTGAAATGTCCTCTGATTTCCCTCCTCTAGATCACTTAGCCTCAGCCCATTTGTTTACCTGTAACTGCAGTAGCCTGCTTGTTGGAAATCTCCCAGAAGTCACTCCTGACCTGTCACATTCTCCCTGACTAGTCCTCCCTCCCATATAGCTTCAGACCTGCTTCCCTGAGCAATTCACAGCCCCCCATGCTGACAAGAATGCAGATCCCCAAACCCTGTCCTTCAGTATGTGCCATGCCAACCTGGGGCCTGGCCTGCCTGTCCAGGGCCCATGCTCATTCAACACGGGTTCCAAATTTAATTCTCCCACCACATATATTTTTAAAAAATGAAAAAAAAAAAGGTAAAATGTGCAACTGTGCTGGTGCACTAGTATAGTTAACAGAAATTTGGCATTAACCAGGCCCAGAATACCCACCAGCTATAAGCTGCTTTTCTCCCAGCAGTGTAACACTTGCCCAGGTACAATGCAGTCTAGGCAGTTGCCTACAGCTGGGGATAGATACTGACTTTTCTTTAAAAAGAATCAGTGGATAAACAAATTGTAATTTCCTATGAAACAGTATAGTATGCTGAGTGGAATATTATTCAGCAGCAAAGAACCAAATTACTACTTGAGAAACCACTTCCCATGGAAGGAATCAGGTGGACCAGAGAGAAAGAAAAAAAGTACCTCGTATACTTCCCCTTGATCAAGAAATGGTTGACCACACAAAGTTCTCCACTCCTATGGCTCAATGTTTGTTTGCCAATGCATTCATGTTCATCTTATCCTGCACCCTAATCTATTTCATGAGCTAGGTACTGTCTCAATCTAAGATCTTTGTAGTTATCAGGGGATCAAAGAATCAGTCAAATTGAATCAATTGAAAAGACTTTTTTGTAAAGGATACAACAGGTGGTCAAAAATATATTTATATGGGCATATGTTGTAAGACAGCAACTTAAAGCCCTTGGAACACTCACATTCTATACTAGCTAGCATCTCCTAAACTTTCCATTCTCCACATCTTGTACAAATATTGGAGTGCTTGAAAACTTTTTGGAAATTAAAATCAAAAGTTTCTTTGGGTGCAAAAAGTGCTCAAAATTGCATGCTTGAGGGGTTCTCAAAAAGTTAAGTAAATCCCAAATTATGAAAAAAAAAAAACTATGCATGCATTTAAGAATTTTTGCTGAACACTAAGCTTCTCTTTGAATTCCATTTTGTATTGACCTTCTGAAGTTCTCATGTAGATAGGCTACATTCCCCAGACTCCCTTTGTAGCTACCTGTGGCCAAGTGGCTAATTCCATTCAACAGACTGTGTATAGGCACAACATTCCCCTTGTGAAAGCCTAGCCTGTTCTCCACACAATCTCCTTGTTTTTTTCCATTTTGGTCATTTAATTAAACGCATTCCAAAGCCTTGAAGGGGAGAAGCAATCACAAGGTGAAAAGACTGAGAGTCCCTAAGTGGCCACACAGATGGTACTTCTCTAAATAGAAATTTTAAATTGGGCTTGATATGAGCAAGAAGTAAATGACTATTTTGTCAACCCACAGGATTTGAAGATTTGTGTGTGGTATAGCATTAAAATCACCCCTTGGTATCCAGATGGAATTGGCTCTAGGACCTCCCCGTGGGTACCAAAATCTGGCAGGTGCTCAAGTCCCTTACATAAAATGGCACAATATTTGCATATAAACTATGCATAGCTTCTGTTATTACTCCAAATCACCTGCATTATTTATAATGCTAAAACAATATGAATGATACATGAAGAGGTACTGTACAAAATTGCTTAGGGAAGAATATGAAAAATGTACATGGCAGTTACAGATGTAATGGCTTTTTCATATTTTTGATTCATAAAGGATTGAATCCATCAATGTGGAAGCCATGGATGTGGAGGGCCAACTGTATGTACTCCACCATACTAGGTGGTATAAAAATACAAGTGCAATCAGATACTACTAGAGCCAGCTGAGAGTTACATTACTAGAAATAAACTTGGATTATGCTGAGCCACTGCCATGCATCTGTTAAGGTACTAGAGTTTATCCTCACTAGCAGCTGGCATGAGTTCCTCTATTCAGCCAGGAGTACTAACAGCTGATTCCTTTTGGCTGTGCCATTTCCCTGCTTCAAGTCCTCCATACCTGTGGCTGCCACACAGACTCACCTGTCCCCAAGTCCACTCTAGCCCTAACTGTACAGAACCTTTCAGTCCAAGAACATGTGACTATCTCACAGTCTGACTCACTATTACAATTCTGACTTCTTAAGAGTAAACATCTAATTGGCCCATCCAGTATCAGATACCTGAGCTTGTCCTACAAGCCATGTTTGGGGAGGATGGTGAGTCAAATGTTCTTCCCAAGATGTCCTGGACAGAACGTCTCAAAACGATCACTCTGGATAGGAAAGCAATGAATGTCAGACTTCCTACAAATACCATATTCATAGGTCTTATCCAGGAGTTACACCTGGACATTTGTCTTCTGAAGACTCACTTTAAGATCTGTCTCTGCAAAGAACAAGGTCCCACATGGGACACCTGTATCCTTTGGTAAATGCAAAGGTATTGTATTAAGGACAGTTGGATAAAGTACATCAGGAATAACTGATCCCTTCAAAGAAAACTTTCACTCTGTTTAGGGAAGTATGACATCATTCTCTGATATCTACAACACATGAATCTAACCAGAATTCAACCCAATAGCCCCCAACAAATAGTCAACAGGATAGCTATTTTGATCATTACGAATTTCTCGGAACTGCCTTTGATCATCAGTTCTTTCTACTGTCTGTGGTAAGAAAAAAAGGTAATCCCCCCATTATACTCAGTTTGGGTAAGAATTCTTGTTTGGGATCATTCTCACTTCTGTGGCACCTGGGGACTTGAAGCATTGGGACTTGTGAAATATCAATAATCCAGCATCTACAAGGAAATTTGCACACAAATACCATAGTTTTTAAACTCCCATATGGCTAACCATCAGAACAGGGCAAGTCTTGAATTTCTTCAGGAAATTGGGCCTGACCACATTAGACAGTTCTAAGGAACTGCTCAGATATACCTAAGTGGTGCTTGCAGCTGCCCCTGGGACTGAGTGCAGGACTGAGGCAAGAGAAAGAAAAAAAGAGAAAACCGTGGGAGAGAAAGTCAGTCAGGAGATAGGAAGAGAGGGACAACAGAAGAGGCCTGTTTGAAGGCTAGAAAGTTGGGGGTCACCCCAGTCATTCTTTTAGCATTCTAAATGAAGACTACCACTGCTCTACTTACAGGAAATCTGAGCTAGTCTCTATCAGTTCTAACTACTGCTCCCCAACCTTCCATCAGACACAGCTAGGATTCCTCCCACCCCCGCAGCCACTCACACACACCTAGAGGCTATCTTAGCGCATTCTATCCCATGCATTTCCCGTGCACATTTCATTTCAGTGCCTTCTACTCTCCACTGCCCTGAGCTTTTAAGACTTTCAAAATTATTTTTTAAAGACTCTAAAAGATGGGAATATTTCAAATCACAGGATCAAGGGCTTGGAGCAATTTGACTTGTCAGTGGGAATCCTGCAGGGCTTAGCCACCCATTTGTGTCTCTGATTTTGAATTGCAATCGAGCTTTGTTACTTAATGAGTTTTTCATTGTACTGGGCCCTTCTACAACACTAAACATTAAACTAAGAGGTATTCAGGGTACAACAAGATTGTGTCCATTCAATATGTATCTGGAAGAAATAGCTCCTGTGTGTCCTGTAGATGGATTATTTCCTTGCCCTTACAAGTATTGCTTTTATAAGTTAATTTCATGTAATGGTTTTGATCCAGCATTACTGTAATTGACCAGACCTCTTAGGAAGCAGAGTATAAAGAAGAAAATTCAACTAAACTATTGCTTTCTTTAAAAAGGGTGAGCCAAATGGGTAGTGATGATAGTGGTACAACATTGTGTAAAGACTTAATATCACTAACTTATATGCTTAAGCATAGTTAAAATAATAAATTTTATCTTACATATATTTTATCACAGTGGAAAAAGTCACAATTATGTAGGGAAAAAACTACACAAATACAGCAAGGGAAAGAAGACTCTGATCAATAAACATTATGTTAGAACTCTGGTTGTCAGGCATAAGAAAAGCAACTCACGTTTGTTTATTTAAAAAAAGAACCAACACAGTGGAAACGATAAAGTTCAGGAATAAATTGTATCATAGATTTGAACATTCAAGGCTAGATTTAAATATTCAATGTCATCAAGACTTCCTCTGTCAATGTTTTCCTGTGCATTAATTTCATGTTTACACAACCTCTCCCCCAGTTGACAGTGAACATGGCAAAGCATAGCCCAAGTTTAGCTCCTATCCCCTGGGCAGCCACATCAGGAAAGGAATGAAGCTGCCCCAGTGGTCCCAATACAAGTCCTGGAACTGATTTCATTGGCCCGTCCCCATGTCTAGAAGTATAAGCCTCTGACCTGCAGGAAGGTATGTGCTGTCCCTGCTGGAGCAATGGCAGTCAGTTCCTTCTGACTGTCACGAGCTGGAAGTATGGGACGCAAGGAGACACTGGGACATCTCTTCCTAAAAAGGAGAACCAAAGGAAGCCTTGAGATACCATGGACAGAAATAGAACATTTTAAATTTATCTGATCATAGCCCATTAGACCCCTGCTAGTTGCAGCAGATTTTTATTTTTAATGACTTATTTTTCCAAGAGGCGGAGAGGCAGCCAGAGATGTTTTATCAGATGCCTCACTCCTCAAAGACTCATAAAACTGAGGTTGGGTCAGGCAGAAGTCAGGATCAGAAATTCAATCCAGGTCTCCCAGGGGGTAGCCAGGACTCAACTACTTGGATCATCACTTGCTAGTGTTCTATTTTGGATTTTGTTTTTTGTTTTTTGTTTTTTTAAGCTATGTATCCCTTTGCAGCTATTCTTCTCTCTCTTTTTCTTTTGAATCAAGATTATTGAAAGACTTGTGTGTCCCTGTAATTTCCATGTAAAACTATTATGAAGTGAGAAAACAGCTATATCTTCATTGTCTTTCTCCTTTGCCCCAGCCCCATCATCTGACATAAAGAGCACCATTGCATGAGGATTATAGACCAAAACTGTCTTTGCCATCCTCTCACGTTTCTATGCAGCAAGGAGGAATTCTACTTTCACTGCCTAGAACCATCTAATTATACTTTCTGTGTCTTGATACCTTCTGTTCACCTTCTCAACTTTCGGAGTTGCCAAATGAAGCAGAGGTAATGCAAGATGGCTAACACGCGCCAGCATGTGTGTGTGTGTGAGCACACACACATATATACTTTCACTTACTGACTGCTTTCTGTCTGGCCTTGAGCAACTAACATGTGCCAGGCTCAACACACACAGATGCACAGACTCTCTCTCTCTCTCTCTCTCTCTCTCTCTTTCTCTCTCTCTCTCCCCCTCCTCTCTCTCCTTCTTTGTGTGTGTGTGTGTGTGTGTGTGTGTGTGTGTGTGTGCGCGCGCCTGAGCAGGAAGCACACAGATATACCTGAGAGCTACACAGCGGCAGCGAGACACCAGCCAGATAGCACACAGGTGAATTCAATCCTCCCCTCTCCCCCATTACCTCATTTCTAGTCTTCACAGCAGTATCTGAAGAATAACTTCTGTGATTTAAGAACCAAGCAGAAAATAGTCCTGTGAGGAAGCTGCTTGGCACAATTACTAAGGCATGGCTCGGGACACTTGTATCCCATGTGAGAGTGCCTGGGTTTGAGCACGGACTCCACTCCCAGTTCAACTTCCTGGGAAGCAGTAAGTCATTGCTCAAATACCTCAGTCCCGGCAACCTATGTGAGACACCTGGGCAGAGTTTCCAGCTCCGGATCTTGACCTGGCCCTGCCCCAGATCTTGGTGGGCATTTGGGGAGTGAACCAATATATGAAAGAGCTCTTTATATTTCTGTCTCTGTATCTACCTTTCAAAAAAATTAAATAGCCACATCTATAGATAACATATCACCTTTGTCTCCATTTTACACTTATCGTATATTATTTCATAAAACCAAGCAATGGCCAGGAATGAGAAGACTAACCCCTGCGAGTCAGATTTAAAATAATCAATGGGGTCCTAGAATCCTCGCCTTGCATGAACAGGGATCCCATATGAGCATTGGTTCATGTCTTAACTACTCCTCTTCTCTCTCAGCTTCCTGTTGTGGTCTGGGGAAGCAGTTGAGGGTGGCCCAAAGCCTTGGGACCCTGCACCCGTGTGAGAGACCCAGAAGAAATTCCTAACTCCTGCCTCCTGGCTTCAGATCAGCTCAGCTCTGACTGTTGTAGCCACTTGGGGAGTGAACCAGCAGACGAAAGATCTTCCTGTTTCTTCTCACTGTATATCTGACCTTCAAATGAACGAAATCCTCTCAAAGTTAACTACCAGGAGTTCAAAAATCCAGGATGAATTGCTAATAGTCTATTACACAAGCAACCTTTTCTTACTATGACTCTGCTCTTGTAGCTCTTTTCACAGAACCTATAGCTCCTGCACAATAAAGTTACTAAGGAGAGATGTGGCTTTAGATTCTCCATGAGACAACCTGTATAATGCAGTACTTAGGGCATAGCAAACCTGAACAATAATCGATCGTGTTAGTTATAAAGTCAAAGTAAGATACTCATTTATTAAAATGTCCCAAAGAATCTGAACACAAAATTGTGTTGAGCTAGTTATTTATAATTCATTTCCCAGAGACTTGGATTAATACCAAGACCCAACCTGTCCTCCACCAACCCGCCTCTGTTTTCTGTGGTCCCACTTTTCTTCCTGTGACATGGAGATGATCATGCTGGCCAGCTGCTTCACAGGGACATTGTGAAGAGTGATGCATTCATGCTGGGAAAATTCACTTCCATCCTAGACAGATGCTGCTCTATAAATGCAAATTATGACATGACTGCTGGGCTTACATGTAAAAGCATAATGACTTTTAGACCTGAAATTCCTTAACAATGTTAAGAAGTAATTCCAGTGGGACCACAGCTGCTTAATTTCCTGTCCCAGTGAAAATACTATCACGAATGAATGTCACCCGAGACTAAGAGTTGCTCCTGTTTCCTCCCCGACCCCAGCTTTTCTCTGGCTCACAAGCACCTCTCATCCAAACACTTGATCCTTTGCTGCTTGCTCCTGGCATCCCTCCATTATCTGTAAGTCTCATTCCTGAGCCCCCATCTTCTGAGGATGCAGCCACAAGATGCTGTCTTTGAAGGAGAGAGAGCTCACCAGACACCTCGTCTTCCACTGAATCTAGCTGTCACTTTGTCCTTAGACTTCCAAGCCTTAAGAATTGTAAGAAATAGGAAGCCAATGAAGTAGCATGGCACGCTGATTTTCTGCCTGCAGTGCCAGCATCCCATATGGCCACCGGTAAATGTCCTAGTTGCTCCATTTCTGATCCAGCTCCCTACATATGTTCTTGGAGAGTAGTAGAGGATATTTCAAGTCTCTGGGCCACTGAATCTGTGTGGGAGACCTGGAAGAAGCTGCTAGGTCCTGGCTTCAGATCAGCTCAGTTCCAGGTGTAATGCTATTAGAGAAGTGAGCCAATGCTTGGAAAATCTCTATGTCTCTCCTTCTCTCGTAAAAATCTACCTTTCAAATAAAAATATTTAAGAAAAAAAAACATGTCTAAGAAATAAATTTCTGGGGACTGGCCGATGGCTCAATGGCTAAGTCATCAGCTTACGTGCACTACCATCCCATATGGGAATGGGTGTGTGTCTTGGCTGCTCTACTTCCCATGCACCTACCTGCCTGTGGCCTGGGAAAACAGTAGAGGATTGCCCAAATCCTTGGGATCCTACACTCATAGGAGACCCAGAGAAAGCTCCTGGTTTCAGATTAGCTCAGCTCTGGCATTGCGGCTACTTTGGAAGTGAACCAGTGGAGGGAAGATCTTTCTGTCTCTCCTTTTCTCTGTAAATCTGTCTTTCCAATAAAATTAAATACATGTTTTTAAAAAGAAAGAGCTTTATATTGCCTATGAAATACTTATCTGTGATATCTTTATCATTTATTTATACAGAAGAAGACAGATGGACAGAGAGTTCCCACTTGCTGGTTCACTCCCTAAATGCCAACACTGGTTAGGGCTCAGCCGGGGAAGAGCTTGCTGCCAAGAACTCGCTCCAGACCTCCCAAGTCGGTGATGGGAACTCGATCACTTGAGCTGTCCCTGTTGCCTTTCACAGTCTACATTAGCAGAAACCTGGAGTCAGGAGCCTGAGCTGGGTATCAAACACAGGTACTGCCTTAAACCACCACTCCAAACACTGGCCTCTGGTCTGGGGTGTTTTGATACAGCAGTCTGAATGAACTTAAATCTCTTAAGTTCATTCTCTCTTTTTTTTTTTAAAGATTTTTATTTTTATTATTTTTTTTTTTATTGGAAAGGCGGATATATACAGAGAGGAGAGAGGAGAGACAGAGAGGAAGATCTTCCGTCCGATGATTCACTCCCCAAGTGAGCGCAACGGGCCAATACTATGCCGATCCGAAGCCAGGAGCCTCTTCCGGGTCTCCCACGTGGGTGCAGGGTCCCAAAGCTTTGGGCCGTCCTCGGCTGCTTTCCTGGGCCACAGGCAGGGAGCTGGAAGGGAAGCGGGGCAGCCAGGATAGAACCGGCGCCCATATGGGATCCCGGGCGTGCAAGGCGAGGACCTTAACCACTTGCGCCACCGCACCGGGCCCAGTTCATTCTCTCTTTTAAATCACTTTGTTTGAAGCCTCCTTTTGGGCACTGGCCAGAGGAGGTGAGTAAGGTCCTGTTCTTATTTTGGTCAAATTCTCATTAAGGAAAACTTGAGTGACTTACACGATTGCATCTACACCCTTAGTTTTCGGCCCATCTCATTCCTAAATGCAATGTGAGATTCTCTGTCTCTGTCTCCGTCTCTGTCTCTCTCTCTCTCTCTCTCTCGTATTCCACACAAAGAAAAGAGAAACTCTCTTTTCCCATCCACCTTCATAGGGAAGATCAGTGAAAAAAAAAAATCATTAGAATTACAATTCAGACATCCTGGTTTTAGTCCCATTGTGACCTATTACACATTCTCTTCCAAACTTTTCATCTACAAATCTGAACATGGCACAAAACTCAGAAAAAAACAACATGTAAAAGCAAGCCACGGTCAGAGATACTATAGGAAAGCACTTTAACAAATGAATTTGGGAGATGGGGAGAAGCACAATTGTGCCCATTACACTCATCATTAAGTACAGCGTCAGCTAGAGTTTTCCGGTAGATGGTCTTTCTCTAGCCGAGGAAGCTGTGCTGCATTCTTAGTTTTCTGAGAGCCTTTATAGATGCATTGTTAAAAGTAACAGCAAGGGCCTCATCTAGGGATCCTTTGCAATCATAAATCTCATCTCATCACTCCCTTGTGGGGAATGGTTCTATGTTTCTCATTTTGCTATTAGAAAAGCAGGCATTCTAATTACATCCCCCCAGGCCCTTCCTCTCCTGAGCTTTCTGGAAGATTCATCTTGGGTCAAGTTTGTTCCCTTTTCCTCTCCATCCTGAGCATCCTGGCCTGCTTCTCTTTCACCTGAAAGTAGAGATAAAGCAGGGATAAACTCCCTCCCTGCCATCTATGGGGCATCTACGGTGTTTTTACATATCTGCATATTGAATGCCTTCCCTTTTCACTGTGCTTGCTATATGCAACACCAGGTAGGGATTATGTCAGCTTTGCTCATCGTTATAAACTGATCCATATGTGATACATGAACTTGCAAACTTAGGTTATCCATGATTCATCAACTTTATCAACTTCTCTACCCACTACATTCTAGTTATGCTTTATGGTCTATGACACAAATGAAAGGCACCAATATTGTGATATGGTGTGTGTGTTTTCCTGTCTGCCATGTCAAGAGTGTTGTCCTCTTAAGTTCCCTCATGTCTCTGTTTTATCTCAGTGGTCCTTCACCCTTATTCACTATAGTTCAGCCACTTTGGTATGTTAATACATAACCCTTATGTTTAATCCCATAAGAACAGGTCTTTATATATTCTTAAAGTTCAAATAACACTGCAAGTTTTCAACACATAAAACAGCAATTCCCAACTCAGGCTACAGCTGGATTTTACTTGTCTAATAGTTTCTATGTTAAAAATAGTTTTCCTTAAGATTTAGAGATATTTCTTCTCTGCTTTAGGCTCCAGGACTATTGCTTTTAAGTATGACACATTTTTCATTCTTGATCCTTTCTAAAAATGTAGGATTTCTCTGTATTCTAGAGAAGGGCATTCTGAAAAGAGAACACAGCAGCAACAAAGCATTTGAATCCCTCCAGAAACCCAGATGAAGACAGAGTAATTAAAAAGCAAAGTTAGGCAACAAGATAGCGTACGGCCCAGCTTACAATACTGTTATCCCAAGTGAGCACTGGTTCCAGTCCTGGCTGCTCCACTTCAGATCCAGCCCTCTGCTAATACACCTGGGAAAACAGTGGAGGATGACCCAAGCGCTTACACGTGTGCCTGGGAATCAAGCTTAGTCAAGCCATCACATATCTTAAGAAACATGCAGAAGAGGAGGCACAACAGTCGTGAAGTGCCCCATTGCGCGCTCCTTCATCACCTGGAGCAAATAGTTCCAGATGCCATGACAGAAATGTTTTCCCCAAGGATTAGGGGAAGAATGAGAGAATGAAGGAAGTTAAGTTCCTGAACACCAGCAAGGCAAAGGAAATTAAATAATCATAATGTTTGGTACAGTCGGAGCGGCTCAAAGATGGGCCACTTACTTGGGAAGACACATAACTTGGCTGGGCTGCACAACACACCCATGAGAGGGAATGGTCCTGAAACACAACGGCGAGGGAAAAATCTTTCTCAGTGATTCAACTTAAGGCAGCACATTGGACCGTCCACTTTGTGCACAGAGAGAACTGATCTGGCATAAAGTCATTGGGAGCTCTTGGGCAGAGAGCTACCAAGTTTGGAGCAGAACAGTGGGAGAACGTTCTGCTCCAGTTTGGAGAAATAGTATAACACAATTGTTAGAACTTCCACTGTGCACAAAAAAGCAGACTGACATGTAGGCATTTTGTTCTTTTTAATATGTGTTTGTTGCATTTATTTGGGAGACAGAAAAATCTCTACTCCCTCAAAACTACAATAGTCAATAGCCAAAGCCAGAAAGCAGGAACTCAATCCTGATCTCCCATGTGTGTGTCAGAGACTCGAGTCCTTGAGGTATCACCTACTCTCTTGCAGGGTGTGCATCAGCAGGAAGTTGAAATCGGAACAGAGCAAGAATTCTAATCTAGGCACTGGGATAGGGGATACAGGCTTCCCAAATGCTATCTTAAACATCATACCAAGCACCTGTCCCAGAATTTTTAATATCGTCAATTCTCTATAGACAGGATATGCTCTTCTTGCCTACACAGGGACAGACACTTCCATCACCATCTCCTAGCTCAGTGCTGCTTATGGGCAAGTCAGTATGAATAGTCCTGTTGGTTGATCAGAGATGTGGAAACCAAAGACTAGGAGGAGCACAACAGCTTGGGATCCTATAAGAGTGGATTCCAAGTATGTGTATTCCAACAGAGTGCATTCACTGCAAAAGAGACACTGAAGCATTTGTCCAGACAATCTCTGGCTACCTTTACCTTAACAAAATGACTAAGATGGGCTCAACAGCAAGAATCCCTCTCATCACCATGGACTAAGCCATTGTTCCTGCTGAATGGCTCCTCTAGCTGCTGCAGGGACCAACACTGAGCTCTTCATTTGTATATTTCTCTCAAGGAAATCAACCATCTGAAGGGTGGGAATTGGATCACATAATCCCAGGATGCAATAGGGCAGTGCAGCATTCTTAGCCCCAGCTTTAACTCTGAGTATACAATTGCAGCAAAGATGGCTGGATATGAGCCTGGTGGACCAGAGGTTTGGACCTTCTGAGTCACCTATTCAGGTAGACCATTTAGACCAACACAAACCCTCACTGATGGTGAAAGAAATTAATGAATAGTATAGAAGGAGAGTGTCAGTAAGTATAAGTTACACCCTCTAGACTAGCAATGGGCATGTTAGCTGACTTCACCAATGTTCCTTGAACAAGTTTTCCCAGCAGGAATATGGCCAACTACCATCTTTAAAGAGCTGTGACCAAATGAAGTGACATAAAACTAAGACTCGGGGTCTCTGAGTGTTAAAAGAACTGGCCAGTAGTGACTACTGCTTGTGATTTACCCAGATTCCATACAACGCCTTCATTCTTCCCGAATGCTTTTCTGTCATCTTACATACCTTTATTATTATTTTTTTTAATTTGGAAGACACAGAGAGAGAGGAATGCCTGCAGCATTCCTAGGCCAGGCCAAGATCGAAACTGGAAGCCAGGACTTCAATCCAGATTTCCCACAGTGGTTGCCAGGTTATAACCTCTTTAGCCATCACCACTGCCTCTGCCTCAGAGGATCTGGAGTCAGGAACAGGAGCTGGGAATCAAACCTTGGTACCCAGTGTGAACCATCAAATGCCCAACCTGCCTTTTGTTCTGGATGGCCTGAACCTGCTACTTTCTTCATACACTGCTTAAGAACTGTGGGAGCCTCTGCTGCTACTTATGGGAAGGGAGCCTAACCTGCCTGCAAGTTTATGTCCCTTGGAGAAATCTGGCTGGGGACTGAGTACAAGATCAAATCCATGTTGCCAGGCCTTAGGTTTCCACAACTGTGAGATGCAATTTAGGCTTCACAGCTCCCCATGGGAACTATACTGACAACTACAGTAGCCCTGCAAAGACAGAGACAGAATTCCAAAATGGCAGCCCATAATCTAACCTCTCACATAATTGCATCTATTGGAACGTGTGTAGAACACGCAACTAGGCCAGAGCATTACCCGTGATTCATATAGCATTATGTGGCCAAAGGAATGAATTTAACAGATCTTAGATCCTTAGTCTTGACTATGAATTTTTTTTTTAAAGGACTATTTGGGATGGGCCTGATTCAGTCAGGTGAGACATGACAGGCAGGCATTTGTGTCTGGGTTCAAGTCTTGCCTCCACTCTGCATTCCGAGATTCTCAAAATTCAGAGCAGCTGATGAGCGAAATGTGTGGTTCTTTGGAACCCATATGGGAACCTGCACTGAAGTTTAAGCTCCTGTCTTCAGCCTGGCCCAGCACCACCAGCTGTGGGCATTGAGGAGGCAAGCAACAGATGGGAAATCTCTTTCTGTCTCTCTCAGTCTCTCTGCCCTTCAAATAAATAATTACATAAATGAACTTTTTTTTTTAATGGGCTTGGGCCCAGCATGGTAGCCTATGGGTTAAAGTCCTTATCTTGTACACACCAGGATCCCATGTGGGCATTGGTTCTAATCCAGGCAGCCCTGTTTCCCATCAGCTCCATTTTTATGGCCTGGGAAAGCAGCTGAGGACGGCCCAAAGCCTTGGGACCTGCACCTGTGTGGGAGACCCGGAAGAGGCTCTGGGCTCCTGGCTTCGGATTGGCTCAGCTCTCACCATTGCAGCTACTTAGAGAATGAATCAACAGACAGAAGATCTTCCTCTCTGTCTCTCCTCCTTTCTGTATATCTGACTATCCAATAAAAATAAATAAATCTTAGAAAGCGAACAAACACGTGGGTTTAAGCTTTTCCTGAGAAGATGCTCTCTGCCTACCCTGAAGCAAGCCTCCACAAGTCCTTAGCAGATGCAAGAGGCAGTTTCTGCCAACAGCCACAGAAGCTTTAGAGAGGACTTTAAGCCTTTGATGAGTCTGTGGCACCTGAGGACACCCTGACTGCAGCCTTTACAGCCCTGAGCTGACAAGGACTCAGTTACAGATGCCTGGACATCTGACTTAAATCAGAAACCACATCACTGTGTTGTCAGCACACAGCACTCAGAAATGAACATGTTTATCTGTAGGCTGGCAGATGCTTGACTCGTATTTTCTTGCACTGTGTCCCCTCCACCTGTTCTCTTGTTCCTGCAGGAAGTGCTGCTTTCATACAGTAGGTGCACATGAGTCCTTGATCATCTTCTGGGAGCTCAAATCTATGACTGTCACCTCCCTTCTCAAGTCCATAGTCAGGCACTGCTCAAAAATAGCCTCATCTCTCCTTTTCCTTTCCCTGTTCCTTTAATAAGTTGTGTCCTCAAATGCCCTCTCTTTGAAAAGCACAGCCTGAGAGAGGCACAGTAAGCTCAGGGCATTTCCCTGCCTCATTTCAAATCCGCACAAAAGGACATGGCTGTGGAGGACTGCATGCCCCCTCTCGGTGCTAAGACTGCACTGAAAACAGGCCCAGCTCATCTGTCCCATGGGATGCAGAGCTCCATTAGAAGATAATGAACACAGCGCAGGAGAGGAGGAGCAGAAAGGCGTCTATCAAGTGCCGGATTTGTACGCTGTTTTGTACCTAAAATAGGTAATCTAGGTAGTGACCCTGACTACAAAAATCAGAATCTAAGGAACCAAGGAAAGTGGAAGGAAGGAATCACTACAAGAGGCATGGCCCAGGAAAGAGGAAGTCATCTAAATGAATCATATTTGTAGGACAGGCCAATGCCTGAAGCTGGTTTTCATCCTCTCCTATAACATCTGTTTGGGTTAGTCTAATTCATTAAACAGAGCCAGGGGCGGGTGTTTGGCACAACAGTTAAGCTGTCACTTTGGGGCTCTCACATCCCCTATTGAAACTGCAATACCTGTTTGAATCTTGGTTCTACCCCCCCCCCCTTTTTTTTTTTAAGTATAAGTATTTACTTATTTGAAAGACAGAATTACTAAGAGGGAAGGAGAGAGACAGAGAGCAAATCTCCCATCTGCCACAACAGTCAGGGCTGGGCCAGGCCAAAGCCAGGAGCTTCTTCTGGTACCCATGTGGGTAGCAGGGACTCATTTTGGGGCTATCCTCCAGTGCTTTTCCAAGGAAGTTAACAAGGCGTCAAATTGGAAGTGGAACAGCCAGGACCTAAACTTGTATCCATATCAATGATGCCAAGTTCACAGGACACAGCTTAACACACTGAACCAGTGCTCCAGCCTCCTCGTTCAACCTGTAGCTCTAGCTTTCTGCTAATGTATTCCTGCTAATGTAGCAGGTCTTGGTCCCTGCCATCCATAATGGGAGACCTCAATTTAGTTCTTAGCTCTCAACTTCAGTCTGACTACACCTTGGCTATCACAGGCATTTGGTATGTGAACTAGCAGATGGAAGATCTCTCTCTCTCTAAGAAAATAAAAATAAAATAAAATAAAATAAAATGAGCCAGAATGAGTAAAAAATAAGAATTCAGTTGATGTAGCTCTTTCTGGCTTTCTAGCCCAATTTCACATTCAATATAAGAACAGTATCTCATAGATATTCACAGAGCCCTAATATCTCATCAATGAAGGATTCATTTCTGGACAGGTCTTCTTTTCAATGGAGAGTCAGGTCTGCCTCCATGACCATGCCCTTCAGTCCTTGTTCCAGGCTCTGCAACAGCAGCAGACAAATCTGCCCTTCCTCCACGGTCTGCTGCCATTCACTGCTCATCCTAACCCTTTGCAGATTCAGCCCTTCCCATTTCTTAAGCCCATTAAAACCCAGTCTAGCAAGAAACAAGGTGCTTTAGCCACCTGAGTATGGACTAGGAGATAACAGAGTACCAACACTGAAACAAGCCCAAGATGTCTGTGTGAGACCCGAGGAGCAGCCTGTCTGCGTTCTTCATCAGTAAACCAACACACACCGCTCACCTGCTCAAGCCAGTCTGTCTCACTGGCCGACAAGGGCTACCTGCTCCATGCAGATTCCCTAAAACTTGGCTCCAAATCCTAGTGTGGGAGACAATAACGTAGATTCCTTCTCTGAGTTCACTCCGCCCTCTTTCCTGCACCTGTCGGATTCCTGCAATGGCTTTCCTTGGATAGTGCTCCCTGATTTAGGATTCTGGAAACCCACCTGATACAGAGAATAATCTCTCCAGGAACCCTGCACACAAGCTGTGCCTGTGGCTGTCACAATCAAGTTACCCACCCCCTTCCCCTTGCCAACAAGTACTGCTGACCTAGATTCACTCAGCATTTGCTGCGTCCCCAAGGACTTGCTGATTTGTCTGCACACCTTTTCCTCAGGGGTAGTTGGTGTGCCTGCTGGTTTCTCTAAGCACTATCATTCTCTGGCATCTGTGAATTAGAATGTCCCAGCATGCCATGCAGCCCTGATCATTGTAAATTATGACATAAGAGTAAAAGAATTTTGGAACCTGTAAATTATGACAGATGACTAAAAGAATGTTGGAACTTAAAGGGATCTCCTTTTTTCCAATTTTGGTTTTTATACCCAAGAGACAAAGAGAGAAACTAAAAGCTTCAATATGCTGATTCACTCTTCAAATACCAGCAACAAACAAGAGTGGGTGTTATTGACTCCGTGTGCCCAGCAATGGTGGGGGCAACCTTGAATCAAGCCTACCCAGGATCCTTGTGACTCCATGTGCCTGGCACAGATCAGGTGGCATGGGTGCTAATAGCCCTCGAGAGAAGCCTTCGAGTCTCCCAGTAGCACACTCTGGGAATTTGGGGGTGTGGGTTTATAGAACTGGGGTATGGCACAAGTGAGGCTGAGTGGAGACTTGAGAGTTCATATCTGGGTGAAGAATGACAACTGAGGGACCTCCACAGACAAGGCCATTGTACTTGCAGGTAAACAAGTGTGCTGAGACCAAGTGGTTTGGATGAGAGAATAGGACAATCTTTAAGGGTCAGACCAAAGCACCAGCACACGTGGGAGACCTGAGCTGGGGTAGCTAGCAGCAAATATCACTGAATACCACTCACTGGCGTACATTAAAGCTAAGGCTTGGGGTATACCTGGCAGAGCTACACTGTAGTACTTCCCAGTGAGAGTCAGAACATTGGGATGGGTAATATTAGGCTGGGCCGTTTACAATAACCAACATGTGACAGAACCAGGTTTGGCAGCAGAATATGTTGCAGTGGTGCGTGAGCTCATTGCTGTGAAACTGCAATTTCCACTGGTACACACAAGATTTATGGCTGGGAATAGGTCTGGCTGAGGAGCTAAGGGGATGTACTGTCTGTGTGGTGGTTCCCACCAGTGTGAACATGAGAGCCGGAATGGAATGGTCATAGCTGCAATCTCCTTTGGCATGGATGTGGGCTGGGTCTGGGGAGTGTCAGCCTGGGCTAGACCCGGTTCTTATGAGAGCCAGGGTGGGTATAGAATGAGCTGGCTTATGTCTTGGCTTCAGCTGAACTACATGAGAGACATGTCGGGGTGCCGATCAGGTATGGCTGGTCTATAACACCCAATAGTAAGGACGAAAAAGGGTATGTGCCAGTTGGGTAAGGATGCTGTTCCTGCTAGGACAACAGGTGGACAAAGTCAACCTGGGCCAAGAACCCAGCGTGGGTAGGCACGAGAGCTACCACTGGGAGGAGATCTGATAGAAGAGCTTGGGGAACTCCTTTGTCAGAGTGCAGTCCCTGTAGTTAAGCGCAAGAACCAAGGCAAAGAACAGCCTAGACCATGCCAGGTTACATACATGCCAACATAATTGTGGGTCATGTCTGGGGCAGGTCAGGCTGAGCCAGTTCATAACATCATCCACTGGCAGATTTGAGAAACCAGGACAGAGTGCAGGACAGACCAGGTTGGGCCATAACACTAGCCAGTCCACATTAAGGCCGGAAATGAGGGCTGGCTGGAATGGACCAGGTTGCAACAACCACCAGCAGGAGCTGGAACTATGGGTAGGCTGGACAGAATCGGGTTGGAGCACCCACTGGTGGATGCTGAGGTAAGACAAGCTGTGCCAGTCTGAGCGCAGTGAGTGCTGGATCCATGAGCCCAGAGTTGGGGAGTCCAGCATGTTACTAATAGCCGGCCAGAGTCCTTGGGTCTGCCTGCATGGTGGGCGCTGGGTCTGTGTGCCCCAGGGGTCCATTGGGGTCCGAGTATCCTGGTCTGGGTCCAAGGGCCCACCTGCGAAAACTTGTCCTCCTCAGTGGAAAAGATGGAGCAGTGGATGGCAGGCACTGATATACATGCAGGATTTGGCAGTCCATTGCAGCCTGTAAAGGACATCTGATACCATAGTGGAGGAGGGGGAACGGAGCAATTGGGACAACTACCCTAGCCAAATGACGACAGCAAAAAATCTGATCAAATGGAGACTCTAAGGTTGACTCTGTCGGCCAATGGAAATTGAATGGGTTTCCTCATCCTTCAATCAGTAAGATCAACAATATTTCAGAACTATCAAAAACCACTTGGGCAGAACCCTTAGAGTGTACGCCACTTTGGGACCCTGGATTGATATCAGAAGGCTGTGCCCCATCCCCGAGTACTGAGGTAGTTGGGAGGCTGGGTGCAGCTTTTCTCCTTATCTCTCCCTTTTCCCCAGACACAGGAAGAAGAAAGAGAAAATTTAGAAACAGTGATAACATTCATTTTTCCCTAACCCTCTAATCCTTCCCACCCTGATCAACAATCTAAACATCACCAAAACTAAAGATAGGAGAAGAGTTAAGATAGCCGACCACGGAAGGTTGATGTAGGGGAGAGTGCAGAGAGCGAGGGGCAGAATTAAGCAGAGGAGAGAGCAGAAAGTGTAGAATTGCAGGGAAAGGTGTCCAAAGATCCCTGGATCCCGAGGAACCAAGAGGATTCACATAACTCCAAAAAGCAACCTGGAAAAAGAAGGAAAGACCCCTCAGGACATCGACCCACACCCAGAGCTGCTGGAGGCAGATACCTCTAGAAAATTCGAAACTTGATGAATCACAGATCCAGACAGGGAAAAAGCCAGCGGGAGCCTCAGCTGACCCAGAGGAGACAGAGGGAGTTAGCAAGACCTTTAAAACTGCGGGACAACCCAGGCAGAGCGTCCCAGCAGCGGTGCAACCAAGACCGTGGGCGTGCCGGTCTCAGCAGGCAGCGGCAAATGTGACTGCAGGCAAAGACCCGGTGGAGGCCTCAGCGGCCATGGCCACCAAGACCATGGAGGTGGCCCTGAGATAGAAAGACCTTTAGAACTGTCCAATGGCCCTACCGGAGCCCTCAGTGGTAGCGACGACAGAGACCACGAGGGTGTCGGAGGCTTCAGTGATGGTGGCAAAATAAATAAGAAACCAACAGAATGGGAGGATCTTTCTTTGCACACTACACAGAAGACAAAGGGCTAATTTCCATAATATATGGAGAGCTCCAGAACAAAACATCAAAACAAACAAACTAGTCAAGAAATGGGCACAGAAAATGGGCAGACACGTTACAAAGGAGCAAATTCAATGGCTAACAAACACATGAAAACATGCTCAAGCTCTCTGGCAATAAGGGAAATTCAAATAAAAACAATACTGAGGTTCTACCTAACATCTGAAAGAATCGCCCATATACAGAAAAATACCAACAACACCTGCTGGTGAGGTTTTGGAGAAAAGGGAACCCTACTCCACTGCTGGTGGGAATGCAGGCTAGTGCAGCCACTATGGAAGTCAGTACAGAGAACACTTAGGCAATTAAAAATTCACCTACGTACAACCCAGCAATACCACTTCCAGGAATATATCTAAAAGACGTGTTATACTACAAAGCAAGATGCACCCCAATGTTTATTGCAACACAATTGACAATTGCAAGAACTTGGAAGCAACCTAAATGCCCATCAACAGAAGACTGGATAAAGAAACTGTGGTTCATCTACACTATGGAATACTACTCAGCGATTAAAAAAAATTAAATGTATTACTTCGTGGCCAAATGGGCCGAACTAGAGACCTTTATGCTAAGGGAAATGAGCCAATCCCAAAAGTTCAGATATCGTGTGTTTGATATCATATCATATCATATCATATCATATCTACAGATGATACAGATTACTTGTACCTAATGTAACAAGAACTTGTGATGTAATTCATTAATTAACCATCCACAAGAGGTGGATTGTTTATAACCACCTGTGAGTGTCAGTGTCCACATATAACTGTTATTGGTTCAGCCCATAAACAACGAAGGCCTAATCCTCACTGTACCTATATTAGGGCCCCAGGATACAAGAATTAACCTACAATGAAAAGTTATTCTCCTACATGGCTAGGAGACACTCCAGTGGAAGCATGACGGACTTGGAAAAATTCACTATGGACACACATTATGAACCTAGAGGGGAGGGGAGGGAATTTGGGGAAAGGAGATGGGAGAGGGGAGAGCCAATTGCCAACTAAATTGTATCAAAAAACAATAAAAAATAAATAAAGATAAATACATTAAAAACAAAACAAAAAAATGTGGGCTTGGCCAATGTTGGGAGCTGGGGAATGAATCCAGGTCTCCCATGTGGCACCAGAGACCCAGTTATGTGGGCCATCACTACTGTCTTCAAGGTTATGGACTCGCATGACCTGAATTCTAGGGCCAAGACTCTAACTCAAGTACTTTGATATGGGCTGTGGACATCCTAATCAATAATCTTAATTGATGTGTGCTGCTTATTCCTTGAAGAAATCTTAAAGATCATCTTTTCCATTGAGTCTTAACTTTTTGAGTTATACTCTTGAGGGAAAAACAAGGACAACAGCTAATTATATCTTCTTATAGAAAAAGATCGACATGACACGGTGACATAATAAGCTAATCCTCCACTTATGGTGCCAACCTTCCATATGGGCACTGGTTCATATCCTGGCTGCTGCACTTCAGATCCAGCTCCCTGCTAATGCCCTAGGAAAGCAGCAGAAGATGGCACAATTCTTTGGGTTCCTGCACCCACATGGGAGACTGGGAAGAAGCTCCTAGCTTCACACCAACCCAGCTCTGGTTGTTGCATTCACTTGTGCAGTGAACCAGCGGAGGGAAGATCTTCTGTGTATCTATCATTCTATGTAACTCTTCCTTCCAAACAATAAAGAAATCTTTTAAAAATTAACTGTTATTGATCTACATATATTTATATATATCAGGGATCATGTCAGATATGAAAACACAATGACATTTCAGGTAAAATTCTTAGGATGATTAACAAAAGCAAGAGCTTCATTCAATGACCCTGCCTGAGTGGACCTGGTAATTTGATAAATGAGGGCCACGATTTTTCAGGTTAATTCAGATGCAGTTAATGGAGAATGGAGAAAACAACGCAAACGTGTATAGACACCAACTTTTGGCAACCCAGTATCATTCACCAAATTGAATTACAATCTGTATTTTTCTTAGTAAATCTTCTCAAATAAAATATATCATAGGGCATTCTCCTCAGTTTATCTAAAGAACACAACTTCAATTTTTAGAAAAATTACCATTTACTTAAGAGTCACGTAGACAGAGCTCTCATCCCCAAATGCCTGCAGTGACTGGAACTGGGCCAGTCATAAGCCAGGCGCATGGAACTCAACCTGGGTCTCCTATGTGAAGGACAGAGACCTGAGTATTTCACCTGAGGCCTCTCCAGGTATGCATTAGTAGGAAACTGATCACAAACCCAGCCTCTGACAGGGAGAGTGCCCAGATCAGTACCTTAACTGCTACAACAGACAACTGGATCCTGATTTAATCAAAGCTGGAAATACAAAACTGACCAAAAATGGTTCAGTGTGGGCAAGAATGACAGACAGAAAGGAAGCTGGGAGATGGAAATGAATTTGTTGAAAACAAAGTAACAGGGCATTTCTGTTAGGTAAAAAGGGGGTCTCGAAAGATGCACTCTATATCAGGTGGTTCAGGTGTCCTAAAGAAAATAGCACAGGGTCGCTTAAACAGCAAAACCGTGTCGCTTCACAGTTCTGGGGACCTGAAGTTCAGGATTAAGGCGCCTCTAGAGTAGGTTTCCGGTGATGTGTCTCCTTCCAGCTTGCAGACACTGGTCTCTCTGCTGTGTCCTCAGATGGCCTTTCCCCAGTGCTCTCATAGAGAGCAAGAGAAGAGATGTCTACTGTGCCTTCTGTGTGTTAAAGCATATCAGTCCTAACAGACCACAGCCCCACCCCTAGACCTTGCCTAACCTTGATGTCCTCTTTCAAAGTCCCATCTCCACCCCAACAGCAGCCAATTGCCTAGGTTGCCTTGTAGTAGGCAAGTGTTACACAGCTGGAAGAAAGGCAGGAAATAATTGGTGGGCATTCTGGGCCTGGTTAACACCAAATTTGTTTTGACTATATCAGTGTGCCAGGATAGTTGCTGCTGCTTTTTTTTTTTTTTTTAATTAAGTGGGAAATGCAGGGAACTCGGAGCCGGGACACATCACCCAGCCACCAGACTGGGAGCTGCAGATTGCCTGGGGAGAGAAGCCTGGGGATGTATTGAAGTGGAAGCAGCTGAGGGCGTATTTGACAAGGAAGGAATGACTGGGGTCTTCCATGGACCAGGCCACTGAATTTGCAGGTAGGTAAGGGGGTGGTTTAGAATGGGTAAAACCAGATCGCATTTCTGAGTTAGGCCAAGGACCTGACCTCATGGGACACCCAAGCTGGGCTAAATAGCCCTGTCTGCAACACACTGGCACATGTAGCTGGGGTTTGGCTGCTTGCCTGGCTGGGCTAGGCCACAATACTCAGCAGTGAGTGTGACAGCAGGGGTGGACTGTGTCAGGCTGGTCCATGACACCCACCAGAAAGTAACAGAACCAAATCTGGGGATAGATTCTGTGAAGGGACTTGTGAGTTCCTCTCTGTGGGGCAGCAACACCAATTGGTTTGAGTGGAAAGCTGAGGGTAGTGACAGGCTGAGCCAGGATGGACCACAGAACTCACAGTTGTAGAACCTGCTGGTTAATTCCAAGAAGGGACAGGCTATCTCAGGCAGCACACACAGGACCCAGGACTGGGAGCAGACCTGGTAGGGGAATCTGGGTGACTCCCTTGCTGGGTTGTTGCTTCTACTGCTGCGCATGAGCTGGGACAAGGGGCAGGTCAGTCTGGGGGGTGGGCCAGGTTGGGCTAGGTTTCTGCACCTCCCAGCATGCATGAGAGACAGAACGGGTACAGGCCAGCTGGTCTAGACCGCAGGACCAGTTGGCAAGTGCCAGAACTGGGTGCAAGTCAAGGAAGGTTTGACTACTGTGCTCCTCGGCTGGTGCAAGATCCAGAACTGGGAGCATGCCTGGCAGAACTGTGGGCACTTCCCTGCTAGGCTGTAACTACTACTGGTGAGCACAAGAACTAGGGTAGGGAGCAGGCCAGGCTAGACAAGGCAGTGGAACCTGTGGGTTATCTCAGTTGCTGATGCCTGTATGGTGGTCAACATGCCCAGATGCGCGTGGGGGACATGAAGGCCAGCTCATCTAGGCTGCAGGGGCCTCTTCAGAGGATGGAAAGCACAACAGGCTAGGCCATTCTCCTGGCTAAACTTTGTAGCATTTTCCTGCACCTGTGGATGCACTAAGGTGAACTTTGTCAACCAATGGACCTTGAAAACATTCTTTTTCAACCCTGGAGCAATGAAACCAACAACCTCAGAACTATCAAAACCACTCCAGTGATACCCTCGGAATGCTCATCCCCACACTGGGGTTTCTAGGGCATCATCAAATGACCATCACTATCCCTGGGTGTTAACATACTTCAACAGCAAGGAGTGGCTCCCTTTCTTCTCCTCCCCTGCAAGCACAGAAGAAAAAATAAAACAAACAAACAAAAAAACACAACAGAAAAACTCCTGAAACACTTGTGCCTCCTCTTTTTCCTCCATACCTGACCCTCCCCACCCTCGGCAAAGGCCCACATAGGTATGCATCCCTCTCAACTATGAAAACAATATATATATTTTTAATTTAAATATTCATTTATTTTTATTGGAAAGTCAGATTTACAGAGGAGGAGAGACAGGGAGAAAGATCTTCTGACCACTGATTCACTCCCCAAGTGGCTGCAATGGCCAGAGCTGCTAAGCTGATCCGAAGCCAGGAGCCTGGAGCTTCTTCCGGGTCTCCCATGCAAGGATTTGGGCCATCCTCAACTGCTTTCCCAGGACACAAGCAGGAAGCTGGATAGGAAGCAGGGCCACTAGGACACAAACTCGTGCTCATAGGGGATCCTAGCATGTGCAACGCAAGAACTTTAGCGTCTAGGCTGCTGCACTAAAACATTTTTTTAAAGTCCCATCTCCAAAGCAGGTGGTGTTGGAGTCCGTTCCTGTGTTGGAACACAGGAATGGAAGGAGGTACTGTTTAGCCCCTATTAGGCACTTGCTTCAACTTCATTCCTTACTATGCACTAGCCTCACCTCGTTCCTTGAATGTAGTGTTTTGTGGGTTCAAGAAAGAAAGACCGAGACGAATCGGTGTTTGTCAGAGTGTAGCAGCTGTGCTGCCGTGATACGAACATGTGACGCAAGTCATGGGCCATCACAGAGTGTGCAGCACTTAAATTCACCTCCTGCCCGCTAAAAGATGCAATTCAAGAGGATGTGTCCACTCGCCTCAGGACAACTCCCTGAGCACAGACCCAATCAGTTATTAACACCCCTAACCTTGCTCATAATCTTGTTCAGGTCATGCTGCCATTGGAGAGACTGGCTGCTCTTTTCTGACCACACCACATGCTTTTTTGCTTACATCTGCCTTACAGCCACGTATATTAAAACTACAGCCTTAGATTGTTGATATCTGGTTCAAAAGAAGATTAAAACTATTTTGAAGAGCATGCATAAACACTAGATTAATTTTCTCCTTTGGATACTAAAGTCAGTATCAATAATTATGCTGGTTTTGTTTGGCTGTTTATTTTCATTCTTCATTAAAAATTTTTAACTTTCAGTTCCAAATGTTGGCAGAATATGACATCGCAAAATAATTTACTTGCATATAAGGATTATTTTTGAACTAAAGGTAAATACAAAAGGGACGCCCTGACCTCTCCTTTTCTCCCTACACCAGGAGAAAATAAATGTTTTTATCACCACAGGCACATGGAGGCCAAGACTAACCTGTAGAAACACACTTCCTAAAATGACTCTTACCTTCCTTTATCTCCAACACATTTTGGTTACTCTCCCACAGTTGTCACTGTGTTCAACGTACCAGGGAGGCATTTTGGTTTGGACACTTCTTTAGGCCTTTGTGGGGATTTCTATGCAAGTGTAAAACGGAATCCCCATGTCTGGTGCCTTTGTTGTGGCCCTGTGGGTTAAACCACAGCCTAAAATGCTGACATCCCATAGAAGAGCTGGTTTGAGTTCTGGCTGCTCCATTTCCCATTCAGCACTCTGGGAATCTTTCTGGAAAAGCTGTGGAAGATGGCCTTAATGCTTGGGCCCCTGACACTCACATGGGCGGTTCAGAGGGGGTCCCCAGCTCCTGGCTTCAGCCTGGCCTTGCCTCCACCTTTGGAATCATTTGGAGTGAGCCAGCAGATAAAAGATCTCTCTCTCTCTCTGCATCTCTCTTCCCCTCACTCTGTAACTTTGCCTTTCAAACAAAAAACAGATCTTTTTTTTTTTTAAAGCTATTTGTCTTTCTCCTGTTAATTCTCAGGTTCAGTCTGAGACTCTAAAAGGGTAAAGATGATGTTTCATTTCCCCATACTTGGAGGAGCAATACAGGGTATTGTTTTGGAAATGCCCCAACAACACAAGAGCGTACATAAAAGGTAAAATCTTATCTACCTACTCTGCCATTGCCAACCTCATTCCCATGCAGTATAAATTATCACTTTAACAGACTGACGTTTTCTTCCAGATCTCTCACCCAATGTGAGACTGACACTAGCAAATGTGTGTGCACATACACATGCAGAGGTACTTTCTAAACAAAAATTAGATGACACTCTGTGTCTGTCTGTGTTTGGTTCTTCAGATATATCATGGAGAAAAGAAAGATACAGATAGGGCCTGACATGATAGCCTAGCAGCTAAAGTCCTCACCTTGAACGCACCGGGATCCCATATGGGTGCCAGTTCTTATTCTGGAGGCCCCACGTCCCATCCAGCTCCCTGCTCGTGGCCTGGGAAAGCAGTCGAGGATGGCCCAGAGCCTTGGGACCCTGCACCCGTTGGGAGACCCAGATGAACCTCCTGGCTCTCGGCTTCAGATCAACACAGCCCCAGCTGTTGTGGTCACTTGGGGAGTGAATCATCGGACAGAAGATCTTCCTCTCTCTCTGTCCTCCTCTCTGTATATGTGACTTTGCAATAAAAATAAAATCTTTTTTAAAAAGAAATATTCTAGTAGTAAAGTGGAAGCTACAGGAGTATTCTATGTGTGCACAAACATAATATAAGCTTCTCTGTTCTATTACTCATTTATTTCATTGAGTAAATTAAATAATGTTCCATGGCACAGCCAATTTTACAGAGGAAGGTTTATAATGTGACAATTGAGTTTTCCACACATTATATGAGATTATGTCTAGTAACTTTCCTTCCTACCACACACTCCCTACCCTAAGCCTGCAGAGGCTTCATCATTGGAATTAATTCTAATTCTGGAAAAAAGCACTGAAGTGGTCCTAACCCAAGAATGCTGTCCTTGGTATCATCACATTATTGTTTTGCATCTCTGAGACTTTACCTGCTGCTATGACTAGCATCCACCTTCCTTATTCCACATTTATGATTATAATCTTGGTAACCTGTCCAGGTTGACAACATTTGTAGGATTGATGACCCGAATTCCTTTCAATTGTTGATTCTAATGGTTGAGCCCTCTGACTCCCAACCTATTTAGTTCTTGCTTCCAGAATTTACCTTTATTTACTCCACAAGCTTCAGAAAGCACTGGCTAATTTGCTGTGAACTATCCTGAGAGCAATCCTGTTGGGTTTTTCAGATCTCTTAAATCTCTTTAAAACTGTGTTTTCCCACCAGCCTGTAGGTTTTCCCACCTTGCTGTGGATGCTGCAGCATGTTACTGCAGGGCCTAGACGAGCTTGCAGGTCTGTGTCTAGAGCTGAAGAACCTGTCATTCAGTTGTGGTTTAGATTCATAATGGCAATGACATGCTCAAAGACCTTTATCTACATACCCCAACACATGAAAGGAGCACCTGCTCAGCCTAGGAATGAACTGGTTAAATGCCTACATGCCATGTAGCTGGGCTTGACAGCTGGCTTTGGCCCCTGACTCTAACTAAAAGCAGTGATGACAGTTCAGGTAACTGGGTCTTGCCACCCTCTTGGGAGAATTAGTTTGAGTTACGTTGCCCGGGTTCAGCTTGACACAGGCCACACCTACCCATTGTGAGCCATCTCAGAAGTAACCCAGTGAATGAGTCAGTCTCTTGCTCTGTGTGTGTTTCAGCCAGCAAGCGGCATAGCAAGCTAAGACTAACTAGGACACCAGCATCCAGAAGAAGTTGGCCTAAGTACTTGAGCATTTGCACCCTTTTGGGAGAACTGGAAGAAGTGCTAGGCTCCTGGCTTTGTTGGGCTCAGCTCTGGCTATTGTGTCCATTTGGGGAGAGAACCAGAAAATGAAAGATCTTTCCTCTTCTTTCTGTAATTCAGCCTTACCAAAAAAAAAAAAAAAAAATCTCTTGGGCCTGATGCAACTTGGCTAATCCTCATCTTGCAAGTGCCAAAAAACCCCTTTTGGGTACCAGTTCATGTCCCAGCTCTCCACTTCCATCCGGCTCCCTACCTGTGGCCTGAGAAAGCAGGACGGCCTAAAGCCTTGGGACCCTGCACCTGCATGGGAGACCCCGAAGAAGCTCCAAACTCCTAACTTTGCATCAGCTCAGCTCTGGCCATTGAGTCCACTGGGGCAGTGAGCTAATGTATGAAAAATCTTTCTCTGTCTCTTCTTCAGTCTGTAAATCTGGCTTTCTAATTAAAACTTTTAAAAAATCTTAGTGTCTTTTTTGTCAAAATAAATTTTAAAAATCAGTACTATTTTAAAAAAAGATTTCATACATGTTTCCAGAAACAGAAAGAAATCTGTTAAGAAAGAGTCATTCAGAAGAGGGGGACTTCCAGCTTTCTGCTTGCGGTCTGGGAAAACAGTCAAGGATGGCTCAAAGCCTTGGGACCCTGTATCTGCATGGGAGACCTGGAAGAGGCTCTTGACTCCTGACTTCAGATCAGTTCAGCTCCATTTTGGCTACTTGAGGAGTAAAACAGCAAATGGGAAGATCTTCCTCTTTGTCTCTGCTCCTCTCTGTATATCTGCCTTTCCAACATAAATAAACAAATATTTAAAAAGAAGGAGAAGCCAGTGAGGATTACATTACATTACAGGTGAGGCAGAGAGTCCTGTGTTTAGGAAGGTTGATATGTAGATAGAGCTAATGAAATGATGAGTATGACTGATCTCCTGTGGGTAGTTAAAAGTGAGTTGTTAGGAATCATTACAATCCTTGCAAACTAAGAGGTCATATAGTTAGTAAACAGTATATTTAGGAAAGTGAAACTCCCTGACCAAAATAAGTTTTAAAATGCAAATTACCATGAAAAAGATACCTGTAAAGAAAGTAATTTCCCAGGAACCCAGCAGGTAGCCTAGCAGCTAGGGTCCTTGCATTGCACAGGCTGGGATCCCATATGGGCACCAGTGATAATCCCGGCAGCCCCGCTTCCCATCCAGCTCCCTGCCTGTGGCCTGGGAAAGCAGTCGAGGACGGCCCAAAGCTTTGGGACCCAACCCATGTGGGATACCTGGAAGAGGCTCCAGGCTCCTGGCTTCAGATTGGCTCAGCTCCAGCTGTTGCAGCCACTTGGGAATTGAAATCAGTGGACACAAGATCTTCCTCTCTATCTTTCCTCCTCTATGTATATTTGATTTGCAATGAAAATAAATAAAAAGAAAGTAATTTCCTGGAAATGTTAAGTACTATCTTTAATTCCTGAATGAAATCTATATTAAGAATGAAATTATGAGTATTTAAAATAGTAGTTAGTGTTATTCTGTCAAAATTTTTGGGATATACATAAAGCTATATTTAGAGAAAATGTATGCATATATTAACAAAGAGAAATAAAAATCAATTAAACATCCATACTAAAAAGCAAAAATTCAAACAGAAAATAGAATAAAGGAATATTCTAAGCTATACACTAAAATTAGAACCCATACAGACAAAATTCTGACAAGTTTGACTGCAAAATTTATTTTTAAACTCTAGAGTAAGGTATGCCAGAAATAAAAATAAAACACAAATGACAATGTGAGAAAACAACACTTAACTATATAAATATATTTTTTAAAGATTTATTTATCGTATTTATATTGGAAAGGCAGATATGCAGAAATATCTTCCATTCACTGGTTCACTCCCCACACAGCCACAACGGCCAAAGTGCTGATCCAAAGCCAGGAGCCTGGAGCTTCTTCTGGGTCTCTCACACAGGTGCAGGGTCCAAAGCCTTTAGGGCACCGCTAAACTGCTTTCCTAAGCCACAAATAGAGAATTGGAAGGGAAGTGGAGCAGCTGGCACATGAACTGGTGCCCATACGAGATCTGGGTGCATGCAAGATGAGGACTTTAACCACTAGGCTACTGCATCGGATCCTGTATTTGTCTTTTAAAATCAATGAAAAAGGGGCCTGGCATGGTAATCTGGTGGCTTAAGTCCTCACCTTGTATGCCCAGGATGCCCATGGGTGCTGGTTCTAATCCCAGCAACCCCACTTCCCATCCAGCTTCCTTGCTTGTGGCCTGGAAAAGCAATAGAGGACAGCCCAAAGCCTTGGGACCCTGCACCCTCGTGGGAGACCTGGAAGAAGCTCCTGGCTCTTGGCTTCAGATCAGCTCAGGTCCTTCCATTTTGACCACATGAGGAGTGAACCATTGGATGGAAGATCTTCCTGTCTCTCCTCCTATGTATCTGACTTCTCAATAAAAATAAATAATATCTTTTAAAAATTAATAAAAATGTTTAAATCAATGAAAAAGGTGGACACTCAGTGGAAAACACAATGAAGACTAAACATAAAATGAACGGGAAAGGAAACTAAGAGGCTATTATACAGATAAAAGACAATTTCAACAACAACCAATGATAAATAAACAGATTTTTCTTTCATCTGTGAAGCTAATAAAGTTTTAAAGGAGAGCCGTTTCAGCCAGAGCTGGTCTCCGTGTGAACGCCTCGTGAGGCTATTTTTCTGCGGGGCCTACATGCCAGCCCACCTTCCTCCTTCATTCCCTCCTTTTCAGTTCCATCATCCTTTACAGACTGTATACATTACTTAAGCCCACTTTCTCATAAGAGATTTGGGAACCCCTAAGGCATACTCAACAATGCATTCTTTTAAGTTCTGGCCAGAATGTGTCTAGCAACTGGTGGCTAGCACTAACTAACTTTTTTTTCTCTTAAGATTTATTTATTATTTTTATCGGAAAGTCAGATTCACTGAGAGAAGGAAAGATGCTGTTCACTCGCCAAGTGGCCACAACCGCTGGAGCTGAGCCGATCTGAAGCCAGTAGCCGGGAGCCTCCTCCACGTCTCCCGCATGGGTGCAAGATCCCAAGGCCATCCTCTATTGCCTTCCCACGCCACAAGCAGGGTAGGAAGCGGAGCATCTAGGGCGTGAACTGGCACCTGCATGGGATCCTGGGGCATGCAAGGCAAGGATTCAGCCACTAGGCCTTCGAGCTGCACCCCCTTTTTTTCTCATATGTTAATTTCTCCCATAACGACCTGTTGGGCCAGACGCTTACATTCCAACAACCCATCTCTGCAGTGATAATATGCCCTATTTCTGGAGAGCCTGGCCATGCCCTAGGAGTGGCCATATCCATATGTTATTAGCATTGGAGATATGCCCAGGATTTTCTTCCACAGTTATCTGGCATTTTGCTCATTACCCCTGATTGCTTTGCACTGAGGCAGCCCTCATTTTGAAGGAATGCACCGATTCCTCAATGTTCTGCAGTCAGGAGCTCCAACTCGCTCCTGTTCTGTTAGACCATACAGGCTAGTGAGTCCGTTTGGTCTTGCAAGGCTACTACATCTTACTGGACCACTGTTACATCTCCTTAAATCTGTGAGGACAGCTTGAACACATCACAGAACGGAGAATCATGCCATCTACTTTTAACATCCCCTTCTAATCTCATCCAAACTAACCTTGTGTAGCATTTGACTTCCACAGACCTTCTACAACATGCTTATTCCTTCAGTTTCTCTTTCTTTCCAAATTTTTTTCTTTCTGCCAAAAAGGCCTTTTAACCTTTCATTACCAAGAATACACTCCCATACTTGCAGCTTTCTCTGCAACCCTCTTTTTCCTACATATTGGTTCTTTCCATTCACATCACAAACTCAGTGCTGCAAAATACCTAACCCATAGTTATTTTACAGCAGTTTCAATTCTGAAAATTTTCAATCAGTTTTGAATCCAGCTATGCTACTAAAAGGTGTAACATTACAGATAGGAGGGCGAGCAAGTAGTTTGATTGACTAAGGTATCATCATGCGATAACATTAACTTCCATCCTAACCTATTTTGGTCTTTTACATTTTTTCCTAGGCAGATGGCTTTAGTCTGGCCCAGCCCTGGCTGTCGCTGCCATTGCTGAATGAATTAGCAGTTGAAAACTTCGCTTCTTCTTCCTGTCTCTCAGTCACTCTGATTTTCAAATAAAGAATTTTAAAACAATACAGACTGCTTGAAGCATTCACAGAAAAATGGGGCTAAAAGATAACCTTGTTTAGGCACAAAAAATTGAAATCAGTTCATATGTAGAATCTTCAGAAAGTTCATGAAAATGTGTATTATGTGAGAACTAGACATAGCTTTCAATAATTTTTTTATCAAAGTAAATATATTTTTCAATTCTAGTTTTTTGTGAGCATTCTGAAGTGCCTCCTGTACATATGCAAGTGTGCGTATGTTCAAATACTACATAAAAAGTCAAACTCTGAGTAGCAAACACAACCACAAAAAAATCACTGCAAACATTTTTTTTCAAAAGATGTATTTATTTCCATTGGAAAAGCAGATTTACAGAGAGAAGGAGAGACAGAGAGAAAGATCTTCCATCTGCTGGTTCACTCCCCAAGTGGCCACAGTAGCCTTAGCTGAGTGAATCTGAAGCCAGAATGCAGGAGCTTCTTTAGGGTCTCCCACTGAGTGCAGGGTCCCAATGCTTTGGGCCAACCTCCTCTGCTTTCCCAGGCCACAAGCAGGGAGCTGAGTGGGAAGTGGGGTAGCCAGGACATCCCATATGGGATGCTCATACTGCAAGCTGGAGGCTTAGCCAGTTGGGCCATTGCATGGGCCCATATGGCAAACATTTTAATGCAGGTAGGCCTAAACTAATCTCCAAATCTAAGTGGTTCTCAACCAGGGCATTTTTGCAGGAGGGGACATGAGGCAATGTAGTCCTGAAGTACAATACTAATATATGTGTTGGGTCCAGGAATAGCATTAAACATCTTACAATTCACAGGACAGCTTCCACAACAGAGAATTAACTGGCCCAAAATGTCAGCTTTCTTAAGGTTGAGAAATTAATGATCATACCTTACATTTACTTGTATATCGTAATAGTAAATATATTGTTCTTTTATTATGTCTCATCACCTGCCCACAAAAAGCTTAGAGTTTTACCCTATCTCTTTATAATCTTAATTCAGTGATTTTTGTGAGAAATAAATTTTGGCTTTCATCTAAATATTTTCTATAATCAAGATAAGCATGTTTCCTTTCATCTATTTACTGTTTGCGCTATCAAGAGATTTCTAGTGTCAAAACATTCTCATAATTCTCAGGTAAACCTTATAAAACAAACATTTTTTTAATTTCCAAAAGCATTTTTCTTCTTTAATCTAATTGCTTAAAACATTGTAATTTTGGCAGGTTCTTTTTGTTTTCAAATCTCCCTGAGGACAATAAATTTTTTACAAGCCTCTGCTCTTCCTTATACATCTTTTCTTTCTTCTAGAAAGGGGGTTTTCCACTTGTTTTGGGTATTGGAAGCCACTAGATGGTAGTTGATGTGTATTCAAAGACACTCAAAATGTTTTTGGAGGGGTGGGCATTTCCTCAGAGGCAGTGGGAGTACCTGAAGCTGACACCTGCCCCTGGATCCTCACTCTAGCTTCCTGCAAAGCAGTGGTGGTGGCTCAAGCACTGGCCATTGCTGCCCACATACAAGACCCAGGATGAGCTCCTGGCCCCCAGCTTTAGCTGGCTACCTCCTGACTACTGCAGACATTTGGAAATCGAGCCCACAAATGGAAGCGTTCTCTCTCTCTCTCTCCCTCCCTCTCAAATAAATTTAAAAACAAATTTGGGGACGAGACAGTATTTAAAATTTTATTTTGTTTCACAATTTTTGAAATTTTAACAGTTTTTTTAAAATAATACACATTTTGCACATTTTGCAAATCCACCATATGCATGGATTTTCAAAATGCTTTGTAGCCAAATCAGTTTGTTTTTTTTTTTTTACTTTTCCCTTTGCATAAATCTTGAAAAGTAATCTCACAGGTAATGGAAAATTGGTGTCTAGTTATTTTATGTCTTTTTTAAAAGAAAAACAGATGTAATTCACTTCATGGTCATTTTTAGTAAATTTACTTACACCAGAAAGTCAGGCAATGAAGTCATTTCATCAAATCACCTGTAAGGCAAGCTTGGATGGTTCACAGAAACCTAGGTTTTGTGACCTATTAAGATGCTGAATCTCAAATTAGTTATTCATATTTTTTTGTTTTTCCTTCCTTAAAATCTTTTACCTAAGGGATGGCACAGTGCAGGTTAACCCTTTGCTGGCGGCACTGGCATCCCATATAGGCACTGGTGCAGATCCTGGCTGCTTCACGTCCAATCCAGATCCTTGCCTATGGCCTGGGAAAGCAGCAGAGGATGCATGTTCTTAGTCCCTGCACCCACATGGGAGACCTGGAAGAACCTCCAGGCTCCCAGCTTTGGATCAGCCCGGCTCTGGCCACTGCTGCTACTCAGGAGCTATCCAAGGAGGAACTGTCCAAAGGAAGATTCCTCTCTCTCTCTGTATCTGTGTGTATTTGTGTGTGTGTGTGTCCTTGTTTCTCTCTGTACATCTACCTCTCAGGTAAAAATATAAATCAGTCTTTAAAAAACAATTTACTTAGATGTACAGATGTAGATGCCATACATACACTCACATATATAATTATTTATGTATGCTTCATATCACATGGATTTATCACTATCACTGAAATAGACTTCTGAAGAGATCAAAAGATGCACCATA
This sequence comes from Ochotona curzoniae, assembly GCF_017591425.1. NCBI lineage: Eukaryota > Metazoa > Chordata > Mammalia > Lagomorpha > Ochotonidae > Ochotona > Ochotona curzoniae. Next base: position 7,603,039 of record NW_024466605.1, read on the forward strand.
TTCATTGCATGCTTCTAATAACCACAACTAAAACAAAAATTTTATTCTGAGTTTAAGTGTCAGACTCCAAATGAGCTACAATAAATACAATTGTTTTTCAGAAAAACAGCAGAAATAACTCCTGAGAAAACATGCCTGTGGCAATCTCTGTACATCTTGTTTTCTGTTTGCTTTCTCTTTCTGTTCAGTACCTTGTTTTCCAAAATGTTTTGGCATGAGAACTACCTCCAAGTTTCACCTTTCACTTGGAGAATTTATACCACAGTAAAGTTAGATGATACTTGCTGAAGAACCCATCAGAAGATACATCATTGAATGCATAAGCCTGCTCCATAGAGTTAAACTTAGTTCTCAAATCTCTCATTTCTTAGATGTAGAAATGAGAGTAACTACAAAAGTTACATTTTCTAGTAACTTATGGGTTGGAGTAAGAATCAGAAAATCAACTGACATATCAGGATAGTTGTTAAGTGCCATGTATATGCCCAGAACTTCTCAGAAGAAAAAATGTATTCTACTATTGGCTCCAATACAAGAAAATCTCTTACCAATCAGATGAAAACCGTTATGAACAAAGAAATCTTGTGCTGAAATTTTGTGAACATTCTGTATTACTTTATCATGATTCTGTTGGTAAAAAGACCAAACCTCCAAATGAAAAAAAATTAACTCTTTTTACCTTTTTAAAAATAGAATTCACACACCATAAAATTCACCCTCCTAAAGTTTATGCTTCAGTAGCTCTTAGTATCTTCAATCAATTGCAAAATTAGCAGTGCTGCTTCCAGAATCTTTTTCATCACACCAAAACGAAGCCCATATACATCAGCAGTCATTCACTGTCTCTATTTCCCTCATCCTCTGACAATCACTAATCTATTTTCTGTCTCTACAGACTTTTCCATTCTGGACATTTCATATAAATGAAACCATCCAATCTATGGGTTTCTGTGTTTCATTTCTTTAACTAAGCATAATGTTTTCCAGGTTAATTCACATTGTGGCAATGCCCAGGATTTCATTGCTTTTTATGCTTCAACAGTATTCCATTGTGTGGATTTACCGTGCTTTGTGTATTCATTTAGTAGTTGGTAGACATGTGAACTGCTTTCACTTTTGGAGTGTTAAGAATGATACTGCTAGGCCAAGTGTGATGGCTCAACGGCTAAATTCTAACCTTGTAAGTATCAGGATCCCATATGGGCACAGTTCATGCCCCAGTTGTTCCACTTCCTATCTAGCTCCCTGTTTGTGGCTTGGGAAAGCAGAGGAGGATGGCTCAAAGCCTCCTGCACCCACGTATAAGGCGTGGAGGAAGCTCCTGGCTTCAGATCAGCTCGGCTCTGGCCATTGCAGCTGTTTGAAGAATGAACCAGTAGACGGAAGGTCTTTCTGTCTCCCCTTCTCTCCATAAATCTGATCTGTCTTCCCAATAGAAAACATTTCTAAAATGTTTTTTTAAATAATACTGCTTTGGGCTTGTACCTTGGCTCAACAGGCTAATCTATACCTTCATGCACCAGCATCCCATCTGGTTCAAGTCCTGGCTGCTCTACTTCGAATCCAGCTCCCTGCTAATGCACCTTGGAAGGCAGCATAGGATGGCATAAGGATCAGGCTCCTTGTACATATGGAAGACCCAAAGGAGAACCCTGGCTCCTGGCTTCGGACCTGCCTAGATCTTGCCATTGTGGCCATTTGGGGGACAAGTCAGAAGATGGAAGATATCTCTCTCTTTCTCTCTCTAACTTTGTGTTTCAAATAATAATTTTTTTAAATGACACTGTTTTCATAATTCATATAAAATTTTTGTGTGATTGTATGCTTTCTATTCTCCAAGATATTAACTGGGTATACACTGCTGGGTCATATGAAATATATGGGAAACCTGTTAGTGTTTCCATGCCCCTACACCATTTTTGCATTTATCCAGCAAGGTATGAAGGTTCTGATTTCTCCACAAAGTTACCAATACGTCCATGTCTCCAAGAAATTTTGCTTGTGGTGGGCATATAGTGCAGCAATTAATTTACTACTTTGCAATGCCCTTATCACATATCAGGGTATCCACTTCTAATTCCCACTTCTGCTAATGGGCATCACCTGGGAGGCAGCAGGTACTGGTTGAGGTGGCTGGGTTCCTGTCACTCAAGTAGGACACCTCATTGAGTACCAGTCACCTGGCGTTAGCCTGACCCTACTCCAGCTGTTTCAGACATTTGAGGAGTGAATCAGCAGATGGCAGACTTCCGTCTATATTTCAAATACACTAAATACATATGTAAATGAACTATTTTAAAGAAAGAAATTTAGATTGATACCTTTGTAAATACAGTTTAATTGAACTTTGAAAGTAAAATCTGGCTAATATCTTGAATTTACAAACTGCATTGTTCATAAGGCCTGGATTTAGAAACAACGAACCCAAACAGGATTATAAGACAATCAATCCAATCTTTAAACTGACTGAAATGACAGCTCTGAATGTGAACCCCACCAGCCCTCTGATTTGAAATAACTTGCTAAAGTTTTTGAACCTCGGTTTAAAATAACCCTAATAAGGTCATAATCATAATTTCTATTTCCAGAATTAATACATGAATTTTAGATCCTAAATCTTATGCTTATGAACTTATATTTAAGAAAATTAACCTGAAACCAGGAATGCAAAAATACAAAAGTTAGGTATGAATAATGCCTGAGTTCAAGTTGCTATAACAAAATGTCATAGGCTGAATGGCTCAAACCAGACACTGGAATTTCTCACAGTTCTGGAGGGTGGGAGTCTGAGATGCAGGGTCTACCTGGTCATAGTCAGGTTCTGGGAACGTTCGACTTCCTGCTTGCAGGGGCAGTGAACTCCTACATCCAGAATGGCAGAGAAAAGAGGAGCTCCCTTGGCTTTCTTCTTCCTCTTAAAAGAACACTGCTTCTACCCCCCGGGCACTACTCTCGGGACCTCAACTAAATCTAGGTACCCCCCTCCCCAAATCCCAATTTCAAATACCATCACATGGAGCAATAGAGATTCAACTCATGAATTGTGAGGGCACACAAGCATTCAGTTCAACAAGCAATTGAGGATGTGAACCACAACAATGTACAGATCTAAGCAAACTGATCAACATAACAGCATCATAAAATCCAGGAAAAATAACATGATAGTTTATTAGCTGTCTAATATGCCCGTAACATACGTTTCACTCTGTATGTAAGCTGCATTTTCTCTGAATGCCTCTTTGTACAACATAAAGATTGTACCCTACCATTGTCTTTGGAGATAACAGAAAGACAGGCTGGCTGGTGGAATTTTGTTTTTGTTTTTTTATTCATGATAGTTAAGATAAAAGGAAATAATTGAATTCATGCAAATGCACTTGCTGTTTGAAATACTATTATAGCTTTGCATCTTGCAAACACAGGGTTTTTTTGCTAAATATTGGAAAGGGTCATGATAAAGCACATTTGAACTGTAACACAAATTCTTACAGTGTGTACATTAAGCTGAAGGATTGTGAAACCCATTCACTCACCCACACAAATATCACAGCCTCAAAACGAGTGTGTCCCACAGTCACATCCTCCAATTGCCAAGGGTCACCGCAGCACCACCTTTTGTGAAAGGGAGTGAAAGGGGAAATAAAGAACACTCAGTGTCTTAATCAGTTGCCTCACGGTGAAGATCAAGTGAAGATGCAAGTTAAGATGCCCTCTTGTGGGCAACTGTGTAAGTGACGGCGCTGAAACAACCTGAATTAGGTTTTACACTGCCTATTTCATAGATCAGTTGTGAGAGATAATAAAACAATGTGTTCATTTATTTATTTTTACTGGAAAAGCAGATTTACAGTGAGATGGAGAGACAAAGATCTTCCCTCCACTGTTTCACTCCCAAGTGGCCACAACAGCTGGAGCTGAGCCGATCCAAAGCCAGGAGCCAGCAGTTTCTTCCAGGTCTCCCACGTGAGCGCAAGATTCGAAAGCCCTGGACCATCAGTCACTATATTCCCAGGCCACAAGCAGGGAGCCGGATGGGAAGTGGAGCAGCCAGTCAAGAACCGGTACCATATGGGATCCCAGTGTGTATAAGGCAAGGGTTTAGCCACTAAGCCATTGCACCAGGCCCACTGCTGGTTTTTGTTTTATAAAGGCTCAGTCATACCAGGATACTCCTTTCTTTGTCTGTTATGAAGTTATTGCAGCTCAATGACAGTAACTTTTCCTTATATGGGAATTATCTTGCTTATTTTCCTGCATATAATAGTCGTAAACATGATTACCTCTAGTTTTTTTGTTTGACAAGTAGGTTGGTATAGCATATGAGCCCAAAAGTCACACAGAAATTATTTATTACAACATGTATTGGGCCCAGAATGGTAGCCTAGTGGCTAAAGTCCTTGCCTTGCACGTGCCACAATCTCATATGGACGCTGTTTCTTATTCCAGAGGCCCCACTTCCCATCCAGCTCCATGCTTGTGGCCTGGGAAAGCAGTTGAAGACAGCCCAAAGCCTTGGGACCCTGTACTCATGAGGGAGACCTGGAAGAGCTCCTGGCTCTTGGCTTCAGCTCAGCGCAGCTCTGGCTGTTGTGGTCACTTGGGGAATGAATCATTGGATGGAAGATGTTCCTCTCTCTCTCCTCCTCCTCCTCTCTGTATATTTTGACTTTCCAAAAAAAAAAAAATTTAAAACCATGTCTTTATTTTTATCTGGAATATGAATTTACAGAAAGCAGGAGACACATACACACACAGAAAAAGAGATAGAGATCTTCCATCCATGGGTTCACTCAACAACTGGCCACAATAAGCTGAGCTGATCTGAAGCCTGGAGCCAGGAGGGTCTTCTGGGTCTCTGGAATGGGTGGAGGACAATAAGGACTTGAGGGGATTACTGCTTTCCCAGGACATAAGCAGAGAGAAGAATCAGAGTCGCTTGGACTTGAACCGGTGCCCATATGGGACATTGCTACTCACAGGTGAAGGATTAGCTTACTAAGTCACCATGCCAGCCCCAAACAATTACGTTTAAAAAGACAAAATTAATGCAACATATTAAAATGAATATGGCAATGATTAATCTATTTTGAATTCTATGTAAATAGAATTCAACTATTTTTCAAAAAAAAAAACAGATCACTTGGTTTGATTTGGTCAGAGTTTCATATTTCTGGAGAGAGGAGAGAATGAGTTGAGCTTTTCATTGAACTTAAAAGTAAGAACGATAATAACAGGTCTTGGTTCCGCAGGCATTGACAGAGGACTGGGGAGGGGACATGGGCCACCAAGGCTGGTACCATGCTACCTGGAGGCAGGTTTTTCTCCTTTCTCTCTCTTTTTTTTTCTAAGTGTAAAAGCCTGCTCTGCTCGGCCCTGCTGTGCAGATTGCTCTCTGCAGTACTGTGCACACAGCTGCCCTCTCCTGGGTGAAATAAAAATATGCCCAAATTCACCGGAATGGAAAGAAACCTGCGAAGTATTCACTAAGCTTTCACCAAATGTCGATGATTAGCTCAGCTATTTTGGGCTTCAAGGACACAGAGATTGGGACAATGTATTTCCTGCTTGCAGATAGCTCACACAAAATGGGGAATTAACAAGAAAACCACTAGTCGTAAAGTAGTGTTAAGCACTGAGATAGTGGTAAGTGTAGATGCTAACCAGAAGGCAGCAGAAGCATCATTTCTGGTCTGCTTGGGCTTATTTGCCAGTTTAATTTCTCTTTGACATCTCAGCTGACAAAATTACCCAGAGATTCACTGTGAAGATAAACTGCAGATACCCATGTAAAGTTGAATTTCAGATTTATAAAAGTTCAATTGGGTCAGCACTACAGTGCAATAAGTTAAACCTCCACCTGTAATACCGGCATTTCACATGGGCTCCAGTTTAAGTTCTGGCTGCTCCACATCTGATTGAGCTCCTGGTAATGTGCCTGGGGAAGCAGCAGAGGATGGCCCAAGTCCTTGGGCCCTTACACCCATGTGGGAGAATCATAAGAAGTTCCTAACTCCTGGCTTGGGACTGGGCTAGCTATGGCCATTGAGGCCATTTGCGGAGTGAATCCATAGGTGGGAAATTCTGTTTCTGTGTCTCCTCTCTCTGCAAATCTGTCTTTCAAATAAAATAAACCTTTAAAAATCGCAAACATACTTTTAAAATTATTTGCTGTATATATGAGTTTTTTGGCTGCTAAAACTGGCAGCCCTACTTGAAGCCCATAACTTGGGAATGTCCAGGTCCAGTGGGTGGCCTTAATGACTGGTATGCACTACCAGTGTTTGTAAAGGCTGTATGGAGAAGACAGGAGGGATTGGTGTGCTGGCACAGTGCTCTTTTCTGCCACTCAGACTACTGTCACTGCCATACACCACCTCCAGAGCCCTATTCTTACCATCACGCATCACCTCTTGTACCCCCATTTGTGTTTATGACACAGTTTCTGACCATCAGCTCCCTGCAAAGCCCAGAGAGGATCTTCAGGGGACAGGGGTATATGCCCTGGGATTTCAGCACCATGGCTTACCCACACCAGAGTGGCTGTTCAGACTCGACTTAGCTAAGCGATGATGCGGACGGCCTTCCACATGCTCCCTTCTTGCAGAGAGCCCACTTTGGGGAGGTTAACAATCCAACAGCGTATCCCAGAGAGCGGGAAATCCTCTTAGTTCTGTCAATGTTGCTGGACAACACCCCAAACGGGTTGGAGGCTTGCTGATAGAGCCCCCAAACTGGATGCATGCACTCAATGTGTGGAAAGCCAATCACTGACAATGGGGTGGTGGAAGAAAGTAGGCACCCTTGCCAAACACAGAGTAAGGAGCTGGACAGCAATGGCTTAATACCCAGCCTCCCTGCGGAGTTGGGGTGAAGATTCTTACAGAGAGAAACTGGGGTTGCAAAGTGCAGGCACAACATCAGTGGTGCTCATGACTTTCCTCTGATTGGTTACTGATGTTGTGAATTTATGATGGACAGGTGGGTTCCATTTGGTCTGGAATTAGACAAAAATGGTAGTTACATTCTGCCGAGGCCTGGAATTCCTCTACCCAAAATATTCCAGGACAACACTGGCCGCAGAGTTTGTTAGCTATTACAAAAGTAAATGTCTCCTTGAGTCTGGATTAGAACCTTGTAAAGCCAGTTGGGTCACTTCCTTAAGTCAGTGAATTCCTTGACAAAGGCCAGGCAAGGACATCTTTGACTAATGGAGACAGGAGGGTGGGTCCTGCTTTTATATGATAGGGGTTCGGTTTCATTAATTCTGTCGATCCTGATGTATCCAATATCTCCTGTAGACACTCAGAAAGATCACCAGTCCTAAATAAATTGCACACTCGTTCCAGCCCCCAATATCAGGATTTTTCACATTAAAAAATTGCAATCATCTTCAAGTCACAGAAAATTTACTACTACATTCTTTTCTAGGGAATTGGGTTTATATTGGCCTTTCAAGTATATAATTACTTGAGTGATTCCTTCTGTATCACTTATCATACAGAAAAGAAGCTGCCAACTTTAAATGTAACTTCCTCCCCAGTAAATTAGCAATTAATCACTCAACTCATGATATCATTTATATGGATTTAAATCTACAGCCTTTATTTGTTCATCACTTTTTTTAAAAAAAAATAGTTTTATATTTTTTATTTGAAAGGCAGAGGTGCAGCAAGAAGGAGAGACTGAAAAAGAGCTTCCGTATTCTGGCCAGTCCCCAAATGCCCAGACAAGCTGGGACCTGGGAATTCAGTACTGGTCTCCCATGTGGGTTGCTGGGAGTGGATAGTCGTCCACAGATCCAGGCCTTCCTGGCCTATATCACAGGTCATGAGGGCGCAGCACACTGTGCCCCCAGGAAACAGGCAGGGGGCTTGGCAAATTGGGACCCTGCTTTGACCTGATGGCAATAGGCAGTCTGGGACCAGACATACATATCCTGTTTTCCTCTGCTTGGAAGGCCCCATCTTGCAGTGGGGAAATGAGGGCACCAATTAGGGGCTGCTGAGGTCAGGTCAGGCTTGCATACTGCTCTTGGATTGGATCTAAAACTGACCTTTAAGTTGATTGGTGGCTATGGGGGTAATGGAACCAATCAGGTTACTGTTACTAATACTCTTGGCTTCCTGTTTATCACTCTGCATATAAGCTTCACTATTAGAGTCAATAAAGAGATTGGCTGGTTGACTTCTCCTTCCTCCAGTGGTCTTAAGCATGGCCTCAATCACTTCACTGCCTGGCCAGGGACTGCATTAGCAGGAAGCTGAAATCAGCAGAAAAGCCGCGTCTTGAGCCCAGACACTCAGTACACGATGTGGGGATCCCAAGTGCTACACTAAATGCTCATCCCTAGAAATTATATTTTGAGGAGCTGTATTTAAGTTTAGGATACAGCAAGATTTCCACAGTGAGATTAAAAACATTTAAGCAAAAAATATTGCCAATGTTACAGGAGTTCAGAGTCTGTTCTTTCTCTCGTTGCAATAAAGAATTATGAAGTAAAAAAAACCAAGTGGGGGTGGATTTTACTGAGATAGACCCTGACATGAGAGGAAGAGACCCACCCACGTCTGGGTATTGGGAGCTTATACAGAGTGCATATCAATCGATCAGTTCATAGTTTTAAAATTTCAGTGGTCTACTTTGTTATTTTCTGTGTCTCTTGTGTAGCAGTTCTAGTTCCTGACCAGTTAATGAATGTTTCCGTGTCAACCACCTGGGAGATGCGACAGCTGAGACACACTTGCCCCACTTGCCCGGAGAATATAAGGCAGGCTGTGCCCACCCCGTCGGCTGCTGACACCCAAGGCAGGCTGTGCCCACCCGGTCAGCTACTAAGATCTCAGGCAGGCTATGCTACTGGTCAGCTGCTGAGTGTCTAAGGCAGGCCATGCCCACCAGGTCGGCTGCTCAGTGTTTGAGGCGGGCTGTGCCCACCAAGTGGGTTGCTGAGCGTCAAAGGCAAGCTATGCCCAAGCAGTCGACTGCTAAGCATCTGAGGTGGGCTGTGCCCACCCAGTCAACTGCTAAGGTCTCAGGCAGGCTGTGCCCACCTCATTGGCTGCTGAGTGTCTGAGACGTGCTGCTTGGCTGTGTACTCTGATGTGACGCCAGAGCCTACTTTTCACATGGTAACCTGTGGGTAGGGGACTCGTTGTGTTTCCTAAGCATCAATCTTTTCATTTTCTCAGGCCAGTGTCTTTTGTGCAATCAGCTGATGTCGGGTTTCATACAAACACCTGGCTCCTTATTCTCAAGGGACCGGGGGAGGGCCTTTCCTAACTGCCAGTTAACCTTTCTAACTCCTCACGCCAGGAGCTGGCACTGTGGTGCACTGAGTTAAACTGCCATGAGTAGTGCTGACCATTCTGTATGGAGGTGCTGGTTAGAGTCTGGGTTGATAAGCTGCTAACCCAACCTCATGATAATGTACCTGGGAAGGCAACAGAGGATTGTGCAAGTGCTTGACTGGCTGACACTCATGTGAGAGACCCACAGTTCCTCCTCCTGCTTGGGCCTGGCCTACCCCTTGCTATTGCGGGCATTTAGGGAGTGTATGAGCAGATGGAAGAACTTACAGACTCTCTTCTCCACTCCCATCACTGTGCCTTTTAAATAGATGATGAGGGAAAATAATCATTACAGTGCAGGTGCTGTAATGTACACTGTCATGGAAGAAAACTTTGCTGATTGGAAGGAAATTGTTAGCTTACAAGCAAAAAAGATACTTAAGCAAAACTGGTGCAAAGCAGGAAAAATAAGAGCTGGCGTTGTGGCACAGCAAGTTAAGCTGCTTCCTGGGACACAGTTATCCCATATCAGAGTACCAGCTGGAATCCTAGTGACACTACTGCCAATCAAGCTCTTTGCTAATGCACCAGGGAAAGCAGCAGATGCTGGTCTAAGTGTTTTGGTTCCAGACAATCACTCAGGGGACCCAGATGGAGTTCCTAACTCCTGGCTTCAGCCTGGGGCAGGCTGGCTGTTGTGGCTGTTTGGGGAGTGAATCGACAAATGGAAAAGTTCTCTCTCCATCTCTCTGTCATTCTGCCATTGAAATAAATAAATACATTTTCAAGAAAAAAAAGAGACCAATGTCAAAATACAGAATTCTCTTTTCATGGTCATTAAAAACAGAAGAAGGGACCAGCGCAATAGCCTAGCTGCACATGCCAGGATCCTATATGGGCACTGGTTCTATTCCCAGCAGTCCCACTTCCCATCCAGCTCCCTGCTTGTGGCATGGGAAAGCAGTCGAGGATGGCCCAAAGCCTTGGGACTCTATACCCACATGAGAGACCCAGAAGAAGTTCCGGGCTCCTGGCTTTGGATCGGCTCAGCTCAGCTTCTGCCGTTGCAGCTGCTTGTGGAGTGAATCAATGGATGGAAGATCTTCCTCTCTCTTTCTCTCCTCCTCTCTGTATATCTGACTTTGCAATAAAAATAAATAAATCCTTTTTTAAAAAAGCAACAATTATTGAAAACAGAAATGTGTTAAGCAAATCAAATATATAAAATATATAAAACCTGGGTGTAACATTGCAGATGAAGGCTGGTACGTGGCCTAGCAGCTAAGTCTTCACTAGGCACATTCGCAACCCAGCAGAGTGTTTAGTTGAGGACAGGTCCATATCCAATGCCATAAAAACTCCAGTCTGAAGGCAGACAGGACTCCCAGTTCTTCACGGAGTTCCTCATCTGGTCTGTCAGCTGTATGTGCTTCATTATTTCTTCTTGTTAAACTTTACTTCAGTATTAAAAAAAAAAAGTGTCTGGCTAGTGCAGCAGCTACTCTGCTTCTGATCAAGCTTCCTGCTGACGCGCACCTAGGAGGAAGCGCAAGTGCTTGGATCCCTGCGATCCACACGAGAGACCCCAGCTGAGGTCACGGTGCTTGGCTTTGGTCTGACCCAGCCTCGCTGCTTCGGGTACTTGAAAGCGAACCAATGAATGCAAGACCTTTCTCTCTCTTTCCTGACTCCCAGCCTTTGAAATAGAATGAAAAAAAATTTAAAGCAAGGACACATTTTTAAAAAGGATTTCTTTATTTTTACCTGAGAGGCAGATGTACAGATATCTTCCATCTGCTGTTTTACTACCCAAAATAGCTGCATCTACCAGAGCTGAGCTGTTCTCAAGCCAGGAGCTTCTTCCGGGTCGGCCACATGGGTGCAAGGACACAAGACCTGAGCCATCTTTCACTGCTTTTCCAGGCCTTAGGCAGGCAGCAAGATCTGAAGTTGAGCAGCTAGGACTTGAACTGGCACCCCTTTGGGACACTGGCAGTGCAGGCAAAGGATTAGTCCCCTCAGCCTGTGTGCTGGCCCCAAGGAAGTGCATATTTTTGATACATGGCCAGACCACTGAGTTATGAATTCTGGACCAAGGTTGACTAATCTATGCTCTTTAGAAAGAAAAAAAAAATAACTGGCTAAATATTTCAGATAATATCAGAAATGGGGTGGAAAATATATTTATTTTCCTTAATTAATGAACTGAGGAATCAACAGATAGCATTTTCACTTGTGCTGACAGAGTATAGGTTTTTATCATTACCTAATTACCAGAAGTATATAGGGTCCCAGTGTGACAGCTCAGTGGCTAAATTCTTGTCTTACAATCACAAGGATTCCACATGGGTGCTTGTCTGTGTCCCGGCTGCTCCACTTTCCACCCAGCTCCCTGCTTGTGGCCTAGGAAAGCAGTCAAGGACAGCCCAGAGCCTTGGGATCCTGCACTCACTTGGGAGACCTGGAAGAAGCTCCTGGCTCATGGCTTCGGATCAGCACAGCCTCGACCATTGCAGCCACTTGGGAAATAAACCAGTAGACAGGTTTTTCTGATTGTCTCTAATATCTGTAAAACTGCCTTTCCAATAAAAATAATCTTTTTTTTTTTAAAGTACTTACATCTCACAACACTAGAAAATAACAAAGGTAAATACAACCCAACTGTCAAAAGATACAAAATGAGGAAACAGCAAAAAGCCATGAATACTACCATAGAACAGGACAGTTCATGTCATATTATGCTTTTGAAGCTTTTATATTCCTTTGGAAAAGAAATTTAAATTTTAAAAGTAATAAAATCTAATTATACTCTGCTTATTAGAAATGCATGGAACAACAGACTGAGAGAAGTTGACAGCAAAGGGTTGGACAAGGAAACAGGATGGATGCGGGTGTACACCGAAAGGTGAGAATGTTCATCATAATACCAGTTCAAGTGGAATTCAATACAAGACAGAAACCATTGAAAAGATGATAGAGGGGGCAGTTGCTGCGAACAGAGAACCCGCTAATTAGCATCCTGGGAAGCAGCAGTTTCAAAAATACACAGCAGAAAATAAATGGTGGCTTTTATATCAGAATTTAAACAAGAAAAATAAAATGTTGATAAAGGACAAAAGGAAGAGTTTTGGCATAGTTTCATAGCATTGTTCAGAAGATAATTTTTCTTTTAGTTTCCTGTAGCACTTGACCCTTGTACCTACTATTTATGGTAACCTCTTCTCCCCCACCTATGGGATACCTGTTCCAGCAAATGCCTGAAGTCATGGATAATACCGAATCCTAGGTGTATTATGGGTTTTTTTTTTCCTACACATATATACATACTACACAGCTATTGGGAGAAATAAGAGAATGTTAACAATAAAACAATTATACTAATATACTATAACGTAAGTCATGTTTTATTGTACTGTTCTCACCCTACCCTTGTGATATGTGTAATGCAAAGCTTCCCTAATATGAGTGACTTTGGCATTGTGATGCACCATTAGGCTACTTTTGACCTCCTGGGGATGTGTCAGATGAAATGTCTGCTGTGAGTAATCTTACCTCATTCTTAGCCAGGACCACAACAGGCAGGTAGCACACACAACATGGATACTCTGGACAAAAGGATGATTCATATCCTGGTCAGATCAGAAGACAACAGAACATCTCATCACAATAGTAACACTGGTATGCAACTTAAATCTTAGGAATTATTTCTGGAATCTTCCATTTAATAATTATTTAAATAAACATTATTTAAATAACAATAGTTTATTTATATGCACATAGCTCAATGGCTAAATCCTTTGCCTGAAAGCACCTGAATCACGTATGGGTGCTGGTTCTTGTCCTGGCTGTTCCACTTCCCATGAAAATACTTGCTTGTGCCCTAGGAAAGCAGTGAAGTACGGCCTAAAGCCTTGGGATACTACACCCACATGGGGGACCTGGAAGAAGCTTCTGGCTCCTTGCTTCAGATCAGCTCAGCTCTGGCTGCTGCAAGAATGAAGCAGTGGGTAGAGGACATCTCTTTCTCTCTGTTTCTCCTTCTGCAAATTTGCCTTTCAAACAATAAATAAATACATCATTTTTTTTAAAGATTTATATTTTTTTAACTGGAAAGTCAGATGTACAGAGAGAAGGAAAGCCAGAGAGAAAGATCTTCCATCCATTGATTCACTCCTCAAGTGGCCACAACAGCGGGAGCTGAGCCAATCCAAAGCCAGGAGCCTGGAACCTCTTCCAGGTCTCCCACATGGGCAGCATCCCAAGGCTTTGGGCTGCCCTCGACTGCTTTTCCAGGCAACAAGCAGGGAGCTAATGGGAATCAGGGCTGCCGGAATTAGAACTATGTCAGCTTTTTCCCACTTATAAATAACCACTATACTCTCACTGAAATCCCTTATTTGTTTTTTCGCTATACCTGGGTAAATATGCTTCCCTAAACATGAGTTTAGCTTTGCTTATTCTAAAACAGAAACTTAAAAAGTATGTTCTTCTCTGATTTCTCTCTCAACCATTGTTTACAAATGTGATGTGAATAGCAGATAGTTAATCTGTTTATTCTATTTCCACTGCTGTTAAATCGCCCAGTGGAAGAAGAACATGCCATAATTTCTACTCATGGCTATCTGGAGTGTCCACAGCACTTGTCTTTTACAAATAGTCTTATTGTTGAATTCTTATTATGCATGTCAATTAGGTATAAATTTCTGGAGGAATTGTTGGGTACTCTGAACAGTTTAAAAACAGAGACAATGATCAAATGAATGTGAGAAGTAAGTTTTGCTGTTTTTTTGTTTATGGTCAAGATTACTAGAAGGAGTAATAAAATTTTACTTTAGGTACTGAGAAAAACTAGAGGCAAAAAATGTTTAAAGGACCCAACATGATAGCCCAGTAGCTAGATCCTTGCCTTGCATGTGCCAACATCCCATATGGGCACAGGTTCATATCCCAGCTGTTCCACTTCCCATCCAGCTCCCTGCTTGTGGCCTGGGAAGACAGTAGAGGATGGCCCAAAGCCTTGGGACCCTGCACCTATGTGGGAGACCCTGAAGAGGCTAGGCTCTTGGTTTTGGATCTTCTCAGCTCTAGCCGTTGCAACCACGTGCAGAGTGAACCAGCAAATGGGAAGATCTTCTTCTCTGTCTCTCCTTCTCTTTATATATCTGACTTTCCAATTAAAACAAATAAATCTTTTTTAAAAATGAAATAAAATGTTGTTTATCTCTATTCAAGAAAACCTCGTATATCTCTCCAGTTTTTCCATATGTGTTTTATGTGAACTTTTTGATTATCGCACGTATACATGGGTCCCAAAAATGTGTGGGTGGGGGTTCATAATAAACTTATTTTTTATAATAATAAACTTATTATTTTAATTCCTTGTCCCACAAACTTTTTGAAAGACTATTTAAGCAAACGTTTATCATAGAAACAACCAGGTCTCCCTAGAGAGCAGAACTGGAGCAGGCATATGCCGTTCTCATTAAACAATGCCTACTGTGTGCAAACATGGGAACATGCGATGCCTGCACACCTAGGGGCCGCCACCAGCGCCCATCCGGGCCACCCCTAAGAGCACACCGCGCAGGCGCCGAGGTGGCCGCCACCTGGCCCCGCCTCCTGCACGTGCTGACGCGTCCAGGGGGCGCTACAGCCCTGTCCGGGTTCCTGAAGCTTCCACGGGACGACCGTGAGGGAAGTCCGTGGATCCAGATTCCAGCAGCAAAGAGCGGTCCTCAAGGTTTGTGAGAGGGATTGGGTAAGTGGAGGGGAGGGTGGTATGTAAGCTAGCAGGGCCAGGTGAATCTAGGGTGTGGGTGTGTGGCAGGGTGGGGAAAAAGAATGTTCTTAAGTTCAGGAAGTTTTAGCTGAGGCGCGCAGTTGCATGTGGTAAAGATTTTCTTGGGGGAGAGGAGGAGGCCTAATTCCCACATATCCTCCCCATGCCTATTCCGCCCCACTACATCCCCCAGACCCACGGGTCGCTAAGCTAGGAGCAACAACGCCGAGGCTCGCAGCTGAGGGGAGGCCCAGGCGCCTGGAGGAGAAAGCCCCTTCCCGCCCCCTCGCCCCACCCCCACCCCACTCCATCCCCACTCTCACCCTACACTATCCCCACTCCACCTCACCCCACCCACACCTCACTTCATCCCCACCCAAATCTCACCCCATCACATCCTTCCCCCACCACACTCCATCCCACCCCACCTCACCCCCACCCACACCTCATCCCATCTCACCCGCATCCCCACGCACACCTCATCCCCACCCACACCTCATCCCATCTCACCCGCATCCCCACGCACACCTCACCCCCTCCCTATTCCCAACTCACCCTGCCCTACCCCACCCCCACCCCTTACCTCATCCCCATCCCACCCCACCCCCACCTCAGCCACACCCCACCCACACAGCACCCCTCTTCATCCCCATCCCACCCCACCCCCACCTCAGCCACACCCCACCCACACAGCACCCCTCCTGACTCCCACCCCACCCCCGCCGACCTCGGTGAGCCGCGGGTCTCAAGCGGCGGGAGGCGGAACTCACCAAGCGTCGTCGAATGTTCCCTGCGCCTGGCTGGTTCCAGGCCGCGGCCGCCCCGCCGGGGCTTCCTGACGGGGGCGGGCGCGCAGCCTCCCCGAGGTGCAGCCCGCCTCGCGTCCCGCCGGCTCCCGAACGCCGCCCAGTGCCCGAGGGCCCGCGGGGCGAGGGGCAGCCCGTGGGCGCGGGCAGCCCGTGCGCTCGGACCATGCCCGCCGGCGCTGGCCTCCCGCGGTCTCGCTGCAGCAGCCGGTGGACGTGGGGGAGCTCCGGTGGGTGAGCGTGGCCCCGCGGCGTGGGGCTGCGGCGGGGGTGCTCGAGGGGACGATGCCCGCCGCGTGTGCGGGTCCCGGCGCTGTGGCCGTTGTAGGGGTCCGAGCGGAGGCTTTTGCGGGACTGCTCCGCCCTGTCTTGAGTTGGCTGCGGGAGCTTCGAGAACCGTGTCAGGTCCTCGACTGGGGTCTGCGGACCGGCGGGCAGCGTCGAACGGGCGGCTCCCGGAGCCCGTCCCTGGCCGCCTGTTCTCTGCGCAGGGTCCGTCTTTTCCCACGCCTGTGCTTGAACTTGGAATGCTGCGTCTGAGGTACCTGGCCGCACGGAGGATAGGCGGTACCTGCGACTGCGAGGGGGAAAGGTGCAGTCCTAATGTTACAGGAAGTGGAAGGGTGACGGCTGTTTAGAAACTCCGAGGTTGGCTAAGATCAAGTGTAAGAAACTCAGAGGTTCTGACGGGTACCGGCGGGCTCCGCCCAAGTTCTGGGTGTTCGTGTTTTACGTGGGCTCCAAGTTGGGTGTGAAACGTCAGGACACTATAAAGTGAATAATTTGGGAGGGTGACAGATGAGTTTCAAATTTCCTTTTTGACAACTATTTCTGTTGCGTAAAGAGATTAGAAGTGCTCACTTTCTTAAAATACTGTGGTGGACAAAGTAAGGCAGACAAAATCCTGTCGGTCTTACTGTCCATATATTTAAACATCTGAACCTTGCCTGATAAAGATGAGAGTGCCTGTGTTAAATACTCAGAATTTTCGAAACAAACAAAAAGAGTAGATAGAAAATTCATGGAAGTGCTCAGAAAATAAGGAACTATGTGTAGAGGTCTTGATAAGGATAGCATAGCATTATTCAACTTTATCCCCAGTACCTGGTGATAATTTGGATATATACCTTAGCCATGTTTGATTTTTTGTAGTTTAGTACATTAAAAGTGTTTACACAGCC
This sequence comes from Ochotona curzoniae, assembly GCF_017591425.1. Taxonomy (NCBI): domain Eukaryota; kingdom Metazoa; phylum Chordata; class Mammalia; order Lagomorpha; family Ochotonidae; genus Ochotona; species Ochotona curzoniae. Next base: position 7,620,092 of record NW_024466605.1, read on the forward strand.
GGTGAAATGTTATAACAGTGCTTGTATACAGATGGCAGACATCTGAAGATCACTTTTTCCCTCAGTACTTGGGTTACATGGGTACTTTTAGGAAGTTCACATTTTGCTATACTGAAAGGTGAGATGTTGTGTCTGGGTTGTAAAATGTTCCAAGTTAGGGAAGACAATCACTGTTTTCACTATCTAGAGTTTACTTTTAGAAAATTGATAACTTTTGGTAAATATACTACTTTATTCTGTTTTTACTGAGTTTCTATTATTTCACCTTGCTTTGGTGAAGGATTAGTGAAGTACTTGGCATGGATTTTTTTTTTAAGATGTGATGGAATCTATTTAACTTTGCAATCCCTGAATATGTTGTGAAGTTGGAATTAGTTTTCCTCTAAATATACAAATATGGTACCGCAGAGGGAAAATAGCCTTACCTTTCTGACATTCATATTTTGTTACTTTATCAAAAATAACCTTTTAATTCAAGTCAGACAGAGCACCAGAGTTTCATGTTCGACTTGAAGTGTGTGAAAGTGATGTAGATTGAGTTTCATGTTAGAAAGTGGTGAGGTGCAGATGGACAGAGCTTTCCCTCCTGCTTTCTCCCCAGATGCAGAGGGGGCTGAGCCAGGCTGAAGCAGGTGCAGGAGATGCAGAACTCAGGCTGTCTCTTAGAGGTGTCAGAGACCCAACCACTTGAACCATAACTGGCTACCTCTGAGGGTTTACATCAACGAAAAGATGGAATCAGGAACATAGCTGGAAACCAGGGACTCCCAAACCATATCCAGATTGCAGCATCCCGCGCCTTGACTTATTGGCTAAACTAAATGCCTAGGGTAATTGATTTTTGCTTTTAATGTTTTAGAAAGTTAGCTTAGTAACGGAGTTAGATTATCAGAGATTATTTTAGGGGAATAGCTGTACTTTACAAAGTGAGGTAAAGTTACATAATAAACCGGGCAGTAATCCCAGAATTTTCAGCACACAAATTAAATTTGATGATAGCTTTAATGAGCAACTTTACCTATAAAGATAGTCCCCATAGTCTGGTGGTAATTCTATATCCTTGAAATGTGTGAACTGCATATTAGGAAGTCTTTGTAATTACTGCCCCTTAAAGCTAATAATACCTACTCCTGAGGGGCGTCTGTCAGTAATCACAGCACCTGAGACTTGAGCAGAACTGCAGCCACTGCTTTCACCAGTGCAGCTGCAACTCTGTCCGTGCTGGGACAATTAAATTGCCTGGACTTGAGCTTTGCTTTGTGTGGCTTTGTTAGTGTCTGTAATACTCTAGATATGTAAAATATACTTTGATTCTACTTGCATTCTCTGAGAGGTTTAACTTCTGTAACTTGATTTGAGAATTTTAGAGGATGCTGATCAAATAGAAAAAAATTGATGATTTGAGTATCTGGCTTGTCAGGACATCAATCTGAAACTATATGCTCACTTTTGTATGCCTCAAGAGAAGCAGTTCTTTGGCTAATGAAGATACAATTTCATTTCTTTTTCACTTTGGTAGGTATGTGCATGTTAGCATTGGTACGTTTATGGAATAAAGAGCAAGACTCTGTGGTGGGGGTGAATGAGTAAATGTCATTTTTAGTGTTAAATCAACAGGAACTGTTGTCATTCTCTTGTCTGGAGATTGTAAACTTGGGAGTATGGACTTCAGAGATTGTGGGCAAAGAAAAGCGTGGTACTTTTTTTTTTTTTTTTTTTTTTTGTAAGATGGCCTTAGCTACCTTGGCTGGGCCATGCCAAAACCAGGAGCCAGGAGGTTGGTCTGCACACTCTATGTAGGGGCAGGAGCCCAAACACTTTGCCCATCTCTGGCTGCTTTTGCCAGTAAAGAGCTGGATTAAAAGTGAGGCAGACAGGACCCAAACAGGTGCGCACCTGAGCTGCCACTGCTGCAGTGCTTTACCTGCTGTGCCGCAATTCCTAACCCATGACACCTTTTCTCACCCATCATAGGGGTCTACCCTTCTGTGACAGAAAAACAGGTTAATGTGAGAAAAACATGACACATTTCTTAAATCAGACTTGAACATGACTTGAGAACTTTCAGAGAGGGAGACCCAAAGGGTCCAGCAAAAACTTCCTGCTTAGGTTCACTGAAGAATGTACAGCCATTTGGAAATGCTGATAGGCAAAGGGGCATGATATAATGAGAATAGACTGAGGGAAGAAATCCAGCAAGGCCTGTCTTGGTCACAATGTGCAGCATTTCTTCTCTGCCTATACTAGTGAGACAAATCTGGAATTGGTCTTTAAGGTGGAAGGGGAGGGGGAATGGTACTTCTAGGTTTTATGGCTTGTTTTTGAGAAGATTCTAGTTTCTGTGATGCACTTGGCTGGGGCAGAATTCTGGTTTCTATGACACGTCTAGTGAGAAGAGAAGGTGAGGGACAAGAGCAGAGTACAGGATTAGCAGACTGCTTCTTAGGCTACTTCTGAAGCCTTCCAAGTCCCCTTCAGTTCAGAAAACTCACCATGGCCCTATTGCAAAAGGTGTGGATTGCATTCATTTCTGTTGAGGAAAAGATGTACTACTGCAAGTTATCTTAAATATTGTGATACCCCTCCCACCAGAAATGAACTTAGCAATAATAACATTGATAGTTGTTTTTAGAGGAGCACGTTTTAGTTTCATACCAGAATATCTGTATAGTAGCAAAGCAGGACTCAAAACAGATTTTTGGTTGCCTGTGTAGTTCTTCCGTTATTCCTTACCTGTTGGTCCTTGAAGAGACACTATTGATAGGACTGTGTTCTCTACCCTGTGGTTTACAAGTGAAGTCTTAGACAAGCTTTCAAGCTCAAACTTTAATGGATGATGTTAGCAAGAACTATGAGCAAAAAATTATTCTCTAAAGGAAAGATATGGGCAAGTGCTTCCTAAGTGAGTGTTAAAGAAAACATTGTCATTTTATGTGGCTAATATAGCAGAACAGATTTCAGAATGGAAAAAGATCTTTGGCTAGTTTAATAATGTAGGGTAGTGTTGGTCGGGGAGCTTAGCTTCTACAGCTTGTGTTCTGTGTATTGTATGAAGTCACATTTAGTCAAGTAATAGGTAACAGCATAAGTGAAGAGCGAAAGAGAATTTTAGGCAAAGCCTCCATGAACCCATCTTTTCCTGTTAGAATATCCATTGTGTGTGTGGTTGGAGGGAGATCTTTCAAGCCATTCCAGTCAATTTTAAGCTAGTGTCTTTCTGTGCTTTAGTGTTTTCATGTGTGAACTGGGGAATGAGCAGAATCTACTTGGAGTTGTGTTCTGCTGCTGCATCAGTGCCTTTCAAAACTGTTCTAATCAACTAAGTCTAATATTTGTAGGTTTTCCAAATTAATAATGGCCCATCTGGATTATTAGGTCTATTACTAATGCAAGTACTTTATACATGCCTTTCCTTTATATATGCCTATTCCTTTCTGAGACTTATTTTGTTTATTTTAAAGACAGAGTTAGGGAAAGACAGAACTCTTTTCCACTGATTCACTCCCCTAAGTGACTATAATAGCAAGGGCTAAAGCCAGAAAAGCCTGAAGGTGCACCCAGGTCTCCCATGTAGATGGCAGGTCTAGGTACTCAGACCATCTTCCACTGCTTTCCCAGGTGCACTAACCGGGAGCTGAGTTGGAAGTGGAGCATCTGGGACTTGAACGGGCACTCTTGTAGGGTGCCAGCAGCGTTTCAGGCATGAGCCTTTGTGCCATCTTGCTATCCTTGCTTGTTCTTTCATAAGGCAAACACAGTAAAGGGGACTTGGAAATTCAACAAATATTAAAAACTGTTTGAAAATAATAGAAATACTAATAAACTGTACCTATTAAAAATGTACACCACTGTTTGAGTAAACATGCACTAATAATAACTGATACTTACATGGCACTTAATGAGTTAATCATCGTTTTGTCTCCCATGTGTTAATTCAGTTAGGCAACATAACAATATAGGGTGAATTAACCTACTAAGTAGTTACTCTTATTTTCCCCCATTGTACAAAGGGAAAAAATCAAAGAACAGAGTTTTAGGTAATTGATCCAAAGTTATTCAAGGACAGACTGAATTTGGAATTAGGAAGACTGAGTTCACCAAAATGCCACCAAACATACTGATTCTTATCTATGGCAAGTTCTTTTCTATTAAGGATAAATTGTTTGAACTGTTTAGATAGATCTGTATTAAAGGACTGATGTTTCCTTGCTACAGATTTGTTGAGTCTGGAAATTATTCTGGTTATTTAGTTAAGTATTATAATAATAAAAGTTTTATAATGAATATTTATTCTAATAATTATTCTATTATTTAGTCACCCTTAATGGGACTGTCTAAAAGAAAGACTAAAATTTTTGGTCTGCAAAACTAATAATATCACAAGAGTTAAAGGAAATACTTCTAGTTCATTTCTGTATTCAAGAAGCTATGACCAGTACTCCAATTACTTTTTTGCCATGGATTCCACAATATTTGTATTTAGCCTGCATGTTTCTTTGGCATTTGATGTCTCTTGTTGGTCTACTTTCTGTAATCGCCATAAGGTTTATTTTAGATACTGCATGATTAAACTGCATCTGAAGACTTTTGAGAAATCTGTTTTCTGTTAATGATTGATAGAATTTTTAAAGATTTATTTATTTTTATTGCAAAATCAAATATACAGAGAGGAGGAGAGAGAGAGGAAGACCTTTTGTCCATTGATTCACTCCCCAAGAGGCTGCCACTGCTGGAGCTGAGCCAGTCTGAAGCCAGGAGCCAGGAGCTTCATCCAGGTCTCCCACACAGGTGCAGGAACCCAAGGCCTTGGGCCATTCCCCACTGCTTTCCCAGGCCACAAACAGGGAGCTGGATGAAAGTGGGGCTGCTGGGATTAGAACCGACGCCCATATGGAATTCCTGCGCATTCAAGGCGAGGACTTTAGCCACAAGGCTATCACACCAGGTCCAATGGATAGAGCCTTAAAATGAATATAATGGTGAAAAAAATAGACAAATTATATTGAAATTTATTCTTAACAGGAAAATTAGTAAACATGCCCGTCATTAACTTGTTACTGATATAAAAAAAGATTGGTAGTTAGTTTTTGTCTCTCAATCTTTTTTGGTTTTGGTTTTTTAAAAGATTTATTTATTTGAAAGATATAGTTACAAAGAGACGAGAGACAAATAAACATCTTTAGTCTGTTGATTCACTCCGCAAATGACCGGGAACTTCAACTGGCTGTCCTGTAAGGGTGGCAGGGGTCCAGATGCTTGGGCTGTCCTCTGCTGTTTTCCCAGTCCAGTTCAGGGAACTGAACCAGAAATAGAAACAGCTAGAACTCAGACCAGTGCTGACACAGGATAGCATCCTTGCAAGCAGCAGCTTTACTTGCTGTGCCATATTACCGACCCCTGTGTTTAGATTTTAACCAGGAAACAACCCTACAGTGGAAAAAAGCATTATTGTAGTGTCAATCACTCCTAGTTAAAAGTCTGTCAATTTTAGTTAGAAATCTACTGTCTAGTTATTTTCCCCTTGTTAATTAAGACAAATTGTGTGGATTTTTCAATGTTAATTTCAGAAATTACTTGGTTGAAGGCTATATCTTTTGCAAGGATTAAATAAGATACCATTATTATTATTTCGCTGTTCCAAGAGATGGATGTTATTAATTCCCCCTGAAAACTGTGAAAACCCTGAAAACTGTGTCATTATCTTTAATCATCTGATTATTCCTCTGTATTTCCCTTATGTCTTTAAAAGTCTCATAACCATGTAGATTAGTGACTAATCTTATCCCTGTGCATTTGCAATAATGCCTAACTCTTTGCATGTACTTTCTGTATATGTAGTAGATAATGCACAGTTTGGGACTGTGGTGATTGATCGATTGATTGATTTCTCATCTCTCACTGCCTGGCAACACAATTCACTCACGTTTTACACCTTCCTAGCAACATGTCTAATTTCCAGGACCTTGGACAGCTATTACCTCTCTGTTTATAAGCTCTGTAGGGAAGATAAGAGGCTTTGAACTGGCAACGTGGTGACTTAGTTCTTACCTGTGTTTTAACTGTTATTATAATACAGTGAAGTATTTGTTATACCTAGTACTTGTACTCAAAACAACATGATTTATAGAAAAGTAGGTAGTTCAAGTAATACTACTCATTGTGGAATCTGCAAATTATCCTTTACTAGTTTACTCCAGGTACAGTGGTCATATTACAGTAAAATCATTCACAACTTGTGTATTAGAGAAGATTTTTTTTTTAAAAAAAGAACTAGAATTGCAGTATTGACTCAATGAAGAGTTAAGCTGTTTTCTCACCTTTCTCTGTAGCCAGATGACCTAGGCCTCATTGTGGAACTTGATATATTTTTACCACAGTTCCTATACTCCAAAGGGAAGGAAATCAAGGGAGACCTAACCCTTTGGGGCCCCTTAACTTTAATTATTCCCCTGATGAAAAGCAGCTGGACTGAAAATACTCTTTCACATAACATATGCTCTTGGGACAGTCTTTTAAGCTTGTAAATTACTTTTAACTTTATTCTCATTTGGCTGTGTATAATTAGAGGTAGGATTCTCCTTGAACCTGGAGGAGAGTCTGCCCCACATTTTTAGAGAAATCCATCAATATAGTAATGTTCATTAAAACAAAATTAGCACTTTCCTTTTTTAAAGGCAGGAAATTCAATTTTTTCATTTTGAATGATTTGTTTCTGTTTCCTTTGAGAGTGGTTGAAAAGAGCTCTCAGCTAATAGTTTACCCACTGAATGCCCACAAAGACCAGGAGTGGACAAGGCCGAAGCCAGGAGTCCAGGATTTAGCCCTTGTCTCCTGAAAGAGTGACATCACCAGTGCCTGCCAGGCTGAGCACAGCAGGAGGCTGGGATCAGGAGCAGAGTTAGGAGTGGAAGCTAGGCACTCTGACATGGAGTGGCATCTTAACTACCAAGTCCAAGTCTGAGTCACCACAAAATCATGGAAATCTTTGGGTATAAGATACTACTTCTCGTTTGGGAAATACTGCATGTTGAGTGTTGATTCAACGTTGGCAACTACACACAGGCTGTTGTGATGAAAGTTAAACCACATAATTTAAAAGCATTATCTTTCCCTTGCCTGTTCTCTTTGCCCTAACAGCAAAAGACAAAATCTGTGTAATAAATACAAAAGCCTTGAGAAATGTATTGGCAAGCATAAGATTTCTCCTTCTTATGATGTCAAAATTTTATCTTGCCTTTCAAAATATAATCCTTCCCCTAGCAACATCAGATGAGAATTTTTAGAAATGAAAATTATTAGAATTCATTCTCTGGAGCTGGGACCCAGTAATTTGTATTTGATAGATAAATTGATTGACTTAAAAGGCAGAGTTTAAAAGAGGAAGAGAAAAGAGAGATGTTTTCCACCTGCTGATTCACACCTCAAAAGGCTGCGTCAGTTCTCTGGCGTGGGTAGCAGGGACTGAAGTGCTTTGGCCGTTCTCTGCTGCCTTCCCAAGGAAGCTATACAGAAGTGGGACAGACAGGACTTAAACCAGCACCCAGTGGGGAATGCCAACATCTCAAGCATTCATAATGTGGAACCTGGTAATCTGCATTTTAATAAATCCTCTCAGGGACTCTGGTAATATACTAGATGGTTGGGATAGGGCTAGAAGCTTTGCCTGTGAAGTTTCTGTGTGATGCTGATGTTGCTGGTCTAGGGAATCACTGCTGTTAGTTCACTAAACCAGAAATGGGTGCTGTCATAAGTGTGTTGGGTCCCACAGCTTGCATAGCCCATGATCTCTAATTAGAAATCGTAGTACATACCTGGATAATAAACTTTCTGAATAGTACAGTTTTTCTAGCTTTGTTTTACTCCACATTCTAGAGCTGTTAAGATCTTCTCTTTCAATATATACTCTAATTTTTAGAAGATTTCTATAAGAAAAACTAACTCAAAACTCATGTACTTTACTGAATTTAAGTGGAATATATTTCATTTGAAAGATAGGCAGAAGGGGGAGAGAGAGCTTTCCATCTACTAGTGCACTTTCAAATGCCTGTTACAAATGCCATGCGTGGATGTCTTCCGCCTAACTCCTGCCACACTGTTTGTCATCTCTGCTTCTCTGCATCTTTTCCTTGTAATCCTACATAATTTTCTAATGTAACTTCACACTCAAACCTATGCTGCTTATTTTAAGTTGGCATTGCCTTTTTAGCTTTTGTTGTCCTATACAAATTTCTGAATAATGAAAAATTGATAGTTACTTTAAATCTTTTTTCTCACAACTACAGTTTCTTAATTTTGTCACTTTAATTCTTGTTATCTGACACATTCTTAACTTCGAAATTTTTACTGGATAGTTCACCTATGAAAACCCATTTTCTTAACAAAATAATTAGTACTCTACATTGCATATTTAAAATTAGTAGATGTAATCAGTAGTATTCTGATATTGATGTAAGTTCAACATTGTATAGTTTTACTCTAAAGCTAATTATAATAGTTTATTGAGGTTTGAGCTGAGTATCATTATTTAATAAATGTTATAAATGTTTCCATGGTGCATATGAAGAAAATTAAGGTATAAATGGCCATAAATTAAAACCTAGATTTTGGATAATATCATGATTTAAAATCCAGACTTGGGTATCATGACAGTCCAGACTTGAAAAAGAACTTACCAGTTTGGTAACTGTACGAAAATTACTTAATCCTTCTGAATCTATTTTCTCATCTGAAAATGAGAATAGTAATACCAGCCTGTGCAGACAAAATAAGTTACTGTATGAAGTAGTTATGTAGCATATAGCATGTCTCCTGTGTCTAATGATTGTTAATTAAAATTTTGCCAATTCCAAAAGGACAAATATCACATGTTCTCTCTGATGTAAGGCAAACCTGCATGCACAATATAAGATCAGCAGATAAATATGCATGTACAGAACAGATACTCATCTAGAGGAACTGTATAATAGAGACTATCATACTGAAAAGTGAAGATGCATTGTAGAATGTATACATCGCAGCAGGTAAATATGCATGTACAGAACAGATACTCATCTAGAGGAACTGTATAATAGAGACTATCATACTGAAAAGTGAAGATGCATTGTAGAATGTATACATCGCTACTTCTGAATAGAAGATGGTCTCTATGTGAAACTGATAAATATATATTGATAATAGGATATTGGACTTTCTGCCACTGTCTATACCTGCAAAGTCAGGATACAGCTAAATAGCAGAATGATGGACTTGTGACTGTTTTTGAAGGGATTATCTTTTTAAAGTTATTATTAATTACATTGTATTATGTGACACAGTTTTATAGGGACTGGGATTCCCCTGAAGGGACTATCTTATTGTAGCCTTATAGCAGAAATCAGTGGGTGGATGAGAAATGGAGAGAGCCTGTATCATAGAAAAAAAAAGAGTGAAAAAATTGGTATCAATGCTTCTTAGTTTTGGTTTGGTTTTTTGGTTTGTTTTGCTGAATGAAAAGACTTAACAAGCTCTATTTGGGAGTAGGAATGTATGCTTACTGCAACATATCTTCACTTCTCAGTATGATAGTCTTATTATACAGTTCCTCTAGATGAATATATGTGCATGCATTTTTAGCTATTGCTGAGGTGTCATAGCATCATTTCTTCTCCTTAAGGCTGCTTGAATTGCAAGGAGAAATATACTAAAGAGAGGAAAAAGAGGAGGAAAATGAGGGGAAAGGAATGGAACAAAAGAAAAAAATGAGAGGGTGTGAGAGAGTGGGGATTGAGATATGCACTAAGCAGACATCTCCCAACCAATAAAACAGGCATCAAAAGGGCAAAAATGAGAGGGGAAACAGTGAAGGGAGCGGACAATAGAGGTAATTCTGTAGAAAGGAGGTTCTGACCCTAATTCTCTACCTGTTTTTATTTTTTGTAGCTATTCCTTTATCCTTTTTCATGAATGGACTGAGTCCTGATGTCATCTGTATAATGCTAGATACTGTTGAAAAGTGGTGAGTATTTCAAGCAATGAGCTACTGCTTTGGCTGTAATACTGCATTGATTTTTTTAACTCACTTTATAAGTAATTTTGGAAATATGATAAAGAAGATTGTATTTTATCACAAATTGAAATACTGTTAAAGTGTATAAACATTAATCATTGATAGTAAATATTTATTTAATTCTGGTTTCGTCCATTGAGTCATCTATAGTAAAATACCATAAATTGGCTAACTCGTAAACAACATAAATGTACATCTCCTGGTTGTAAAACCCGTGAAGTCCAAGGTCACGTAACTGGTAAGGGCTGTCTCTGTTTCCCTCCCAGGAGAAGGGGCTGCCTGGCTCCCTTGTGCCTGTTTCTGAGGGTACTAACCTTCACACTAATCACTCTCTACTGGCTCCAGCTCTTAATACCATCGTGTTGATAATTAGGTTTGGATGCATGAATTTGAGGGTGCACATCAGACCATTGCAGAAACTTACTCTATAAAGCCCTATATCTTGTGCTAGAAATAGGAAAATGGGAAGATTATATATTCCAGTGGAGAAGTTAGGCCCTTATGTAAGTGATCTTAATGACTTGAACCTTTAATAACTAACTTCAAATGTTACATTGATATGCAAATATGGCTTAAAGTGTTTGTGATTTGCAAAGCTTGAAATTCAGATGTTGAAACTGTCAGAACAGTTTTTAAAAAGATGAGAGGGGATTTAAAGTAAAGGGTAAGATAAAGATTTTTCAAAGAACATCTTGTAGTTCTTATAAATGACAGTAACAGTCATTGAAATTTGAAGAGCTGGGCCTAGCATGGTGGCTTAGCAGCTAAAGTCCTCGCCTTGAACACACCAGGATCCCATATGGGCACTGGTTCCAACCCTGGCAGCTCCACTTCCCATCCAGCTCCCTGCCTGTGGCCTGGGAAAGCAGTCGAGGACGGCCCAAAGCTTTGGGACCCTGCACCCTTGTGGGAGACCTGGAAGAGGCTCCTGGCTTCGGATCAGCACAGCCTCGGCCGTTGTGGTCACTTGGGGAGTGAATCATCGGATGGAAGATCTTCCTCTCTGTCTCTCCTCCTCTCTGTATATCTGACTTTCCAATAAAAATAAATGCATCTTTTAAAAAAGAAGTTTGAAGAGCTTAGACTAGCAGCAAGTAGGACCTGGGTAAAGAATTGGTGATCCAGATGTGACATGAACATCATGATGCAATTATTAGATAAGAAAGATGTTTAAAGAAGGGAGTTAGTGAATAATAAAATTTTAAGCATAGATAATCAAAAGTTCTATATTAACATAAGGAAATGATGTAATAATAGTTGATGATTCAGTTATTGAGAATTCATATAAATTTTAAAACACACCAAATCTTACATATAATTTCCTGGAATACTTAGCTCCAAATGTCACCATGAGATTTTGAAAGCAACCAGATAATACCTTACCCATAAATTAAGGACATATTAAAAATTGTTTAAATTTAAAGCTCTTTATTTGAAAGGCAGAGTTAAAAAGAGAGCGAAAGGGAGATCTATCTTCTGGTTCACTTCCCAGGTGGCCAGGCCCAAAAGCCTGCAACTCCATCCTGGTCTCCCATGTGGGTAGCAGAGCCCAACCACTTGAGCCATGTACCACTGTCTCCCAGGCTCCTAGGGAGTTGGGTTGGAAGAACAGCTGGGACTTTCATACGGAATGCAGGCATCACAAGCAGCAGGTTACAAACGCCGTAAGCCACAGGACTGGTCCCTGGAGGTGATTTCTTGACAAACAGTGGATGGTGATACAGAGTGAAATTCTATCCTCAGTGCTTAGACAGCATAGTGGTCAGTCTACAATTTTCAAACCAGGAAAATCCAAATAATACATTTTTGTAAAATGGAATTTATTATGCCAATGTGTCAAAGCTTTAAAACATTCCATTTAAAATCAGGGACAAGTCTAAGACGGCTGCCTTTATTATTTGTATTCAACTGTACTAAATGTAAAAGAGATGGTATAAAAAAATCATGAAAAATAACTTATAAATTATTACATATTTATTCTTTAATTCTGTGGAATGTTATTGACACCCCCCATCTGCAGATACTCTCAGGTCCCTTATTTTAAAATGATATAGTATTCATCCACATGGGACCCACATACATCCTGTATACTTAAAATCATGTCTAGATTACTTGTAAGACTTCATACTGTGAAAATACTCCACCAGTAGTTGGTGTACTTGACAGTTTAGGGAATAATGGCAAGGGAAAAAGTAGATTACAAACAAAACTGTAACATTTAAACTCTGTAATTGATTAAATTCACAGGCCCACAGATACAAAAGGCCAGCTCTATTCCTTCCTTACTCACACAGGATATATTTGTTTATGAAGACTACCAGAACTTACTAAGTGCTTAAAGCGATTACTGTTTACTAAGTGTTGTTTACTAAGTGTTCATGGAATATCAGTGTACCCACTGGATAAGTGCATTCATTCTGGTGCCAAGTTCCCTGGCTCTGAATTCCAGAGTCAACACTACTTTGGTGTGTATTCTTGGCTTTGTTTAGTTTCTCTGTACTTACGTTTTCTAACTTAAAATAAGGGTATCTTATAGGGATATTAGGACTAATCCAGATTAGTACATCTGAAACACTTAAAATTATGTTATATGTTAGCCATTTTTCTTCTCAATACATTTAAAATGCATAGGTAAATAAAATAAAACTTTGAAAGATATACTACAAATGGTAACATAAAGCAAAATACTTCATAATTTACTTTTTAAAAATTCTCACAGAAAAAAGAAGTGATATAGATCAATAGAGAACTATACCATATTCCCAGATAGTAGAATAATGTTATTTCTTCAAAAATTGATCTCAAGATTCAATGAAGTTTCAGCCAAAATCTAAAGATTAGGACAAGCTTGATTTACAATCTGTGTATAGCTGCAAAGATGTTATGGTAAAACAAGATTCTTTTTCTTTCAATTTTTCCAAATATTCTTCTAATTAGATCAAGTTTTATTACAGTAGAATGTTGGTGAAGAGACGCAGACTGAAGAGCTAAGAATTTATGCATGTATACAAGGTTAAATGTTGTCATCACACACACACACACAAAAAAAAACAGGAAATGTTACTGAAATAAATATTAGCACACTTGGGTACTTGAAAATTTGAGCTTTCTTAATGTGAATTTGAGAGAGTGAAAAGAAAGGATAACATGTAGAACATTTAGGAAAGAATAATAAGATAGTACCTTTATGTCATGGGAGACAATTATTTATTAAAATTGATCGAAAATGAAAAAGCACAAAATACAAAATAAAATGTTCATAAATTTTACATCAAATATTTCTTTTTTTTAAGATTTATTTATTTATTGGAAAGTCAGATATACAGAGAGGAGGAGAGACAAAGAGGAAGATCTTCCATCCAATGATTCACTCCCTAAGTGACCACAACGGCCGATGCTATGCCGATCTAAAGCTAGGATCCAGGAACTTCTTCCGGGTCTCCCACAAGGGTGCAGGGTCCCAAAGCTTTGGGCTGTCCTTGACTGCTTTCCCAGACCACAAGCAGGGAGCTGGATGGGAAGTGGAGCTGCCAGGATTGGAACCGGCACCCATATGGGATCCTGGTGTGTTCAAGGTGAGGACTTTACCTGCTAGGCCATGCCGCCGGGCCCACATCAAATATTTCTGATTAAAAACTGAAAAGACAGATTTACTGAATGAGGGAAGTTACTTGTAAGAAGTTTAGTTGACAAAAATATTATACCTGATAAAGTGATTTCTTCCAAAACAATAAGCAAGTTCATGGTGGGAAAAGAAAACAAAATCACCATCAAAATTCATAGATGTGAAAGTACAAATAACTGGTAAACGCACCCAGCAGATGATCCATCTCATCACAAGTTGGGGAAATGTAAATTACTCGAAAGGAATGATTATATTCAACTATCAACTTGACAGAAAGTGAATTATGTTGACATAAGTATTGGTAACAACATGGAACAACTTGGGCTGTGGGTGACACAGCCAGTAGACCCGCCACCTGCAATGCTAGCATCCCATATGAGCACCAGTTCAAGTCCTAGCTGTTCTACTTCTGATCTTTCTCCCCACTAATGAACATGGGAAAGCAGGAGAAGACGGCCCGAGTGTATGGGCCCCTGCACTCAGTGTGGGAGTCCCAAATTAAATGCCTGGCTTTGACGTGGCCTAGTTCCCACTACTGTGGCCATTTGGATAGTATACCAGTAGATGGGAGACCTCTACCCATTTGTGTATCATCTGCCTTTCAAATAAATCTTTTAAAAATATGGAACTGCTGGCATTTTTGTGCATTCCTGATGGTAGCACATAATAAAAGATGAAAAAATTAGGTTATGGGACTGGTTTATGGAGTAGCAGGTAAAGGTGCTGCCTACAATGCTAGTATCCTGGCTGCTCTATTTCCAGCCCAGCTTCCTGCTGATGGCCTGGGGAAAGCAGAATATGACCCAAGTGCTTGGACCCAGCTACCCATGTGGGAAGCCTGGAAAAAGAACTTTCTTGCTATAGGCTTTGATCTGGCCCAGACCTGGCCATTGCAGTCATCTAGTGAGTAAACACACAGGTGGTAAATCTGCCTCCCCCTCTTGCTTTGTTTAACTGACTTTTGTTTTAAAGATTTATTTTATTTTTATTGGAAAGTCAGATACACAGAGAGGAGGAGAGACAGAAAGAAAGAGCTTCCGCTGATGATTCACTCCCCAAGTGGCTGCAGCAGCAGAGCCAATCTGAAGCCAGGCACCTGGAGCTTCCTCTGGGTCTCCAACGCAGGTGCAGAGTCCCAAGGACTTCGGCCATCCTCCACTGCCTCCCCAGGCCGCAAGCAGGAGGATGGGAAACGGCTGCCAGGATTAGAACCAGCACCCATATGGAATCCCACTACATGCAAAGCGAGGACTTTAGCTGCTAGACTACCATGCCAGGCCCTGTTTAACTGACTTTTAAATGTAACAAATATTTTTGAAGATTTATTTATTTTTATTTGAAAGGTAGCTGTGTAGAGAATAGGAGAGACAGAGAGAAAGATCATCCACCGATTGGTTCACTCCCCAAGTGGCTGCAGTCACTGGAGCTGAGCTAATCCAAAGCCAGGAGTCAGGAGCTTCTTCCAGGTTTCCCACTTGGGTGCAGGCTCCCAGGTTTTGAACCAGCCTCTACTGTCTTCCCAGGGCACAAGCAAGGAGCTGGATGGTAAGTACAACAGCTGGGACTCAAACTGACACCTTTATGAGATCCTGGGGGTATGTAAGGTGAGGATTTAGCAACTGAGCCATTGTGCCAAGCCCAATAAATCTTTTTTGAAAACTTGGTCACAAAACTGTTTTTATACAGAAGTAAGATGCTATAAACAAAATTAAACAAAATATTATAATACATATGCATATGACAGACAAAAATAATCTTTTTGTACATATAAAGTCTTTATAAGCTATTAAGATACTAACAGCTGTAGACAATGGCCTAGGTTGCATTGCATCTGGGCAGTTGTTACACTGCTAGGAGGAAAGCAGCCAATAGCTGGAGGGCATCCTGGGCCTATTAATGCCAAAATTGTGTAAACTATACCAATGTGCCAGCATAGTCACTTTTTATAATCTATTTTAAAAAATATGTTTGGGGGTGTGGGGCAGACACCAATATGCCAACAGACAGTCTGGGGCCTGTGCATGAGTAGGTGTGGACCTTGAGTAGGCAGGCAGGCAGGGAGGGCCCAAGGCTGGCCCTGCACACCACTAGAGGACCCAGCATGAAAGACAGTGGATTGCTCAGGGAAGCAGGTCTGGAGAAATGTAGGAGGAAGGACTACTGAGGGAGAATGTGACAGGTCAGGAGTGACTTCTGGGGAAATTCTACCAGCCTGGTTATTGTACTTACAAGTAAACAAGAGGGCTGAGACTAGGTGGGTTAGAGGAGGGAAACCAGTGGACCTTTTGTAGCCAAACCGGTGCACCCGCCCAAGTGGGAGACCTGAGCCAGACTTGTTGGTATCAACCACCACCTATAAACACACAAAAGCCATGGCTGGGGGCCCTGCTCAACCACTGTATCTGCTAGTGAGTGTTGGGGCAGGAGGTGGACCATATTAAGCTGGGCCATGACACTAACCAGCATGAGAGAGAACTGGGTTTGGGAGCAGATTGTGTGAGGGATTGTGGACTCACCCCTGAGTGACTGCCGTATCAGCTGGTTTGCTCTGTGAGTGTTGACAGGCTAAGCTAGCCATAACCATGAAACTCACTGACATTCATGGGTGCTTAGGTTGGAAACAGACAGGGCTGATCCAGTCCATGGCACCCAAATATTGGGTGGGCCAGGCTGCAACATCTACTAGCACACTGAGACTGTGGGGCAGACTGCCAGGTAAAGGCCTAAAACCCACTGGCATTCATGAGATCTTGGTCTAGGAGTGGGCCTGGTGGGGAACTTGGGGAACTCCCCTGGTGGACTATTGCTCCTGCTGGTGAGCACGTGAGTCAGGGCTGGGTGTTGGTCAGGCAGGGCTGCTTCACTTGTTGGCAGGTGTGTGGGTTGGCTCTGGGGTAGGGTGGGAGAGTAGAGACCAGGCAGCATTAGGCCAGCTGTAGCACACTGGCCTATTGGAGTGTGAATCATGCTGGGCTAGGCTAGGCTATCACACATACTGGCTTGCATGAAAGCCAGGAGTGGGAGCAGGCTGGACAGGGCTAGTCTGCAGCACCCACCAGTGAAGAGTTGACTAAAGGCAGGCCAGGCCAAGCTGAGTGATGGGTTATGTCAAGATGGATTAGAACAACCATTGGCATGTGCAAGATCTGTGGCAGGGAACAAGCTTGGTCAGGGAGCTAAGGGGACACATCTGCTTGCCTGTAGTTCCCACTGGTGAGCACGAGAGCTAGACCAGGACCACGAAGTAGGCTGGAGATTATTTCAGTATCCCTCAGCATTGGTGTGAACTGGTACTGAGATGTGCCAGACTGTGCTAGACTCCAGCACCTATTGGTGCTCACAAGAGCCAGGGTGTGTGTAGGACAGACTGTGTTAAGTCTCTGTATCCCCTGAACATGCAAGAGCTGAGTCTGGGGGTGGGCCAGGCAGGGTTGGCCAGAATGAGTATGGGCTGGCCAGGCAAGGCACTGTGCCTGTCAAGACAGGAAATAGGCAAAATCAGGCTGGCCAAGGACCCACCTGTGTGTGTGTGTGAGATCTGCCACTGGGAGGTGACTGATAAAGGAGCATGGGAAACTCCTCCATCAGGATGTAGTCCCTGCAGTTGAGCACAAGAACCAAGGCTGAGAGTAGCCCAGTCCAGGCCAGGTTACAATACCCTCCAGCATACATGTGGGTCAGAATTGGGAACAGGCCAGGCTGGGCAAGTTCATAGAACCCACTGGCAAATCAGAAAACCAAGACAAGGTGCAGGACAGGCTGGGTTGGGCCTCAACACCAGCCAGTTCACATTAGGGCCAGGACTGAGGTCTGTCCAGGCTGTAGCAACCGCTGTTGGATGCTGAAGTTAGGCAAGCCTTACCAGTCTGGACCATAGCTCCCACCAGCACATGTAAGACCTGGGATATAGGGGGGCCAGACTCTGCTACTGGGCCACTGCTCCTGCTGGTGAGTGTGAGAACTGGGTCTTGGGGCAGACCAGGCTGGGCAGGGTTAACAACCATTGGCTTGCATGTGAGCCTGGTTGAGGGAGTCAGGCTGGGCTAAGTAACCATATCCACTGGTGCATGCTTGATCCAGAGTAAGTGCAGGTGGTTGGGCCTTGCTGCAGTATCAGCTGGCAAATGCTGGGACTGGGGACAAAACTTGTCAGACTAGACCATAGAATCACCTGGAGAATGCATGATCCAGTGCTGGGCATAGGCCCAATGGGGAAACTGTGGGCACCTTTATGATAGGTTGCCACACCCACTGGTGAGCATGGGAACTGGGGCTGGGGGGGCAGGCCTGTTTGGACAAGCGATGGCACCCACTGGCATGAGTGCCGGTTGGGCAGTGGTCATTTGGGTTGAGCTAGGCTCTATTGCCCATTGATGTGTATAAGAGCTGAATGGACTGTGGGACAGACTGGACCAGTCTGCCACACATATCAGCATGCCTAGGATCCAGGGCTGAGAGTAGGCATGGTGGGGGTTATTGGAGATTGCTCTGACTAGGCTAAAGTGTTCCCACTGGTATACAAGGGGGCAGAGTAGGTAGCCTGTAGGGTTGGACTGTGTTGCATCATCCATGGGTTTGTTTAAGAGATGGGCTGAAGACCGAACTGATGCAGTGACTGCAACCATCAGAGTGTATGTAGGGTGATGTGGGTGATGAACTGAGCCAAACTCCACCTTAGTTGGCACACACAGGACTCAAGCAGGGGTCACCTCTGGCAGGGTTTCTTTGGGGACCCCCAAACTGGGTAACTGAACGCAAAACTCCAACCACAGTGAAAAATCACAGTCTATGTGGTCTGACTGTAGAGTGCATGTGTCAGAACTGGGTCTCTTCAGTTGTTGAAGATGGTGCAATGAACAACATGCCCAGATGCTCTTGGGGAACATGACAACCAGTTCATTGAGGCCTGCAATGAATTTGTAGTACCATGAAGGGCAAAACAAATTGGACAGCTCTCCCGGTCAAGCTTTGACAGTATCTGGGCGACTCAAGACTCTAAGGTGGACTACGTCAGCTAGTGGACCTTGGAATGGATCCTTAACCTTGGAGCAACAAAATCAACAGCATCTCAGAACTATCAAAACCATTTAAGCAATTTCCTCAGAACGTGCTCCTCTTTGGGAAACCTGAGATGACATCATGCGCTGTCTCCCATTCCTGGGTACTGATGCAGTTGGATTGCTGGGAGTGGCCCTCTCCACTTTTCTACCTACTTTCCTCTCCACTTTCTTCAGATACCAGAAGAAAAAAGGAGAAAGAAGACAGTTGTCTCAGCTGGGATACATAGCTACAACAGCTGGCTAATGTGTCAACTGGTAATGGAACAGGGTAGATCAGGCAAGACTGAGCAAACCTTAGCCCACAAGCAATACTAGAAACCAGGAGGGAGCACGGGTCATGCCGAGCTAGGCTTTTGTACCTACTGGTCCACATGAGCCAGGGACGCTAAGCCACAGTGTCTAAGGCAGAGGTCAGGACAGGGGAGGGGCTGTGCCAAGATGAGTCAGAGCAACCACTGGCATGCGAGTGATCTATGGCTGGGAACAGGCCCGGTTGGGGAGCTAAGGGGACAACCGTAGCTGGGTTGAGGTTCCTGCCAAGGGGCATGTGACCTGGAATGGGGGCTGCATTCTGATCTGGAAACGGTTGTAGTCTCCCTTGGCAAAAGTGTGGACTGGGATTGGATGCACCAAACCGGGCCAGACCCCAACACCCTCTGGTGTCCTGGAGGACCAGGGCAGATGTGCGATGGACTAGGCAAGGTCTCAAACCCCTACTGAGCCATGTGAGAGCCATGTGGGTATGGACAAACCCTGGTTCGGCTGAAACATCCAACAGCAAGAACCAGATTGGGTTGAAGGCCAGTCAGGAAATGCCACAGTCCCTGCTATGACAGGAGGTGGACTGAGTAGGGCTGGCTCATGGACCCACTGGTAAGCGTGAAACCTGGCATTGGGAAGGTTCTGATGGAGAAGCCTGGGCAACTCCTCTGGCAGGACGCAGACCTGGCAGGTAAGCGCAAGAAACACGATAGGAAACAGCCCAGAACAGGCCATGGAAAGTTACCCACTGGCATGCATTTGGCAGGGGTTGGAGGAAGACCAGGCTGAATCTGTCCATGTCATCCACTGGCAAATCCAAGCACCAGTGTGGGTCGAGCCAGGTTCAGTTGCAACAAAGAACCAGTGCACAATACAGAATGCCAAGGTGAGGTTGCCTATACCAGAAGGGACTGCAGCTCCCAACCAGCGTGAGAACAGGAAAGGAAGTGGGCAGAGCCGGCAGGGAAATAAGGGAGAGTTCCTTTGCTGGACAGCTACTCCCGCTGGAGAGCATGAGCTGGGATGGGGGCAGACCAGACTAGGCAGGGCTACAACACCTGTGCGCATCATGTGGACTAGATCAGGGAAAAGCCAGGCTGGGCGGATTATTCCTACTGGTGCAAACAAAATTAGAGTGGGTGAGGGTTGTTTGGGATTAGCCACAACATCAGCTGGAAGAAGCTGGCACTGGGGGCTAGTTCTGCCAAGTCAGACCACAGAACTACCTGGAGAGTGCATAATCTGGGAGTGGGAGAGGCCTGGGAGGGTAATAGTGGGTTCATCCCTCTGGGGTTACCACTTCCACGGGAGGACATAAAACTAAGACAGCGGCTGGGGTGGAATGGGGTGTAGGACAGACTGGATTACTGCTACACTTACTGGCAAACCAGGGTAGGGGGCGGGCCTGGTGGGGGTTATTGCGGGTCACTCCAACTAGGCTGCAGCTCCCACTGGTTTATGTGAAGGCCAAGTATGTGTTGGGCAGAACCAGGCTGGACTGCAAAACCATTGGTTCCAGAGGAAGACAAGGGAGTGAAAACAGAATCAACCCAGCAATTGCAACCACCAGCTGATCAGGGCGGTGGACTGAGCAGGGCCCTGTACTTGCTAGCACATACAAGAGTCTGGTTTGAGAACACCTCAGACAAATTTTCTTTGGAGATCTTCCTAATCTAAATGCTGGACTCAGAACCCTAACCAAGAAAAGAGAGAAGACAGAACAGGTCAACCAACCATCTCAGCTATGATGGACTATGTCAATCAGTGGATTTTTCAAAGACCTCATAGTGCTTGGAGTAGCAAGATTGGCAGCGATTCATAATTGTTGAAATATCAAAACCACTTGAGCAAGAACCTCAGAGCATGCCCTACATCCGGGACCTGGGGAGGGTGGGAAATTGGGTGGGCCTTCTCCCTTAATACCCCCCTTTAAACATGAAGGAAACAATATGGAAAAAATACTAGTCTTATCAACTTTCCTGTAGCCCTTGAACCTTTTTACCCTAATTGACTATGTAAAGATTGTCAAAATTAAATTAAATTTTAAAAAAAGACAGTTGTTTCATCCACTTTCCCCCTTTCCTCAACCCTCCCCACCCTACTTGGTGATCCATGGGCATGCATCCCTCTCAACTTGTAAATATCATCAAAAATAAAATGAATCGATTATTAGTAAATCAATTTTAAGAAGATACTATCTTCCTTGTAAGAAGGAAAAAGAGGGGCCTGACATGATGACTCTGTGGCTAAATCCTCACCTTGCAAGCATCAGGGTCCTGTATGGGATGCTCCGTCTCCCATCCAGCTCTCTGCTTGTAGCCTAATAGGGCAGTAGAGAATGACCCAAAGCCTTGGGACCCTGCACCTGTTTGGGGGACCCAAAAGAAGCTTCTGGCTTCAGATCAGTTTAACTGTGGGCATTGCAGCCATTTGGGAGTGAGCCAGAGGTTCGAAGAGTCATATATCTGTGTGTCTGCTTCTCTGTAAATCTGCTTTTCCAATAAAAAAATAAATAAATCTTAAAAAAAAAAAGAAATGCTTTCACAGTAACACAGAGAGTATTTTTTAAAAGGATAAAAAAGTTAATAGCAAATCATTCACAGATAAATGGCTAAAATTCAATAATAATAAAAGATGCAAATAACAACATGAAGTTGTTTTTTTCCAAGTTTGATGATGATATATTTGATGATTTAAAGACAATATTTCAAAGTACAAATTAGTGCAAGTAATAATAAACAGATGAGAATAATGAATTATGAAGGCACCACCTTGCAAGTAGCTGTGAGGTCAGAATTATGATGTCATAGAAGTCTGTTTTAAAGTGTATTACTTCAAGGGAAGATTTACATTTCTAATACCAAACACAAAGAGTGAAAGTAAATTATCAGCCAGAAGTCTACACATGGGAGTAAGGAACTGATGCGGATGTTTATACTGATCTTGAAGATTACTGTTTAGGTAAAGTAACAGGGTAGAAATGAAAGTAAACTAAGAGAGTACAAATGAGCTAGATAAGAATGAGTATAAGCCTAGTAAGTTTTATTTATGTTTTTAATGATAAAGTTCCCATTTGCTTAGTTCTATTGGAAAGAAACCAAGAAGCTGAGGGATGAAATTCAGAATTATCTCCTATAACATTTAATGTAGGAGAAAGAGCTCTGAAATGGAAATGATGAGACTCACATTTATTTATTCCAACACTTACACTTAAATTACTTCATGATCAAAGGGTTAGCAGGCTTTTTCTGTAGGGACATAAATACTAAATTTTTTTTATCTGTGGACCACCAACTGAGTTTTCTTGATTAGTAGCCATAGATAATAAGGATAATAATAATAATAATAAGGATAATAATAATAATAAGGATAATAATAATAATAAGGCATGGCTTAGTTCTACTCAGTAAATGGAGTACGCTGAAATTTGAACTTCACATGATTAAATGATATAAATCATTCTTTTTTAGTCACTTCAAAATGTAAAAACTGCTACTTACTGGTCAGATCTGCCAAAAATGCCACATAGTCCATTGGATATGACCAGCAGGCTATAGAATCTGATACATAAAATGGAAAGCTGGGCTGCAGTACGTTTACTGCACTATGTAGTCTTGAGAAATTCTTGTTGACTTAATTTAGCTAAGCTTATATGTTTATCATGGGTACGATCTGAGTTATGTTGAGCAGCAGTTGTTCTGTCCCAGTCATTTAGAACTCTGCAGAACTTAGAATTTGTGTTTGTGATTAAAGTTCCAAGAATATTTCTTATGTAACAGAAATTCTTCTGAGATTACAAGAGGAATGAACTTTTTTTGTGACTAAACTATAATGATAATTTCTTCAGTCTTTTAAAATAGAAATAGTTTGTTAAAACTGGAGTATATTTTTTAATAGAAAGTGTTACTTGGCACAAATAAAAGGAAATTGAAACCATAAAAAGGAATAACAGAACGGTGTTATCTGCTAGAAGACCTTGAAACTTACTTCTTTTTATTTAAAAAAGGAAGATTAGTAAACATTTAGCAGTGTTAAAAGGTAAATGGAAAAAACCATGTATGTGCAAAATTTATATAACTAACGCTTTGTGTTTTTCAATTTACCTAGAATTACTTCATATTAAGAAACTTGTCACAACTGATTATAGAATTTTATTAAGGAAATGCTGGAATTTCTTACGTTGACTTGATAACAGTTGTTACTAAAGTTTCTGATAATAATCAGATAATACTCCATTTTTTAAATTTTAGTAATATGTAACCAAGTGATCTCAAGTGCTTGAGTTTTTAAATTTTAGGAATATTCCTAAGAAATTCGCTATAAATATTCTCTTAAAATAGACCTTGGAAAAGTTAAATCTGCTTTGACATAAAATTTGTTTTTCTTCGCTACTATTTTCTGCAAATTATATTATTACTATTTTCCTAAGTATTAGGAACAAAATTAGTGAATTTCAGAAATGTTTCTTTGTATATTTTACTACAGAAATATAAGATGTGACATGGCTGAAATCATCCAGCTTTCCTGAATATAGAATAATAAATGATATAATTTATGTTTAAAGACAGTAATGAGGATTGTCTCAGCAATTGACTCTAACTGAAATCTTCTCAACTAAGTCTCTACTTTTATGCTATCGTAGATAGATAGATTAAAGACTTTTTGGTAACTAAGTTATTCTGAAGCAACTGGGTTCTCCTCTTCTACTTCCTATACTGCCACATGAACAGGGCAGTCTTGACAGTTTTCTCTGGAAGCTGTTAGGCAGCACCCTACTACTGTCTGCCTGTGTGGCTGGATGAAAGGAAAGCTGAATTTCTGTTTGTGTCTGGAGATCTATTCATTCCCGCTTCTGGATCATATTTGGCTATAAGATTACAAGACTGCCTTTCATGAAAGGTAGATAAGAAGGATAGATTGCAGGAAAAAATCCTTTGTGAACATTAGGTAAAATCTTATCCTTTATGATCATTCTGTAGAATGTTGTCTTTGTGATGTGATATTTAAACTAAAGAGTCAACAGCTGTCCAGAAGTCCATGAACTATATTCTGAAACTGGATGAGAAATGCCGCTGGCATGTGTATCAGAGCTCTGTAGCTCTCCTTTGATGCAGTTTGAAATCTATTGAGAGGTTAAGAATTGTTTTGTGAAAAATGAGGAAAAATGTGGTTGGAGGGAGAAGGCAGGAACAAAAAAAAGGAAGCAGAGGAATATCTTTGTTGACTGCCAGTGTAAGTAATGTATAGTAACTTAATTTGTAAAATGGTGTTTGGAGCAAGAGTTGATGGGTGATTGCTGTTGCCCATTAACTGTAGGAATAGTCGTATAATTGATTATGCCCAGGTTTTTCTTAAATCCAGATATTCTGATTAGTTACAGAACTGTATAGAAACAATACTAAATTACTGCCAAGTACTTTTTAAAAAAATGTGTGAAAACTGTTAGTGACTGGAATTCTGAGCTTTCAGGAACACAGATTTTTGGTTGCTTAATTACAGGTACATAAATTACTAGGAAAAGGTCTGTTAACTAGAAAAGTGTTATAATATTATATTTAAAAATAAAATTGTGAATTCATTTTCTATTTTGGGTTACCTGGAAAACTTTTTATTCAGTTCCATTTAAGAACCTCTGCCATTGAACTTTTTACATTAATAACCCTTTTACTTAAAAATTTGGATTGGTTTTAGGCCACCCACAAAATGGAAATGAATGGGACTGCTAAATCCAGGAAACTGTGGAAAATGAACTCAGCTGGTGAACCTTTATCAGCTAATGGTATAGAAGCCAATCCTTTAAAGAAATTTACCATTCCCAAGATCAGGAAGACAACTGAGAAAGGTAAAAATTCTGTGAACAATGGGGTATTTATAAATAACATTGTACTAATTTGATTCTTAGTTTATGTTCCTCTTCTATTTTGACTCTTATAAAATTAGATTGCATTTTTAATCCTTTAAATGTACACATATACTTCTGGTCTTGCACAAAATGGAAGTTCTTGTATGTCTCTCAGTATGTCACAGAATCCCTAAACATTATAGGTGTAACAAAGAAGACTGTTCAAACATGAGAGAACAATAAGCCACCCATGAAAACTGGGATTGATTATTGACCAGTAATTTGCCCAGATTTTGTTTCCTTCTTATCTCAGACTGTATGCTCATAATACTGAATGGTGCAGAGCCTTTCCATCCGTTACTATAGAAAAGACCTGCTGTCTCTGCCAAATAACTGAGAGGAGCAGCCTATAAAGACAGAAATGTGGCTGATATTAATCACCCTGCTGTTGCAAAATATGGAGGTGGGAAGGGAGAAGTGGAGACATGGCCCCAGCAAATCAAAGGCAAAATTCAGGGTGGAGAATTGTGCTTTTTTTTTTTTTCTTCCTCTCCCTGCTGGGGTGATGTGTAAGGAAGCCAAGTGGAGAGCATGAACTACAGCAGCTACCCAACAGCAACAAGGTCCCCTGGCAATGGTAACCAAGTAGAGAACATGGGTTTTTGCCACAACACAGAAATAATGTGATCCCCTCCTTGCCTGTCTGCAGTCCCTGTAGGGTCAGTAGATTTCCATACCATTCTGGTGCTGAGTTGTCTCTCAAGGGTACAGTTGCCTCTACCAGGGGTAGAATCAGCGAACACAGTCAAGAGCCTGGATTTGACCACACCCAGCAGGAACAAGACATCTTTCCCCTACCACAAAGACAGTGAAGATTCCCCTCCTAAGTGCTAGCTAGTGGAGACTAGAGAAACGGACTTCTGCCTCTCTGAAGAGTGGCAGGATTCCACCTAGGTGTAAATGGAAATCCACGACTTCAGCACCGCTGGTAATATTCAGTGTTGTCATTTCCCTACCAGCAGTCCTCTGTGACAACAGTCCCTCCAACTAGGACAGTTTTAGTAACAGCTTGCAGAAACTCAAGATTGAGAACAGCCCAGATTCTCAGGTTCCAAACCGACCAGAAGCTAGTAAAAATCACCAGTTTTAACCACAAACATGAAAAAACTCAAGTAAGATATTCAATATTTCTATTTTTTAAAGAAAAGATTTTTTTCTTTTAGAAAAAGATTTTTTTAAAGATTTCTCTTTTTTTAAGAGTTATTTATTCTTGTGGGAAAATCAGATAAACAGGAGGAAAGACAAGAGAGGAACATCTGTCTGATGATTCGCTCCCCATGTGACCACAATGGCCGGAGCTGAGCCAATCTGAAACAAGAAGCCAGAAGCTTCTTCCAAGTTTCCCACACGGGTGCAGGGTCTCAAGGCTTTGCGCCATCCTCAACTGCTTTCCCAGGCCACAAGCAGGGAGCTGAATGGGAAGTAGAACTGTCAGGATTAGAACCGGCTCCCATATGACGTCCCAGCATGTTCAAGGCTAGGACTTGAGCCACTAGGCTGTTGTGCCAGGTCCTAAAAAATGTTTATTTTCATTAGAAACCAGGAGCTTCTTTCGGATATCCCATGCAGGTAGAGGATCCAAAGGCATTGGGCCATCCTCTACTGCTTTCTGAGGCCGCAATAAGGGACTTGGATGGGAAGTGCAGCAGTGGGGACACAAACTGGCACCCCTATCAGATGCTAGCACTTACAGTGGGAGGATCAGCTAATTGCAATTATGTGGGGCCCAATACTCAATATTTGGCAACACCAAGATAGCAAAGGAATTGAAATTTGATGACAAAGCTTTTTTTGGTTTTGGTTTTGCTTTTATGTATTTTACATGATGAGTGAGATCATCATTGCTGATTAACTCCCCAGATGATCACAATGGCCAGAGAGTTAGACTGATCAGAAGCTGGGAGTCCAGCGCTCTTCCCGGTACCTCAAGTGGGTTGAGGGCCCAAGAACTTGAACCATCCTCTGCTGTTTTCCCATGCCATTAGCAGGGAGCTGAATCAGGAGTGGAGCAACCAGGATGCAAACTGGTGCCTGTGTGGAATGCCGGTGGCAGAGGCTGCGTGTGGTCTACCCTGCTACATGGATGGCACTGGCCCCCAGACGCAGTTTCTAGGGCAGCTCTCACAAGGATCTTTGGACAAACAATTACACTCTTGTAATAAACAGAAAACAAAAAGTATTCAAGTAAATAAAATATTTATTATGAAGATCAAATAAATATTTAAAATTAAAGATAATTGAAATTAAAACTTAGTAAGGCAAAAATTCACAGAACCACAAGGAGAAATAGATAAATCCACTGTTACATGCATAGATGGAACACATACTTACTAGAAATAGACATTCACAATCAACAATGGCAGACATGGAAACAATTTAGATACTCAATGAAGGAGGACTAGATAAAGAAAACTGGTATATCTACTCTGTGGAATACTACTCAGCTATTAAAAAGAATGAAATTTTACCATTTGCAACTAAATAGTCCCAAAAGGACAAATATCATATATTTGCTCCAATGTAAGACAGCCTGCATCCAAAACACAAAACAAAAAGATGTAAAGGTAAATAAACATATACTTGTAATCTCACAAATGAGGGAAGTCATGGAGACCAGAGTACCAGGAATCAAAGAAAATCGACAGAATACATCTATACTGCTGAATAAAAATAGTCCCCCACTGGAACTTCTAGATATATCTAGAGCAAAATATTAGACATTCTACCATTGCTTAAACCAACAATGTCATGACCCATGTAAAGAGCAGAATGCTGGAGTCCAGACTACACCTGATGATGGACTATTCTAATATAAAACACAGGGGCAGAGCATGGAATTGGGGCAGGAAGGAAGCCCTATGCTACAAAGTTGTAAAACAGAAAATAAGAATTAAAAAGGGAAAAAAATACAGTCACAAAGAAATTTATAAATCAAATTGGTTTTAAAAAAACAGCAGACAGAAAACCATGAAAGTTGAACCAGTTGAGGTATTTATGGTGTTGTCTGTTCCACTGTTAGTCCTTGCAGATTGTTGTGGTGGATGTTCTACTACTGTGGACTTCATCTTCAGCATCACCCTATTCCTGGTGCGCTGCAGTGACTAGGTGGCTAAATCCCAACCTTACATGTGCCGGATTGCTCATGGGCGCCAGGTTCATGTACCAGCTACTCCTCTTCCCATCTAGCTCACTCCTTGTTTCCTGGGAAAGCAGTGGAGTAGGGCCCAAAGCCTTGGAACCACGCACATGGGAGACCTGTAAGAAGCTCCTAGCTCCTGGCTTTGGATCAACTCAGCTTGACATCATGGCCACTTTTGGAATGAACCAGCAGATGCTCCAACCAGCAGAGCCAGTAACGTGGACAGGGAGAGGGTCTGGGGATGAAGCATCGACAGGAGACCAGTGATGGTAGAAGTCTCTGTGAAGTCTCACTTTATTGCCCCTTCACATCTCCTTATATACTCTTCCCCCCACATCCTCATTTAGCAGCATATTGGATACAGATGAGTCCATTAGTCTAGGTGTTTTTAGCCACAAGCCCAGTTCCTATTCCTGCCCAGGCTAAAGAGCACTAATCAACTCCTTAGCCCACAACAAGAAGACAGAAGATCTTTCTCTCTGCCTTTCCTTCTCTCTGTAGAGTTGCTTTTCCAATAAAAATAAATAAATAAAATAAAACAATAAAAATAATTCCCAAAAATCCATTCCTTGCTAAAACAGATTATACATTTATAAATGACAGATTTCTTTAAGGAAATCTTAAATTTTATTGAAATATCACTGATTACACTATTCTTCTAACCAAATTTTATCATCAGTTTGATATATATCCTTGCTCCGATTTTAGCAGAATTCATATTGATTTATTTCAGATCTTTTTTAACCTTGTTAGTGTCTCAGACCTAGTTCCTGCCTAGAAAGTATAATAAATAAGCAAGATTTTATTCTGATGCAAAAATTTCTGAAATCTGTGCAGTTTTTTTGTAATACACATTTTCTTGGGCTTTTTTAAGATCCCCAGTGTAATAGACTATCATCTTGAATTTCCCGGTTAAAGCCTGATAGTTATGAACCAAATTATAATAACATTCCATATTATATAAATAAAGGAAATATCTATGCAGCCCTATGGGATTGCTTTTTATCTTAAAAGTTCATATGCACCTACTATTGCATAATACTATAATACAATATAATAGTATAATATATATTATAGTAAATTATAGCATAATCAAAATGCATTTTAAATATATTAAAAAACCTAAAGGAGGATAGAAACACTGTATAAAGAGAAAAGCAAAAAATATCAAATATCAGTAGTAAACCCCCAACATAGCATCACTTTAATGTAACAGTCCTAAAACATATTTTAAAGAATTGAAAACATATAGAATGTTTTCTGACTATATGTAAGAAGAAAATTAATAGAAAGAAGTAGTGAATTTCCTACCACTTAGAAAATAGGCTATGTGTTTCCTAATATTCTCAAGAGCTTTAAGGCAGAGAAATACCTATACTGAGTAAAAATGAAAATGCAGCATAAAAATTTGAGAAACAGTAGAATATTGCTAACAAGGAAAACGAAAGCATTGAATGGTTGTGGTACGAACCAGGAAGAGTTGCAGGTCTCTAGTGTATTCTGCCGCCTTAAAATACAAAAGAATTGAACAACAACAACAACAACAAAAAAAAATAAACAGAAAAAGATTAGCAAGATAAGTCCCAAAGGAAAAGGAACCTCAGTGAAATAGTAATGCAGGTTGTTTGAAAAGATGAAGAAAAGTGACACATTTCCTGCAAGGACAACATAAGGGAAAAAACGTACAAGCCATAAATTTTGCACTATCAAGAAGGGCATACTTTACCACTTCCAGTTGGAAGGGTAGGAGAATACTTTGAACAAAAGCCTAAACTTGAACATTTAGATGAAATGGATTAGTGTGTTGAAAAGTACAAACTACCAAGATGTTCACAATACCAAACAAATCATTGAGTAGCTCTATAACTTTTGTTTTAAAGATTTATTTTATTTTTATTGCAAAGTCAGAAGAGGAGAGACAGAGAGGAAGATCTTTTGTCTGATGATTCACTCCCCAAGTAACCACAATGGCTGGTGCTGCACCGATCCAGAGCCAGGAGCCAGGAACCTCTTCCAGGTCTCCCACACAGGTGCAAGATCCCAAGGCTTTGGCCCATCCTCAACTGCTTTCCCAGGCCACAAGCAGGGAGCTGGATGAGAAGCCAGGGCTACCAGGACTAAAACCGGCACCCATATGGGATCCCAGTGTGTTCAAGGCAAGGACTTTAGCCACTAGACCACCGTGCCGGGCCCAGCTTTATAACTTTTAAAGAAGTTTAATTCGTTGCTATAATGCAGACCTCCAGGCCCAGATGATTTCATTGGAAAATTTTTTAAGTATAATTTTTTAAGCATGCATTTTTATTTAAAAAGTGCATTTACAAAGAGAAGGAGAGGAAGAAAGATTGTCCATCCATTATTCACTCCCCAAGTGGCCACAGTGGCTGGAGCTGAGCCTATTGATATCAGAAATCAGGAGCTTCCTCTAGGTCTCCCATGTGAGTGCAGGGTCCCAAGGCTTTGGGCCGTCCTCTGCTGCTTTCCCAGGCCACAAGCAGGGAGCTGGATAGGAACAGGGCTGCCAGGACACCAACTGGCTCCCCTGTAGGATGCTGGTGTCACGGGATCAGCTTGGGGAACCGCAGCGCTGGACCCCTTCACTGGAGATTTCTACCAAACATTTAAAGAGATTTTACCCAATCTCTTTCAGAAAAGAGAACCTGAGAAAATAATTTAGGAGATTCCAAAACTGTATAAATATAGTACAAAACACAGACTAGTTGTTATTTTTAAGTCCAAAACTGATATCAGCAAAAGAAGCCAAAAATTTGAATCACCTCATACACATATTTCTAGATAAGATCATATCAGGTGATATTTCGCCTTTCCTTTTCAGTTCTCCTCACTACTGAAATGTCTTGGCTGTTTGGTTTTTGTGTTTCTGTTAGAGATCTCACTGTTTCATATGTGCCTAGATGTAATGCTGAAGTGATTGTTATGGAGAACTTATATGTTAAATCGTCATCATTGAGGCTTGACTTCATTGTTGCTGAATTAGCAATGTGGTAATCCAGAAAAAGACACAAAATTCTTAATTTGTTAGGCCTCACTAAAAAAAAAAAGTATTGAAGGAATGTTTACAGTGCCTCATAAGACTAGAGAAGATGAGAAGCAGTTAAATCAAGTTGGATTAATGAGATGCTGCCTGATTGAAAACGGCAGACAGGCAGCATTGTTATGAGACCAAACACTAAAGGAACATAACAGCATTACTTGGATTAGGAAATGAAGCTCTTTTTGCCTAGGATTTGTCTAGCTCATTTTAGAAATTGATACTATTTGAAGAAATGTTGACCTGGCAGGAAAATTGGTTCTACAGATTACGTTTGCAACGAAGATTTTAAATGCCTGAGGAGACTTCTACATGAATGTTGTCAGATTAAACTGTATAATGTAAAAGGCATTTGGGTTGTTGAGGGTTCAGTTGCTCACTGGAACCTCTTTCCGCTAAGAACAGTAGTTCAGTATTCACTAACTCAGTGTTTACTGTGATCCTTTAAAATAAAATGTCACAAATAATAGAAATTTCTGTATTGCTACCCAACTTAGACTCATCTTCCCCAAGGGACCTTTTTAAAATCATTTTATGCATATGGCCAAAATAACATGCCTTAAAGTAGCTTATTATCCTGAGAAAGTCAGTTTCCTCCTCCTCAGGCCTCTGTAGCAGCCATTGACAAAGATGTTCTGGTGCCTCTGCAGAGCAAAATAACTATCATTTTCTAGTTTGTAAATTGTCTCTTTGCTTGGGAAATACAAGAAATATTCATGTGTTAGCTTTTGTAATGATGTACATTGTAAAATCGGTATACATTTTAAGTTGAAAACAAGTAATTGAATCCTAGGACTCTTTGATATCTATGTCAACTTTTAAGGACTTTAACAGGTATGTGGAGTGAAAATATGGGTAATGCTTTGTTCGTGAAAATTCTAAGTACTTGATATACTGTGTGTTTTATTTCAGAGTCATTACTGCCACTGTGCAGATTACGTTGTAGTGTCATTTTACACACAAGTAACTACTTTCCTCTTTATCTTTCTTATCTCTAGTTTACTTGTCACCTTGCTACACTAATACGAGAGAGTACAGTTTCATACATGATACTCTTAACCAGTGTAGGCTTGAGCTGAAGTGTAATCTACAGTTGTCCTGGCAGTTTGGGGATACAAAACTTGTTCACAATGAGGATCTGGAAAAAAAATTTACTGCCAAGAGGTAAGCTACCATGACCTGACAAGTTTGAGATTTTCTTTATTTTACTGTGGAGTATTACCAAGAAAATAAATAGAAATAATTATTTTGTTGCCTTCTTGTAGCCCTTTTACTATCAAAAAGGTGAATGAAAAATTATAGCAGTAAGTTTTCTAGTAAGGTTTCAATCTCAATAAATTTTTTAAGACACACATCAGTCCATTCATTGAGCAGCCATTTTGTAGATCCTTGACCTCCTGAATAATTTAAAGCAGCAGGTAAAGCAATTGCAAAGTGACTTTTTTTTTCTTGCCCCAACCTAAATTAAGGAATTTAGTTGATTTTTATTTTAAGATTTATTTTTATTTACTTGAAAGAATTAGAAGGACACAGATCTTTTATCTGCTGGTTTATTCCCCAAATGTTAGGACACAAGAGCTGGGCCAGATCAAAGCCAGGCACTTCCTCTGGTTGGGTGAAGAACCTAATCACTTGGAGCATCTGAGACTCCAACCAGCATCCCTTATGGGTGCATCTCTTATAGATGCCATGTTGCGGGAAGCAGCTTATTTCACTGTGAGACAATGCCGTTTTACTTGTATTAAAAGTGTATTTTTGGGCCTGGATTGGTAGCTTAATGGCTAAACTCCTCGGCTTGCACACACTGGGATCCCAAATGGGCACCATTGGTTCTTTTTTTTTTTTATTGTTATTAACATTGTATTATGTGATACAGTTTTATAGGCACTGGGGATTCCCCCCACCCCTCCCCTCATAGGGGATTCCTCCACCTTGCTGCATAACCACAGTTCAAGTTCAGTTGAGATTCCTTCATTGCAAGCATATACCTAGCATAAAGTCCAGCATCTTATTGTCCAGATAAGTTCAGTGGCCTCTTGGGGAGACCTGCTCTGGTCTGAAGGTAGAGCTAACAGAGTAAAGTTCCGGTCAGTTAAAAGCCCCAACAAAACATTAGCATCAATATACAACGTTATGGAATTAATTGACATAGTATTGAGTAAACAATATGTTAAAAATAATGCAAGTTCAATTCTTCAAAACATCTGGGTTGAGACAGTATCAATGACAGGTTCAAAAAATAACAAACAACCAAACAAAAATTACAGGTTAAATCAAGGCAAACATGTGGTATCTAACCTTTTGGGCTTCGCTCATTTCCCTTAGCATTATAGTTTCCAGTTGGGCCCATTTAGCCACAAAGAACTGCATTTTGTTTTTTTTAATAGCTGAGTAGTCCCAGCAGCACCACTTCCCATCCAGCTCCTGCTTGTGGCTGGGAAAGCTTAGCTCTGGCCATTGTTATCACTTGGGGAGTGAAATAGCAGACAAAAGATCTTCTTCTCTGTCTTTCCTTCTCTTTAAATCTGACTTTCCAATAAAAATAAAAAAAAAATTTTAATAAAAAGATTTATGCCTCATTACTCCATCGCTTTGGCAGGACCAGAGCAAATGATTCCATGGGCCTTACATGATTCGTGGGCCGGACATCCCTTGTGTCTAGAACAAGAGTAGTATGTTCACGTTTACCACTTTTACAGTACAAGGGATCTCAGCCAGAGCAAACGCATGGAGTAACCAACACACACACACAAATCATCACTTTGAAACAGGATGTCATTGGGAGCTGGCATGGCAGGCAGCAGCTTTACTTCCTGTGCCACTATGCCAGCCCCTCATTTTGTTATTTTCAAGGATTTTTCATTATTACTTATTAATCATATGTATTTATGGAGTACAATGTGATCATTACAGTAAAAGTGTATAGTGTTCACTCATCAGATCAAACTGAATGACACATTTCTTTCAGCTTCTTTGTTTAGAGCCTTTAAGCTCTTTACATAGAGTACTCCATAAAATATGTATGTTTAACAAGTTGCTGCGAATTGTACTCTTTTGTGCTGTAGAAAAGTAGGATTATTTATTCTATCATCACACTGTGTTTGAGTGTTATTCAGCACTGTTTTATCCACTCTTTCTAGTCTTCCCAGGCACTAGCAATGAGTACTTTTTGTATCTATTGTGAACAGAATTGATTTAATGGTATCTGTTCCAAAAATTTTCTTATCAATGTATAAAAAGTTACTGATTTGTGTGTGTGTGTTGGTTTTGTAGCCTGCAGTTTTTACATAATTTGTTTATCAAGTTTGGTAGTCTGTGAGTGGAATCTGTAGGTGTTTTTGAATATAGAATCATATCTGCACTCAAGGATGAGTTGACTTCCTCCCTCCTTATTTGTATGCCTCGTTACTCCATGCGTTTGCTCTGGCTGAGATCCCTAGACACAAAGGATGTCCAGCCCACAAATCATGTAAGGCCCGTGAAATCATTTGCTCTGATCCCGCCAAAGCGATCAGAGGCTGGACTTAAAATTCAAAAAATCTCTTTTTGTTTAGCAGGCTAATTCTTTATTGTTTTTCTATGATTTACTTATTTTTAGTTAAAAGGCATATTCTTAAAAAGAGAGGTGAGACAGAGAGGTCTATCATTCTCAGGTTCACTCCTCAAATGGCTATAATGCCAAGAGCTGAACCAGTCCAGAGGCAGGAGCTTCTTTCGGATCTCAAATGTGAACGTGAGGTCCAAAGAACTTGGGTTGTCTTCCACCACTTTCTCAGGCCATGAGCAGGAAACTGGATCAAAAGTAGAGCACCTGGAACTCAAAGCAGTGCCCATATCAGATGCCAGTGCTTGCATCTGGAGCATTAGCTTGATATTGCCACCATGCATACCCTAACAAGTTGATAACTTTGTATGGCTGAAAAATTATGCTATGAATATGCAAATTGACTTTGGCATAAAAAGGGTTCCCCACTGACGTAGAAAAAAAAATATTTTGAGCCTTTCTGCATTCAGTATGATGTTGTCTGTGGGTTGATAAAGCCTTTGTAATGTTGATATGTTCCCTCTGTATCTAATTTGTTCAACATTTATATCGTGAAGGGATATTAAATTTTATTGAATGCTTTTTCTACTTCTGTGTAAATAATAATGACTTTTTGTTCTTCATTCTGTTGTGTTTCATCTACTTATTACATGTATTGAACCATCCTTGCATCTGTGGGATAAATCCCACTTGACTCTGATGAGATTTTTGTTGAGCTGTTGATCTCGGTTTCTAGCATTTTGTTCAGAATTTTTGCATCTATAGTCACTAGGAGTATTGAGTGCACATTTGTTGTTGTTGTTATCATAACATGTGTAATTCTAGTATTAGATTATGCTGACCTTGTAGAATGAGTTTGGAAGAAGTCTTTGCCCTCCCATTTTTTGCAGTCATTTGAGAAGAATTAGTATTAGCTATTCCTTCAAAACCTTGGGGAATTCAACAGTAGAACTGTCTGGTTCTGGGAATTTCTTTTTTGGGAGACTTTTCGTTATGAATTCAGTCTTACTACATGTCGTTCTGTAAACTTTTTAATATGTTCATGGTTCAGTTTTGGCAGGTTGTAAATTTCTGCAAATTTATTCTTATTCACTCTGCACTTCAAATTTTGTCACCACATCGTTGTTCATAATATTCCACATTGTTGTCCATGATCCTCTACTAACATTTTAGACTTTCGTATTATTATTAACTGTAGTTTCTGGTTTTCCATACCTAGGTCTATTTCAGTTTTGGTTTTGCTGGTTAGTCTAGGTGTTTATTGATTTTGCATATCCTTTTGAGAAAACAGCTCTTTGTTTTTCTCAACTTTTTTCCTCTATTTTTTATTTCTTTGATGTGTGTTATTCCTTTGCTTCCACTGAGTTGGGATTGGTTTTCTTCTTTATTCTTACTTCCTTAAGATGCATAATTTGATTTATAACTTGAACTCATTCCATTGTTATTGGCTCTTT
Source organism: Ochotona curzoniae (assembly GCF_017591425.1). NCBI lineage: Eukaryota > Metazoa > Chordata > Mammalia > Lagomorpha > Ochotonidae > Ochotona > Ochotona curzoniae. The sequence continues at coordinate 7,656,174 of NW_024466605.1, forward strand.
AGTGCTATAAACCTCCATGTTAGTAATGATTCACTATATCCCCTAGGGTTTGGGTGTGTTGTTTTTCCATTTTCATTTATTTCAGGAAATATTTTAACTTGAGTTTTTATTTCCTCAGACACATTTCTTGCTCAGTAACATCTTTTTCCATCTCAATGCAACAGAATAATTTCTGAAGGTTTGTTGTTGTTGTTGTTGTTGTTGATTTCTAGTTTATTCATGTGGTCAGAAAAGATATGTAATATGACTAAATTTCTTTGGATTTGTTGAAGCTTAGTTTTGTTTGTAAGATTTATTTGAAAGGCAGTATGACAAAGGGTAGGATTCGTGAAGGAGAGGTAAGGAGGGTGAAAAACAGAAAAGATCTTGCATTCTTTGGTTCACTCCCCCAAATGGCTAACATAGGTAGAGCTGGGCCATACTGAAGCCAGAGCCTGGAACTCCATATGCAGCTGGCACATGGGTGTCTGGGGCCCAAGTATTTGAGCAATCACTCAGTGTTCCTAATATTATCACATGTTTTATTGCTTTCTAATTGTGATGAGCTGAGATATTTACTTTCTCTTTAAAACTACAGTTGGTATTTTCTTTAAATTATATACTTTATTTGTCTTGTTTTAGGTCAGAGATGAGAGAGAATGGAAGGCATGGCAGAGAACTTGAGGAACATTTCTGCTTTTTGGCACTTCCTCACAGTGATGTCACAGAGATATATCAGAATGGAATAAGTACCAAATCATCAACATTGAAGATTCTAGGAAATCCTCTTCTTGGAATTTACATGTTTAGACATGTTGATATTGCCTTGAATTATGCTCATAGTCGAAACATTACTGTAGAAAACATTGTAATGTTTAAGGTGAGTAATAGTTACTGTATGGACAGTTTGTTTTAAATTAACATGAATGTATTTTCTTTATAAAGTGGTTTCTAAATTATATAAAGTGTTTATTATTGTCATCATCGTTCGAAGTTCTCCCTGATTTACTTCAGTTTGCAACACAGGCAAAACTCCCAAATAAGCAATGTCAGCCTCCATCATCTTTGTCTTCTTAAAGTACTTATTTTTCTGTCCTAATTGACACTCCTTTATTTCCTGTTTGGCTTATACCATAATTAAAAACATAGAGTTTTAAGCTCTCTCCTGTGCAACATTGTATTACAATCATTTGGCTTAAGCTAAAATTGTTTAAGATCTTCCCATTCACTTTAATAGTGTTGTGCTATCATTGTTTATTGATTTTGATAATTGTGCTACTCTCAACAAGGATGTGAAACTCAGAGACACCTGGATACTGGATGCAGGACCTCTGAAATATATATGTGTGTATGAAAGAGAGAGAATCAGAGAGAGAAAGAGACAGAGGGCAGGAAGTAGGGGGTAGAAAGAGAAAGCACTGTTTTCAAAACAGCTGACATGTAATACCCAACGTCATAAAGCTTAGTATACGTTCTTTCTCTAGATTACAATAAAGTGAATTTTTTTGTTTTTTGTGGTTTTTTTAATATTTATTTAATTTTTTGTTGAAAAGTTGGATATACAAAGAGGAGGAGAGACAGAGAGGAAGATTTTCCATCCATTGATTCCCTCCTCAAGCAGCCACAACGGCCGGAGGTGAGCTGAGCTGAAGCCAGGAGCCAGGAACCTCTTCCAGGTCTCCCATGTGGGTGCAGAGTCCCAAGGCTTTGGGCTGTCCTCGACTGCTTTCCCAGATCACAAGCAGGGAGTTGGCTGGGAAGTGGGGCTGCTGGGATTAGAACCAGCTCCCATATGATATCCCAGTGCATGCAAGACTAGACCATTAGCCGCTAAGCTATCGTGCTGGGCCCTAAAATGAATTTTTATTTTATTTTTTTTTCTCAAGCTATTTTAGTTTTTTTTTTTTTTCATGTCGCAGTTCTGTAGTCACAGGGATTTTCCCCTATATTCCCCATTCCACCTCACTCTCTCCCTCCATGTTATTACAGTAGGATAGTCCTCTCATTTGCTTTATTTCTTAGAGCCTTACAGTTGTTGTACCTCAAACAGTGTTGTTTTGACTTTTAAATAAGTATGTTGATCTGCTAAACTTAACAGCAATATTGGTGGCTTTATGTAAAATTTGTGTTCTTTTTAAGATGTGTATTCTTGTGTTATTCATTATACTTTGTTCCAGCTTTTCTTTTGTCAATTATTCTCATGATTTCAATTTTCTAAAAGTTTATGGTTGTTTTCGCTGTATACAAAAGTTCTAACATAAAGCAAAATCTATTTGTAATGATTTCTTGGAATTCTTTGTTAGAAAAGAATTTTACTTTGTGATTAAACGTTTTATTTCTTACTATTATTTTTCATTGTATTTTTAATAATTAACTAACTTGTTTGATATTTTGTACAAATTAAAAGTAAAATTAAATTTTTTATTGTCCCATACTATTCTTTGAATAATCTTGCTTCACTCATATTTTAGTCATTTAATTTGTATGCTATATTTTATTATAACTGGGCTTCTGAGTGTTTTATTTTGTTACAGTTTTTATTTTTTTCTCTGCCTTTTCTTAAATGTTAAATAAATGTTTTAACATCTGCAATTCTAATTCACCTCTCCTGTTCTGTCATTCTCTGTAACCTAAATTCAAAAAAAAATGTGAGCTATTGTTTGTATGATCTGGAAGGTAAGCTTTGGAACTAAAACTCATTTATAAAAGATTTTCTGAAACCTGTTAAATCTTCAGATTCATCTAGGACATGGATCATCTTTCCATTTATATTTCTGCCCCTTTTGCACAGCATGTTTTTCTGTTTAAAGAGTGATTTTAAAAGTGTTTTGATATATTCTTATTTTTTTAAGGTTCTGTTTGGAAAAGTAAAGAAAATCCAACCTTCGGTGGATAAAAGCAAAGTTTCTTTAGATCCTTCTCCTAACTTTGATTGTCACATGTCAAGAAATACACCTTCTCTGAAAGATACTCTTGAACTCCAAGCTTACAGTTCAGTGGTATGTTAACAGTCATGGTTCATTTGATTATTTGAAAGGCATACACGTCACATTATGTAATGCAAAACTTAGAAAGTCAGCACAATAAGGTGACTGTAGTTAAAAACAATGTGTTGCGTAATTCAAAACAGCCTCGCCATAAATAATAATTATGTTTTTGAAATATACATATTTTGTACTTCATAAATATGTAGTTATGATGTGTCAGTTAAAATAACACTAACCTAAAAACAGGCTATTGGGTATTTAACCTAGAAGTTAAGATACATGTATCCCCCATTGGAGTACCTGGGTTTGATTCCTGACTCTGGCTTCCTGCCAGTACAGAAGATAAGAGGCAACTATGATAGCTCAGATACTGGATTCCTACCACCGCCTATGAGACAAGCACTGTTACATTTTCATTTCCTAGTTTCAGCGATGCCCACTGCTGCCATTTGGAGAGAGAAGCTGAAGGTGGGAGGGATCTCTCTCACTTTTTTTCTTTCAAGTAAACTAATCTTTAAGGACACAAAGCTATATGTTATTGATCCTTTGTAAAGGGAGAAAAATGCTTTATGCTTTAGCCATTAAGTGAAGTAATAGTTTTTGTTTTAAAAATCATTAGAGAGATAGGGGGAAAAGGGGGAGGAAGGAAAAACAAAGAAAAGAAGGGATGGAAAGAAATCACTCTGAGCTGGCGTTATGACACAGAAGGCAAATCTCATATGCAATGGCAACATCTCAAATGAGTGCTGGTCAGCATTCTGGCTTCTGCACTCCCAACCCAGTTCCTTAATAAGCTGGAAACTCAGGAGATGGCCCAGGTGTTTGGATGCCCAATACCCACCAGGGGAGTCAAGAAGAAACTCCTTGCTTCAGCCTGGCACAGTACTAGACGTTGCAGCCTCTGGAAGTGAATCAGTGAATAGGTCTCTTCACTTTGTGTATTCCTCTCTGTCTCTGTAACTGTGACGTTCAAAATAGATCTTTAAAGAAAGGAAGTGAAGAGGAAAGAAAGAAGGAAAGAGGAAAAAAATAAGGAAATTGCTGTGGTTCATGCCTCATATGATTGTAACAGGCAGGATTGGGCTGTACCAACGCTGGGAGTGGGGAATTCAATCCAATTCCACAGAAGTAGCAGGAGTCCTTACTTGAGCCATCGCTGCTGCCTCATGGGGTGTCTGCAGACAGGATGATGGAATGAGGAGCCAAAGACATAGACTAAGCAGAGGGGCACTGTTGTGGAATGCAAGTATCTAACCAGTGTCTTAATCCATAGGCCTAATACCTGCTGCAGTTCTGTGAAATTTTGATTAGATACGTTGTGAATCTGTAGAATTTTTAATAGTTTTATCTATAATCATGGAACATTAAATGAAAATGAATCTTCTATAAAGTAGTGTGTATGTACTCCTGTATGTAAAATGTATTAAGCAATTTTTATATTCCTAATTAATTTTCCCATACATAAAATATAATGTGATTCAGACTTGAAAACTTCTGCACTTTTTAAAAAAGATTTGTTTATTTTTATTACAAAGTCAGACATACAGTGGAGGAGAGACAGAGATCTTCCATCCACTGATTCATTCCCCAAGTGGCTGCAACGGCCAGAACTGAGCTGATCCAAAGCCAGGAGCCTGGAGCCTCTTCTGGGTCTCCCACTTAGTTGTAGGGTCCCAAGGCTTTGGGCCGAATTTTTTCACTTTCTTTTTTTTTTAAAGATTTATTTTTTTTTTTATTAGAAAGGCGGATAGACAGAGAGGAAGATCTTCCGTCCGATGATTCACTCCCTAAGTGAGCACAATGGCCAATGCTATCCCAATCCGAAGCCAGGAGACTCTTCCAGGTCTCCCACATGGGTACAGGGTCCCAAAGCTTTGGGCCGTCCTCGACTGCCTTCCCGGGCCACAGGCAGGGAGCTGGAAGGGAAGCGGGGCAGCCAGGATAGAACCGGTGGCCATATGGGATTCCGGGGGTGCAAGGTGAGGACCTTAACCACTTGCGCCACCGCGCCGGGCCCGAATTTTTTCACTTTCAATGGAGAACTGTTTCTTAACAACAAATTGGATCTGCTTCTGAGAACATTAGTAACCTATCAAGAAAAAAATATGGTATGGAAAAATTAATTTTATATATCATCACAAAGATTAACATTGAGAAAGACTGAGGCAGAAGATACATTCAGTAAATAACATTGTACATTTTGTTTTTAAACTATGAGCTTATTCTAGTGTTACCATCAAAATTAATCAGCCTACATTTGATCTTTTTTTTTTTCTTGCTTATCTTCCAGGTTTACTTCTATGAATACAATCTTTTTTCAAAGCCAGTAGATAAACCTAGGCAGTGTCTTCCATATGCAGTAGTAACAGTAAAATTTATCGGCCAGAGAGTAGATAATGGACACCTTATGACATCTTTGAGGGTCTTTTCAACAGGATTGCCTAAGAGGACTGGTAAGAGACAGACATTATTCTACTTCAGTTGCGTTTGTACTGGTTTTAAATTTCTAAATGTTATCCAGTGCACAAAATAGTTCTTATTTACTTCTTTTCCATTTTGTATGTCTAGAATCATACTGTAGCTATTCCTGTGACTTTTGCTCAGTATTTGTGTGATTTTTTTCCATATTGATATGTTTAACTGTAGTTTATTTTCATAGGTAGGTAATGGATGGTTGAAAGTATAAATGGAGAGGATTTCATTGTGTCACTGGACACTATCCTGTGGATATTTGAGCACTTTATAGTTTTCTCATTCTAAATGTCTATATTTAAACACTTATGTAAGAATCTCAGTGCATACAGGCATGAGTTCTATAAAGTATATATTAGTACTGTGTATGTGCAAATTAAATAGGATGTCAAATGGCTTTTTTTCAAAGCATATATGTTGGCAAGTATGTAGAGTTATTATAAAATCTGGCACAACAATAAAAATAAATCTTCAGATTTTTTTTTGTATTGGAAAAGCAGATATACAGAGAGAAGGACATAGGCAAAGATTTTTCATCTGCTAGTTCACTCCGCAAGTGACCGCAATGGCCAGAGCTGAGCTGATCCGAAGCCAGGAGCCAGGAACCAGGAGCCAGGAGCTTCTTCCCAGTTTCCTGTGCAGGGGCAGCATCACAAGGCGTTGGGCCATCAGCTACAGCTTTCCTAGGCCACAGGCAGGGAGCTGGAAAGAAAGTGGAGCAGCTGGGACACAAACCAGCACCCATTTAAGAACATAATGGGGCCCAGCACGGTAGACCTACCAGGTCTCACATGAACTGGGCAGGGACCCAGCTACTTGAGCCGTCACTCACTGCTTCAGGTGTGCATTGGCAAGAAGCTTGAATCAGCATCTACGGCTGGAAATCAAATCCAGACACACTGATACAGGATAAAAATGTCTCAACTGGCATCCTACTGCTAGGCCAAACACCCAAAACTTAAGTAATACCTTTTTAAGGTTTTATTGTGTTTATTGTTGATAACATATCAGTTCAGTGGCTTTTAGCATATGAACATTATGAGCAACCAGCACCACAATTTTACAGTCCTAAAGCATTTTAAAGAAACTCTGGGACCCAGCACAGTAACCTAGTGGTTAAGTCCCTACCTTGTGTGCTCCGGGATCCTATATGGATGCTCGTTCATATCCTGACTACTCCACTTCCCTTCTAGCTCCCTACTTGTGGCCTGGAAAAGCAATTGAGGTCAGCCCAAGGCCTTGGGAGCATGCATCTACATGGGAGACCCGGAGGAAGCTCCTGGCTCCTGGCTTCAGATCAACTCAGCTCTGGCCATTCCATTGCGGCCACTTGGGGAATGAACTAGCGGATGGAAGATCTTCCTCTCTGTCTCTCCTCTCTGTAAATCTGACTTTCCAATAAAAAATAAATACATCTTTAAAAAAAAGAAAACCTCTGTATCCTCTGAAAGTTGTCTTACTATTTCCTTTCATGGCACCCATTTCTAAGCAGACATTTAATCCGTTCGGCTGTGTTAATAAGCTTTTAATTACCTTAAAATACCCGAGAAGAGCAACTTAGGAGAGAAAGTTTGTTTTGGCTGATAGTTTGGAGATTCACAGTTCATGATCAGGTGGTCAGTTCCACTTTTCTAATCTCTGATTGGAACTCCATGGCAGATTCTCTCTTCAGAGATGATTACATGGAAATGCAGGCTATAAGACACAGAAAATGTGCTCCTCCTCCATGCCCACGTATGCTTCTTTATATAGCATTCATGATTTAGTCACAAGGCTCCACCTAACAGTCTGATTCAATTTGTTCACTTCCCAAGGATTCTTCGTACACATTAATTAGATCAAATGTTCACCCTTATTGCATCAACTGTTAATATTAATCCACTAAACCTTAACATAAGACTTAGATGTTTAAATATAATGTATTAATTTGGGCAACTAGAATTTATTTAAACCATTATATCTGGGCATTTCATGTGAGTGAAATAATCTACTTTGTTGCCTCTTGTGTCTTACAGTGTTTTGGCAATTTATCCATATTTTGCTGTGTATCAGCACTTCAGTATTTTTCATGAAATAATATTCCATTGTGCACATGTACCACATTGTGTTTACTGTTTAAACAGTGATGGGCATCTTCATTGTTTCCATCTTTGGGCAGTTACAAATAGCTCTGAGAATGATTATTTACAGGTTTTCATATGCATATGTGTTTTCATTGTCTTGAATGTACTGTACCTAGGAGTAGAATTACTGGGTCATATGATAATCAAATGAGGAGGTGCTAGACTATTTTCAGAAGGGACTGTACCAGTTACATTGACAACACTACTGTCAGAGAATTAGAATTTCTCCACAACTTTGACCTTTTGACCATAGTCATCCATTTCAGTATGAAGTAAAGTCTCTAAGGTGTAGGTTTTTATGTTGTCCATTGTAACTGTGTACAAATACAGATTTTTATATTGATCTTGCAAAATTCATTACTCTGGAATTTTTGGTAGATTTTTGTGTGTTTCTATATTTAAAATCAAATCAATGGGGTGACTTTGGTTTTGCTTTTTCCTGTCCAGTTTGGGTGCTATTTATTTATTTATTTAGCCTAATTGCTATGATTACTACCTCCAGAAGAACATTGAAGTGGTGAGAGCAGGCATCCTTGTTCTTATCCTGGAACTTCAGGCAATACAGTCAGACTTTCATCACCCCCTAATATATCAGTAGTGTGATTTAATTTAGGTAACCTCTGTCATGTTAAGGAAGTGCCTTTCTGCATGTTGAGGTCCTAGTTTATTGGATGGTTTATTTGAAAAGATATTATATTTTGTCAAAATGTTTTTCTCAATCTATTGTGGTGAACTTGGGGTTCTGGGGTTTTGATGTATTGATGTGACTGACATTGCCTTTCAGATGTTAAGGGGAAAAATTTGCATTCCTAACCTGAGATAAATACACACACTCACACACACACACACCACTGTATTAGTGGTATATTTATTCATTTTCTGTTTCTGGTATCAGTTTGCACCAATGTGGTTAATGATTTTGAGCCCATTTTCATGATAATTAACTTAGCTGTAATTTACATTTTGTAATGTCTTTGATTTTGGTGTTAGTTGGAAATAGGTTCTCATAGAATGTGTTAGGAAATGTTTTTTTTTTTTTAGCAAAGTTTGTGAAGAATTGGTATTGATTTTTAAAGCTTTTGATAGATTTTATTCATGAAACCATCTGGGCCTGAGTTTTTTATTTTAATTAGTGTTTTGTGATTACTAATTCAGTTTCTTTGCTTATTATAGCCTTTTACAGATTTTTTACTTTTTCTTGATTTGATATTAGTAGTTTGTGTTTTTGTAAGTTTGTTCATTTCTCTTCACTTACCTAATCTATTGATACACAGTTCAAAGTACTCCTTCATAGTTCTTTTTGTCTCTATAAAGTTAGCCTTTTGTATACAAGTCTACTAATTTGAGACCTTTTTTCCTAATGTAGTTCAAGGTTTGTTATTTTTTTTTTCTAACAAACTACTTTCTTTTTTAAGATTTATTTATTTTTCCAGAAGGACTACAGAGAGGGGGAGAGACAGGTCTTCCATCCATTGGTTCACTTCCTAAATGGCCGTGGGAACTTCTTTCAGATCTCCCACATGGGTTCAGAGGCCCAAGCACTTGAGCTATCCTGCTGCTTTCCCGGGTCATGAACAATGAGCTGGATTTGAAGTGGAACAGCCAAGACACAAGCATATCCATATACGATGCCAGTGCCACAGGCAGAGGCAGGACCCAAATGTTTTTATTACTATTTAACTCAGCTATTATTTTTTTCAATTCATGTTTTCTAATAGCAACTACATTTTTTTAGTGTCTAAGATAGAATTTCATGTTGATTCATTTATATTTTGTTTTGTTACACATTCTTTTTGCTTTTTCTGCTAAGAATATTTTAATCACCATTAGAATATGAGGGGAGAATCAAGGTGGTGGAATAGAATAAGGACACATTTAAACACATGCAGAAACATTAGCCAGAGTGAAGCAGAGAGGTCACATTCCAGGAAATAGGAGAGGACAGAATGATGGTAGAGAAGCACCTGGAGACTGACGGACATGGGAAAGCAACAGCACAGACAGCAGTACTAGATACCCCAGCAGATTTCAGCCAATGGCAATCTGACCTGTGCCTGCAGCTCCACCAGCAGCCAGGTGGGAAGGGGAGTTCACCGGGAGCTCAGGAAGTAAACCTAGACAAAGAACTGCCTGTCATGCTGGTTTGTTTGATTTGACCAGAAGCAGACAGAGCAGCAGATCCCAAACAGGCTGTGGGGGAATAGGGTAGATTTCACAGCCAAGATGCCCACTACAACCACTTTGGGTGCCTTTTTGTACAGGGAGGCAAAGTTTACAGGAAAGGGATGCGCATACACTGAGCTGGGAGCTAATTAATTTCTGGCTCAGTGCATTACAACTGTTGGCATCCTATAAATTCCACCCAAAATAGGTCTAGGTAGCCCCCAGACCTAATGGTCAGCAGATCCAGAACTCAACAAGTAGCACATCAGGTACCATTTTTTACAGTGTAGTAAAGGCTTTGAGACTGCAGGGACAACAGTGAGCTGCATAGGTGCCGCACCAGGAGTGAGCTCACTGAACTCAGAGCATTGCACTGGTCCCACGTCAAAAACAATACCAACTTTGACATCTTACAACTCAAAATAGGTCCATGTGGCCCTCAGATAAATGGCCAGCAGGTTCTGGAAAGATCAGCACTAACAACAACCTAGCTATTTAGAATATTGGTGTCTTCCTAATCCTGGAAATTGCTCATACCAGAAATGGGAGAAAGGTTGTTCAGACAATGGTGCAGTCTCAGCATAGGAACACAGGAGGTGGAGAATGTTGAGCCAAGAGCTAGGGCTCAGAAATTGCAGTGGAAGTCTAACACAAGAGCCGGGATCTAAAACTTGCTGGAATGAGTGGCACAAGTGACTCAAAGATCCATGTACCAACCATATTAAGTAAAATAGAACTGCTGACCTGTGGGTGACATGGCTTAGAAACCTGCCCTAAGGAAAAGAATCTGTTAACCAGAAGTACAATGACCAAGAAAAGAAAAAAAGAGAGAGAGAGACAAACGCACAAAGAATATTACTGAAGACTCCCCTGCAAAGAAGCAAAAACCCTTGCCAACCTCAGAGTTAACAGAGGAATACATCAAGAAAATGGGGGATGCAGAATTCGGAAGACTTATTATTAAGCTTCTTATCAACTATGAGAAATACATATAGGAATTCAAGGAATTTAAGGAGTATGTCACACAGGAAATAGCAACACAAGCAAAATCAAGATAAATTATTGGAAATGAAGGATGCAATAGAGTAAATTAAAAATTCAATGGAAAGTCTCAATAATAGGAGGAAGGAGATAGAAGAAAGAATCTCAGAATTGGAAGATATTTCTTGTCACAATGGAGAAACAATCAAAAAGCTGGAAGTAGAGCTGGGTCAAGCTAAAAAAATATATTCAAGAATTAAAGAGATACTACTAAAAGGCCAAATATAAAAGTTATGAGAGTTTCAGAAGGCACAGAAAGAGAAGCTGGATTTAAAAATGCATTTAATGAAATAATAAAGGAAAACTTCCCTAATCTGGAGAAAGAATTGAGAAATAATATCGAGGAGGGCCACAGAAGTCTCAACAGGGTTGGCCAAAATCAATCTTCGCCATGGCACACAATAATCAAGCTCTCTTCAGTCAAACATAAGGTAAAGATCCTTAAATGTACACAGGGAAAAAAAATCAATTGACCTATAGAGGAATGGCAATTAAATTCACAGGAGACCTCTCACAGGAAGCACTACAGGGCATAAGAGAATGGAGCAACATATTTCAGATTCTAAAATCAAAAAATTGTCAGCCCAGAATAACATACCCAACAAAGCTTTCCTTTGTATTTGAAAATGAAATAAAATTCTTCCACAATAAAGATAAGTTTAAAACCATGCCTTTTCAAGACCTGCCCTACAAATGATGCTTAAAGATGTTCTCTTGACAGAGAAGAGGAATAGCAACCACCAAAACCAAAGGCGAATGTGAAGAACATCCCAGTAAAAGAACAACAGAAGACTAAATCAGTGAACAACCCACTGCTAAAATAACAGGACCAAATTACCACCTATCCATATTACCTCTGAATGTAAATGGCTTAAACCCATCAGTCAAATGCCATAGTTTATTAGACTAGTTTAAAAAACAAAACCCATCTATTACCTGCAGAAGACACATCTCACCAACAAAGATCAGTGAGAACTATATCTCATGGATTTTGATGTTTTTATTTTTAATTTCATTTCTTCAGAACTGTTTGTTTCTCATTAAATTCTTCACTAACTCATAGAACATACAGTAGCATCATTTTATTCAGAAGGTTCTTGATTTTAGAAGGTTCTTGATTTTTTTTTCATCAACTACACATTAGTCATTCAGTAGCATGATATCTAACTTCATGTTATTTTTAATTCCTTTTTTTCTTCCTGTTGTTCATTTTGTTTTGTAGCTTTTATTTAAGGGGATGTATAGTAACTGTGTAATGGAGCTGTCATATCCAAATGTGAGGATACAATGCAGTATACATCTCTACTTCCAGATCAAAGATGAACTCCCAATGAAACTGTTTACTATATCTTGAGAATAGGATGTTGGACTCTTTGCCATTGTCTATGCCTGCAATGATGGACTTATGACTGTTTATGAAGAACTATACTATTATAATAATACGGGGGAACTCAATGGGGAAAGGGGGGATTGCATGGGAGGATAAGGGAAATCTCATAGCTTATAGAATTATATCATAAGATGATAATAAGAAATGATAAAAAATATAGTATAAACTTTGACTTAAAATTATTCATGAGGTGTGGGTGTTTGGCACAGCTATTACAATATGTTCTAGGATGCTCACATTCAGGTTTATCGTGCCTCAGTTTCAGTCAAGGCTCTACTTCCAATTCTAACTCAATGGGCGACAGCAGATGATAGCTTAAGGTCTCAGGACTTTTCCTGTCATGTAGCAGCCCAGATTGAGTTCTGGGGTTCAAGCTATCACAGGCATTTAGAAAGTGAACCAGAGGTGAAAAATACTCACCGTTTTTCCACTCTCTGTCTTTATTTAAATAAAATGAAAATAATCTTAAGTAAAATCAGGTTATTCGTCGATACTTAATTTGTATTAACGGAGTTGTTTATAAACTTTTTCTTCATGTTTTTATCATTTCACAGAAAGACCATGTTCTCTGAATAACTGTACGGTGGCCAAAAGAATTGGAAAAGGAAAAGATGCTACTGTCATCTTTGAGCATTTCAGGAAACCTGCAGATCCATTTGTTCAGGAGAGCTGTTCATGTAATCCAGTAAATTCAGAGAAAAATCTTTCCAACTCAAGTATTGTTAATTCTTATGGAAATACACAAAATGGAAGCATTCCCATACTTGAAACAAATAGTTTACAGACAGAGCATGATTTCGCAGAAATTAGAGGCACTGCTCAACTAAATGTACATGGTTCAGATCCCTCATCTATGTACAGTGATAACAGACAAAATGTCGATGGTGACCTTTTGTTAAATTTGACGTATCTTAAAAGTATTTTAAGTGGTATCTCTACCACCCTTCCCATTCATAACAATACAGGCTCCAGCACAGTTATTACTTCAAAACTCATCAAAGATCCAAGATTGATGAAGAGAGAAGAAAACCTAGGAAAACAGAAAATTGCTGCAGGTTTTAATGACATTTTGCCAATTGAGAAGAGTTTGGATTGTGTTAATTCAGAAATAAACCTGTCAACTGTGCCAGCAAATTCTACCATCTCATCTGAAGTTGTGTCTGGTGATCATGCTGTTGCTACTAATTGTTTGGCTACCCCATGCTTCAGATTTTCTTTTGATGAAACACAATCTCAGATTCACCACATGGACTCTGAGAACTACCAGTGTGTTGCTCCCAGTAAAGCTACAACGGCAGAACCATGGAAGAACCAACTTCTTCCAGTTTCCTTCCCAATTTTTCTGTCAGATGTAGTTTCAGACATGGGCAATCAAAAACACAGTGAGGAAAAAGCCCAGAGTGCCCAACAGAGCAGCAGCATTCAAAATTCAATTGAACAAACCAGTGAGGCATATGAGTCAGTGAACCCTTATGCAAAAGAACCTAGTGCTCAGATCTATGAAAAATCACAGTCTTCAGATTTGAAAACTGACTACCAGAGTGGTCACCAATTACCTATAGTTTTTCCACTCCAAAAGAAAGCAAGTGCAGATGAATACATTCAAAATATTGGAAAGATGAAAAACTTGACTGAATCAGAAGACAGTTACAATCAAGGAGAAAAGCACACTTTCTGGAAAGAAATTAACTGTGTTTCTAATGGAACCAAAATCAGTCCCATAGATAATTACATTTCGTTAAACCAAAAATGCAAAGAGGCTGACTATCTCAATTCTGCTGGGGAAAACTGTGGCAATGTGATAATTTCTCAAGAGTTAGACATACCAAAATTTCTCACATCTACTGCAAAGGATACAGTTAAACTAGATCATTTGACTTTGGAATTAGAAAGTAATCTTACTCCAAGTGTAGAGTGCGCTTCACAGAAACTTCCTCATCACTCTCTAAAGTATAATGATGGCATTCACACAAGTTTTCCTCTAACTCAAAAGCTAATGGAATTGAATTTGGAAAAAACAAATCAAAATTGTGTTAGTATTGTGAGTGATGCTTTACAGGAAGTAGAAGACATTACCCAAGACAAAAAAGAACTCATTGATGGAGTTATTTCATCTAACGGCATTGAAATAGTTCATGATTATTCACATTGCAACGTAGATAGAGAACACATGGGTTTGCATGAAGAAACTGAAAATATATCAGTGTCATTGGAGAACATTCAAAAAGACTTCAAACAAACTCCTCGTGTTGAAGATGAAAGTCAGGATCACACTCTTTTTGGTAATGCACAGTTGAACACTGATACATACCTGAATATTAACTGTGGAGAACAGAGAGACAATGATAAAGAAAATAAAAACGAGGATAAAAAGGAAGATAGTGCATCATCTCCAGGAAACAACATAGAGAATATATGTGTAGACAAAAAACAGAGTTTTCTTACAAATAATGATTGGACCAATATAGATCAAAAGAGAAACAATGAAAATGACAACAAAGTAGAAATATCTAGTACTGAAGGACTTTCTTCTACATTTAACTTGATTTGGAAAGAAACATATGTACCAACAAAAACTACATTAAATGATACCGACATAAAGCAAAAGGATACTGAAAATACTAGAAGAAGCATAGAGCATTTGGGTTCTCCAACACTTCCTGAAATTACAGGTTCTTCAGTGTGCGTGGCCTCCAGTGCCACCATAAAGGTAGCTGTTACTACTGTGCCTGTGTTGGACACAAATCATGACCATCAAAGAGACCAGCTTAATAAAACATATTCTGAGGACCCAGATGGTTGTGAAATTGACATAGATAAAAAGCTACAAGATTCATTTCATCACTCAAAAAATGAAAATTCAGTTCTTCAAAATTTCGATTTGGAAAATGAGATTGAGTTAGGATCAGAATCAGGTGAAAATAGTAAACTTGGGTCAGAATATGATGATACTTTTATGCTTCAGCAAGATGCACAAAGCCATGGGAATGTGCTTTATGAAGAATTTGAGGCCTCATACAAAGCTCTGAAATCTCGAATTGATTGGGAAGGTCTATTAGGAAATAATACTGGGGAAATAGAAGCAATGGAAAACAGTGCAAGAATGGAGAAGCATGATCAGCATTACTGTAAGGAGAGTAATTGTATTCATTTCCCCTCACAAGAACACAAAATAGAGATGCTCAACCCAAGTTTTGTTCCAGATCTAAAAGTTAGAATTACTAACATATTTAAGCTAGGGTTGAGCCCCACTGCTGACTCCTTTGTGTTCGAAGATAACTTTTACAAATCTCCAACTGATTCCCCAAAACAAGAAATAAATAAGAAGGGGGAAATTCCAAAAACTGAAATTTATTCCCAGCCTTCTGGTGAAAATTCAGATTCTCCTGGTAAAGATAAATCTGGTACTATAAGGCAAGAATCAGGACTACAGAATAAATCTGAAGGCTTCCTTTCATCTGATCTAAGTACTGATACGCAAGTGAGTCTCATATCTGAAAGACATAATAGCATCTCTTCAGTTATTGAACCTTCTGATGTCACAGTAGTAAATGATAAAAGTGAATGTTCCTATAAAAAATCAAAAACTGATTATAATGAGACAAAAAATGAGAACATGAAAACAAGAAATGGCAAAAGAAAGCAACACTCATCTTTTAAAGATCAGAACATAACACATAAAGATTCCAGACAGCATGAAATTTGTCAGAAGAGGAGGCGGCTGGCTGGTGAAGATTCATCTGAATGTTTTTCTTCATTATCCCAAGGACGGATTAAAACATTTTCACTGACAGAAAAGCACATTAGGAATGTCCTGAATATTCTAAACAGCGAAGCATCCCTATGCAAAAGCAAACGTCTTTCCAAAAAACTTGATAGAGCTGTTCTTCACTTAAAAAAAGCTCATAGAAGAGTTCACACATCTTTACAGCTGATAACTAAGGTGGGAGAACAAACAAAGAGTCCATTACCTAAAGCATATGCAATAATATGCAATAGTTTCTGGGAAAGTTGTGATCTACAGGGTTATACTCCTGTACCTGAAAGAAGATATGGTTCAACTAAGCATGTGCTGTCAAAAAGGAGACACAAAAAACAGGAAGAGAAAAAAGCTATAGAATTTAATATTGATAACTCAGTAAGCAGTGTGTCAAAGCATAAGTCTTACAAAACAAATAGAGAAAGAGTCACAAAGTACCTTTCCAGGAAAAGTATGAGCAGTGTCTCCAGAAGCCACACCACTATTCATGTGACAGAATTTTGTAATCAGGAGCATCCCAAGTCAAAGTTCCCTCTATGCTCTGCATCCCAAAGTGTAAGTCAATCAGCATGTATTAATAACAGTGTGAGAAATCCGTTTTTATCAGAACTTCAGCCCTTTTCCAGGAAAACTACCTATCTGTTTTCCCCAGACCACCAGGATGATGTTCTAACTGAACAAGAGAATCTCATTGACATAAAATTTGTATCTAACATTAGTGAATATGAAAATGTTACAAACCATTCACCACCTAATAATGACACCACAAAAGAAAAAGAAAATTTTGAAACTAACAAGGAAATAAGTGAATGTAATTCAATATCATTAAGTCACATGCAAGAAAACACAGACAAAAATAATGGTGGAACTTGTGTAGCTCACACAAAGGTGGAAACTGACATACTTATTTCAGTCTTAAAATCAAATGTGGAGCAGGTTTTGAATGACACCTACAAACAAGATAACCTTGTTTTATCTGGTTGTAAAACAAGCCTGAAAGTAAATTTTCCTGTAGAACAGTGTACTGCACCTGTCAAGAGTTCCAAACCAACATGTATCACAGATGATTTCCTTATGGATCCATTAAACCAAACTGTGGTAGCAAGCAAAAATCACAGTATTCCTCAATTGTTAGCGACTACTCCAGTAATAGAGGCTGATGAATATTCCAAGTCTCTTGCAACATCTGTGACTACTTCACACTGTCAGCAGGAATGTGGTGGGAAGGAGCTGCTAAAGTCAGGACACTGTTCTTCGAGTGAGTGCTTCCACACAGATGGGAATGAAGCGAATGTTATTGAGAATTCTGAGTTGGACCTAACATCAGCTACTGAAGAAACTAAAAATCACAGGAAAAATATGATGAAGAAACTATCATCCAGTGATAGTTCTCTGCTCTTAAAAGATAATAATGAAGACTCTTCGAGACAATGTATTACAGAGAGAGACATTCAGGACAGAAAAACATGTGAAGTGGAACAGGCAGAAAAAGCAAAAAATTCACTTTACAAGAGAAGAATGACTAAAAGGTCAACTATGGAGACTGAGTATCAAAATCAAAAGAGTAAAATTTTAGAAGAATCCCACTTAAATGAGGAGATAACTAAAACTGACTTGCTTAGTTCTCATTCAAGCATTCAGAATATTACCGTACAAGCAGTTTACGTGAATGACACCATCCGTAATCCACTAAAAAGAAAGAGAGAGGAGGACAACGAAGTTAGAAGTAATGACCACATTCATCCTGACTTTATTTCACAAACAGGCAGTCCAGACATTAATCATATGCCTGTTTCAATTGCCCACTCTGAAACCTCTAAACTTGTCACTCATCAGACAAATCATACGACATACATAGGTGGCATTAAAAAAAAAGATTGCTCAGTTAGTTATCTGGCTCCAATAGCTGAGCTCTCTCAGATTTTGCAGAGAGCAGATAAAGCAACATCTTTGCAAGTTCTCCAAGAAGAAACTAAGATTTGTCAAAATATGCTACCTTTATTTGTCAAAGCTTTTGAAAAAAAGCAAGATTGTTCACTTGAACAAATCCTCATTTCAAGAGAATTCTTAGTGGAACAAAACCTGTGGAATAATTGCAAATACAAGTTAAAACCAGGTGCTGTTGACACTTTGGTAGAACTTCAAATGATGATGGAAACTATTCAATTCATTGAAAATAAAAAAAGACTTTTAGAAGGTGAAGTGACATTCAGAAGCTTACTTTGGTATGATGATACATTATACAGTGAGTTGCTTGGCAAACCACATGGTTATCAACAACAGTCCAGTTTCTATCCTGGTTTCCAAGGAAGATTAAAGTACAATGCTTTCTGTGAGTTGCAGAGTTACCATAATCAGTTAGTTGAACTGGTCGCTGATATGAAAAGGAAAAATAATTCATATTATGCATTCTTAAAATGCAAACGACAAATCAGTGAATGTGAAGCCATAATGAAGCATTGTTCTGATTGTTTTGACTTTTTTTTGTCTGTTCCGTTGACCTGTGGAGTTAATTTTGGTGATAGCTTAGGAGATTTAGAAAATGTAAGAAAAAATACTTTAAAGTTGATCAGTGTGTATGAGGACTCTCCCAAAGTTCATTTGTACCCAGAAAAACAAGACCATTTATGGATTGTCATAGAAATGATCTCCTCAAAAGTTAATTTTATTAAGAGCAATGAGGCAGTAAGTATTAAAATAGCTCTTTTTGGTCTGGAACATATCTTTTTTGATGCTGCAAAGAATCTTGTTTGGAAAGAAAGGAAACAGTCTCCCAGCAAAAAGTTCTCAGAGATAAATGAAGTGAATCAGTGTGCTTTTTCTAAGCTACAGAAGATATGTGATACCTTATGTGAAGATTTAAGCAGTGAACAGCAAACTTCCAGTATGCAGCTTGCGGAGGATACTGTGATGGCTTCCAGAAAGACAGATGAGGTAATAGACAAAGCAACAATTAATATAGAGAACTGTAGGTTTAACAATAATTTGCTGTCATGCCTAGGTATTTCTTGTGTTGGTGAAATATTGGATCAAGCTGAATTTGCAGACTTTAATAAATTACAGGAACTCACTCTGAGATGTACAGATCACTTGGAAATGTTAAAAAAGTACTTTCAGATGACTCAACAAGAAAACACAGATAGTGTCTTGGTTACAGAAGAAAACGTTCTGGATGTACTAAAAAATCACAGCCAGGGCACTGTAATTTTAAAATCTGAAGCCATTGAAACATATATTGAAATTGTCATGCTCTCAGAGACAATTCATTTCCTTAAAAATTCAGTTGCAAAGAAACTAGGCAAGCAGAGGTTCCGCGGTATGCTTTGGTTTGATTTGTCACTTCTTCCTGAACTGATTCATTGCCAAGAAAACATGGCTTCTTTCTCATTTCTTAGAGGTAACCCAGCAGATTGTCTTTGGGAAGCATTAGAGACTGACATTTCTGAAGTTAAAAAAGATCTGGATATTATCCACAAGTATAGTGAAGCTGTTAATTGCTCTTATGCTTTTCATTTATTCTCAAGAGAACTGGAAGAGCTTACAGAAATAAAAAGTCTTGTAGAGAAGTCTGAATATTCCATTTCCACCTACATAAACTTTGTGCCGTACATAGCATCTGTAAACTATGGAAGCAGTATGACAGAGTTAGAATGCAACTATAGTCAGTTTTCTGCATTATTGAAAAATGTAATGGCTGCCCCACAGAAAGATTTGGGGAAAATGGCCCATATTCTGAAAGTCATGAAAACGATTGAACATTTGAAGATTATTTGTATTAAAAATGCAGAATTAACCAATTCCTTTACCCTGTGCCAAATGATAAATAATAGAAGGAGTATTCCCAAACTGAATAGAAATGGAAATACACAACCTATTAAAAGTAACATTATTTCCAATACTTCGATTAAAATGCCTTCAGCTTCAGAATGCGAAACTAAAAATGTCTCAAATTCCTCCAAAAAGCGATGTATCACTGTAGAAAGTTGTGAAGACTCCCAGGAAAAAGAGAAAAACCCCGCTACTTCCAGCTGTAAAAAGCAAAAGGTATGAATGTTTTAGTATGATGTGTAAGTGCTCTTTTTGAGAATAGGTTTACTGTTTAAGCAAACAAGTAGCTTGCAGAATTATGAAACAAATGCTTTAAATGGTGCCTTAAAATTAATTTACTAACAAAAACTAATTCATTTTAGCTATAAAATTATGTGTGATTCTATATATATATGACATAACTTGTAGCATTCAGCTTTGTCTTTTATTTATTTGAAAGGTGGAAGTTGAAGGAGAAAAAGGTCTTCTGGCTACTGATCAGCTTTTCAGAATCCTGTACCAGGTCAAAGCCAGGGACCAGGCTTTGGGAGAGCTTAGAGCTAAAACCATAGCTTAGAGCTAATGGGAGAGCTTAGAGCTAAAACCAACAAGTCTAGCTCCATAGCCCATATTAACAAATGCTCTGCTTTGAAAGCCTTCTATTACAACTTTTCAAGAATTTCTGAATTCAGAAGTACAAAAATGGAAACCTATATGCAGAATGAAAAGTAGGATTCATTCTTTGCACTGTGTGAAACTTTCCAGTGAAACTGGTTCTGCAGACTTGGAGTGTAATCACCATCCATTGTACTGTTACTTATGGAGAAATACTTCCAGCTGTTTAACATCGTTACAAAACACAACAGGAACACAAGTTGTGTACACCACAGCATGTGAATACAATAGGAGATAATTCAAAGCAGTTCTGTCAGTATCAAACACAGAGAAGACCCAGGTTGAGTTCTCAGCTCTTGGCTTAGGGCTGACCCAGCCCCAGCTGTTACAGGCATTTAGGAAGTGAGATAGCAGAGGCAACATATTCATTCTCTCAGCCAGTCTCTCAGTTATTTGTGCTCTCATACTCTGACTCAGAAAAAGTAATAAGTAAATGAAAGGGATAGTTAAAAATGGTGTAGATGCTGAGAAGAAAAGAAAGATTAGGAAATGTGTAGATTTCATGGAAAAGCAGCAAATCTCTGCTTTACAAGAAGAAGCACTGCCAGATGGTTAAACATGAAGAGACTATTTCAGTTGCAGAAAATAAACCCAGTGCTTGTTTAATAACTTTTTTTTCAGAATTGAGTTTAAATTTAAAATTATTTTAGCAGGCAAGAGCAAGCTAAGGATGGAAGCGGTTGTTTCAGATTATAGACTTAAGCATAGGCCTATGGATTTTGAACTTCATTCTTTACATAATGGAGTGTAATGTCATGTAAAGTAAGTTTTCTTTATTTGAAAGATAAGGTCCTTGCATTACACATCCCGGAATCCCATATGGGACTGGTTCTAGTCCTGGCAGCCCGCTTCCCATCCAGTTCCCTACCAGAGGCCTGGAAAAGCAGCTGAGGACAGCCCAAGGCCTTGGAACCCTGCACCTGTGTGGGAGCCCCTGGGGGCTCCAGGCTCCTGGCTTTGGATGCGCAGCTCCAGCAGTTGCAGCTACTTGGGGAGTGAATCAGTGGATGGAAAATCTTCCTGTCTGTCCTCCTCTCTATATCTGGCTTTACAATAAAAATAAATCTTAAAAAATTTTTTTAAAAAGCTGTGAGGACAAGGAAATAAGAATTTTTTAATCCAACCATACTTGAAAATGAGAAATCCAAGAAAGTCATTTATTGAGGGGGAATGGAGTTGGACGAGGAAAGGCCATAGTAAGAGATCATCATTAATTGTAGATAAAGATAAAAGAAGTAGTTTAAAATCCCTGATTTTAAAAGTGTATTTATATTGTAGTTTGTCATCACCATTGCAGATTTTATGTCTTTCAAATAGGTTAACATGAACGATGACACAAAGATCAACAAAGAAAAGACAACAGGCAAACATCCGAGGTAAGAGTTACCAAGAGCTCTGTGTGAAGAAAAACTATCTAAAAATGGACAATTATTAAGGAAGATGAAACAAATACAAATTCTGTTGAGTAATACGTGTAAGTTAGTAGATAAAAATAAACTAAGGCAGGAAAAGAAATTTGACATCTTCAGTTCAGCCTAAGGAATTTGAATTGAATTCTGTAAGTACTGCAGACTAATGGCATGTGAAATATGTTTTTTTTACTGATTTATAAGAGGTAAAAGTGGTTCTATGTACAGTGAAAAGTTCACCAAAGCCTAGAAGTGTTATGGTTTTGCAGAATAAGAAAGGAAATTCATATTTAATGGATGCTATTTAGTAATAAATTATAGGACTAGCCACTGGTTTATTACAAAGAATATGAATATATTGATACTTGAGTAGATTTTACAACCTAGCCAAATTTCAAAACTGCCAGTTTATACAAATTATTGGGAATATTAAGTAGTATATTTTTGCAAACACATACATATATTTTATGAGTGCAGACTTTTCATAAAAGGATATTTTAATACTGTAAATAAGCATTTCTTTAAACTTAGCAAATTATTTTTTTGAAAAACTAACCCCATTATTTCCATTATGTGTATTTTTCCATTTGGACACGAAGTAATGTCATTGGGCTTGATGAACCTCTCTTGTTTCACCTCTGTAAAACTTTCAGTTTTATAACTAGCTTCATTTATTTCATTTTGTGAAAGGAATTTTTATTTTGTATAAAATGAACAAATAAGCAATCTCATCTTGCCTTGATTTTTCTTCCTTTAAAAGAACATTTTATGGGACTAGTATTGAGGTACAGTGAGTACAGCCGCTAGCTGTAACACCAGAGCTCCATATGAATGCCTCCTGGCTATTCCACTTCTGCTCCAGCTCCCTGATAATGCCCCTGGAAAACCTACAGAGGATGATCAAAGTGTTTGAGCCTCTGTACCCAGGCGGAAGACTCAGAAGAAGCTCCTGGCTTCAATATGCCCCAGACCTGTCCATTGCAGCTCTTTGGAAAGTCAATCAGCATGTGGAAGACTTTCCCTCTCTCTCTCTCTCTCCCCCTCTTCCCTCCTCTTTCCTCTCTTCCTCCATCTTCCTAGCCTTCCCCCCTCCCTCTCTCCCTTTGTCTCTCTCTTTAACTCTGCCTTTCAAATAATAAAATATTTAAAGAAGTTTTTACAATGTTTCTAGAACCCTTCTCACACATTTGAGTCTGAACAGTTGTATGATGGCATAAAAATGAATAGGCTGCTAGAGGGATAATATAAACCACTTCCATAAGCATCTTTACTTACTCCTTGCTTCTCAGAGAATCAA
Organism: Ochotona curzoniae; assembly: GCF_017591425.1. Classification (NCBI taxonomy): domain Eukaryota; kingdom Metazoa; phylum Chordata; class Mammalia; order Lagomorpha; family Ochotonidae; genus Ochotona; species Ochotona curzoniae. The sequence goes on from NW_024466605.1 coordinate 7,679,277, forward strand.
ACTGTTGACTCATGTAGCACTGAAAATCTAATTTTACGTTGAAAAAGGATACTATCTTCACAGAAGTGTCCTCTAAACACAGAAGGGATAGAGCATCCAGGAGGTTGAAATCTGTAAGGTAAAGATCATTTACCTATCATTGTAAATATGGTAAAGTCAAAATGTTTAATACCTAAGGATTTTATTTATTTGAAAAGAAAGAGTTATACAGAGAGAATGCTATGGGAGATAGGTGGAGGATAGAGAGGTCTCGATCCACTGTTCACTTCCCAAATGGCCACAGCAGCCAGGCTGGACCAGGCAAAGCCAGAAGCCAGAACTACTTCAGGGTCTCTTAGCTGGGTACAGGGAATGCTTCTCTACTTTACCAAGCACATTAGCAGAGAGCTGGATAAAAGTATAGCAACCAGGACTCGAATCAACACCCACAGAAGATACCCATGCTGCAGTAGGCAGCTTAACCCACTGCCCCACAACATAAGGCCCAAAATTATACTTTTTGGAAACTTAAAGTATTATATGTTACTGGGTGACTGCTGTCAATCAAATGGCTTTTGAGGAGGCTGGGGTCAGAATTTCCTAACATTCAAATTCCTTGCCAAGGATGAATTTCTCTTGACTATAGATAAATAAAACTTCTTTTCACTTCTGAACATGCTCTTTTCCATCTATACATCAAAGAACTTAAGTGCCAGCAGATGATTATTACCTGCTGCACTATTTTATATTACTCATGTCATCAAGCTATTTGGGAGACCTGTATTAGCTGGTTCTAGACCTTCCCTCAACGAATACATTTTAGCCTACTTAAGACTGTTTAGATAAGAATCTCAAATATATTAAATAGATAAAATATTTTGGAGGTTCACTTCTCCTGTCTCCAAAGAAAATGTTTGGAGATTTGTGAGTTAGAAACTACATAGAACTATTAAATAGTGTTAGCTTCCAGTTTTTAAAACCTTCTATCAGGAAATTGTCAGTGTACCAAATAAATTACAATTTTGAAAGTAAATTTGAAACGTGTAATGATAAATCTTTTTCAAGGAAAGCGTTTAAATTCAAAGTAAGGGAGTGAAACTGGGGACATGTCCTACTTATATACTGCCAGGAAAATGAGAAAACAGCAATCTTAAGGACTTTCTTCCTGAACAGAAATTTCACATACACATTTCTGTTAAAATTTTGTGATTGTGCATGCTTAAAGTTGTTTCGTATGTGTGTATTGTATTTATAATTAGGATTGCAGGATCTCATCCCAGAAGTGAAAAACAAACAGAGTCAAGTTTATCTGACAGCCAGAGAAGCAAACCTGTACCTCCAGAGAAGGTCGACATGCAGAGGTCACCAGCTGGCTCACTTTCACCTCTGAAGAACCGAAACGAGAATTGCACAGCAACATCAGCAAGTGGAACAGATTTAATGAATACGACTTTGGATGCTTCGGAACACTTGCCTGAGCAACAGGGAAGCCTGAATGAAGAAAAGAGTTTCACTGCTGCCAAAACACAAAGTGATGTGAAGGAATGTGCTGCTTTTGTGATTTGTGAGCAAAAGAACGGAGATAGCACATTTTTGAAAGACCACGAACTGCCACCTCAGAAATTTCTAAAAGATTCCCCAAATCCTGCACATAAATCTTGTCTCTCAAACATAAAACCAGAAATGAATGATTCCCTTGAGCCTCATGCATCAATGCCTGCGAAGCCTTTTGTAGATTTTGATATCCATAGCAACCTAGAAGTGAATGACTCCGTCTTAGAATCTCAAGGTATAGAAATAGTAAACACACCTATTGAAAGTTCTACATGTGCCAACTCGTCACAACTCGCCTGTACACAGGACAAAATTCCTGTTCTGCAAATAAGTAAAAGAAAGCCTGCAAAAGTTAAGTCAGAAGGAAGATACTTTAGAGATACAGTGCATCCCAGAGCCATATCTTTTGGAGCGTCTGGGGATGTTACACGTGACGTGAATAAAAGAGCAGAGTGCTTTTTTTCTGAGCAGCAGAATGATGAGAATGCCAGAGTCCCCGCTCAGAATGCTGCCACAGAGTGGAATGAACTTCCACAGTCAGCATGCACCCCGGCGTATAATCCTTCTGAGCATTCATTTGGGATTTCATATCCATACTATGCTTGGTGTGTGTATCACTACAGCAGCAGCAGCAGCAGCACCATCACTCAGACATATCAAGGGATAACATCTTACCAAGTACAGCCAACTCCTGGGATGTTCACTACAGTAGCAAATGCTGTCCAAAGCACACATTCTCAACATTTTAGTTGTTTTGCTGGGACACAAGCAAATGGTTTAATGCCAGTGGATGGCTATTTATCTCAAATGCCTATTTCTCATAATTTTCAGCAGCCTGTTTTTTCACAGTATGCTTCTCCTCAGCCATTGCCACAAGCTGCATACCTGTACCCTCCTAATGCTCATGTGTATCCAGAAGTTCCTTGGAATTTTGGTGAGTTTCACAAGCTTTAATACTTTAACTTTGTTAAAAATTTGTATTATATGCATTTTTATTATATAGAATTCACAGTAGATTGTGATACATGTATCATTCATTATTCTATATATGCTTTTAGAATTGTTTATGTTCAGGAAGAGTTGAATTGTATTATTTTGGTGGAAATCTAGTCAGAGATTAAGGAGAACCTAATATTATGTCCTACTTAAGGAAATAGCTAAGTAAATCATAGTTAATCTATATAGTGAAACATAATGCAACTATTAAGGGATTTTTGGTTGTTAATAACGTAACACTTTAAATTTTTTTTTTAAATTTTTACTAGAAAGGCAGAGACAGAAACAGAGAGGAGAGACAGAGATCTTCCATCTACTAGTTCACTCCCCACGTGGCTGCAAGGGAGATGAGCTATTCTGAGGCCAGAAGCCAAGAACCTTCTCCAGGTCTTCACATGGCTGCAGGCTCCCAAGGCATTGGCTGTGCTCTACTGCTCTCCTAGGCCACAGGCAGGGAGCTGGATGGGAAGTAAAATGGCACCCATTTGGAACCCCAGGGCATGCAAGGCAAGGACTTTTGTCACTAGGCTAGCGGGCCAGGCCTGACAAAACACTTTTAAAAGCTATATCCTAAACAAAGATAAAAAAAATTAAATAAGATAAAATAAAAATTTAAAAAGCTATATCCTCTCTGTAACTCTTACAAATCTTTTTAAATGTCCTATTAACTTATTTATGTAAACGAGTAGAAAATACAAAGATTAAATACATCAGCATACTAATTTGATTACCTCCAGGTGATTTTTTTGTTTTGTACAGTTTTTTCTGTATTCTGTACAGTGAAATACACATTATTTTGTTGATTGAAAGGGAAAGTAAAGTTAAAAAGCAAGGTAGCAAAAAGATTGGTCAAATAAAGCAAACTTTGTCGTGCTTTCATTAATCTAATATATTGGGGTATGTGGATGAAGTTAATTAAAAGCTTCTATTAGAAGGACCTGTTTGCCTCTGGAACTTGAATATTTGCCTGTTTTAAACACTTAATTCTATTTTTAAACGATGATGATTAGAACACTGGTTTATAAGTGAAATTGGAATATGCATTTATCAGAGCTAAAGCAAAATTCAAAAAGTCATTCTGAAGAAATATGAAGTTATATACAAAAGTATTCTACCATCATAGGTATCTTTCCCATGTCTCCTTGATCCACAAATTATCTAAGAAAAATTACAAAGGTGAATACAGAGTGTGTGTCTGTGTTTCCCCTGTGGATGAACCCGATTCCATTGTTAATGATACAGTGATAGTGATAAAGCATGCTAGCTGTGGCATTCTGTGAACTTAAGAATTGACATTTTAATTTCTGAAATAGGAAACCATTTTTTTGTTTGTTTGTTGGAGAGGTGCAGAGAGGGAGTCCATGTGTGTGTCTTATGCACATCCGTGTATGTGCACATGCTCTCATCAACTGACTGACTCCTTAGCCACAACGGCTGAGGTCGGAGGCGCTGGCCAAAGCCGGACTCCGAGTCCAGATCTCCCAGTTAGCTGGCAAGAACCCAGTTCTCCAGGTTTACACTGGCATAAAGCTGGAATAAGAAGCAGGAGCTGATAGAATGGGATGTGGGCATCCTAATGAGGCTTCAATACCAGTTCTCTGAAATAGGCAGTCTCTTTATGTTCTTAATAGTGTTTTTGATGTTTTTGAAAAGATAGCACTGGGGGCCCAGCGCGATGGCACAAGTGGTTAAGGTCCTCGCCTTGCACACCCGGGATCCCATATGGGCGCTGGTTCTAATCCTGGCAGGCCCGCTTCCCATCCAGCTCCTTGCCTGTGGTCCGGGAAGGCAGTCGAGGACGGCCCAAAGCTTTGGGACCCTGCACCCATGTGGGAGACCCGGAAGAGGCTCCTGGCTTCAGATCGGCATCGCATCGGCCATTGCGCTCACTTGGGGAGTGAATCATCAGATGGAAGATCTTCCTCTCTGTTTCTCCTCTCTGTATATCCGCCTTTCCAATAAAAATAAAATAAAATAATAAAATAAAAATAAAAAATAAATTAAAAATATATTAAAATATATTTTAAAAATAAAAATTTAAAAAAAGAAAAGATAGCACTAGATCAAGTCCAGTTGTGACAATAAGAAAACTTAATGACTCTCTCCTTGGTTATACAAGTGAAATGAAAAGAAAGTACTGCTTGTAGTATCCAAAAATAACTTCTAAAAATTAAGAGGCAGTTGCAGTATTGTAAGCACATCTTTCATTTGTATGACTGCAAATGGTTCACAAAAATCCCTTCTCTTAAAAAGATGAAGGTACTTAACAGTGGATACCAAATAATAAGTAGCCTAGTGGTTAGGTACCAGTGAAGGCACGGTGGCCCACATCCGAGTGCCACAGGTCCTAACCCTTGCTGATGCCAGAGGCAGTGGGGTGGCTCAAGCAGTGGGTTCCTGCCACCCCAACGAGAGACCTGGATTGAGTTTTAGGCTCTTGAATTTGGCTTTCCCCACTCCAACAATTACAGGCATCTAGGCAGTGAACCAGTGGTTAGAGCATTTTTCCCCACCAACCCCCCCACACAAACTTTCCCTTCCTCCACCTCCCTCCCTTTCTTTCTCTCTCACCACCTCCCATCCAGTCCTTTCCATCTACCTCTCAAATAAATAAATGTTAAGTAGAAAAGGTGACAGCTCCTTTGACCCACTTCATCTGTTGCTCATACTCACTGTATTCACCAGGAAATGGGAGTAAAGGGAGGTGCCTAACTGAGCAGTGCGAGCAAGTGAAGTGCTGATGCTCCTGTTGCATCTAGTTCCCAACAAGACGACTAAGCTGAGGAAGGGACTCCTCAGAGAGCCTTAAATAGCTTGAGATCTGGCAGCGAGGTTCGCCTATGACTTAAACTCTAATTCTTTCCACTGTACCATTATACACTGTTGATCTGCATCATTCGTCTCCAATTTTTGTTTTTTGTTTTTTTCTTTCAGCTCCGTGGCAACAAGAACCGTTTCACCCAAGACACTGAAAGTAGTCTTCTGTCAACTGAAATAAAGGAGATTTAAGAAGTTTTTAAGTATTTTTGCTTATATGTTTTTATTGTTAACATTTTAAGTGTAGGTAAATGTGGTAGAAAATATACAGCTCTTTATAAAATTATAAATGTAACAGTATATTGCATAGATAACAGGAAATCAAATACTAACATCTGAAACACTAAAATTACTTACATGTAATATAAGGGGAATTAATGTAACATTTAATGTGAAGCATTTGATGGTTGTAAAATATTTAAAATCACATTTTTGTTCTGTTACTTTTTTGTTTGTGGTGCTGTGTCATTTGGTGTGAAATACAAATTATTTTCTTGAATTGGTAATCAAACCAACAACTTTCTTCATCATTTATTCATGTAATGTATAGTTCTCTCAGGCATGGTTAATTATTTCAATTTTAAGATTTTACAATTTTTACTTGTAAAATATTTTAAGTAAAGGAATTGATTTTCATATTTTTGGTGCTTCCTTCAGTTGGTTGTTTTTTTTTTTTTATGGTGGAAGCAGTTTTAGTTCCGTATATTGAAACTAAACACTTTTATTGTCTTGTTCCTCAAGAGCTTTCCTCACAGGATTATTCCTACAAGTAGTTATTTTATTTCATAATTTAAGTAGTCCTTTTAATGATTTTATAGCGTTACAGTAGGAAATTTTTTTTGTAGTTTCATTGCAGTAACTTTAAAAATGCAGCATAAATACTAAGTTTTTAATGCCATATTTTTTTTCTTTTTAGATACTCAGCAAAAGTAAGTTATTACACAGGACAGCATAATAAAGTGTGAAATTACAGCTCTTTATTATTCCAGTCAGAAAGTTTTGAGAATAGAAGAGGCCTTTTTTTTTTTTTTTTTAGGCACTGGTTAGTCTTAAAACCTGAAAAGAGATTTGCTTTGACTGAAAAGCTAGCACCGCCTCCGTGTTTTTATGTCAGCTGATATTTTGTTCCCTGGCACAGACCTCCAGAAAATGGAGTACTGCCCGTTTGATGTAAAGTAACTCTCAGTTTAGCGAAAACATTCATGAACTCCCCAAAGTAAGACTCTTCAGTTACATTACCCAAAGGGAATGCAGTTCAGGATGCTTCGTTAACTTCCGGATCTTCACAAAAAGGGAAATCATTGTCACTAAAGGAATTTGAAAAACCAGAATTGAAGCAATATTAAAATAACTTGTAGAAGATGGTTTTATTCATGTACAGTCAACATCACAACTGAACTGATATGAGAGCTTTGGTATTATTAACTGTTACTCAAAAAATTACTTTATCTCAGCTGCTTGATTTATATTTGGTTATGGACAAGTTTTACAAAGTTTATTAAGAACTTCTATGCTGTAAACCAAAAATTAGACATTCTAATTAAGAATTCTTAGCCTTCAAATTTTGTTAGCATTCTTTCTGTTACTTTTATTTGCTAGGTTTTAATGTATTCAGAATAAAAAATTTAAATATTTTATTTCATTTAAACATTCTGACAACATGAAAAAAATAGTATTTCTTTTTTCCTTGAATATTTTTTATTCTAAAAATGGAACAAATTAAAATTGAGCAGACCTTGTAAGCAACACTGTAAATATTGTTTTGGAAATTAAAGAATTATCTAAATAAAGTGCATTTCTCTTCATTTCAAAGATCCCCCCCCTTTTTTTTTTCATTTCTTGAGGAATGGGAATGTTTAGGAACGGTCCTTACCTTATACACACTCATTGCAAAAAGGAAACCACATAAATCAAACTTCACTGGCTAACTAGACTGCTGAGGCACCCTTCTGTTCCAGCTGGCTTGACCTTCACCTCCATGCTTCTTTTTCTCATTATTTTTAGAAACTTCATTGGTATCTGCAGTTGATATAACAAACCGCAGTCCCTACCTTCATGCAATTCTTATTCAAATTGAGAAGAACAAGAAATAAGTAAACTTAAATAATTATACATCATGAGAAGTGAGATGTTGAGGGGGGGAAAAGGGGAAAACTGATGACAGGATAGAGGAATAGGAAACAACTGGATAATACATAAGCTTAAAAGTCAGAGAAGGCCTCTTTGAGGAGGTAACTATTCATGAATTGAGCCAAATATAAAACTTGACCCATTTTCTAAGCAAATGGATTCTTCCACAATAGTGTTGTTTGACATAACCCAAATGTCAAAATCAGATAGATGTCTTGGTGTCACAGCTGATAGCCAATGTGAGTCCTGCACCAAGTTTATAGTGTGTGTGTGTGTGTCCTAAAGGGGTTTTCCCCACATTTAACCCTTACACATGTGTAGTGGTTTGCTTAGTATGTTCCCAGACCCATACCAATTGAGAACAATACTTGCCTTTCTGCTGCAAACAGGGTTGAGGTTTCCCTAGTGCCGGAGCCCTTGTCAGTAGACCCTTAATCTTTTGAAAGTCTAAATGTTGCCTTCTTCGATCAAGTGGATCAATAAGGCTCAGAGTTTTTAGTGGGGTTTACAACTTAGGCATGATTGATTAAATTGTTGATCATGTTGTATTTGATCTCTGCTTCCTATCCCATTACTGGAAATCACGCTAAAAAGCTAATCAGTCACAAGATTGGTCTCTCTGGTTGCCAGCAAAGGAGAATTAGATAGCAATAAAATAAAACTACTTACAGGAGCCAATGTAGTGGCATAACAGGTTAATTCAATGCCAGCATCCCTGTTGCAGTCCTAGTTACCCCACTTCCAATTCAGTTCCTTGCTAATGTGCCTAGAAAAGCAGAATGGCCCAAGGAGAACCAAATAAAATTCCTGGCTTCAATCCATCGCACCCCTGCCTCCTGAAGCCATTTGGAGATGGAAGATTTCTACGTTTCTCCTTCTCTCTGTAACTCTATCAAGTAAATATTTAAAAATTAGTACCGATATTAAAATTTTAAAAAATAAGTATTTTTAAAAGTACCAATAGACACCAGCCTGAGTACACAAAATGTAGGAAGTGACTATATAAAGTGAAACAGACACAGAAATTTGTTACTCCGTTTTTGCAGAATTCTAAAAAAGGCTAAGCTGTCATGTTTAGGAAGTAGAGGAGGGATCTTGGGTTGAGTCTTGAAGGAAGGATTGAAAAGGAGTCTATGGGAAGTTTCAAGTTAAGGAAAATGTTCTAATCAGCAATGATTGTACATTTGTTAAAGCTCCCCAAAATGTGCACCTAAAATTGGTAAATATGAATTGAATTATACCTCAATAGAGATGACTATTTATATTCTATATACAATTGACTTTTAAAAATCCACTGATTGTAGGGAGCTAATTTCAAAGATGTTATCTTGAAAAAATATACAGATCTTAACAAAACATCATATGTTATTTGGGAAAGTGGAAATAATCCAGATAACTTGGCCATAATAAATATCAAATTTCTGGGGCCCAGCAATGTGGCTTAGTAGCTAAAATCCTCGCCTTGAACATGCCAGGATCCCATATGGGCGCCGGTTCTGATCCCGGCAGCTCCACTTCCCATCCAGCTCCCTGCTTATGGCCTGGGAAAGCAGTCGAGGATGGCCCAAAGTCTTGGGACCCTGCACCCACGTGGGAGACCCGGAAGAAGTATCTGGATCCTGGCTTCGGATCGGCATAGCATCGGCCGTTGCACTCACTTGGGGAGTGAATCATCGGACGGAGGATTTTCCTCTCTGTCTCTCCTGTCTGTATATCTGACTTTACAATAAATAAATAAAATCTTTTTTGAAATAAATAAATAAATATCAAACTTCTTCAGGATATCAGGAAAGGGCCCTTCTATCCTCTGTAATATATGCACGTACATGTAAGGGGGGCATGAAGCATTGCTGTTCTATCAGCATAGAATTTCTGATTGATAGAATAAGAAGGTTCTAGAGCTGATAGCAGTGATGGGTCTACAGCATTGTGAAGGTACTTAATAACTGCTGGAATTTTCTGCTATAAATGGGGGTTGGTATTTGGCATAGTGGTTAAGATATTGTTGGGATGGGCCCGGCGCGGTGGCGCAAGTGGTTAAGTCCTCGCTTTGCACGCCCGGGATCCCATATGGGCGCCGGTTCTAATCCCGGCAGCCCCTCTTCCCTTCCAGCTCCCTGCCTGTGGCCTGGGAAAGCAGTTGAGGACGGCCCAAGGCTTTGGGACCCTGCACCCGCGTGGGAGACCCAGAAGAGGCTCCTGGCTTCGGACCGGCATAGCATCGGCCGTTGCGCTCACTTGGGGAGTGAATCATCGGACGGAAGATCTTCCTCTCTGTATCTCCTCTCTGTATATCCGCCTTTCCAATAAAAAAATAATAAAAATAAATCTTTAAAAAAAAAAAAAAAGATATTGTTGGGACACCTTTATCCCTTAGTAGTCAGGGTTCACGTCTTGCCTCAGCTCTGGATTCTGGCTTTCTGCAAGACAGCAGTGATGGCTGTAGTTCTTGGATCCTGCCAGCCGCATGGGAGAACTGAATTGGGTTCCAAGCTTCTGGCTTTAACCTGGCACTACCCAGCTGTTGAAGGTATTTGGGGAGTAAATCAGCAGATGGGAGATTCCTCTTCCAAACAAAGTGAAAATAAGTTTTAAAATTATTAAAATGACAAATTTTAGTATTTTACTGCACTCACCAAAGAAATTGGAGAGGTTTATGTAGTAGAAAATGGCAGTAAACCTTGTATTTCAGATATCTGTTTACATAGAAAGCACAATAATATATTCATGTAGGGTTGAAGGGCAATTGCTAAATAGGCTTGAAATTATCAACAGGATCAGTGAAGGGAAGGGAAATGGCATAGAATATGGGGGTTAAGAGCATAGGCTCTGGAGTCAGGCTACTTGCCTTCCTTCCTCAGCCCAACCAAGTGGCCTCCAGCCAATCATCCTCATCTCAGTGATCAGAACACAATAGCAGCACTAACTGTATGGAATTGTTAAGGAAATCAATAATAATCTGAGCTTTAGAATACCACCTGACTACTGTGACGTAAGAACTTGGTACTGTTGGAGGTGGCATAATGCCTCAGTTGGCTAATCCTCTACCTGCAAGTGCCAGCATCCCGTATGGGTGCTGGTATGTGTCCAAGCTGCTTCACCTCCATCTAGCTCCCTGCTTGTGTCCTAGGAAAGCAGCTCTCCTTAGACCTCAAATCCTTGGGCCCCTGCAGCCACATAGGTGAGTGACATGGAAGCAGCTCCTGGCTCCTGGCTTTGAATCAGCAGAACTCCAGCTGTTGTGGCCATTTGGGGAGTGAATCAGTGGATGGAAGATCTGTCTCCTCTGTTTAAATTTGCCTTTCCAATAAAAAAAAAATATTTTAAAAAGACATTTGGTACTCCTGTAAAATAGAGCCCATGAACAACAAAAACCCAAGTCATTCACAAGATGAAATGCCTGAAACTAATCAGAAGAAAATCGAGATGATGATGAAAAATGTAAGAGAAACACTCAGTTCACAAAATACCTTAACTGCAGTGAACAGCGGTGTGTGTGCTGTGAGCAGTCGTGTGTGTGCTGTGGTTAAGGGTGGAGATTCTAATGCCTCATTTGGGGGGTCACTGTTTTTCAGTCCTACCTGCACTGCCAATTCCAATTTTCTGCTAATGCATATCCAGGGAGGCAGCGGTGATAATGCAAGCATTTAGGTCCCTGCCACCCATGTGAGAGACCCAGCTGGGTTCTAGACCCCTGGCTTGAGCTTGCACCAGCTCTGGCTGATAACAGACATGTAGGCAGTGAACTGGTAATAGAAGACCCTTCTCTCTCTGTTTTTCTCTCTGCTTTGCAAATAAAATGAGGTATTATGTGCCTGGCATGGCAGGCTAAAGTCCTCACCTTGCACGCGCCAGGATCCCATATGGGTGCTGGTTCATATCTCGACTGCTCCACTTCCCTTCCAGCTCCCTGCTTGTGGCCTAGGAAGGCAGTTGAAAATGGCTCAAAGCCTTGGGATCCTACACCAGCATTGGAAACTCAGAAGAAGCTCCTGGCTCCTGGCTTCAGATCAGCTCAGCTCCGGCCATTGAGGCCACATGGGGAGTGAACCAGCAGATGGAAGATCATTTTCTCCATCTTCCCTTCTGGTTATAAATCTGGCTTTCCAATAAAATATATCTTTAAAATGTATTTTTAACAAAAAAAATATTTTTAAATATATGAATAAATAGAGGCTGGGGCATTAGCTCAATGGCTAATCCTCTACCTCCAAGCACAGCATCCCATATGGGCACCAGTTTTAATCCTGGCACTTCCCATCCAGCTCCCTGCCTGTGGCCTGGGAAGGTAGTAGAGGACAGCTTAAAGCCTTGGGACCCTTGGAAGTCTTCTGAAAGACTAAGAAGAGGCTCCTGGCTTCTGGCTTCAGATCAGCTCAGCACCGTCCATTGCAGCTATTTGGTGAACCAGCAAATAGATCTTTCTGTCCCTTTGTAAACTTGCCCTTCCAATAGAATAAATCTTTAAATATATACATATATATAAGAACAAATAAATTCTGTATGAACAGTGCTTAACCTCTGTCCATCCAAATTTTTCAGTTACAATTTGGTCGAAGCTTAAAATGAATAGTTTCTGGTTGAATCAGTTGGGCATGTGTTTAAATGTAAATAATGAAACTCTTAAATGTAGCACAAATAAGAGCTTTTTATTTTTCTCATGATGACACTGGAGGAAGGAATGCCAGAACTGCTGATCTGGCTCACATTGCCATCAGGACCCCAGTTGGAGTGATTTTTCTTTCTTGACCATCCCTAAGATTTTTGATTTATCCTTTTTCTGTTGATCTCAACATAACTGTTCATCTCCAGTAAGCTCCAGGCAAAAGCATTTTAGCTTTAAAACCTCTCCTGTGAAGGCCCTGTTTAGTTGCTTCTCCCTACATCCCTTCACCAGAAGTGTACCACATGCCCACTCCCAGGTGGTTTCTCAGGAATATTTTTCACTCCCAACACAGCTGTTGAAAAATCAAAGCACATACTGGTTCAACAACTAGAAATTTTTGCTCTGTTAAAGATAGTTGGAATTTAAAATGTGATGTTGGCACAAGAGTTTGGCACAGTGGTTAAGACACTGCTTGGAGCACCCACATGTCCTGTCAGAGTACCTGAGTTTGAGCCCCGGCTCCACGGCCCAGTCCAGCTTCCTGCTGGTGAGCACCCTGGTGAGCACCCCGGAAGGCAGCGGGGAACGGCTTGGGTGCATGCAATCCTGCCACTCGTGGGGGAGACTGGATGGGGCTGTGGGCTCCTGCCTTTCCCAGGCTCGCTCCTCTTGCTCTCATTCTCTCTTTTTCATCCCTCTCCTCTATGCCTTTAAAACAAATTAAGGTAAGTAGAATGTTAAATAATATCAACATCATAAAGCATAAATCTAACTTTTAAGAGAAGCAGCACATATTGAAGCTTCCTCAAAGATACATCAATCCTGAATAAAGAAAACAGCTGTTTAGGGTATTTACTGGAAGTTCACCTGCTTTCTTACAAATCCTGCTGTTTTCCTGAAATTTTCCCAATAAATATTTATTGAAGCACCTACCCTCTAAAGTGCTATACTATGTTGTAGTCAAATTTGTAGTCTACTAAGTCTATTAAATTAAAAAAAAAACATACAAATTACTAAATGAGAAACTATCTGGTAGGACATTTTAAAATGTGCAGGTATGAGTCCATTTGTTTTAAAGAGGAAGGTCTTAATTAAAAAAAAAAAAAAGATGGTCCTAACGTTTGTGAAGTTTGCAGAGAGTTTTGATCTGCTTGGAGGAAGAAAAAACATATTTCATGTGGATGTAAAGCATGAGTTATGTCATAAGACCAAGAATGTGTGGGGTAATAGAACAATAACTATCAGTAAAACATATTACACCACAGCTTGGAAAGAGCATCAGTTCCTCCCCCAGTGATTCATGTGTCCTGATGATGGTGATGAGAGGTGGGACCTTTGGGGAGGTGGGCCCGGTTGAAGGGGCTCTCAGGCTGTTAGTGGTGTGACCTGTGTGGTTTTCAGGTGACTCCAGGTAACTCCTGTATGGCTGCATTGTTAGATCAAGCCCGACCCATCCCTGCTCTTGGGCCTTCTGGCTCCACGTGATGTCTCCCTCTGTCCCACTGTGAGAGGCCAGCATTGTGGCTGGGGTAGAGTTGCTGCCTGGGACACCAGCGTCATGTATCAAAGAGTTCTTGGTGGGGCTGGAGTCCCAGTTGCTCCTCTTCCAACCCAGCTCCCTGGTCATGGACCTGGGAAAGCAGAGAAAGATGGCCCAAGTGCTTGAGACCCTGTCACTTGATCATGAGCCTGGGAATGCGACAAAAGGTGGCTTAACTCTTTGGGCCCCTGCCACGCACATCAGGGACTTGGAAGAAGCTCCTGGCTCCAGCCTGGCCCAGCTGTTGGCCATTGCAGGCAGCTGGGATGTGAACCAGTGCATGGCAGATTTGCATGTAACTCTTTGTAACTCTTTCAAACTAAGTATAATTTTTTTTTTTAATTTCAGTTGCAATGTTACTTTTCTAAAGCACTCTGAAACTTCTCCCCAGGGACAGAGAAAGGGGTCGACACTCGGCTCCCACACTGTGAAGCTTACTAGCAAAGGGAAGAAGCTGCTGTTTGGGGAGATGTGAGACTGGCCAGTCCAGGAACACCTGCCCTCTAGCCTCGGATGTCACCTCCCTCTGGCCTTCAGCCCAGCAATGAGAATCACTAAGGGAGCGTGGTTGGTTAGCATGTGCCCTGCGAGATACCTGGCAGTCAGCCGCTGCTCCGTGAATCTGTGTTGGAAAAACAAACCATTACCAACTCTGTAACACGGCTGTTAAAACTGTCAAGAATGCTGGGAACGGCCTAGATTAGCACACAAAAACGATCATCTTCCCACTGTTGCAAGACAGCGTTCGAAGATATCAGAGCCCACCACGAAATTCAATCATTCATAAATACTGAATGTCGGCTGTAGAGGAGTGGTAGGTTCTGGGGAGAAAAAAAAAACTGTCCAGAGCGCTGAAAATGCACCCTGTAAACTCAGGGTGAGGACGAAGTTCCTCTGGGTCCTGGATAGGAGCAGAGAAGGCCAGAGGCCGGAGACGCCCCCTTGGCTCCCTGGGCCGTTTTCTCCGCCGAGCCACGCGGGGGCGCTGCTCCGCCCTCGCCGGCCTTGGCCCAGCGGCGCCGCCCGCTCACCGCTTCCCGGCGGAAATGCCCGGCCGATGACGGAAACCCTCAGGGAGGGGAGAGAAAGGGCGAGAGGGAGAAAGAGAGAGAGAGAGAAGGAGAGAGAGAGAGCGAGAGAGAGAGCGAAGGTTCGGCGGAACCGGGAAAGGGAGGCGGCGAACAGCCACCGGCCGGCGGAGCTGCGCCCTTGAGGGGCCCGCGTCCCGCCACCCTTCCCTCGCAGGCTGCCCCGGCGGGCGGAGGGCTGCTCGTCGTCGAGGCCGCGCGCCCGGAGCCGGCCGCTGGCCTTGGGCGGGGTGCGGGGCCTCGGCGACTCGTTGCCGTCCCGCCGGGGGCTGCGGCGGCTGAGGGCGGCGGCTCCCGGGGCGGGGCCGGGGGCGGGCGGGGCGGGGGGAGGGGGCGCGGGCCGCCATGGACGACAAGACGTTCACCAAGGAGCTGGACCAGTGGGTGGAGCAGCTGAACGAGTGTAAACAGCTCAACGAGAACCAAGTGCGGACGCTGTGTGAAAAGGTAGGAGCCGCCCGGGTGGTGAGTGGGGGGAGAGAGGGACGCGGGCCGGGCCTGAGGGCGGCCGCCCGCGGTGACGGTTCGGAGCCCGGCGAGGACGCGGGGCGCGCAGGTGTCCATCGCCTGACCGGGAGGGAGGTTCCGAGTGGGGGGACCCGAGTGGGGGATGGGAGGCGGGGGGACCCCCCCGAAACCGAGGCGAACACGCCGACCGTGTTAACGAACTTGTCCGTGAGCGGAGAATTGTCGTCGCCTTTTACCGAGTCCTCCTGGGTGGTGCTGGGGGCGGGCGTGATGGCAGGTGGTTTTTTTTGGTTTTGTTTTTTCTTGAAACAGAGGCCCCGGGAGGGTACCTAGCCCGTGGGGGGTCGGGGCGACTTCTTGCCAACCAGAGGTGACTGAAGGAGCTCGGGGCGAAGTGAGGTCACGGAGGAAGCGCATGGTCAAAGAAACGTGCACGTGGGTTTACAGCGAAGCACGTCTGAGTCCGTGCTGTGGACTGCCCTACAGGGCAGCACTTTTCAGAAAGGTCTGCTGGCCGTGCTTGTTTCCCTTCCCTCCCCCAGCCTCCCCGGCGCTGAATTGGATCAAGTCGTTCCTGCTGCTTGCGATCTTTGCCGCTCGCTGAATTCTGTAATTGTGCTTTTCTGAACTCTGGGATTCCCGTCTGGCCATGTGAATGCAGAGCCTGCAGTTTCTCCCCATTCATCATGGGACTGTGGGCTGTATCGTTTTCATGTGTTTTTACGTTGAAAAGTCCCCCCTTTGAAGTCACGTTTTTGAGCTTTGTCTTGCCCGTGCCAACTTGGGTGCCCCAGAACTGCACTGGAAAAGCAGCGACTTTTATTTGTTTGTTTGTTTTTAAGATTGAAAGAGTTCCAGAGAGGAAGAGACAGAGATCTTCCGTCTGCTGGGTTGCTCCCTGAACGGTGGAGCAGTCTGGAGTTCCCAGGTCTCCCGCGTGGCTGCTGGGTCCCTAGCGCTTGTTCCATCTGCTGCTTGCCCAGGTGCACCAGCAGGGAGCTGCATAGGAAGACCAGCAGCCAGGTCTCAAACTGTGGTGTGGCATGCTGCAACTTTACCCACCAGGGCCCCAGGGGGGCACTAATAAAATTATGCAAGTTTAGTGTGGAGGAGGGATAGCCAGTGTTTTTAGCAAGTTTTATGTTGTCCAGGGACTTCATTAAGTAGTTGTTAATATAGGGAAATTTGTTTCTGCAGATAGGAGTACCAGAGAAAGGATGTTTTTCTCTTCCTGAAGCCAACTGTTTCCCCGTAGCTTCAGTCAACATTCATTTTTCTCATGATAACCTGTAGTTTCATGGATGTTACAATGTATGTTTTACTTAACTCTCAAAGTTTAGCATCACGTAACTAATATTGAGATGAGCTGATTCAATTAACCCCACAGTCTTAATGTTATAGACAAAATGATGTTTGAATCCATTTTTTCCTTTGACTTTCTGTTACTTTGAAAGATGCTTTCCTAGCAGAGGCTGCTGTAGCAGTACGTTTAAATGTTAGACTCATCTTAATCACCCCAGGAAGCTTTCTATTTGTCAAAAGAGAGAATTTTTATTTCAGCTCCTAAAAAGAAGTTGGAACTACTTGGGATCTTATTTATATTTTACTTATGTCTCACCTGTGAAATCATTAATTGTAGATATCCGTAAATGAATTTGAATATGCGATTTATCAGCTTATCTGTGCTTTCTCCCCTGTTGGATGGAGCAGAGCAGAGGAGAGTGCGCTCTGCAGCGTTCTGTTTAGCTGCGCGGCTCTGGCAGCCGTGACGAACCCTGGAGAGCGAGGGCCAGCTGTAACCTAGGCTCTGTCTCTAGCCCCTTGTTTCCATCGTATATCCCTGCCCATCGCTATTGTGCATAACAGGGACAGGCTTCCACCTGCCTGGATGCTAGCTGCTTTGTCTGCACCGTGACTTCTAGCTGCAAGGCAGGGATCTTACTTACTGATGTCTTGAATTTATTGTGGTAAGGTAGTACCCGTGTGGGGCCTGCGGTGCAGTGTGCAGGGTTAGGGTGGCATCCCATGTCAGCACTGGTTGCCTGGGCCTTCTGCCTTTGACCAGCTCAACCTTTGCAGGCATTTGGGGAATGAGCCTGTGGGCAGGAGGGCTCTGTTTCTCTGTCACTCAGATCTTTTTTTTTTTTTTAAATACCATGTGAAGTCTTGAAAAAAAACACTCAATGAATATTAAATGAGGAAAAGCTAAAATATGTGTGTTCAATGTCTTCTCATTTTGTTTAGGAAAGAAGTTTTAAATAAGTGATGATAGCACTTTTGTGTTGAATCCAAGTGGACTGTGTATGTAGTGGCTATGGGTTCAGTTGCTAATCCTCTGTCTCCAAGGAGCTGCTGTCCCGGCAGCTCCACTTCCCATCCAGCTCCTTGCTTGTCGCATGCAAAGGTAGTAGAGGATGGCCAAAAACCTAGGGACCCGGAAGAAGATCCTGGTGTCAGGCTTTGGATCAGTTGGCTCACCTCTGGCCATTGGCAGCCACTTGGGGAGTGAACCAACAAGCGGAAGATCATTCTCCCTGTATCTCCTTCTCTCCATAAATCTGCTTTTCCAAGGAAAGCAAATAGAAATCTAAACCAGCTTCTTTAGATTAAAATAGTAATGCAGACTAGCATTAACTATTGCTAATGATTATTAAGTATACTTTGTAAAATCACATCAGCATTTCTGGTATATGATCTATAAAATCACAGGCACTGGTAGATAAACTGAAAAAGTTTATACCTTTTTATTCAGTAGTTTTATTTGCGGTATTTGCTTTTTATTATGATACAAAGATCTTGCAGCAATTTTTTTCTTCAGAATAAATGGGATGAATGATTTGGGAAATGAAGTTCTTTGAAAAGAAAGCAAAATGGCAAAAATTTAAGACAAAAGTAGCATTCAATTTTCATAAATTCTATTTTCTGAATTTATTTTTCTAAACAAATGTTATTAAAACTACATACAATGTAATATGTGCTTCATTTCCTTGTATTAAAAAGATCAATTCGGCCCAGCACAGTGGCCTAGTGGCTAAAGTCCTCACCTTGAACGCGCCCCAGGATCCCATATGGGCACCGGTTCTAATCCCAGCAGCCCCACTTCCCATCCAGCTCCCTGCTTGTGGCCTGGGAAAGCAGACGAGGACGGCCCAAACCCTTGGGACCCTGCACCCGTGTGGGAGACCTGTAAGAACTCCTGGCCCCTGGTCAGATCGGCATAGCTCTGGCTGTTGCAGCCACTTGGAGTGCTGGACAGAAGATCTTCGTCTCTATATTTGCCTTTCCAATAAAAATAATATTTTTTTTAAAGTGGGTGCATGATTCTATCCCAGACACTCCAGCATGGGATGCAGATGGCTTAGACAGTAGCCCACCCCGCTGTACCACTACTCCTGCCCTTCCATTTTTAATGTGGTTTTTTAAAATATTTTATTTGAAAGGCAGTGACAGAAAGATCTTCCATCTGCTGGTTCGCTCCCTAAAATGATCACCAGAGCTGGATCTAAGCCAAGCAGACATCAGGAGCTAGCAGCTCCGCCCGAGCCTCCCCCCTCCGCCCCCTTCCACCCCCGTGGGTGATGGGGGCACAGGAAGTTGCAGTTTCTCCAGGCGCTTTAGCAGGAAGTTGGATCATAAATAGCCAGCACTTCAGTATAGGGTGTTGATATCGTAAGCAGCAGATGAGCCTGTAGTACAACACCAGCCTCTCCATGGGTTTTTCGTTTTCAAACCTGGCTTTTATTTATTTGAGAGGGTTAGAGCTAGAAGCTCCGTCCAGGTGTTTGATATAGGTGGCAGAGGCCCAAGCACTAGGGCCGTGTTCCATTAACAGGGAGTTGAATCAGAAGTGGAGCAGTCAGGATTAGAAGCAGTGCTCATGTGGATTGCATGGGGAAGCGACTGAGCACACTGTGCTACAACAGCAGTGCCTCTTCCACAAACTTTGAAACTCCCTCATATTAACCTAATCTTCTAGGATTTTTACCTTCATTTAATCTCATCTGTTCCAGGTAACACTTTACTCCAGCTTGCTTTAGTTGAGTTTGCCTAGAGAGCAAGAGTGAACCAATATTGATGTGTAATTGGGAAGGGAATAATTTGTGTACTGATTCTGTTAAATCCAAATACTTTTGGTTACTGTTTATTTGTTTTAGCAATAAGCACCAGCACAAACATAGAATGTCCCTTTTGGAAGGTGGGGATGGTCCGTTTTTGTGCATTCTGCATTCCTCAAACTGGGCAGAAGAGAAAGAAAAGTGTTTGTTCTTCCTATTGCATGGGAATGTCATTCCCTTAGCTTCATTGTTTTCAACTCTTTCTGATGGGTATGATTTTATTGCAGCAAGAAAGTATATCTTTAATGGATGAGAGGGAAATTGAGTTTGAATGTGTGGGTAGGCATACAGCGATGCGTGTAGCAGCAGCGACCTACTGCCTAGGTGGATCTCCGCCAGGTGACAGCATCATCACAGTGCACTTGGAGGCTTTAAACTTGATTCTATCTGTACCCTAGAGATAATTGAATTTTGTGTTAGGTCACACTAAACAGTCAGATGTTTGATCTCATGGTTAAGATGCACCCATCCCATATTTGCCTGCTTTGTCTCAGCAGGGAGCTGACTAGCATATGGAAGCTCTGTCTCCCTGCCTCTGTGGGGACAAAGACCCTCATGAGACTCATACACACAATCATGGGCTGGGAGAGTGAATGTAGCAGTCCTGAGGCTTAGAGTCTAGACTCCAAGTACTCGGAGTACCTAGAGCTAGCCCTCAGAAGCCTTGGGCATGGTCTGTGATGCTCCTCCCTGGTGAGTAGCACTTCACATGTGGTAACTGAGGCCAAAGTAGGTGCATTCAATCTGACTGCCCTGGGAGAGAACTTTTGGAAGTTTGTGTGTGGGTCCCAGAGAGCCTTTCCAGTACAGTTTTTCCTTTTGATGGTTTTGCTTCATGTTCTGTTAAATCATAACCATGAGTTTGGACTATATCCTGAGTTCTGTGAGTCTTCCTGATAAATCACTTTACTTGGAGATGGTCTTAGGAATCCCTGACACACAAGAACTTTCACATTGAATGCCCAGTGTTGTGGCACAGCAAACTCATATGCTGCTTGCCATGCCAACATCTCAAAAAAATGCCAATTCAGATCCTAGCTTCTCCCATTTTGATCTTGCTCCCTGCTAGTCGTTTTTTTCTTAGTTTGTAAGTCAATTTAAGTGTCAGTTTGTCCTCATTGTGATTTTCTGTTTACCTTGTCAAAGATTGAAACTAGATAAATGGCTCATTGTAATTTTTCCCATGGAAAGTAAACATACCTCTTACTGGGAAAGTCCATGCATATTGCTTTGGCTTTTTGTTGTTGTTGTTGTTGTTAAGATTTGTTTATTTGAAGATAGAGCTACAGAGTGAGAAAGCGACAAAGATTTTCTATCTGCTGGGACACTGCAAAGCCAGGAGCTTCATCTGGTCTCCCACCTGAGTGCAGAGGCCCAGGGGCTTGGGCCATCTTCTGCTCCTTTCCTGGGACCATTAGCAGGGACCCTATCCTGTGCCCGTACGGGATGCCAGTACCACAGGCAGCAGCTTTAGTTGCTATGCCACAGCACCAGCCCCCTGTGCACTTTCTTCATATCATACTTTAGGGGCCTTTTTTTGTGTTCTCGTTCTAAGTTCTTTTTCCTGTTGGTAGTTACTAGATAGATGAGCTGTTAAAAAGTTTGAGTTTATTGGGCCCAGCGTAGTGGCTGAGTGGTTAAAGTCCTCGCCTTGCACACCCAGGATCCCATATAGGCGCCGGTTCTAATCCCAGCAGCCCTGCTTCCCATCCAGCTCCCTGCTTGTGGCCTGGAAAAGCAGTGGAGGACAGCCCAACGCTTTGGGACCCTGCACCCGCGTGGGAGACCCGGAAGAAGTTCCTGGCTCATGGCTTTGGATTGGCTCAGCCCCAGCTGTTGTGGCCACTTGGGGAGTGAATCATCGGACAGAAGATCTTCCTCTCTGTCTCTTCTCCTCTTTGTGTATCCGCCATTCCAATAGAAATAAATAAATCTTTAAAAAAAAAAAAAAGTTTGAGTTTGCTTAGTTCAATGACTTTTCCAGTATGTATATGTAAATTCTGTACCTTAGCACTGCCTTATGATATATTCTAACTTCATTCTCCAAAAACAGAATAAAGAAGTTCAAGTTTGATTTATGAAGTGGTATAAGAATAGCAGTGTATTTGCTTATCCAAGAAACTGAAGATTCTCAGTGTTCATAAGTTCTGCATGCTTAGAGTGAACCAACCTGACTAAAAATGTTTAAGGAAAAGTTAGGTCTCTGTTGAACATATGCACACTTTTTTTTTACACAGCATTTACATTGTAATTGATACCATATATAATATAGTCTAGAGGTGATTTAAAGCAGAGAAGAACGACGTGTAGATATGCAGCTGCTGTGTCATTGTGTGTAAGCGCCTTGAGCATCCAGTTTGGTGTCTTTTGGGTACCCTGTAACCTCAGCACTCCACATACCGCAGAGGGTGATTGCGATTAGTGACCTTCAGAGCCCTTTTTAAGTTACTATTCTAAAAACACAGTTTCATTGAGATAAAACATCTGCCATGCAATTCACTGAGAATGTACAATTCATCATCTTCTGGTACCTTCACATCCATCACATTATTAGAATTTTAGTTATTCCCACAGAAGAAGCCTTGAATACCTGTTATCAACCACCAGTGTGATTATGTTTTTAAAGGTTTATTTATTCATTAAAAGGTTTATTTTTGTTTGAAAGGCAGATTTTGGGACCACCACTATGGCTCAACAAGCTGATCTTCTACCTTCAAGTGCCAGCATCCTATATTGGCACTGGCTCATGTCCTGGCTGCTCCACTTCCCGTACAGCTTCCTGCTTGTGGCCTGGGAAGGCAGTCAAGGATGGCCCAAAGTCTTGGGACTCTGCACCTGCGTGCGAGACCCGGAAGAGGCTCCTGGCTCCTGGCTTTTCATCAGCTTAGCTCCAGCCGTTGGGGTCATCTGGGGATTGAACCAGAAGACGGAGGATCTTTCTATCTCTCCTTTCTCTGTCAGTCTGCTTTTCTGATACAAGTAAATCTTTTAAAAAGAAGAAAGATGGATTTTAGAGAGAGAAGGTTTTCCAATCACTGGTTCACTCCCCAAATGACTGAAATGGCCAGAGCTGAGCTGATCCAAAGCCAAGAGCCAGAAGCTTCTTCAGGGTCTCCCACACAGGTACAGGGTCCCAAGGCTTTGGGCCACTCTCCACTGCTTTCCCAAACATTACGAGGGAGCTGGATCAGACATGGAACAGCCAGGACACAAACCGGTGCCCATATGGGATGCTGGAGTTGTAGGACAGAGGATTAACCTGCCTGCTGCAGCCTCTCTGATCTCACCCAAGCAATCTGTAATTGACTTCTGTCTCTGTGGATTTGCTTATTTTGCACATTCAATATAGATGAGATTGTATGCAATGTGATTATTGTTGGATATTATCCCATGGTTTTTGTGTATACATTTTACTAATTTTTAGTAGGTAGCACTTGGGTGTTTTCTAGAATTGTCATGAGCATAGTAAACAGCTTCCTTATTTATCTTAAGTATATAGCTAGGAATGGAATTCTTGGGAGGTTTGGTAACTTTAATTTTGAGGGAGTATCCATCAACTGATTGACTCCCCATATGGCTGCAACAGCTAGGACTGAGGTAAGCCAAGCCCAAGATGAGAAGCAGAAAGTCATTCCAGGTCTCCCACGTGGCCTGTCAGGAACCCAGGCACTACAGAATGAAAAATAGCCATTATTTTTTAAAAATATGTTTACTTGGAAGACAAAAGGTCATAACAGCCAGAACTGAACTGTTTTGAAGATAGGAGCCAGGAACTTCTGTGTCACCCTCATTGGTGCAGGGGTCCCAAGGCCATGGGCCATCCTCTGGTGTCTTCCAAGTCATTACATTAGCAGGAAGCTGGATCAGAAGTAGAGCAGCCAGGACACAAACCAGTGCCCATATGGGATGGTGCCACCATGGGTAGAGGATTAGCACACTATGCCACCACACCAACCCCCCCCCCCAAATGATTATCTTAACCACTAAGCTAAATACCTGCCCTGTATTTAATTCTGTTATCCATCAGATACCAATGTCATTTTCTTTGTCTCCCTGGCCTCTAGAACCATAACCCAAATAAAATGCTAATCTTTAGAAATTCATGCAATTGCATGTAATTCATATAAATGGAATAAACATCTTAATTAAAAGATCAAAAAAAAGTTTAATTCTGCTAGAAGGGAGTGAGTGAAAGCTGGGTTGGATGTGGAAAAGCCAGGGACTCTGGCAAGGTGCTTCGATATGGAATGTGAGTGTCCCCGGCAGCAACTTAACATGCTCACCCCCATGTTTAGCTTCTTGAGGGACAGCCGGGTTACTTCCTCTAGTGGCTTGCACCGTTTAAAAACTATTGTAGTCAAGTGGTATCTCATGTGGCTTTTATTTAAATTTCTGCAAGTGACACTTCACATGTTTTTCTCCCCAGATTTACAGTAAATAAATAAGTTCGTGATAGAATTTGTAAGTTCTTAATTTTATTGTTCAAACAGGCTAAGGAAATTTTAACAAAAGAATCAAATGTGCAAGAGGTTCGTTGTCCTGTTACTGTCTGCGGAGATGTGCACGGTCAGTTCCATGACCTTATGGAACTCTTTAGGATTGGTGGGAAGTCACCAGATACAAACTACCTGTTCATGGGAGACTACGTTGACAGAGGTTATTACTCCGTGGAGACTGTGACCCTTCTTGTAGCATTAAAGGTATAATTAATGGAATTCAGTTTTGCTTTCTTATTTTTGTTTTCAGTCTGTTTATAAGCCAGGAAATAATTGCAGTATTGAATGTCATATCTAGTATCTTATAATTCTGTTTCTGGCCCCCTTAAAATAATTGGTTTTATGTCTTTTAAAGACAGAGAGGTGAAAATAATACACTGACCTTGTCCTGTCTGCTGTTGTGTCATCTCCTTGGGTATTCCATAGCTGATGTCTTGGAACCACGTTTGACTTAGGCATGTATTCTTCATATTGAGTCACTAAACGAGTCTTTGTTACTGCTTCAAAATATCTGCTATTCCTGTGTCTTTGTGGTTTCACTACACCACACAATCATACTTCACATCTCAATTAACTGGGTAACTGATATTTCTACCTTGATGATCTGATCTTTCCAAACCTCCCTTGTCTATACTGCCAATCGATTCAGTCTACTCCCCAAAGTGGCAGTTATTCATGTTGCCTGTAAATGGAAATCAAACTGCTTGTCTGGCCCTCTGTCCCCTGAATTTGCCTGTTGGGGTGCATTTCCTGGCATCCTTTACTTTAGACATCTCTGAGATTAGTGCCCGAGCAGCAGAGGCAAGGTACTTGGCACCTGCTCCATCGCCCCAAGTTTAGTGCTGCATGCACACTAGATGCTCAGTGAGCCCACACGTGTGCGTGTGGTTCATGGTAGATCATACGGATGAACCCAGCTTTGGCAAGACCCCGAAGTTGCAGAAGAAACAGGAATGTAGCCTATAGAAGAGTGTCTCAGGTTCAAACTACTGAGAAACAACTTCCATTCAGCAGTAAGAAGTTATCATTGAGTTACGCTTCTTATTTACTTATTTCTGTTACCTTCCTTATTGTTAATCAGATACAAAACTAGTTAAAGATTCGAATGATGCTTGTTTTATTTAATGAGGGATGATGGGAAAAATTAGTTCAAAAGTTAGCAAGACCTGGTTATGAATGAAAAATATTTTTACAATGAAAAATTAAACATTAAATTTATCAGTGGACACAAAGGGCCATTTAAAGAAATATGTTAGGTTGACATGCCTAGTTAACATGATACTATTAAAAAATATCCTTTGGATTTCTTTTCCTTTTCTTCCAGGTGCGTTATCCAGAACGCATTACAATATTGAGAGGAAATCATGAAAGCCGGCAGATTACCCAGGTGTATGGCTTTTATGATGAATGTCTGCGGAAGTATGGAAATGCCAATGTGTGGAAATATTTCACAGATCTATTTGATTATCTTCCTCTTACAGCTTTAGTAGATGGACAGGTGTGTGTGTGTGCTTAGATTTTGTAGGGGAGGACTTAACTTGGGGGGAAAGATTATGATTAATAACATGGGGCTGACATTTATATGAGTTGTTTCTGTGTTTCTTTGGATTTTCTGTCTTTTTTTTTAATTATAATATTATAAACAGACCTTATGGGACAGCAGAGTAAGCTGTCATTTTGGGTGACTTAATCCCCTCCCATGTGGGAGAGCCTGGTTTGTGTCCTGGCTGCTGCACTTTTCTGCTCCAGTTTCTTGCTAATGTGCTTGGAAGTCAGCAGATGATGGTCTGCATAACTTGGTGGCTGCCATCCATGTGGTAGACTTAGATGAATGGCTTTCAGGGCATTTCAGATAAGTGGATACATTTTATGCACATTTAAAACATTTCCCTGTCGTTAGATACATATGTGAGTGTGCTAACCAAAAAAATGTTAATATATTTAAAAATCTATGACAGGATCTTTAAGATCCTGATGTACAAGTACTACTAAAGCAAGATGCTAGTTTAAACTATGTGCACACAGATTCGGTGTCTGCTAGTTACCATTTTAAATTTTTCATTCCTGTTCTTACTGTAGTCATATTACAATATGCTTTATACCTTCTTCCCCAAAGTAATGCTTTGTTTCTACTTGTGACAAATATTGTAAACATACTCTAAAAATTAGATTTGAAACAAAGAATTATGTGGATATTCTGTGGCATCACTGTAAGCATGAATTGACTTTAGTTTAAGTAAAACACGTGATAAAATTATGGAAGCAGTGTAGTTGAGTGTGTGATATAACTGCAGTTTAGTTATAACCTTTTGTAATTTTTCTTTCCTTCTGTCCTCTCTTCAGTCTAAATGATCACAAATCCAGGGCTCGTCTAGACCAAAGCAAGGGTTCTTGGAGCTCCATCTTGCTCTACCATTTGGGTGGCAGGGACGTGTGTAATTGGACCATCACCCACTGCCTTCACAGGCACATGAATTAGCTGGAAGTTGTGCAGGAAGTGGAGCAGCCAGGATTCAAACCAGCTCTTCCATATCAGATGCCAGCATTGCAAGTGGTGGCCCTGCTCACTGTGCTATAATGCTGGTTCCTTCTGTAATCTCGACATTGAGCATTTTCCCAGCCAGGGTTTTAGACACTGCAGAACCAGTAGAATGTTTGCCATAAGAGAAACAAAGTGTTATACATGAACAGTAGGCCACAGGCAGTGCAGTGGACAGTCAGTCATGGGGCTCCTGGTGATACAGTCATTGCATGTGTTTCTGGAATATAACGTGGTAATTTGATACACAGGTGTAATGTGTAGTGGTCAAGCCAGTGTAATTACCTTTAAATGTCTCTCTCCTAGTTCTTAGCTTAGTAAATATAAACTACTTGTCCTACTTCACTACAGAACACAGGAACTCATTTCTCCTACCTAATTGTGTTTGGTACCCATTATCCACCCCCACCCCAGTTTCTTCAGCCTTATTTCACCCAATTCCTTTATTGATAGCAAGTAATAAAATAAGTTTTGCTTTTTAATTGGTGAACAGATATTCTGCCTGCATGGTGGCCTGTCTCCGTCCATAGATACACTGGATCATATAAGAGCTCTGGATCGTTTACAAGAAGTTCCACATGAGGTAAACTTTGTTGAAAAAAATATACACACATATAGACACATGAGGAGAAAACCATTGTTTGTGAACTAACTGTTAGTAATTTATACTTTATTTTCTTGGCCAGGGCCCCATGTGTGATCTGTTGTGGTCTGATCCAGATGATCGTGGTGGCTGGGGTATTTCACCACGTGGTGCTGGCTACACTTTTGGACAAGACATTTCTGAAACGTTTAACCATGCCAATGGCCTCACACTGGTCTCACGTGCTCACCAGCTTGTGATGGAGGTAGGTGCTTTCTCACAAGAACGTCTTCATGCTAGATTAGCCTATGTGTCTGTTATAGGGTTTCAAGATTGAAGCTAAAACAAGTACTCCCTCTTTTTAACAAGTAATAAGGGGGAAATGCTGATTTTACCTAGGAAGAAAGTATCCAGAGCAGATTTCTTTTTTAGAATTAAGACTTGGAAAAAACACCCCAAAAAATATCACAAATTAGAGGTAAGGGACAGAAAATAGCATACTGTTGTATCAAGCAAGTAATTATTAAAATGAAACTAATAATAGAGATCAGAACAGATGCTAAGACAGGTCATTAGAAATAAGGTCATTGTTAATGGAAATTGAATCACAGTTGGGTATCGCACAAGGCAAGTTAGATGCCAGTGCTTTCATGGAGAATTATTTGTAATATTTTAGGTTAGTTCTTCTAATTTATCTCTGTTAAGATTGTACTTTCATGATGAAACTGATTTTTTTCTTTAATGCTGCAGGGATACAATTGGTGTCATGATCGGAATGTGGTTACCATTTTCAGTGCACCTAATTACTGTTATCGTTGTGGGAACCAGGCTGCTATCATGGAATTAGATGACACTTTAAAATATTCCTTGTAAGTAACTTTAAATTTTAATTGCATGTAACCACTGGAATTTCTTAATGGAAGATGTAAATAGAGGTAGAAGATTACTGCTTCCAGAATAGCCGAATGAGAACATTTGCAAACCTCCCCACAAAAACCGTTTGACTACATAATATTTTGGGGATTATCCCAGGGAAATACAGCAAATGGATAGACAATTCTTCCAGAAAGTCCAGTAGTGATAGCAAGACCTTGCCCCAACTGTCTATTCCTAATCTTTCTTACAGAGACTGTATCAGGCGTTCTGTTCTGGGTGGGTATGATCAGAGAATGAGGGTGTCTCCTTCCCCACTTTGCAACATAGAGCTGTAATTCCATATTGGATTCCCGGCACTAGCCTGTCTTCACTTGGCTACTTCTGGCTTCCTAAAGCTCTGTTCCTGAGGGACAGTGTCAGTGATCCAGCCACACCCCTTTCACTGACCTGGCTACAAGGGTACATGCTCTATTCCAGGTACAATCACGGCAGGAAATTGCTGAATTCTCATTCTCACCCTAATGCCTGCTCATAGAACAGAGGGTGTCTGAGAAGTAGGTCACCTGAGTTCTGCTGAGAGAGAAGCCAAAGAGGTTGCTTAACTCTGCAGGAGGGAATTGACCATGCTTACAGAACAGAGCAGAGAATTCCAAGCCTGAGTACTTTGTTGAGAGCCATGATGTAGACCAGCTAAAAGGAAAAGACGCTGGCAACCATTTTAGTAGCAACAAGAAGTTCAACTCATAAACCCAAGGAAAAACCTGTCTAACCAGAGGCTCCAAGAATGGAAATAGTTTTTCCAGATGTAATTACTTAATGTGAAGTTATATGTAGTTAGAGTGGGCCCTAAGTCTAGCAGTTACCATTCTGAGAGGAAAAGAAACACACAGTAAAGAATGCCAGTTAAAGACAGATTGGAGCCCTGCGAAGCTGAGGATTGCTCAAGTCACCAGAAGTAAGGGAGACAAGGAAGGACTCTTCTACAGCCTGCAATGGGAACATGGCCCGGTGAACAGCTTGATTTCAAATTTGTATCCTCCAGAATGCTGAAAATAAATTCCTGTCATTCAGTCCATGCAATTTATGGTAATTGCCAACAGCAGCCCTAGGAAACTGATAAATATATGAATCATCAAAGAGCATAGCTCTCACTGTACTGGTCATGTTAAACACAACTTGTGATGAAACACAGTTTCAGTGAGCTGCTCTGACCCAGCAGCAACTCCTAGCAACCACGTTACCAGATCACACTCCGCTTTACTGACGTGGAAGGGTGGGCATGCTCAGGGCTAACCGAGACAAGTTGCTGGTCCCTGGCTGAATAGCGAACTGAAAAGCAAGCGCCTTCAACTCCCCTAGCAATCCCCACACACCGTATCAGTAGATGGAGCATCATGCCACAGGCCAGGGTACACTCCGTTCCTCTGCTGTCTCCGGCTTCCTGCTAATGTAAACCCTGCCAGGACAACAGGAGATGGCCCAGGTACTTGGACACATTTCACTCATGTGAAAGATTAATTTCCTAGCTCCTGGTTTTCACGTGGCCCAGCCCTGGCTGTTGTAGGCATTTGGGCAGTGAATTAGAGGATGAAAGAGTTGTTTCGCTTTGCCTGTCAGTAAAACTAAAGGTTCCTAAGTAAAACTAAAGATGCTTTTAAGCAAGTTATAAGAAATCCAATTCCAGCTAAAGAAGCTACTCCCCCTGTTGCTCATACATTTCAGAGTTACTTTAGCCAAGTCATTAGAAAATAATAAATTACTCAAAAAACTAACAAGATCAATGTTCAGGTAGATAAGTAGTCAGAATTAATAATGTCCAGTTTTTCAACATTAAATCCTAACATCTAGAATACAAACCATTGTGATATGTACACAAGAACAAAGAAGCATTCAGTGGAAACCACTTGTGGATGGAACAGCTAGACAGAAGACCAAGGAAATAGAAAACGTGGCAGCATTGCAGCATAAATACCCAGCTCTACAAACAGCAGCAAAATACACAGTATCAATGCCCCTTGAGAGTGTAGATAACAAAAAGCCTCAATAAAGTACTAGCAAGTTCAACAACGCATGGGAAGGGTTATACCATAACCAAGTGGAATTTGTCCCAGGAATGTAAAGCTGTTTTAAGACATGAAAATTCAGTGTGGCGTATTAATATTAAGAAACAAAACAAAAAATCACATGGTCTCACCAGAGGTAAAAGTCACTTGATAAAGCCTAATACCTTTTCATAATAGGAGTACTTCACTAATTAATCAGTGGAAACTATTGAACCTGATGAAAGACATCTGTGAAATAACTCACCGGTCATTTCATACTTAGGAAAAGCAAATCGCTTTCCACGTAAAATCAACAACAAGTGTAGTGCGTGCATTCTCATTAATTCCACTTATCTGATAATAGTATTACAAATCTTGCGCTGGACACTAAACCATACATTTTATGTGCTTAAATGCTTACCACCCTGCTGTACTGACTTGGCTCAGTTTATTTTGGCAACAGTGACAACAAATCAGGACCTTTCCTGTGACAACGTCTTCTTTATCAGTGATTGGCTTGCTTGCTTGTCCAGTTGGTCCTTTAGCTGTTTGTTTTTTTACCACTTACAGCCTTCAGTTTGATCCGGCACCTCGTCGTGGAGAGCCTCATGTTACCCGGCGCACCCCAGACTACTTCCTGTAAATTCCTCCTGGGGAAACCTGCCTTTCTTTGTGGAAGTATACCTGGCTTTTTAAAGATATATATACATATATATATATTTAAAAGCAAACAAAACAACAGTAATCTCTGTGTTTCTGTAACAAATTGGGATCTGTCTTGGCATTAAACCACATCATGGACCAAAATGTGCCATACTAATGATGAGCGTTCAGCACAATTGGAGACTGAAGTTTAGTACACTACGTTCTAGATTGGTCAGTCTGACAGTTTGCCTGCTGTATTTGTGGTAACCATTTTTCTCGGAAATATTCACGCAAAAAAGGTAACTAATTTCCTTCATCTCCTTTTGTGCTTTTTGGGGAACCTTAGTTATAGTGTTTTACTGGCATGGATTAATAGAGTTGGAGTTTTATTTTTTAAAAGTCCACAAGCTAATACCTAATTAACCCAATACCCTTTATTTTATTGAAATGTGTAATTAACTGAAGAAACAGTCTTCTTGGGAGTATGTTGTCATAACATTTAAAGAAATTTCCCTTCACTTAAGCTGTTTTATGTTGATCTGCATATTTCTGTATATTTGTCACAACAATGCTTGCATCCTGTTTGGTGTACTGAGCAAATAAACTTTCCATTTTAAACAAAAGTGTTGAGTTACTGTGTTGTACATTAAACCTGAGTGTTACTGCTTTGAACATGTGAAAAATCTGTTCACCTGTAATAAACAATTGAGTTTGTTTGAAAAGTGGTGGCAGAGGGCTCCATCTCCAGGTTCTTTTCCCAAATGCCTGCAGTGGCCAGAGTGGCAAAGCTGGGAGCACGGACCCCGGTCTGGGTCCCAACTGCTTGAACAGTTAGCACTGTCTCCCCTGCCCAGCTTAGCAGGAGGCTAGACAAGAGCCAAAGCTTAGGACTCAAACCCAAGAATTCTGATGTCACACACAGGCATCCAAATACCCATCCCTGTTGAGGAAATTTCAATTTCTTGGTAGAGGACTTAATTTCAGAAGAAATTTAAATTAGCTGATACTACATAGTCTACGAAAAACCCATTTTGTGCGCAAGTGTTTGGCATAGTTGTTAAGGGTGCTGCTCAGGATACCAGCATCCCTAATCGAAGTGTCTGAGTCCCGGCTACTGTGCTTTCATCCCTGTTCCCTGCTGACGCAGCCTGGGGTGTTTGGACCACTTAGGCCTCTGCCAGCTATGCAGGAAACCCAGACTGAATTCCGTACTCCTGGATTTATCTCGGCCCAATCTGGTACTGTGAGCGTTAAGGAGTGAATAGGTTTATGGAAGATCTGTCTTTCAAATAAAAGTGAAAAAAATTTTTTTTAATTTTTAAAAGATTTTTTTTAATTAGAAAATCAGATTTATGGCGAGAAGGAGAAACAGAATGATCTTTAATCCACTGGTTTACTCTTCAAGTGGCCACAATAACCGGAGCTGAGCTGATGCAAAGCAAGGAGCTTCTGGGTTTCCCACGCGGATGCAGGGTCCCAAGGCTTTGGACCGTCCTCAACTGCTTTCCCAGGCCACAAGCAGGGAGCAGGAGGGTAAGTGGGGCTGCTGGGATTAGAACTGGCACCCATATGGGATCCTGACGCATTCAAGGCAAGGACTTTAGCCACTAGGCTACCTCTCTGGGTCCAATATTGTGTTTATGTACAGTAGCCATACTATGTGTGTGTGTATGTATATACTGTATGTATATCGAATTGTGGGACATACTAGTCCAGTCTCCTGCACATACTAGCATGCACAGGAACTGGGGCTAAGGGTTGACCTGGTGGGGACTAGTGGGGGTCATTCTGACTAGGCTGCAGTTCTCGCTGGTGTGAATGAGGGCCAAGTTTGTGGTGGGCAGGGTTAGACTGAGCCGCAGTATCCATTGGTTTGTGTATGCAATGGGGCTGAGGACAGAAATTATCAGGTGACTGCAACCAGCAGTGTGTGTGTAGATATATGGGTGGCAGACTGACCCAAACCCCACACTGGCTGGCACACAAAGGAGTCAGGTAGGGGTCACCTCTGGCAAGGTTTCTTTGGGTCCTCCCCCAGTTGGGTGACTGGACTCAGAAGAACTCCGACCACAATGCATATCACAGAATCTGTGCTCTAAGTGTGGAGTGCACAAGTCAGAACTAGGTCTCTTCAGTTGTTGAAGATGGTGCAATGGACGGCATGCCAAGATGCTCTTGGGGAATGTGACAACCAGTTCATTGAGGCCTGCAGATGACTTCTAGTACCATGGAGGGCAGAACAAATTGGACAGTTCTCCTGGTCAAGCTTTACCAGTGAGTATCTGGGTGATTGTAAACTCCAAGGTGGACTATGTCAGCCATGGACCTTGAAAGGATTTCCTCAACCTTGTAGCAACAAAATCAACAGCATCTCAGAAATTTTGAAACCACTTAACCAGTATCTTCAGAACAAGTTTCATGTTGGGATGACATCAGATGGCCTTCCCCCATTCCTGAGTATTGATGTGGCCAAGTTGCTGCTGCTGCGAGCAGTCCTCTCCTCTCCCGTTTCCCCAGATACCAGAAGGGAAAAAAAAACTGGAGGCGGTTGTCTCTTCCCCCCACGTTTGACCCTCCTCAGCCTCTTCAGTGGTGCACATGAGCTTGCATCCCTCCTACATAAACATAAATAAAATGAATTTATTATTAATAAATAAAATTGTATTTAAGAGAGTGACAGGGAGAGTGATCTTCCATCAAATATTGTTCCCCAAATGGCAACAACAAGCTGGCCCAGAGTCTCCCACATGGCTATAGGGGCCCAAACACTGGGGTCGTCTTCTGCTGCTTTCCCAGATGTGTTAGCAGGGAGCTGGATCAGAAGTGGAGCAGCCAGGAGTGGTGCTGCTGTATGGGATCCCACTGCTTCAAGCGTAGCTTAGTCTTCCACACCATGACACAGGCCCCACGTTTTTGAACTTATTAGAAATTGGGGCCAGTGCCATGCTATAGAAGGTTAAGCATCTGCCTGTATTGCTGGTATCCCATATCAGCGCATGTTTGAGTCCTGGCTGCTCCGCTTCCAACCCAGCTCCCTGCTAATGTGTCTGGAAAGGTAACAAAAGATGGCCCAAGCGCTTGGGCTCGGCACCTGTGTAGGAGATCCAGAACAAGCTCTAGTTCCCACTGTTGCAGCCATTTGGGGAGTAAACCAGCAAACAGAAGATCCCTTTGTCTCTAGAACTCTGCCTTTCAAATGAAAATAAGTAAATCTTTTAAAATGACTTCAATTTTTTTTTAATGTTTCTTAAAAAAGTCATGTTTCCAAAAAATACTTGGGCTTCTATACCCACATGGAAGGAGCTCCTGACTCCTGGCTTCGGCCTGGCCCGGCCCCAGCTGTTGGGTGCATCTGGGAAATGAACCAGCAGATGGAAGATGTCTGTCCTTCTCCCTCAGCATAACCTGCCTTTCAAACAAATCTTTAAAGTGAGGGGGGAAAGAATGTGGCCCGGCACAATAGCCTAGTGGCTAAATCTTCACCTTGCATACTAGGATCCCATATGACCAGTGGTTCATATCCTGGCTGTTCCATTTCCCATCCAGCAACCTGATTGTGGCCTGGGAAAGCAGTTGAGGATGGCCCAAAGCCTTTGGACCCTGCACCAAAGAAGGCTCCTGGCTCCTGGCTTCGGTTGGCTCAGCCCTGGCCATTGCAGTTGCTTAGGGAATGAATCATCAGATGGAAGAGCTTGCTCTGTCTCTCTTCTCTGCATTTCCATGATAAATAAATAAATAAAAAGTCATGTCTGGTTATAGTTCTTTTCTAATCTGTGACTTTGTACATGTTTCCTGATGCTGCAGGTAGGAGAGCTATTATTTCCCATTAGCTTCAAGTTGCCGTGATTTTTGTTTTGAGAGATTTATTTCTTACCACATCTTTTAAGATTTATTTAAAAGTCAGTGTTAGAGGGAAAAAGAGAAAAAAAAAATTCATGCATGGTTTCACTTCTTAAATGGCCATAAAGGCCAGAGCTGGCTGGACCAAGCGGAAGCCAGAAATTCCACTGGAGTCCCCAGGGGGCAGGGCCCACGTGCACCAGCTGCTGCTTCAGCTGCTTTCCAGGGCACGTTACCAGGGCCTGCATCGGAAGTGGAGAGGCCCAGCTCCAGCCAGAGAGCTCTGCTTGTCTGAGCATGCCCCCTCACCTCTTTGTTTTATTTATCTATTTGTATTGAAAACGCAGATTTACAGAGAGGAGAGACACAGAGGAAGATCTTCCATCTACTGGTTCACTCATCAAGTGGCCACTACAGCCAGAGCTGAGCTGAACCGAAAATAGGAACCAGGGGCTTCTTCCAAGTCTCCCACACGGGTGCAAGGTCACAAGGTTTGGGGCAGTCCTCTACTGCTTTCCCAGGCCATAAGGAGGGAGCTGGATGGGAAGTGAAGCAGCCGGGACATGAACCGATACCCACATAGAATACCAAAACTTGCAGGTAGAGGATTAAGCCAGTTAAACCATCATGCCAGCCCCTTTACTTCATTTACTGTTTGTGGTACACATTTGCAATTCTAGGTTAACACTACACCACCTCACATACGGGATTGGAGCTTTGAAACAGTATACTTATCCAACTGTGAGTGATTGTGGTCATTTGGATTTTGTTATTGTTGTTACTGATTTATTTTTACTGGAAAGGCAGATTTAAAGAAAGGAGAAAGAAAGATTTTTCATCTGCTGGAGGAGAAAGATTTTCCATCTCCTGGTTTACTCCCCAAGTGGCTGTAACTGCTGGAGCTGAGCCAATCCAAAGCCAGGAGCCAAGAGCTTCTTCCAGGTTTCCCAGGCAGGTGGAGGGTCCCAAGGCTTTCGCCCATCTTCTACAGCTTTCACAGGCCACAAATAGGGAGCTAGATTGGAATTGGAATTGGAACAGCTGGTACATGAACTGGTACAGAATCCCAGCACATGCAAGGCAAGGATTAGTTGATAGAGCCATTGCGCTGATTTGGTCATTTGATTTGGTCATTTTGCATCTGTAATAAATGTATACGTTACTACTTTTGTTTAAATATAAGATTATCATAGAGATTTAAATAAGAAAAACCTTGTTTACTCACATGAAAACATTTGGTGGATATATCCTGTCTTCCTTGAGAAGGAACGAGGAAGAGTGAAGAGAGAGAGGGAGAGAGCAAGAGAGTGCCAGCCAGTGCCCCCAAGAAAAACCCGCCCTCCTGTTGTAAATGTCTTGCACTGGCTGGACTGAGCCAGGTTCCCCCAGAATTGTCAGACACCAGTTCCGTGAACCACCTGGCTGTCTTCCCAGGGTCTGCATCATCAGGAACTTGTGTCCAGGAGCCAGAACCAGGAGACAACATCGAATACTTGGTGTGTGGTGTGGACACCAGCGTCTTACTCGCTAATCCCACCACAGTTCTGAGTCTGTGTTTCCCACAGCTGCTCCCTGTGGACAGGCAGGACCAACAATTTTTTGTAGCTTTTTTTTTTTACGTCCTAGATGGAAATTCCAAAACGTGTATGACTGAGAACTTGCTATTCTGAAGACTTTAATTGTCGTTATCCAAACAATTAACCAATCAGTTGCTTTTTCCCTTCAAAAAGGGCATTTCACCAATTCTGGTCATGTAACATTTTCCTTCACAAAAAAGCTCTCAGGGCTCAGTGCAATGTCTCAGCTGGCTAACCCTCTACTTCAAAGAATCTGGTGTTCTGGCTGCTCCACTTCCCATCCATCTCCCTGCTTGGGGCCTGTGAAAGTAGTCAAGGACCACGCAAAGCCTCGGGACCCTGCTCCCGCATAGGAGACCTGGAAGAAGCTCCTGGTTCCTGGCTTCAGATTACCTCAGCTCCAGCTGTTGCAGCCACTTGGGGGAGTGAACCAGCAAATGGAAGATCTATTTCTCTGTATCTACTTTGTAAATCTGCCTTTCAAATAAAAATAATTTTTTTAAAAAAGCTCTTATTTTTTTCTTCTCACGACAAAATAACATTTAGCTGCCCAGCTAAAATGATTTCGCAGTGTCCTTCTAATGATGGACAGCTATTGCATTGCTGCATGCAGATGACTGGAGAGTGGTCTGCCCATGGCCCCAGTCAAGGCACTACAGCACAATAGAGATTGCAAAGCCAAATTCCCTAGGTCGGGATCCCCAGCTTGAGGCCAGGGGTGCTGCCGAGCTCACCCAGCTGCTGGGGGTGCCCCTTGAGCCTTTGCATCACATTGTCTCTGGAATGTTCTTAGAAGGCAAGTCTACAGCTTCAGGTGCATGGCTTTCACATTTTCAATTTCACTCCTTTGCTGCAGGATATTCTTTTTTTTTTTAAGATTTATGTATTTTTATTACAAAGTCAGATATACAAAAAGGAGGAAAGACAGAGAGGAAGATCTTCCATCCGATGATTCACTCCCCAAGTGAGTGCAACGGCTGGTACTGCACCGATCCAAAGCCGGGAACCAGGAATCTCTTCCAGGTCTCCCACGTGGGTGCAGGGTCCCAAGGCTTTGGGCCATCCCTGACTGCTTTCCCAGGCCACAACTAGGGAGCTGGATGGGAAGTGGAGCTGCTGGGATTAGAACCGGTGCCCATATGGGATCCCGGCGCGGTGCGTTCAAGGTGAGGACTTTAGCCGCTAGGCCACGCTGCCGGGCCCTGCTGCAGGATATTCTGAAACAGCAGCACACGGGCTCACAGGACTCCTGGCCAACAACAGCTCAGGTTTCTACAGTCTAATTCCCCTCCTGGGTCAGTTAGCTTCCCAACTCAGTTACCTTTGGGCAAGCTGGGTGGCGTCTCTGAACACTTCCTCACGGAAAACACAGAAGAGTAGAGAGCAACTCAGGCACCCGTCACTTCACTTTAACATTTACTTGGTCTTATCCCTTCACCTGTGGCCCTCAGGCCAGACTATTAAAAAGCACATTTCAGGATAGTTTTTATCACATTGTGCTGTACATGGGGAGATCAAAGAGTTCATGTGAGATATATTTAAAACTATGATGGGGGCAAAAAGAGTTTGAAATTCATGCTTGTCAGGGGTCTTAAAATGGTCACAAGGTGCAGGTGGTCAGTGTAGCGATGACACCAAAGCCCCCATCGGAGCAGCTATTGAGTTACTTGGCTCTGGCTTTCTGCTCCTGCTCTCTTCCAGGCAGCGGTGATGGCTCAGAAAAATTGGGTTGCCTCCGCCCAATTAAATTGGGTTGCCTCCGCCTGGATTAAGTTCCTGCCTCCTGGCTTTAAAGCAAGGCCAGCCCTGCCATTGCAGGCATTGGAGTAAGCCAGCAGATGGCAGATCTCTCACTCGCTTTCTCTGCTGGCAACATCGATTTCAAGCATTTACTTATTTAAACCAAAAGGAACTTTTTCTTAGGGGGAAGAGGTTGTGGAGAAAGAGCAATACCTGCCGTTTCATTCCCAAAGGCCTGCAGGGCCCGGCGCAGTAGCCTAGCAGCTAAAGTCCTTGCCTTGAACACTCCAAGATTCCATATGGGCGCTGGTTTTAGTCCAGTTGGCCCTGCTTCCCATCCAGCTCCCTGCTTGTGGCCTGGGAAAGAAGTCAAGGACAGCCCAAAGCCTTGGGACCCTGCACCCGTGTGGGAGACCTGGAGGAAGTTCCTGGATCCTGGCTTCAGATCAGCACAGCTCCAGCCATTGCAGTCACTTGGGGAGTATACCATCGGACGGAAGATCTTCCTATCTGTCTTTCCTCCTCTCTGTATATCTGCCTTTCCAATAAAAATAAATGAATCTTTTAAAAAAAGAGAAAAGGCCTGCGATAGCCAATAGCCAGGCCTTGCCAGCAACTGGGAATGCCATCCAGGCACGCATGGGTATCAGGGATTGCCTTGACAGGACACTGGTGGCTGGAGCTGAATTGGGATCCAACCCAGTCACTTCATGCATATTTTTAAAATTGCTTATTTGAAAAGCAGACACACACACACAGACTCACCTTCCTTCCAATGGTTTATTCCCAAACGCCCTTACTAGGCAGGGCTGAGCCAGGCTGAAGCCAGGAACTTTGGGTTCCGCCCAAGTGTGGCAGAAAGCCCTGCACTCACATCGCCCGCTCCTCCCAGGGAGCACATTAGCAGGAAGCTGGATCGGGAGTGCCGCGTTGCCAGGGTTCTGTTCATTCTGTTTTCCTGCAAATATTCTGAGCTAGCCTCACATATCCTCAAAGATATTCTCTCACTCACTGTTAACCACAATACCATTATCACACAAACATTTAAGAATCCCTTAATCATTTCTAATGTTTATCAACTGAGAAGCTACAGCATGAAGGCATCAGAGGAAGGCAGAGCAACAGTATTGCTTTTGTCACCAACGGAACAATACAGCATCTATTTTTAGTCTACTTGTGCATGCGACTGATCACTTTCTCTTTGTGTTAAAGAAAAATGCCAGTGTTACTATGCCAAGAATTTTTTTTTTTTTTTTTTTTTTTTTTTTTTTTGCTGTAAACTAGAGGCCTAGGAGAGAGCCTTTCTTTCTTGATAATAAGTTTGATTTGTTTTCAGTGTATAAGACAATGACCGAAGCAAGAGAGGGAGGGAAAGATCATTCTTGCGTTGGTTCACTCCTCAAGTGCCAGCAATTGCAAAGGCTGGGCCAGGACCTCCATCCTGGTGTCTCAGTTGGGTGCGGCAGGACCCAGGTAACTGTGCCACCACCAGCTGCCTCGCACGGTGCGCCCTAGCAGGAAGCAGCCGTTATGAGCAGTGCCAGAAATGGGTTCCGAACACACCAGTCCAAGTGCAGGCGTCCCAAGTGGCGTCTCACCCAGCTCGCCAAACACCTGTCTTGAGGGAGACTCTTTGCACCACTGATTACAACAAGTCCTGGTCAAGCCATTCTTGAAAGTTTAGCTACTTACAAGATTGGGTTTTTGAAGGTGATAAGCATTTTCTGACTTCAAACCCTTAGAAAATTGTGCGGGTGTGTGAGCTGGAAGCAGAGCCGCTGGATGTCTGCATTCACAGCAGGTGTGTCTGGGAAGGGGTCCTCACTGCCTTTCTACTTGATGAGGAAGCTCTTGGCTCCTGCAGCTACTTGGGGAGTGAACCAGCAGATGGGAGATCTTTCTGTCTCTCCTCTCTGTAAATCTGACTTTCCAATAAAAATAAATCTTTAAAAAAAAATGCTGGATAAAAAAGACAAAACGAACAACCACAAAAGGATATCAACAGACACACCGCAGCACCTAGTCAGTTAAGGCGAAGACATTCCTCAGGACCTCTGGGTGTGTGACCGAGTGGGGATCAGAGATTGTGGACCATGTCTGTGGCCTGGCAGCGCGCAGGAGGCAGCAGCCTGGCCAGGAGCTGCAGGATTACCACAGGCTCAGGCACAGGCCTGCAGGCAGGAAGCTTCGCGCACAGCCTTGGCACTTGGTCCTTTGTTAATAACCCAGTCTACACCAGAGCCTGTGAAGTCGGAGCAGAAGGACCCAGGGAACCAGGCCTGGCATGCTGGTCTTCATAATCTAAGCAGGCACAAGTCAACCTGCTGGTCCCACTGCTGGAGTCTAGTGTTTGTGGGCGGGGGCACACAGGGCATGGACCCCAGGCAGGCACTGCCTGCTCACATGCTCTCTGCCCCAGTAACTCGGGTCGCTTTCCTGAAAACACACTCATATTCCCAGCAAGCACTGGAGCTAACCACCTCGATGCAGTTTCACCCCCTTTTCCTGGGCACTCAACCACCCCGCTGAGAATTCTGTTATCTTTTGAGGCTTTGTTGTTTGCCCCATGAGATGGGATTCACAACTGATATGAGCTTGAGAGCTGGTGTTGCTGACAGTGTGTTGATGAGTGGGCCTTTAACAAAAAACAGGAGTACAATTAAGCCTGTGCCATTTCTGGACACCTTATTGTGTGCCTGACTGTTGCTCTGGAGTCTGGTCCAGGCACATAGCATGCCTTCTGGGAAAGGGTTTGATAAATATCCTAAAAATTAATGAAAGTGATGGGAGTATGAGCTGAAACTGCTACGGCTATAAATATAGTTACTGTGACCTTAAAGGCTAGCCTGTCTTTGTCATTTCTTTGGAACATAGGAAATGTCACTGTTTTAGCCACTTTCATAATTTTTGGCTAGAGGGATTAAATGATGCTTTTTAAAAATTATTATTATAGATATGCGTTTCATTATTTTATTGTGGGATTGTAGAGCCTGTAGCTGTAGGGGTATTTACTATTTGAAACTTTTGTCTTGATCTTTATGTTTTTCCCTTGTGACATATTTTCCCCCATTAAGTGATTGAGAAGTTGTAGAAGTAGAAATGTGGTAGGAAAGTATTGCTGACGAGTGGTAACTGCATGTCCCTCGGCCTTGGAGTCCCGGCTGTCACCCAGTGGCTACTACTGAGGAATGAATAATGGCTTGCTTTGAAGAAAATTACAGTAATTTACAGAATTATCTTTTAAGAGCATCTGGTTGACCATGAAGTAAAAAATAAAAAAATCAAACATCTGTGCATGCCCGCTTAGTCATGAAGTAAAAAATAGAACAGTCAAACGTTTGTTCAGATGCTTGTGATGAATCTGAGTAAATAAAAAAAGACAGCTTCTTGAGCCGTTACAAAAGGGCGCCAAGTGACTATCTCGTGTCTCTTTTTGCTGATGGAGTAATTTTTTTTAAGATTTATTTTATTTTTTAAATTTTTTTTAAAGATTTATTTTATTTTTATTGGAAAGGTGGATATATAGAGAAGAGGAGAGACAGAGAGGAAGATCTTCCATGTGATGTTCACTCCCCAAGTGAGTGCAACGGCCGATGCTATGCCGATCCGAATCCAGGAGCCTCTTCCAGGTCTCCCACGCGGGTGCAGGGTCCCAAGGCTTTGGGCCGTCCTCGACTGCTTTCCCAGGCCACAGGCAGGGAGCTGGAAGGGAAGTGGGGCCGCCGGGATTAGAACCGGCGCCCATATGGGATCCCGGGCTGCAAGGCAAGGACCTTAACCACTGCGCCACCGCGCCGGGCCCGATTTATTTTATTTTTATTGGAAAGTCAGATATACAGAGGAAGATCTTCTGTCTGCTGATTCATTCCCCAAGTGGCCTCAATGGCCAGAGCTGCGCTGCACCCATCCAAAGCCAGGACCCAGGAGCTCTTCCAGGTCTCCCACGCAGGTGCAGGGTCCCAAGGCTTTGGGCCGTCCTCAGCTGCCTTCCCAGGATGCAAGCAGGAAGCTGGATGGGAA
Organism: Ochotona curzoniae; assembly: GCF_017591425.1. Taxonomy (NCBI): domain Eukaryota; kingdom Metazoa; phylum Chordata; class Mammalia; order Lagomorpha; family Ochotonidae; genus Ochotona; species Ochotona curzoniae. The sequence goes on from NW_024466605.1 coordinate 7,720,928, forward strand.
GTGGGGCTGCCGGGATTGGAACTGGTGCCCATATGGGATCCTGACACATTTAAGGTGAGGACTTTAGTTGCTAGGCTACTGCACTGGGCCTGATGGAATAATTTTTTAAAGTTTTGCTACCTTTGATCATTCTCAGGTCTTTTTTAGTTTCATTTTTTGCTGGAAAGTCAGATTTACAGAGAGAAAGATTTTCCATCCGCTAATTCACTTCCTAAGTGTATGCAAAGGCTGGATTTGAGCTGATCTGAAGCCCTGAGCCAGGATCAGGAGCTTTTTCTGGGTCTCCCATACAGGTGTAGGGTCCCAAGGCTTTGGGCCATCCTCGACTACCTTCCCAGGCCACAAGCAGAGGCTGGATTGGAAGTGAAGCAGCCAGAACAAACTAGTGTCCATATGAGATCCCAACGCATGCCAGGTAAGAACTTTAGCTACTAGGCTACCTCGCCAGACCCTCTCAAGTTTTAAAAAAAGCTTTATAGCTGCAACCACATCATTTTTTAAAAAAGACATACTTAGTTGAAAGGCAGAATTAGAGAGAAGGAGAGAGATCTTCCATCCATTGGTTCACTCCCCAAATGGCTACAACAACAAGAGCTGAGCCAGCCAGTCCAAATCCAGGAGCTTCTGGGCCTCTCACATGGTGGCAGGGCCCCCAAGGACCTGGGCCATCCTCTGCTGTTTTCCCAGGCGCATTAACAGAGGGCTGGACGGGAAGTGGTGCAGTCAGGACTCAAACCAGAATCCCTGCGAGATGCTGGAGCACAGGGGGCAGCTTTAGCTGCTGTGCCACAGTGCTGGGCCCTCACCTTCGTCTCCATGCAGTGCTTCTGTCCACTCTGAAGCTGAGCTCTGGAGAGGCAGGGAGCTTCTGACGCCTAAAGCTGCAGTTTGTCTCGCAGCACTGTGTCCTTCAAGCTGAGGGCACTGTCAAACGTGGACAGCCACAAACCAGGACCTTCCTTCCTCCAGTCTTATCTCCCTCATCGGCACCTGCAGCTTTATCGGAAGCGAGGAGGCTTTTCTCTAGGCTTTCTGGACCCTACAGGCTTTCCCAGGCCTCTTGCACTAGCCCCCCACAGCCGTGAGCTCACCACTTGGCCACCGAGAGATTGACTTGGTTTTCTTAATGATCTACAATTGCAACCCCACTTCCTTGTTTTATGTTTTCCATTTGAACTAGACAGAGAGGGACTTCCCCTGTGTGGACTGCACGGACCAAAGCTGAGGACGCAATCCAGCTCGCCAAAGCGGGCGGAGGGACGAAGCAAGTCTTTGAGCCATCCCTGCTGCCCCGCGGGGTCTGCCTCAGCAGCTAGAGCCGGTAGCAAAGCCAGGCCGGCTTACGTGAGACACTGGTTTCCTAACTGGCATTTCAACCACTAAGCATCTGCCCCAACACTGCCCTCTCACCTCACAAATCCTGAGGGCAACACCAGGAGACCATCCTCCCGGGCTGCTGCCCCTTGGAGGCCTCGTGAAGGCACACTCACAATTACTGGCCACAGCGGCAGCCCCTGAGTTAGTCATGTTCATTTCTGAGTGCTGATATTATTATTTATTTACTTATTTCATTGGATGACACAGTTTCACAGGCTCCCCAACCCTCCCCCAAGCCCTCCCGCCATACTGAATTCCCCCATATTATTACAGTAGAGTATTGACGTTATTAAATATCAAAATATCCTTGGACCACAGTTTTGGCCTTAAGGAATTATGTATCTCCAAACACAAATAAATAGCTAAGAGCCCAGCACAGTGGTCTAGTGGCTAAATTCTTGCCTTGCGTATTGGGATTCCACAAGGGCACCAGTTCATGTCCCCATTGCTCCCCTTCCATCTAGTTCTCTGCCTGGGAAAGCAATGGAGGACGGCCCAAGCTTGGGTCCCTGCACCCACCGGCTGCAGCCTGCCCAGCACTGCCCACCCCAACCACCTGGGAGTGGAAGCGCTCTGTGCGTCTCTCCTCTGTATGTAACTCTTTTCCAAATAAATTCTAAAGTCTTTTTTAAAATGACAAGATGTTACTCAAGAAGTATATATAAGAGCAGTAACACTGGGCAGGTCACAGACGAATCAGGTGAGCAGAATTCAGACAGACCATGAAAAAAAGAAAAAGCAGAGTTAACAGCTGTTCCTACCACACTTGGATTTTGAACTTGGTGTTACAGGGCTTGAATACATTACCCATTTATAAGCAGGAAGAGGAAATGTGTGTGTTTTAATGCTTTTTATTTAAAAAAATACTGATTCACGTAGGCCTTTTCAGTGCCACAGCTTTATACGGGCAAAAATCAAGTCAACTGCAGTCATGAGTGTAGAAAACCGCCCCGCATACCTACCAAGGCTCACGGCTACAGAGATCGTGGAACCTTCCCCAAGACGGACAGCTCCCCCAAAGAGGCTGAGGGGTTCTGAGGGGTTTGCCGCCTGGCCACAGCGGCTGGGGACAGCCCAGGACCCTGTGCTTCAACACTGAGAAGTGTCAGCTGGGCCACCTCCCTGAGTAGGGGCCCAGGGTACAGACGCAGCCCGGGAAAGATGGAGGACACACAGTGACCCTTTTCTAATCCTTTATGTTGATGGATCCCCACGGGCCGCGGCCACCTGGGGCTCGGGTCAATTGGAAGTCTGATGTCTGCGGGGTTCCTTTCTTTTTGGGGAGGCGCAGTGTCTGCTGTTTCACAGAGAGCAGGGGCGGCTCGGTTTCCCCCTAGTTGCTCTGTTCCTTCTCTTCCACGTTGAGCACGGTGTCCGTAGTTATCCCCGCGTCCTCCAGGGACCAGCCTCCTACCACTTCCAGGGGCTTCCTGGGAAAGGAAGTGGACAGGCCGTACAGGGATGTGTGGTAGCCGACTCTCACCATCCAGTTCAGCAAGACCTAGAAGACACAGGCTGGGTCAGCAGCGAACGCAGTGTGCGTGGGGCGCCTCTGCGCCCGCACCCTCCCCAGCTCTCAGGCAGCGCACAGGGAAGGCGCGTGCCAGCACACGCAGCACAGGGCCAGGCAGCAGGAGGCGCCTCAGCTCCTGCAGTGAGTTGAGAACCACAGGTTGGCACTTAGGAAAGTATTCAGGGCGAAGTCCCTCAGGGACTTTGTCAGCACACAGCCTGCCTTAGCATGGCCCCGTGGCCGCCATCCTGTTCTTTCTCTTTCTTTTCTCACTTATTTGTGAAGCAGGGGGAGGAACAGAGGCGGCAATGCCCCCACCTGTGGGTTAGCGCCACATGCCTGAGAGAGCTGGGATGGGGCTGAGGTCACAGCCAAAAGCCAGGAACCCAATGCGGGTCTCCCAGGTGGGGACAAGGCCACTAACCCTCGCTGTCTCTAGAGGCTGCAGAGAGCAGCAGGCCGGGGGAGGAGCTGGAGGCAGGCAGCAAGTCCATGCAAGACAGGAGCAGCAGAGCTGCCAGGATTATAACTAGTGTCCATATGGGATTCTAGTGTGTGCAAGCTAAGGACTTTAGCCGCTAGGCTACTCTGCACCAGGCCCTAACCAACTTTATTAACGAGTTGTAAGAATCCATTTTAGGGGCCCGGCACGGTGGCTTAGTGGTTAAAGTCTTTGCCTTGAATGCGCCAGGATCCCGTATGGGTGCCATTTCTAATCCTGGCAGCCCTGCTTCCCATTCAGCTCCCTGCTTGTGGCCTGGGAAAGCAGTCAGGGATGTCCCAAAGCCTTGGGACCCTGCACCCGTGTGGGAGACCTGGAGGAAGTTCCTGGCTCCTGGCTTCGGATTGGTAGAGCACCACTTGGGGAGTGAATCATTGGACGGAAGATCTTCCTCTCTGTCTCTCCTCCTCTCTGTATATCTGACTTTGTGATAAAAATAAATCTTTTTAAAAATATTTTTATTTTGAATTTTGAATTATGTGGTACGTTTTTATATAGGCTGGGATTCCCCCCAAACTCCCACTGCAGCACTATGGTGTTGTGGGTAAAGCTGCTGCGTGAGACGCCAGCATCTCCTAAAGACTCGGGTTTGAGTCTTTACTGCTCACTTCCAATCCAGCATGCCCACTAACAGGAAGACCGCAGAGGATGGCCCGAGGCACTGCGTCCCTGTACCCATGTGGGAGGCGTGCAGGAGACTCTCGGCTCCCAGCTTCAGCCTGGCCTACCCCTGGCCATGGCAACCATTTGGGAGTGAATCAGAGGATGTAAGACTCTGTCTCTCCGGCTTTCAAATTAATTGATTTATTAAAATCATGACAACAACCGCCAGGATAACAGGAACAGAGCTGACACTGGTTGCTTCCTGTGGGTTTAACAGCACAGTGCTACCAAACTGTGAACATGTAATCAAGGACAACAAGCAGGACACATGACGAGAGCAACTGAACGATGCTGGAGTGCAGAGGTCCCCGATCCAGAGAGCCCAGGCAGCCTGTGATCCAGGCACGTGGCATGCAGAGCACACGCCTACATCCTGCGTCCTCCTCGGATGTGCGTGTCAGGGACACGCTGCAGTGTACGAACCACTGCCACGCTCCGCAAACGCCTTCCTCCTGGCAGGAGCAGCCTCACCTACCTGCGCACTGCAGGACTTCAGGAACCTCCTCCGCAGGACACTCCCACTCGGACACCGCAGCGCCACAGTTACCACCTGCCGGATAAAAAAACTCCACTTAGAATCCAAATCAGCTGATCTCTGCAATTCTACCATTATTCGTTGCCGAACTGTCTGTAATCACACATGCAGGAGGTCCCGTTGAAAACTCATCCTGAACACTGAAGTAAGAAGCAGAAAAATGGGGCCCAGCCTGGTAGCCTCGTGGCCAAAGTCCTCGCCTTGCAAGTGCCAGGATCCCACATGGGCACTAGTTCTAATCCCGGCAGCCCGCTTCCCATCCAGCTCCCTGCTTGTGGCCTGGGAAAGCAGTGGAGGACGACCCCTTGAACCCCTGCACCCACATGGGAGACCAAGAAAAAAGCTCCTGGCTCCTGGCTTCGGATCAGCTTAGCTCGGGCCGTGTGACCACCTGGGAAGAGAACCAGTGGAAAGAAGATTTCTCTGTTTTGTATCTTCTTCTCTCTGTATATCTGCCTTTCCAATAAAATAAACAAATCTTTAAAAAAAAAAAATTACATTACCGTACTGAGTATAACAGTACAGTACATTGTGGCTAACTATAGCCTATCACACTACCTTATCTATGTATATCTTCTTGTCATTTTGAAAGTGCCTTTCTTAGTAAAGACTTATTTTATTTACTTGAAAGAGTTGTAGAGACAGAGAAGGGGAGAGAGAGAGAATCTTCTATCGGCTGGTTTGCTTCCCAAATGGCCACAATGGTCAGGGCCAACCTGGGCTGCAGCCAGGAGCCCAGAACTGAGCCGCATGTACAGGAGACACAGCACTTGGCGTGCCCTCCACTGCTCTTCCCACACATCAGCAGGTAGCTGGATTGGCTTCACGGACAGCAGCTTAACCCATGGTGCCACCATGAAGTACTTCCGTTAGGGCGATAGGCTGGACGCTGGCTGCAAAGCTTACCTTTCCCAAACAGAATGCTACTCCTGCTTTGTTATTGTTGTTTCTTTGCTTTTCTTTTTTAAAGATTTATTTATTTTGATTGGAGAGTCAGATTTACAGAGAAAAGGAGAAACAGAAAAATCCTCCACTTGCTGGTTCACTCCCTAAGTGGCTGCAACAACAGTCAGAGCTGGGCGAACCCAAAGCCAGGAGCTTGGAGCTTCTTCCTAGGTGTTCCCCGCAGATGCAGGGCCCAGGCGTCAGGCTGTTGCCTACTGCTTTCCCAGGCCACAGACATGGAGTTTGGAAGAGAAGTGAAGCACCCGGGATATGAACCAGCGCCTGGATGGGATCCCAGCACACACAGGGCAAGGAGTTAGCCACTAGGCTATTGCACCGGGCCCTCTATGTTTTTTAATCTTCACGATATTGACCCATCAAGCTTAAGGACTACTGACATTATTGTGAAAAAATTGCTACAACGAGGCAGAGATAGATGTCCTGGCCTGGGAGATCAGTACATCAAAAGTAAGGTAACAAGGCTGAGAGCAAGAAAATTATGGAAAAGATACAATGGGGCATGTGAAGCCTTCCAAGTCTGTGAATGGTTAGTAGGCAACCTATGCACAGAAGCCTACGAGCATGGCAACTGTACAGACGGTTCTGGTCGTTTCTAAACATTCCATTCTTAGTTTCTCTCAATTAGCACAGAATGAGCTGTGAATGTACCAAGAAGCACCACTTACATGTTAATGATGTTCATTACAAGACTTCATTATGTGATACATTGTTTGTACCAACTAATTCAGTATCTAGAACTCATAGAGGGCAAATATTTGAGGTGTATCATCTTTAAGGTGGTAATTATTTACTGTAGATCTACTGGCATTACTTAACAGTAACAAAGCAGACAGAATCAGGCAGAGAAGGGAAAAGGCGGCGGGCTGAGCACTGCTTCCGCAGGGACTAAGGGCAGAAGAGCAGTGAGAGCCCAGGGCCTGGGGTTCAGTGCTGGTCCTGCCAGCGGGGCCTGGAGCCCTCTTCCTTCCAGGGCATTGGCCTCAAGAGAGCAGATGGAAGGAGACTGCTCCGAGGCTGGCTCCAGCTGCACAATGCCATTCCTCTCACACACACTGAGAAGAGCGTTAACACAGTATGCCAGCTACCAAGCCTGGGGAAGGTGGCAAGGCAGCATCGTTACTAATAAGCTCACAAATACCACCAGGAGGACAGCAGTGCCAGCCAGCGACGTCACCAGCCTTGGCTGCAGTTGCTTCTTCACCATTCAGGGCCACACACCCAGGAACGGTGCTTTCCCATTACTGCTATGATTCCAAAGGATTTGCTGACACTCGTATCTGTACTCCACAGACCTTAGGTAACAAACTATGGTTTTAAAGAAGTCACATTGTGTATTGCAAAGCCAGGGCAAATCCATAAAAGGCATTTCCTGTCAAGCCTATGCCATATGTAATGAATTCCTGTATTACACAATGGTTGTCATGGATACCAACCCAGCGCCCAATGAGAAGTGAGCATCGCGACAGGACACAAAGAGGGGGTCAAAAGTCTTATCTACTTCTGCATGATTTTCAGATTTTCCTCAGAGAGTCCAAGCCCTGGTCGTAAATTTTACAAATGAATTATATTTTTTTAAAAAAATGAGTTAACAAAAATGAGACCTTCCTTCTGGTGGTAGTATTTGATGGGGTAGTTAAGCTACTGGGATCCCTGAACCCCACATTAGAGCTTCTGGGTTCAAGTCCCATCTCCTCTTTTGATTCCAGCTCCCTGCCAATGTGCATCCTGGGAGACAGCAGTCACAGGCCCAAGGGCTTGGCCCCCGGGCACCGGTGAAGGGGCCACGTATTGAGTTCCAGGCTCCTGGCTTTGACCTGGCCAGTCCCAGCTATTGTAGGCATGTGGCTAGTGAACCAGCACTTGCAAGATGTGTGTCTCCATCTTTCAAATAAGTAAAGAGAAATAAGTGTTTTTAAAAACTAAAGAAAAAGGAAACCCTCCCAGCTGTTTGCATGGCTGCCACAACAACAAATCTGAGTATAACAGTACAGTAGCTACAGAGCCCAAGAACCTGAAGGCCACGTGGTCTCTCCTGGGTCACTGTCTGGATGACTTCCTGGCCCTGCAGACAGGTGTTCTCCGCCCAGCACTTGTCTGGGAACAGACTGACAAAGCAGCTGGGAGGAAGGCAGCCAGGGCAGAGCGGAGATCAACCCAACCCCAGGCCCCAAGGTAGACCATTTACGAGACAGCTCACAGCCTTCACATGGTGGGCAATTTGAAGCCATCGCCCTGTGTTCATGTTGTTGAGGTAAGCACCTCATCTGTTGCAATCTAATCTTGGCCTGAGTCAGTGAGCGAGGAAGCGCTCAAAGACAGCAGGTGGCAGGGATCCAAAGCGGGAGCCCGCAGAGGGATGGGGCGGGACAAACACCCAGGACAGTGCCACTTCCGGAGTGCTGATGCTCTTCCTGTCCACGTCCACGTTCAGACAGGATAGGTACACCTGATGTTAAACAAAGAAAGCACAGGATAGATGTAGATTTTCAAAGAAAAAAACAAAACAAGCTTACTTCTTCAGCTGTTGCAGAAGGCTCTTCAGGTAGATCAGGAACCTAAAGAAAAGCAAGCACTGGTGAAAGGAAGGTCAACATTTTTACAGAACAGAAGATGCTGTACGTGACGTTTAGGTACACTGAAGCTTAATGAAACCTGTTGTCTCAATGTATTTGTAGAGTTAGAGTGGGGGCTGCAGCTGTGATGCAGTTAACCACTGCCTGCAACGCCAGCATCCTGTAGGAGTGCCAGGTGCAGTCCAGCTGCCCCATTCCCAATCCTACAAGTCATAAAATGGGATTTGAGATGGCAGCTGCACAATTACATTTTTTTTAAAGATTTATTTATTTTTATTACAAAGTCAGATTTACAGAGTAGAAGCTCAGAGACAGAGAGGAAGATCTTTCGTCCGATGATTCACTCCCCAAGTGAGCGCAATAGCTGGTACTGCGCCAATCCAAAGCCGGGAACCAGGAACCTCTTCTGGGTCTCCCACGCAGGTGCAGGATCCCAAAGCCTTGGGCCGTCCTTGACTGTTTTCCCGGGCCACAAGCAGGGAGCTGGATGGGAAGTGGAGCTGCTGGGATTAGAACCGGCGCCCATATGGGATCTTGGCACATTCCAGGTGAGGACTTTAGCCACTAGGCCACGCCGCCGGGCCCACAATTAAATTTTTTTGATTTTATGATATTTAAACCTAGTTTATGAGAGTGCTTCAGATCCACGAAAAATGAAACAAAAAGATAAAGTTAGGCCTGGGGAGTTAACCTCGTAATTAAGATACCAGTTAGAATGCCCAAGTCAGCACCCAGCGTGGTAGCCTCGTGGCTAAATCCTTGCTTTGCATGCACCAGAATCCCATTTGGACACTGGTTTGTGTCCTGGCTGCTCCACTTCCCATCCAGCTCCCTGCCTGAGGCCTAGGAAAGCAGTCAAGGACACCCCAAGCCTTGGGACCCTGCACCCGCATGGGAGACCAGGAAGAGGCTCCTGGCTTTTGATCAGCTCAGCTCTGGCCATTGCCCCCACTTGGGGAGTGAATCAATGGATGGAAGCTCTTCTTCTCTGTTTCTCCTCTTCTCTGTATATCTGACTTTCCATTAAAAATAAATAAATCCTAAAAAAAAATCTTAAAAGGAAAAAAGACCTTCAAGGTATCTAAGTTCATACACTCTATCTCTTTAATATGAATACAGTATTTTTCTTCATTGGCACTCTTAGGAGACTGGGAAGCAGCTAATCACTTTGATTACTGTTGTCACTTATTTGCATTTCCCTATTTCTGTTAATTTATTAGCAACCAGATGTTTAGCTCATTTTCTCTTATTAAAACCACTGTAGGATTCAGGAGCTGTGGCACGGTAGCTTAAGTCACCACTTGCAATGCCAGTGTAACATCACAATGTCAGTTCAAGTTCTAGTCAGTCTGCTTCTGATCTTGCTCCCTGCTGATGCTCCTGGGAAGGCAGCAGAAGACAGCCCAAATGCTTGGGCTCCCGCGCCTGTGTCTACATGGGAGATCTGGAAGAAGCTCTTGGCTTCTGGCTTGGACTTGGCTGAGATCTGGCTGCAGCAGATTCGTTTGGGGAGAGAATCAGCATTTGGAAAATCTCTCCATCTCTGTCTCTCCCTTCCAAATAAATAAACCCTTGAAACAAAATGAAACAGAACAAAAACATAAAACCCCTTATTATGAACATCATCATCTCTAGGGGTCCTTTTGCATTTAGATACCTCAGACTATTTATTCTAGAACCCTTAAACAAAAGCTACTTGTATTTATTAAATAATGTTTTCCTGCTTGTGGGAGGCAGCAATGATGGGGGAGACTAGGAGTGAGCGCTCCTGGCTCCAGTCTCAGCCGGGGCCTGTTCCAGGAACTCAGTCTCTCTGTCCATCTGCCTGTGTCTGCCTGTCAGAGAGACCAGAAAAAGCACAGTACGTCAAAACTATATGTGTCAACCAACATTTTTCAGCAGGAGCTAGTGCTACCAGCAAAATACTAAGGAACTTTGATTGAGTCTACGTAGTGTGCTACTGGTTTGTGAAATGTGAATGGTTCAGGAACCTGCCTAGCCCTTTCAGGCTCTGCTCTGGGACCAGGGCATCTCCACTGCAAGAGTCCACACGCAGGGATGGGACAGCCTCCCTGCCTCGCTGGACCGTCAGAACAGAGGTCTCTGTTCCAACCTTTGTCAGCCCCACATTAATGCCCACACAGGGATTAAAGAGTGGAAAGAGACGCTGGGCTAATAAGCCTGGGCACTATTCCAAAGTGACTGATGGCTACTCTCCAAGGGCTAGTGAGGAAAATTACACCCTCAAGTTAATTACAGGAAGCAGCCTCTTGCAAAACAGAGCTTAATAACATCTTAAACCCCCTAACAGGCACACTGCCCTGAGCACACATTACATTTTCCCTTTCTACATAATAGCACATCCTCAAAAAAGCATTCTTCTCTAACCATGCTATTATTTATCTTCACAGCTCCCCTTTAAGATTGGTTTCCAACGTTAATATGAAGCATTTTATTTACTACTAAGCATTACCATGAAAACTAAAACACTAAGCCTCATTCCTAGTGAAGTGGATCACTCTGGAAGGCGGTGGGGCTTAAGCCCCTGGGTTAAAAGGCAGCCCCCCCTCCTCACCAAGCTGCTTGCCACCTGACTCTATTCTGACTGAGCCACGGACCTCCTCCTGTGGCTGCGCAGCAGCAGGTGGTGGAACTGCCTTCAGAGGCTCGCGCAGGTTGCGTCTCCTCGCTGCTTCTCTGCCTGGCGTTTCAGAAGACGTGTGACTTGCGTTGTCGAGCACCAAGTCTTCCTCACCCTGTTCAGAAACAGACAACCTCTGAGACAGATGCTCTCTGCCAACCTCATTCTACTCATGACGGCCATTTCTTTTGCCCTGATGGTATTTCAGTAGAAAACAGGAAGTTAAAGCATTGTCTCTTTGGACAAGAAAACGGAGGTTCTTGTGTTGCCCAGAAACTCCCCTCGCTCTGCTCTGGGAATCCTTGCCTGATAGGAAAAAGGTTGCTCAGGGCCCTGCCCCTGGCACTGACCCCCCAGTCTCTCAGTAGAGGGAGAAAGGCAGGGGGGAGTATGAAGGACAGCCCTTCCAGCTTGCAGCAAATGAAGCAAGAGAGCACGGGCTTGGTGTCAACATTTTCAAGGTTCCAAATTCAAACTCTCATCTTCCATTCTGATGAATTGCTCCAGGAGGAAAAGGCTTTGATTCCAGGGTATCATAAACAGTACTGCAATAATCACATTAGTACTAGCTACTACCACTTTCTTGTTAACAAAATAATTTACCAAATGTCAGTTCTCAGACACACAGACCCCTGTACTCACAGAGTTAACCAACTGCCTGCTGAAAATACATTTTAAAACAAGAATGTGTTCACTTTATTCTTGGCCATCATTCCTCATATGCTGTAGTACAACAATTATTTACATAGCATTTACATTGTATTAGGTCTTACAGATAATGTAGGGATGATTTAAATCCTATGGGGGAGGTCAGCATGATGGCATAGCGGGTAGAGCAGCTGCCTACAATCCTAGAATCCTGTGTGGGCACTGGCTGCTCCGATCATGATCCAGCTCCCTGTTCATGGCAGTGGAAGATGGCCTGAGTGCTTACGAGACCCAGGCTAAGCTCCTGGCTCGTCTGCTTCCACTATGGCTTACTTCTCAGGAGTATGCAAAGGCACGAGGTGATGGCTCAGGCAGTGAGGACCCCGCAACCCATGGGAGAGTGGCAAATGTGGATCCGGGGTCCTGGCATCGGCCTCGCCCAGCCCTCGCTGTTGTGGGTATTTCAGCAATGAACCAGCAGGTGGAAGGCCTCGCTCTGTTTCTCATTCTCTGTCACTCTGCCTTTCGAATAAATAGATAAATCCTAAAAGCAAAATAAGCCAAAGATGTGAGCTTAAAGTCTGCAGGCCTTCAGAAATATCAGCCTTTCCTCACAGAGGAACACGGGGATTTCACACACACAGCCGGCATGCTTTCTAACCCCAAGTTTGTGTCCACTGCTCAACTTCCAGGTTTCCCCCGTCATTTGATAAAAACGCTCTTGTAGTTTTTTCAGTTTCATTTCTTGTCGAGGTTTTAAAACATTCTCCACATATCTGCTAGCCTGTTAAAATGAAAAAAAATAAATTAGGTGTTGTTATAATACGTTAATGTTTGTACAAATTTGCACTCCCTATAAAGCTGTAAATTTCAGATAAGAAGTTTTCACACTAATTCAGCTTTGCCAGAAGTGTGGCTTCCTCCATTTCTGCCTCACTTTCTAAAGTCTTAACTGTGTTTAATGCAAACATGTTTGTGACACAAACAAAAGCAACAGTTCTTTACCCAATGATTATATAGTAGTGTGCTGTGTATCCTTTATGTGTATTTTATATCTTATTATCAGTTTAATTATCTCTCTAAAAAAAGAATTTACTTATTTTTACTGGAAAGACAGATTGTATTTATAGAGAAGGAGAAGAGACAGAGAGGAAGATCTTCCATCCACTGATTCAGTCCCCAAGTGGCCGGATTGGCTGGAGCTGAGCCGATCTGAAGCCAGGAGCTTCTGCCGGGTCTCCCACGTGGGTGCAGGGTCCCAAGGCTTTGGGAGATTCTCTACTGCTTTCCCAGACCACGGCAGGGAGCTGGATGGGAAGTGGAACAGCAGGGACAGGAACTGACACCCATAAGGGATTCCGGAGAATTCAAAGTGAGGATTTAGCCACTGAGCCATGTGTCAGAGCCAGTTTAATGATCTCAATGTGATACAGCATGATAACTCAAGGTAGACCGTGAAGAATGGTCAAATTAAATCAAGCTAGTCAGCATTTAGCTCCTTGACCATTTGATTAGCACTTAATATTTGTGCATGTTTATGAAGCACACTCTGCTTAATTCAATAGGCACATACAAGAGCTGACCAAATCAGAGTAAATGATGGTTTCATCTCCTCTTGATTACTTTGTGTCGGCTTAGAGCCTTCCTGCTCCAGTTCTCCTAGACTATGCAGTGGTTAGTTGGGTTACAGCGCCCCTGCCCACCATGCTGTGGAACAGGAGAACTTACTCCTCTCATCTGACAATGCCAACACCCACCCTTTCAGCCTCTGGTCACCACTAGTCTAGTCTGCATTGCCATCAAGTTATTTTGCAGCTGGCAGCCTTCATCTTTCCATGTCTGACTTGGTTTGTTTATGGACATGATGCCCTTCAGGATCATCCATTTTGCTACACGTACTGAAAAACCTTGGGCCTGACGCAGTAGCCTAGCAATTAAAGTCCTCGCCTTGCACGTGCCAAGATCCCATATGGGCACCAGTTCTAATCTTGGCAGCCCTGTTTCCCATCCAGCTCCCTGCCTGTAGCCTGGGAAAGCTGTCGAGGATGGCCCAAAGCCTTGGGACCCTGCCCGTGTAGGAGACCTGGAGGAAGTTCCTGGATCCTGACTTTGGATCAGCACAGCACCAGCCGTTGCAATCACCTGGGGAGTAAATCATTGAATAGAAGATCTTCTGCTCTGTCTCTCCTTCTCTCTGTATATTTGACTTTGTAATGAAAATAAATCTTAGGGGGAAAAAAGTGAGAATAGACATTTTACCAAAGATACATAAATGGCAAATAAGCACACAAAAAGATGCTTAAAATATTAGTCATTAGAGAATTGCAAGTCCAACCCTGAGAAACTGCTTAGCAATGATGGGTATCATAAAAGGAGGGAGGGGCCAGCTCAATGGGCTAATCTGGCTAATCCTCAGTGTGTTAGCATCAGCATCCCACAGGGGTAAGGGGCACAGGTGCGTGTCTGGCTGCTCCCTTCCTATCCAGCTAGCTACCTGATTACGGCCCGAGAAAGCTGTGGAGGATGGCCCAAGTCCTCAGGCCCCTGAGCCCAAGTGGGAAACCAGAGGAAGCTCCTTGCTTCTGACTTTGGATCAGCTCAGCTCCAGCCACTGTAGCCAGTTGGGCAGTGAGCCAGCGGGTAGAGGATGTTTATCTATCTCTCCTCTTTTGGCCTTCTTAATAAAAATAAATCAATCTTGGGGGTACTGCCTACAATGCTAGCATCTCACATAAGCCCTGGTTTGAGCTCCTCCACTTCTGACCCAGATCCTTGCCAATGCACCTGGGAAAGCAGTGGAAGAAGGCCCAAGTACCTGGGCCTCCGCACTCGGGCAGGAGACCTGCATGGAGTCTGAGGCTCCTGATCCAGCCTGGCCCTGGCCCAGCCCGAGACGCCATTTGGAAAGTGAAGCGGCAGATGAAAGAATTTTCTGTCTGTCTGTGTCTTCTTCCTCGTAATTCTGATTTCCAAATGAATGAGTGAATGAAGAAATATAAAGGAACCACGAATAAAAGAGTGGGAAGGAACTGGGACCCTTGAAGAGTGCTCGTGGGAATGTAAATTGGAAGGACAGGCAGGCAGGTACTGCTGGGCAGCAGGTTAAGCAAACACTTGTGATGCTGGCACCCTACATCAGACAGCGCACTGGTTCAAGTCCCGGCTGCTCTAATACCAGTCTACTTCTTTGCGAGTACTCTTGGCAAGATAGTCTAAGCACTTGGGCCCCTGCCACAGCCACAGGAGACCCAGAGCTCCTGTCTGCTGTCCTCAGCCTGGCCCTGCACCAGAGGTTGCAACCATTTGGAGTGTAAAGCAGATGAAGGCTCTCTCTGTTTCACTCTGGCTTGTACCCTCCACCATCACCACACCTTTCAAATAAGTAAGTAATAATAATGCCTTTTAAAATAATTAAGGCATATAAAATGATATAAAACTATGGGAATCATTTTGGCAGCTCCTCAAAAATAAGTTAACCGCAGAATTATCATGACTCATCAGTTTCACTGATACCAAAAGATTAGGAACAGGCACTCAGGGCGAGCACTTGGCCTGCAGGTTCAGGCGTGGGTGGGACGGCTGGCATCCCATTAGGAGCTACTAAGTTCAAGACCTAACTCTGCTTCCCAATTCCAGAGGCAGCAGGGAACAGCTCCAGGACTCGTCACCCATGTAAGAGATGTGGCTTGAGTTTGCGGCTTCTGGTCTCAGTCCTGCCCACCCCAACCATTGTGGGCACGTGGGGAGTGAACAGAGTATGGGAGCTCCCTTCTTGGACTCTCAAAAACGAAATAATTTAAACGAACGGGTATTCAGTACTCACATGCAAACATTCACAGCTATTCAGGGATATTCACAATGGCCCTTAACTAAAGGGTAGATACAACTGATTTATCTGTCAACAAATGAACAGATCCAACTTTGGTATATTCACGCAACAGTCATTTATTCAAAGGAGGGAAGCCCAGGTACAAGCGAGGAGAACCTGGTAAACGTGACGCCAAACGAGAGGAGCTGGACTTGGACAGGTCATGTCCACACTAACCCATTTACAGGATATCCAGAATGGGTAAATCCACAAGCAGAAAGCAGACTGGTGTCTGCCAGGGGCTGGGAGGATGGGCAAGAGGGAGTGACTACCTAAGGGATATGGGGTGTTTTCTAGGGGGTGATGAACAACATTGTGGAACTAGATAGTGGTGATAAACGCACAACACCATGTAGTACATATGCCACTGAACTATCGATTCTAACACGACTGATTTTACGCTGTGTGGATTTCACTGCTATCATGATTATAAGCAACCCTAGAACAGGCACAGAAGCCTCAGACCTTAATTTTAAATGTCCCAGGTGTCTCCATATTTTTTCCCTAAAAACACCCTCTAAAAAAGTCACACTGTACCTTTTCTCCCTGTGCCTCTTGTTGTTGTTTTCGAACAAGTTTTTGCCTCTTCTCATTCTCGTCCTCTTCTATAGGATGAAAAAAACATAAAAGTGTGTTTTAATCACCAAGTACCAATGAGTCAAAGGCTCGTCATTCTTAGAAAAAGTGTACATTTTAACATTGTGGGAAAGACAAGACAAACAAAAAAAGAGGATTCTTTTTTTCAAATAATGCAAATGACATACAGGCAGAAGCAAAGAAATACACAAGAAAAATCTACTACAGGGCCCTACATGGTAGCCTGAGGCTAAAGTCCTGGCGTGCATGCACCAAGATCCCATATGGGCATCAGTTCTAATTCTGGCAGCTCCACTTCCCATCCAGCTCCCTGCCTGTGGCCTGGGAAAGCAATCAAGGATGGTCCCAAAGCCTTGAGACCCTGCACCTGCGTGGGAGACCTAGAAAAAGCTCCTGGCTCCTGGCTTTGGATTGGCGGGGCTCCAACCATTGCGGCTACACTGGATAGAATATCTTCCTCTCTGTCTCTCCTCCTCTCTATATATCTGACTTTCCAATAAAAATAAATAAATCTTGCAAAAAAATCTACTACAAAATGTCTGTTTTGGGCCCGGCATGATGGCACAGTGGTTAAGGTCCTCGCCTTGCACGCCCAGGATCCCATATGGGCGCTGGTTCTAATCCCAGCAGCCCCACTTCCCATCCTGCTCCCTGCCTGTGGCCCAGGAAAGCAGTCGAGGACGGCCCAAAGCTTTGGGACCCTGAACCCGCGTGGGAGACCCGGAAGAGGCTCCTGGCTTCGGATCGGATTGGTATAGCATCGGCCATTGCGCTCACTTGGGGAGTGAATCATCGGACGGAAGATCTTCCTCTCTGCCTCTCCTCTCTGTATATCCGCCTTTCTAATAAAAATGAAATAAATCTTTAAAAAAAAAGTCTGTTTTTTCTTTTAGTTGAAGTTCAAAGACTTTATTGAGGAGTCTGAAGGGGTGGAAAAACCTGAAGGAAATCCGAAGTCTGAGCCCAGGACCTTCTTTCTGCCGCATCCCCGAAAGGAAAATGTCTGTTCTGAAACAAGCATTCTCTGATGTGCACCAATGTTCTAAGTAATGGTTTTAATAAGGAGGCTTCAGAAAGTTCTGGGTGAGTAGAGAGGGACTGCACTTCTGGGCCTGTCAGGGCTGAGGCAGCTCCAAGGCACACCATGGAAGCCAACTGCTGTGTGTGGAGCAGGGAACGCCACACACTACACAGGACACAGCTGCCCCATGACTCCAATAGGACAACAAAAGCAGTATGCCCACTTCCCAAAGGGGGGATGTGCTTAGCAGCTTCTAGGCCGCTACCTAGTGCCTTGCTGTAATACAGAGCTGGTTTTACACTGGGTACAATAAACATTGCTTTGGTATCTGGCTTGATCCCTCAAACAGCATTTGAAGCACGACTTTTGTAGTCCTGCAATACACACAAAATGGCTCATACATATTAACAAACAAGTCAGAAACTAATTATTCCTTCTGGAATAATCCACCCTTTAGAAAACACACATACACACACACTGTTTTAACAGGAATAGGAATATTGACTCATGCCCATAACTTTAGCTCTATGGCAGTAAATACTCCTATTCAGTTTGTTATCGCAGTAAATATTTATATTCCCTCAAGTTTATAAAACAAAGATTAAGGCAATAGAGCACAGTGAAAAATGGGAAGGACCAGTTGGCCAATAACTTGCTTCTGGCTGGGTCAGATTCAGTGATATTAAAATGCTTTCCAAACTCTGAACCAAAGAATATACTTTTTTTTCTAGACATGGGAAATTTGGATTGAGTTCCTGGCTCCTGGCTCCAGTGGCACAGCCCCAGCCACTGTAGACATTTAGACAGGGAACCAGTGGATGGGAGCCACTATTTCTCTCAATCTGCTTTTCAAATAAAAATAAGCAACCAGGACAACAGTTGCAATAATTATTCCTCCTTGAAATTAAACATCACAAATCAGTGGTGAGATAATTCTTAAGGGGAAAAGTTCTGGAATACAAGAAAGAAAGTTGAGTATAAAAATATGAGGGTAGTATAAATATTCAGCTTACCTTTCAAACAAACTTGGGAAGATTTAAGTGAGTTAAACCATGAGGTAGTCACAGAAATAACTAAAGTAAGAAGAGCAAGCAGAAAGAAAATCCGGCCACATAGCAAAAAGAAATCTTTAATTCCTTAAATAAAAAAGAAAAAAATTAAAATTAAATACATTTTTGTTTATGAAAAACACATCAAGTAATAAATGCTAATAATAAATAGAAACACATCAAAAGGTTATTTTTACTAATAAAGTAATAGAAGTTATGAAACTAGGTCAGTATTGTGGATAAAGCTGACACCTGTAATGCCAGGGATGTCACATGGGCACCAGACCAAGTCCTGGTTTCTCCACTTCTGACCCAGTTTCCTGCTAATATACCTGGGAAGGCAGCAGAAGATTGCCCAAGCATTCGGGTCCCAGCACCCAAGTGGGACACCCTGAATAAGCTCCTGGCTTTGGACCAGCCCAGCTCTGCCCATTATATCACGTAGGAAGTGAGGTACCAGGAAGATATATGTCTCTCCCTTTCTGTTAGTATACCTTTCAAATAAACAAATCTGTCAAAACTAAAAGATACAGTACAGGTGAAAGAAGAGGTCTGGGAGTCCCATTTTATTCCAGGGAAACCAATTAGGATTTCCCCTGAGAATATTCCAATCTATAAGCATTATTGCAGACATAACCCAGTAGCTGTCACACTGTGAGGCATGGTTTGCAAACCAGACTTAAAATACTGGTTGAAAGCCCACCATCAAGAGATCCAAGAAACCATGACCAGCTCATGACAGTAGGTTCCAGCAGAAGGACAAGGAAAAATTTCACTAACTACACGGAGATGCTGCTAAAGGCTAAGTGGCATTTTCTAGAATCCTTGGCCTGGTTGGCACATTAAAACAAATTACATGTGTACCCTGCCCTGTAGAAGTGTGTTTTCCTGCGATCAGAGCTGACTGGGACAGAGTAGGTCTGCAACTCTCAGACAGAAGCTTCTCACGGAGCAGTAACTCAAATGCCAGCGCAAAGCAGATTCTAACCAAGCTGCAGAGCTGCCCCAAAAGGAAGGGAACAAGTGGATCTTAGAACATGTGAGCCGTGAGCTTGAATTTAACATTTCAGTGTAACACTTAGACCCAGATCTTATTGCATTTCAACAGTGAGGGTAGTAGGTTTCTGCAGGGTCTTAATAAATTTTCTAAAAACATTCTACCAGGCCCGGCACAATGGCTCAGTGGCTAAATCCTCGCCTTGCACATGCCAGGATCCCATATGGGCACTGGTTTGCATCCCGGCTGCTCCACTTCCCATCCAGCTCCCTGCTTGTGGCCTGGGAAAGCAGTACGAGGACAGCCCAAAGCCTTGGGACCCTGCACCTATGTGGGAGACCCAAAGAAGCTTCTGGCTCTTGGCTTCAGATCGGCTCAGTTCTGGCTGTTGCAGCTATCTGGGGAGTAAATCAGTAGTTGGAAGATCTTCCTCTCTGCATCTCCTTCTTTGTGGGTAAATCTGCCTTTCCAGTAAAAATAAATAAACCTTTAAACGGGCGGGGGGGGGGAAGCATTCTATCTTTTGTCATTTCAAGTAACATTTCTGGGCCCCCAACTCCTTCTCAGGCAGAGCAGAGAGCAGTTACACAACTACTTTCATCCTGGTCTCTAACTTCAAAACTGAGTTTGAGGAAGACAGACATGTAAAATGAACTCCTGAAGCTCAACCTCTCCACTATTTCCCTTTTAGTTTTCCTTTTTACCAGCAGCACAATATGTCAGGAACCACCCAGAAATCCTTCCTTTCCCCTGACTGCAAATGCAAACCTTCAACAAATTCTGCCATCAATATCCAGGATATGGCAATAGCTCAAAAAGCTAATCCTCCACCCTGTGGTGCCAGCATCCCCATATGGGTGCTGGTTCATGTCCCGGCTGCTCCACTTCCCATCCACCTCTCAGCTTATGGCCTGGGAAAGCAACAGAGAATGTCTCAAGCCCTTGGGATCCTGAAACTATGTTGGAGACCCAAAAGAAGCTCCTGGCTTTAGATCAGCTCAGCTCAGCTTTGGCTGTTGTAGCTATTTGAGGAGTGAACTGATGAATGAAAACCTTCTTTTTGTAAATCTGCCATTCAAATAAAAATAAATTTCAATAAAAATAAATCGTAGGGAAAAAAACCCTTTAATGTCATTAATATCTAAATCCGTCCACATGTCACAGGCTGTTGTCATCTGCCTGCAGGCTATTGCCACTCCTGCCTGCTCTGAAAGCCTCCCTTGCCCAGCTGCTATCATTATACATGGCTCCCTCCTCCCCAAACATTCTCCACATGGTTCCCAGAACCCTGGGGGAAGGGATGGTGCAATGGCTCAATTGGCTAAGGGCACCAGTTCATATCCTGGCTGTTTCACCTCTCATGCAGCTTCTTGCTTGTGGCCTGGGGAGGGCAGCAGAGGACGGTCCAAAGCCTTGGAACCCTACACCCACATAGGAGACTTAGAAGATGCTCTGGGATCCTGGTTTCAGATTGGCTGTCCAGCTGTTGCGGCCACTTGGGGAGTGAATAAACAGACAGATCTTCCTCTCTGTATATCTGAGTTTAAGAAAAAATGACATAAATCTTAAAAAAAAAATTCTTTTTTTTTAAGATTTATTTATTTATTGGAAGGTCAGATATACAGCGAGGAGCAGAGACAGAGAGGAAGATCTTCAGTCCGATGATTCACTCCCCAAGTGAGTGCAACGGCCAATGCTATGCCAAGCCAAAGCCAGGATCCAGGAACTTCTTCTGGGTCTCCCACACGGGTGCAGGGTCCCAAAGCACTGGGCTATCCTTGACTGCTTTCCCAGGCCACAAGCAGGGAGCTGGATGGGAAGTAGAGCTGCCAGGATTAGAACCAGCGCCCATATGGGATCCCAGGGAGTTCAAGGCGAGGACTTAAGCCACCAGGCCACGCTGCTGGGCCCCACTGTAGCCTTCTAACAGGCTTTGTCCCTACCCTCTTGGTGTTTGCCAGCCACTGTTCTGCTCAGAAGACACCACTTCTACCATCTTCTCTGATTCTTCCCTCTTGAAAATCCCCTGATGCTATCAGGGTTCCATCTTACACATCTTGCTTTGCACAGTGAAACTGTCCACATGAAAATTCTTCTTTGGTCTGGTAAGAACTAAGGTTCCTTTCATAGTTTCCCTGAAGTTCCCTGCAGCACCACTTCCTACTAAGGTGCCTCCTGAGAGGTGCCCGTGATGACTCCCGTGCTTGGATCACTGTTGCCACCTTGAGGCACCTGCATGGAGCTCCTGAGGTCTGGCTTCAGCCTAGCTGAGCCCAGGCTGTTGGGGATACTTGGGGAGTGAATCGAAGGGTTGCCAAACACCCCAAATTGGTTGGAGGCATTGTTGTGGAACGCCAAACTGAGTCTGCTGACCTAATAATGTGCAGAAAGCCAATCACTAACATCGGCATGGTGGAAAAGTAGGTCTTTTAAGATTGATCTTTTATTAGAAAGGTAGATTTATATAGAGGAAACCAAGTTTTGAGGGTTCACTCTTCAAGTGGTCCCAACAGTCAGAGCTGAGCTGATCCAAAGCCAGAAGCCAGGAGCCTCTTCTGGGTCTCCCATGCGGGTGAAGGATCTCAAGGCTCTGGGCTATCCTCTACTTCTTCCCAGGCCACAAGCAGGGAGCTGGATGAGACATTAACAGGTGCCCAAACAAGATCCTGGTACTTGAAGGGTATTTAGCCATTGAGCCATTGCACTGGGTCTTAGGGCAGAGCAAGGAGCCAAGCAGGTTCTCATGGACAGACATCTGGGTCTGACAGGTAGATAAGCACAAGCCAGGATGGTCTGGAGGGCTCCAGCCCCTGCTGGTGGAGTGACTCTGCAGACAATACAGGACACTAAGGCTCTTATCTACTGGAGAAGCAAATGACTCCAGGGGATTCACTCCCTAAGTCAGAGAACTCCTTTTGACAAAGGGCAGGAAGGACACCTGCGGCTAGGCAGAAGGGCCTGGGTCTGGCCCGTCCTTTCACATCACAGTTTGGTTGCAAAAGTATTAACTTTCAGTTACTCTGCCTTCCAAACGAGGGAATAAATACTTAAAAGTTAAAAGCCTTTCGGAAAGGTCACTTAACCGTCCCAGTTGTGTTTCCTCAACTGTACAAATTGAAATATGTGAGTCCCGATCCTTTATGGTTGCGGATTCCTAAGCTTCAGCTGGCGGCTGGTCTACAACAGGTGTTCAATACAGGAATTTCCAGACTCTCCTGGGTCTTCCTTCATCCTTTTCTTCCAGCTCGTCACAACCCCTCGCCTGGTGGAATATCCTTCCCCTCCCCGGTCCCTCGTTACCCCCGCCCCCACGATGGGCGGTTTATCATGTAAATCTCAGCCCATATTCTTTAGCAGACCTTCATTCTAGAACCTCTAGATTCTCTTTTATTACGATTTGAGAATACTGCCTTCGATCGTCACCGCTGTGCCAGCTTGTGATCCCACACCCCCACCCCTGGCTCAGAACTTTCAAAGACACCAGACCCGGTAAGGAACCTCCGGCCGGAAGAGGCAGGCAGGCACGTTGCAGCCTGGGAATTGTAGTCCGAGCCGTTTAGATGCGTCGCGGCAAGTACATGCAATGGCAGGGCTGGACAACGCCGAGAAGAGAAAATCGCACTCACCTAGGCTGGGGATCCCACGCCGCAGCTCCAGGCACAAGATGGGAACAGCAGAGAGGATGAAAATGCCCAGCACACCGCGAGACGCCATGGCAACGGAAGCCAGACACGTGTGGGGAGTTAATCCCGCCCCTTCCGTCTACTCGCTCCTGGGAAGGTGGAATGGAACCCTTCCTGAGGGGGCGAGGTCGGGCCGACCCCAAGAGGGTCTTCAGGCATCTTGTGAGCTCAGTCTGTGGCCCTGTTTAAGTACAAGTGCCCTGCCTGTTTCACGTGATGTCCACCAGAGCGTGGGCCCCAGGCCGGAGGGGACACGGGACACCCTTGGCCTTAGGGTCCTGCGGAGTGTGTGAGGAGGGAAGGGGCTGAGGCAGCGTGCAGGGGCGGGTTGTGCTGTGAGGAGGCAGGCTGGCGGCGGTGGGCTCCCGGGTCCGGGCCGCCCAGCGCTTCGCTTTTGCTCCTCTTGCTTCCTAACCCCGTGGGCGGCCTCTGGATCCGGTGGGAAGCCGACTCAGAAGCCGGGCCTGCCCCGGCTCTCCTTACTACTCACCCGGGGAGACAGGACTCCGCCCTGTCCTTCATCGTCTGTGACCTCGTCACCATCCCGCAGCTCCCCACCTGCAATTCTGTTTGGCGACTAGAGGTCCTTGGGGCTTAGATTTACAAGTTTAAAAACTCTCTTTTCTTTTTTTTAAAGACTTATTTTTACTATTTTTTAATTGGAAAGGCGGATATACAGAGAGGAGAGACAGAGAGGAAGATCTTCCGTCCGATGATTCACTCCCCAAGTGAGCGCAACGGGCCGATGCTATGCCGATCCGAAGCCAGGAGCCTCTTGCGGGTCTCACACGCGGGTGCAGGTTCCCAAAGCTTTGGGCCGTCCTCGACTGCTTTCCCAGGCCACAGGCAGGGAGCTGGAAGGGAAGCGGGGCTGCCGGGATAGAACCGGCGTCCATATGGGATCCCGGGCGTGCAAGGCGAGGACCTTAACCATTGCGCCATCGCGCGGGGCCCATTCTCTTTTCTAACCTATTGGTCAGTGCAACCATTTTATTCTTAAGTTTAATTCAACTAACATTTTTATTGAGGCTAGCCGCCTCACCCGTGTATCTGGTAACGTCGATTCAGTTATGTGTTCAATTTGGATTTGTCTTTAAGAAACTCAGCTTGCTGGAAAAGACAGCCCTGTAAACAGGTAAATGCAGTATGAGTACGTGCCCAAGTGTGGTGATATACACAGACCGTCTGGGGGCTGCACTTATTTCTAGGTTCCTGTTGTTTGTGTACATCCCATGTCTGTGACGCATGGGAACCGGAAGTTCCACGCTTCTCACACTTGATACTATTTCCTCTTTTAAGTGTTTGTTTTTGTTTGTTTGTTTGTATTGCCTCCTCCCTGGCTCTCTGCCTTACCAGATTTTAATCTGTTGATAGAGCCAGTGAATCTCTGCCTGGAACATAGACTAGGAGATCCCGACCACTGGAGTTCTGCCGTGCGTGTTAATGCACAGGAGAGTGCCCTTTCCTGAGCCTTGTTGATTGTAGGCTCTTATCTGCAGGTGCCATGTGCCACCAAAGCCTGTGAGAATAGCCTGCCCATATAACTTCAGCCGGTTTTCTTACTGCTTTACAGGAGACTTGTACTCTGATAAAAATCATTGTAGTTTCTCAGAGCAGAAGGCTTGGGTAATATTGATAGGATTCTATAGTGTGGGTTGGAAAGAGTTAAGATAGGTTGCTTTTTTTTTCCCCCTCCACTATGGGGCTTTCACTGGGACTGGACAAAGTTCATATTATAATAGTTTGGAATTTATACACCAAACAAGGTGAAGGAATTGAAGGCAGGTTTGGCTCTCTATGGACGGAAGGAAGGATTCCCACATGGATCAGTGCAACTTCTCAGTGCTTGAGAAGAAGTATTATTGCCAAGCAACTTATTATTCAGATAAATGGATTTTTCAACAAGCTTATGAAGCTGACGACGAAGGGATGTATTGATTTACAGCCTATCTTCATGGATAATACGTTTTTGGATTAGTAAAGGATTGAGCTCTTTAAAAAACTAGAAAAAAACGTTTATTTGAAAGGCAGAGTTATACAGAGAGACAGACAGAATCTTCTATCTACTGGTTCACTTTCCAAATGGCATCACAGATTCACACCAGTGAACGCCAGGAATCGAGATTTTTTTTTTTTAAAGATTTATTTTTATTATTTTTTCATTGGAAAGGCGGATATACAGAGAGGAGGATCCTCCGTCCGATGATTCACTCCCCAAGTGAGCGCAACGGGCCGATACTATGCCGATCCAAAGCCAGGAGCCTCTTCCGGGTCCCCCACGCCGGTGCAGGTTCCCAAAGGCCTGGGCCGTCCTCGACTGCTCTCCCAGGCCACAGGCAGGGAGCTGGAAGGGAAGCGGGGCTGCCGGGATTAGAACCGGCGCCCATATGGGATCCTGGGCGTGCTAGGCGAGGACTTAACCACTTGCGCCACCGCTCCGGGCCCAGGAATCGAGATCTTCATCTGGGTTTCCTATATGGGTTCAGGGGCCCAAGGACTTGGGTCATCTTCTGGTGCTTTCTCAGGTATATTAACAGGGAGCTGGAGGGGAAGTAGAATAGTGGGACTAGAACCAGAGCCTCCATAGGATGCTGGCACAATACCAGTTACACCGCAGGCCTGGCCCCAAAGATTTGCTCTTAGTGGTGATAAGTAAGCTATGAACTAAATTTTTCTGTGTTCTTAATCAAATCTTATGAGCACCTCTTGAGTGTGAGTTATGATATCTTAAAAATCTGGAGTTTATTTTAACGCATTCTCTGAACATTTTTAAATTATTGGACAAAGTGATGCCACCTGCTTTACGTGTAAAGACAGGTGAGCCAACAGAGCTCAAACAATTATTTGAGCCAACAGAGCTGCCCTCCACAGTCTGCATTATCAGTGAGCTGGAGTTGGGAATGGAGCTGGGACTTTCACCCAGGCACTGATACGGGCTGTGGTTACACACACCTGCCCCACCAGGCTACTATTTTATGGCTACAACACCTTCCCTCCCTTTCTGTCCCTCACCACCAACCCACAAGCAACCACTTGCCTGTTCTCCATCTCCTTTCCCTTCCAATTTTACTGAGATGTAATTGACAAGATCCATCTCTTTAATTTTGTCATTTTAGACTATTATATAAGCAGAATCATACAGCATGCAATCTCTCAGGAGTGGCTTTTGTTCTCAACATGATCTCAAGACGCATACAGGCTGTTACATGTTCATTCCTTTTTATTGCTGAATAGTGTTCCTTGTTATAATTAACCATCTACCTGTGAAGGACATGTGGACTGGTTCCAGAACATGCTATTACAAATGAAGCTGCTATGAACATTTTTATACAAGTGTTTATGTGAACCTAAGTTTACATTTCCTTAGGATGAATTCTCAACAATGCAATTATTGCATCATAGTAAGCATGTGTATAGTTTTTAAGAATTTGCTCTATTTTTTCAGAGTGGTTATATCATCTTTAAAAAAAGATTTATTTTTGTTGGAAAACTAGATTTACAGAGAGGAGAGACAGAAAGCTCTCGCATCCACTGGATCAGTCCCCAATCAGCTGCAACACTTGGAGCAGAGTCAATGCAAAGTCAAGAGATAGGGGATTCTTCTAGGCCTCCCATATAGGTGCAGGGATCAAAGACTTGAATCATTCTCCACTGCTTTCCCAGATAATAAGCAGGGAGCTGGATGGGAAGTGGAGTAGCCAGGATATGAAACCAGCACCCATATGAGATGCTGGCACTTAAAGGTAGAACATTAGCGTTGAGCCATCACACTGACTCCTGTGATTATTGTTTTCCATGTTCTATCTAAAACAAAACAAACAAACAAAAAACAACCATCCATTGCTGGGCCCGCCGTGCTAGACTAGTGGCTGGAATCCTTACCTTGCACACACTGGGATCCCATATAGGTGCCAGTTCATGTTCTGGCTTCTCCACTTTTCTTCCAGTTCCCTGAGTGGCCTGGGAAAGCAGTTGAGGATGGCCCAAAGCCTTGGGACCCTCATCCGTGTGGGAGACCTGGAAGAGGATCCTTGCTCTGGCTTTGGATTGGCTCAGCTCCAGTTGTGGTTTCTGGGGAGTGAACCAGCAAGTGGAAGATCTTTCTCTCTGTCTCTCCTTTCCCTGTAAATCTGCCTTTCTAATAAAAATGAAATTAAAGAGAAAAGGTTCTGCCTCACTGCCTTAAAAAAAAAGAAAAGAAAAGAAAAAAACTTCTGTCCATCCTGAGGCCAGGATCCCATATGGGTGCTGGTTCTAATCCTGGCAGCTCCACTTCCCATCCAGCTCCCTGCTTGTGGCCTGGGAATACAGTCGAGGACGGCCCAATGCTTTGGGACCATGCACCTGTGTGGGAGACATGGAGGAGGTTCCTGGCTCCTGGCTTTGGATTGGCTCAGCTCCAGCCATTGTGGCCACTTGGGGAGTGAATTATCAGACAGAAGATCCTCCTCTCTGTGTCTCCTCCTCTCTGTATATCTGCCTCTCCAATTAAAAAAAAAAAAAAAATCAATCTTTAAAAAAAAAGACAAAAACAAAACCCCCAAACAACCACCTACCATTATTCCACAAACTGTATGTCTAGCTTTTATATTTACTATTTAAAATTCTACTTATCTTTGTAGTTTCTTCCCCTCCCCTAAATATTATAAGATAGCCACATTAAAAAAATTCACTCCCCGTAAGACTGTTGTTGGATGTATCTTGACAAAAGGATGGATTGTCTGCCATTGTCTGTACTGGCAATGTCAGGACACACTTTAACAAATGATGTATTTAAGACTGCTTATGAAGGACTATATACTATTGTAATAATATAGGAGAAATCAGCTGAGAGGATTTGGGGAGGGAGTAAGGGAAATTCATGAGCCTATGGAATTGTATCAGAAAATTAAAAATGAAATAGAAGGGAAATTTTTAAAAATAAATTTTAAAAAATTTCAGGAGACAGAAAAAAGCATATATTTCTGTTTGTTGGTTCACTCCCCCAAATGCCTTCAAGAGTTGAACACTGGCTCGTTAATATATATGGCATATGGACATCCCACATGGCAGTGGAACTGATGCATCAAATTTCCACCCCTCTGAAGAATTTTGATTGGATGAATGCAACCTTGTGATTCAATAGGGAAAGATTTCTGCATTTAAACATTAATATTTTCATGTCCTCTAACACTTTAATTTACATATCAATGTTTTTCGGCTTCCTGTGTTCACCCACTGCTGTACACGTTAAGTATATGATCAAGTATTCATGAATATAAACTGTTCAGAAACCTCCAGAGTGACATCATGCTCATCAATCCCAGAGAACTTGCCTTCCTCAAACCTCTTATCACTCACTCCATTCTCCATGTATTGCAGTTTCTTTAAAAAAAAAATATTATTTGAAAGGCAGTTACAGAGAGGGAGAGAGGAAAAGAGAGATTTACATTGCTTTAAAGATTTATGATTTTTTGTTATCAGAAATGCAAATTTTTTCAAAAAAGATTTATTTTTTGTTGGAAAGGCAGATATACAGAGAGAGGGAAAGACAGAAGGATATTCAATCTGCTGGTTTACTCCCATGCTGGGGTCTGTGCAGTAGGTGTAGATGGCACGAAGGTGTGAAGAGAACAGCTCCCCTGCTTGGCAGGGTCCGGGGGAGCTTCTAGCTGTTGGGCAGGGGCCGGCAGATGTCTCTCTGACCACTTTCACACTGTTTCACCCCCTTTTTGCACGGACACTCAACCACCCCACTAAGAATTTTGTAATCTATTGAGGCATTGTTTGCCCCTGTGAGATGGCTTTGGCAACCAACATGAGCTTGAGAGTCAGTGTTATTGATAACGTCTTGGTGAGTGGGCCTTTAAATGCGCACAGGAGTGCAATTAAACCCATGTCATTTCTGGATACCTTATTGGGTGTTTACCCATTGCCCTGAAATCTGGCCCAGACATATAGCATGCCTTCTGGGAAGGGGCTTGATAAGAATTTTACAAACTAATGGAAGTGATGGGAGTATGGACTGAAACTGCTATGACAAAAAATATAGCTACTGTGACCCTAAAGGCTGAGCTTGCAGGCCTAATAGCCAACTAATGTCAATGACCCCAAACCCCAGAAACCAAGGCCCCAGACTTTTAACCCATGCATAATTCAAGATAGGGACCTGGTTGTCACAGGCAGTGTCAAGGATAGAGCCCAGACTTGAGGAGAGCAGGTGGGGGCTGGTAAGCCAAAATAAGCAAGGAATGTGTAATCCTCCCTCATTCATCACTCAAGCTGTTGTAAATTATGCCCCCCTGAGGCTATGTCAAACTGCCCCTAAAGAAAACCTTGTACTGCTTCTGTATAGATAAAGCGGACAGCTTTCTCGCATTGTCCACGATGATCTTGGAATTGTAGTGGTCCGTTTCTTCTCTCTACAACAATTTCACGCACCCTTCTCAAGCTCCAAACTCAGCTGGAGCTGGACTCTGACACTTCCAAAGTAGCCACAAAGGGCAGAGCTGAGTTGATCATTAGCCAGGAGCCAGGAATTTCTTCCGGGTCTTGCACGCAGGTGCAGAGTCTCAAGGCTTTGGGCCACCTTTGACTGCTTTTCCAGGCCACGAGCAGGGAGCTGGATGGGAAGTGGAGAAGCTGGGATAGGAACCAGCACCCATATGGGATCCTGTTGCATGCAAGGCGAGGACTCTAGCAGCTAAACTACCGCCCTGGGCCGAGCCTAACATTTAAATCAGTGAAATAAGTATTTTTAACTTTATATGTTTGAGAGAGGGAGAAAGAGAGAGGGGTTAGCTCCATCGTGCGAGGTCTCTTCCCCAATCACCCACAGAGGGGAGCTGTGTCAGTCAGGGGTGATGCATCCCAGAAAAGGCATAATGATGGCTCAGCTAATTGGGTCTTAGCTACCCCCGTAGGAGATGTAGATGAGCTCCTGGCTCCTGACATCAGCAGGAAGCTGGAATTGGGAGCTGAGCTGGGACTTGAACCCAGGCACTTCAATGTGGGATATAAGCATCATAACTGTTACACCAGATACTTGCCCCCACGCCGGTGATGTTTTGAGTAAGGAGATGGCTGCCCATGATGCAGCATGCCTCACCAAAACAACCGAGGGCCTAAACAGAGTAAAAAAGGTCAGCTTCCTGAAGTAAGAGTGGATTCTCCAACAGATGGTTCCAGGACCATATCTGCTGCCCCAATTCCTCAGCCTCCTGACCCACGCTACAGATTTCAGACTTGCCAGTTTCCATGGTTGCACAAGCCAGTTAAAATAACTCTTAGGCCCCACGCAGTAGCCTAGTGGCTAAATCTTTGCCTTGCATGCACCAGAATCCCATATGGGCACGAGTTTGTGTCCTGTTTGCTCCAATTCCCATCTAGCTTGTGGCCTGGCAAGACAGTAGAGGACTGCCCAAAGCTTTGGGACCGTGCACACACGTGGGAGACCTGGAAGAAGCTCCTGGCTCCTGGATTTAGATCAGCTCACCTCTAGCCATTGTGGCCACTTAGGGAGTGGACCAGAAGATGGAAGATATCTCTTTCTGTATCTCCTTTTCTCTTTAAATCTGGCTTTCCAATAAAAATAAATAAATGTTTTAAGACAATAAACTCTTTCACAGGCCTGGCGCAATAGCCTAGTGGCTAAGTCTTTGTCTTACATACACCAGGATCCCATATGGGTGTCAATTCATGCTCCCACCTGCTCTGCTCACTCCTTATGCCTGGGGGAGAAAAAAGATATTTCTTCTTTTTTTAAGATTTATTTAGATATACAGAGAGGAAGATCTTCCGTCCAAGTGACCTTCCCAAGTGACCGCAACAGCCAATGCTATGCCGATCCGAAGCCGGGATCCAGGAACTTCTTCCAGGTCTCCCATGTGGGTGCAGGGTCCCTAAGCTTTGGGCCGACCTCAACTGCTTTCCCAGGCCACAAGTAGGGAGCTGGATGGGAAGTGGAACTGCCGGGATTAGAACCAGTGCCCATATGGGATCCCGGTGTGTTGAAGGCGAGGACTTTAGCCACCAGGCCACGCCGCTAGGCCCTCTCTTTCTTTGTTAATTCTGAGTAATATTGAGAAACTGAAAAAGAAACCACCATAATATTTTCAGATACTAAGAAAAGCCATGGAGGCAAAATGGTAATGTAATAGACAATGTAATGGAAGGGGAACTATTTTTTTAGAAAGTCAGATATACAGAGAGGAGGAGACACAGGAAGATTCGTCTGATGAGTCACTCCCCAAGCGGCTGCAAGGGCTAGAGCTGAGCCAATCCAAAGCCAGGAGCCAGGAGCTTCTTCCAGGTCTCCCACACCGGTGCAGGGTCCTAAGGCTTTGGGCTGTCCTAGACTGCTTTCCCAGGACACAGGCAGGGAGCTGGATGGGAAGCAGGGCTGCTGGGATTAGAACTGGCGCCCATATGGGATCCTGGCGCATTCAAGGCGAGGACTTTAACTGCTACACTATCACACCGGGCCCCAGGGGGGAACATTTGAGGTTATTTTAGATTGGTGGTTCTTAAAATGGGATCATATCTGTCGATGTAGCCAAACTCTTAACCTTCATGCCCTCGATATTCACTGTATCAGTTCCCAATATCCCTTTCTTAGCTTTCCTTCTTCTGTCACAATTAACTCATGGAGTGACAGGAATGACACAAGGGGAAGAGACCCTGGACCGCAGACTGGAATTGCCCATATGACTGGCATCTCCATGGCAGCATCTATTCACAGAGCTTACCAGGAACACCTAATCCCTGATTGAAGGAACAAATACCCAATCTCCCCTTAGCCCCACATTGATTGGGGCTCCACCTTAGCCATTTCAGAGGAAACATACTGGCCCTGGCCACTAACCCTTCATCAAAAAAGGGCTTGACCTACTGTAGACCCACCAGATGCCCACACACAAGCCAATCACACGCTGCTAATCCCCCACCTGGAACTCATTAAGATTCTCTGCCTTAACTTCCAGAAGTTGAATTTCATCTTCTTTTCTCCTTGTTCTGAACTGCGAAGTAATTGGTTTGTTTTTGTTTGCCTGTCACCATGGTGTGACTGGTTAGCTATGTACCAGGTGTACCAGGTGAGCTAACTGTTGAGCAGACGTGCTGGCCTAAGGTACTTTTTAGGTAGGAAATACTAGGCCTAGATTTGACTTGGAATTTGGAGCTTTGTCCTTGTTGGCCATCTGTGCATGACAGTGTGAGGTAACAGCTCTTGTGTTAACTTGGACTTACCTGGCAGCTACAAAGAGACTGTTACTTTTAAGAAATTGCTTTGCTGGGCCCAGCGGCATGTCCTAGCAGTTAAAGTCCTCACCTTTGAACATGCCGGGATCACATATGGGTGCTGGTTCTAATCCCGGCTACTCCACTTCCCATCCAGCTCCCTGCCTGTGGCCTGGGAAAGCAGTCAAGGACATCCCAAAGTCTTGGGCCCCTGCACCCACGTGGGAGACCTGGAAGAAGCTCCTGGTTCCTGGCTTTGGATTGGCTCAGCTCTAGCCGTTGCAGCCGCTTGGGGGTGACTCATCAAACAGAAGATCTTCCTCTCTCTCTCTCCTCCTCTCTATATATCTGACTCTGTAATAAAAATAAGTAAATCTTAAAAAAAAAAAAAAAAAGAAAGAAAGAAAAAAGAATTGCTTTGCAACTTGACAAACTGGTTTTTGTAACTTGGTTCTGGCTGAGTGATCCTCAAAGCTGCTTTGGCTCTCTTTTCCTCTCTTATAGGTATTTCCACAGAGTATTCTTTAAAACAAAACAAAAAGATTTTTAAAAATTGATTTGAAAAATAGTTACAGATTGAGAGACAGTCTTTGATTTGCTGCTTCGCTACCCCCAAATAGCTCCAAATAGCCAGGGCTGGGCCACACTGAGGCCAGGAGCCTCGGATGCCATTTGGGACTCACAGGTGGATTAAAAGGGCCCAAACACTTGGGCCAGCCTCCACTGCTCTCCCATGTGCATTAGCAGGAAGCTGGATAGGAAATGAAGCAACCAGGACTCCCAACCAGAGCCCACATGGGAATCTGGCATCATGGGTCAGGACTTCAGTCACTGCACCCTAATGCTGGGCCCTTTTCTGTAGAGTCTGACTAGCCTCTCGGGTGTTGTGGGTTTTGGAAAGTTGGTGCTTTGGGCCGGAGGGTGGCAGGCAAGAAATGAGGAGTAACAGGTCCCAGAGGCAGGGCTGACCATGGTTGTCGAGGTGCCCTTCAATAAGCCTGAGGTTCATGTCAAGTGTACTCTGCTATTTGTTATTTAGGAGAACCAGTGATTTGTGTTGTCTCTGTTGTGTTTGTAATTGTTGTAGAGAACTTTTCTGTGTGGTTTTGCATTTGTTATGTTATCTGTTGGGGCTATTGTTGTGATATAGTAGAAGCCCCTGCCTGCAATATGAGCAGCCCTTATGGGCATGGGTTCAGGTATTCTGCTTCCAATCCAGCTCTCTGTTAATGTCAACCTGGGTCAATGACCCACTGGTGCGCATGAGAACTGCCTCTGGAAGGAGACTCGATGGAGGAGCTTGGGAAACTCCGTCACTGGAAAGCAGCGGAAGTTGGCCCAAATGCTTGGGCCCCTGCACCCATGTGGAATCCTGGATAAAACTCCTAGCTCCTGGCTTTGGCCTGACAGAGCTCTGGCTAGTGCAGTTATTTAAGGAGATACATCCCTCCATCTGTCTTGCTCTGCCTTCAAAACACATAAACCCAAACTTAAAAAAAATAAGTATGAAAGTTAAATGTTTTTTTTCTCCCTAACCCAAAACCCATCCATAAATTCATGGATTCTTGACTTCTTAAATTCTATACAAAGCATTGAATCTGTTAGTATTTTGATAAATTGTTGGTGTAAGACAGTTCAAACGCTGTTATTACATTTTCATGAAAAATTAAGTTACTACCAGTTGGAAATAATTTTAATTAATATAGGTAAGTAAAATTAGAAAACAAAAAGCAAAAGCAACTCTTTATGTCAGAAAATAAGACATGGTTCTGGTAAGTGAAGCTGTGGGACATGAGAGATGGGTTTGGGTTAGGGAGAAAAAAAAAATCATGTTTGTCCTAAATAAAATGATTAATGTTCCCAAAGAAGAAAGAGGCACAGTTTCAGACAAAAGATTGAGGGAATATGAGAATCTTGTGTGAGGCTGGTGGGCGGTGAATCTTGTGTGAGGTTAGGCAGGCAGAGAGTAGAATGGGACTATTTAGGGTTTCTTAAAAGTTGAGTATTAATATCAAGAGCACATTGACACAAAGTTTGAAGTAGTGATCTGTTAGTAAAACGTGCAGGATGTTTTGATATTTGGTTTTGGAATCTGCTTATTTCCCATCTACTGAACTGTTGTTTCTCCTTTTTAATTTCTGTTTGGTGACTCTTTCTCAACCTGGACTTGCAGAAAAGGAGACCATCTAGGTCATGGGCTATAGAAGGCTGGCAAAATCATGTGGACAGACCCTGCCAAGCCAACCATAGGCGAGACTCAACATGCAGGATAGCTACAGCAGCTGAATTGTTTTAAGCGGATAGTACTGAATGGCCTGCAGATGCTCTAAGTGTCCAGATGGCAGTTCTGGGTTCTAGAGAGTTCTTGGGAGCTCTTTTCTCCTCCATAGCTCTGACTGTTAATGACCTGACACTAAAAACGTAAAAATCTAGGATAGCAGGCTAATTGGATTTTTTAACTTCTGCCTTTTCTTGATGTATCTAATTATTTAAGTCCTGGGAGGGTTTCAAGTTTTATTCTATTGGACATCTTGGGTTATTGATCAAAGAACGAAAGATGTGTTTTGTGTGCACTACTGTCATTGTTTGGTTCTGATTGATCGAGAAAATGTGAATCTTGACAGAGTTAAGCTTGCCTTGGGTATCTGTTATTTTGAAATATTTCAGGTCCTTTTATAATTCTGATTAAATCTGGCCTATCACTTGGCTTAAAAACACTCTGAATGGATGATTATCATTTCACAAAATTCTGGGATCCTATCTTGATAAAATGTTTTGAATTTCTGACATTTTTAATAGTCCTTTTTATGTTCATATATTTTTAAAATGATATCTTACTTTTTTCAAGATTTATTTTTTAAAAGATTTTATTTATTTATTTATTTTAAAAGATTTGTTTTATTTTTATTGGAAAGGCGGATACACAGAGAGGAGGAGAGAGAGAGGAAGATCTTCCATGTGATGTTCACTCCCCAGGCCGCCGCAATGGCTGGAGCTGAGCTGATCCAAAGCCAGGAGCCTCTTCTGGTCTCCCACGCGGGTTCAGGGTCCCAAAGCTTTTGGGCCGTCCTCGACTGCTTTCCCAGGCCACAGGCAGGGAGCTGGAAGGGAAGCGGGGCTGCCGGGATTAGAACCGGCGCCCATATGGGATCCCGGGCGCATGCAAGGCGAGGACCTTAACCACTGCGCCACCGCGCCAGGCCCCGATTTTATTGATTTTTTTTTGTAAAGTCAGATATACAGAGAGGAGGAGAGACAGAGAGGGAGTTCTTCCATGTGTTGATTCACTCCCCAAGTGACCACAACAGCTGGAGCTGAGCTGATCTGAAGCCAAGAGCCAGCAGCTCCTGTGTCTCCCACACAGGTGCAGGGTCCCAAGGCTTTGGGCTGTCCTTGACTGCCCTCCCAGGCCACAGCAGGGAGGGAACTGGATGGCAAGTGGGGCTGTGGGGATTAGAACCGGTACCCAGATGGGATCCTACCCATATGGGATTCAAGGTGAGGACTTTAGCTGCTAGGCTATCATGCCGGGCCCATGTTCAGATTCCTAAAAATATATTTATTTATAAGCAGGATTACAAAGTGAGAGGGAGAAGTCTTCCATCTGCTGGTTTACTCCCCAAATGGCTGCAGTGGCCAGGTTGAGTCAAATGGAAGCTAGGAGCCAGGAATGTAAACCAGGGCTACCATGTGGGTGGCAGCAACCCAAGGTCATGGTCCATCTTCTGCTGCTTTTCCAGGCTCATGAGCAGAGAGCTGGATCAGAAGTAGAGCAGTCCTTAGGAGATAACCACACATGAGGCAGCAGCTTAATTGCTGTGTCCCTATGTTCAGAATTCTAACCCACATGTTTTGGCTTTGTGATTTTGAGTTGGGCCCATGGAAATCTTCAAGGAATGTATCTTATCTCTTTAGACACAAAGTTAATTATACTTAATTGGATTATATAGAATATATTGCCAGGATATTAAATGATGAAAAAGTTATGCTTGTATAGATCTGTTGATATGATAATATTCTAGAAATTACATGAAATTTAGAGAGGTTTGGTATTTCTGGTGGGACTTTATACCTGATTCATTATAATTTTATTTTATTTTTGATGATGTTTACATCATTGAGGTTTAAGGGAAAATAGGTGAGACCATTGTTTCCACACTTTCTTTTTCTTCTTCCTGTATCTTGGGGAAGCCACACCCACCCTCCCAGCTGCCTCATTACCTGGCGATGAGGCATGGCCGGCCACCCGATCTCATTCCAGGGGTGCTAACCTTGCAGGCAGGAGCTAAATGTGCTATGCCACAACACCAGCCCCAGGATGGAATACTTTTGTAAAAACCTACTGTGCAGTGAAAACAGGGTCGTCTCAGAAGTCGCTGAATTGTCATCCAAATGTAAATTGTGATTTCATATCTATTCTCATCCACAATCATTATAAATGTCCCTGGAACATTTACAATCAGAAAAGATGCTAAAAAATATAAGTACAGGTTTCTGACCAAAGTTCAATAGAACAAACCAAAAATTCCTAGAACTCTGAATTAAAAAGAACAGAATCATGAAACTGCTACTAGAGCTCAGACTGGACGAAGATTACACAATCAACTGGTAAAATCGGTGGGGTTGGCTTTTACTGAAAACATTAAAAAAATTTTTTTTAAAGAAAAGATTTATTTTATTGGAAAAATAGATTAACAGAGAGAAGGGGCCAAAGACAAAGATCTTCCATTCACTGGTTCACTCCCCAAGTGGCCGCAATGGCCCAAGATGAGCCAATCCAAAGCCAGGAGCCAGGAGCGTCTTCTGGGTCTCCCAAGCGGGTACACAGTCCCAAGGTGTTGAGCCATTCTCTGCTGTTTTTCTAGGCCATGAGCAGGGAGCTGAATAGGAAGTGGAGCAGCCAGGACACGAATCCAAGCCCATGTGGAATGCTGGCGGTTGCAAGGTGAGGATTTAGCCTCTGAGCCATTGTGCTGGGCCCTTCTTAACAGATGTTAAAACTTCAAAAGATTTGAAACTGTATTTCAAAAAACATAAGTCTCCCTTGGGAGTTTTCTCAATCTGGATGCCTACCTGGTTAATCAGCATTTTTAACCATGCTTATGCAAACAGTCAATGATGATAGGCCTGCTATTAGAGCATGACTGTTCACTGTTTTTTTAAGATACAAACTTGCATTACTGTATTCTTGTTGGTTTTAGACTACCTGCCTGTCAGAATCCTGCTGAAGTACAACGCCCAGTCAGGTAATGCCAACTCAGCACTTTTCCCATAGAGCTAGGAAAGCTGAACTTGACACTGAATTCTAGGTGACACTTAGCCTAAGAAACCTTCCTTCTAAAACCCCCTTGTGGCTCAGCAATGGCTGGCGAGATTCATGACACCGACTCTGAGTTGTCAATCATTCACACCTACGGTGGGTCCAGATCAGGCCAGGACAAGTTAATCTTAGCAATGAGGGACAAGCAACACCTACTCACAGGATGACTGATCAGCAACGTCTTCAAAGTAAGATGAATGTTTAAGGTAAATTGGGGCCACTGGGGTCCACCCTAAGCTACGATACTGAAAGCTGAAGGGTATTGAGAAGGGATTCTTCTATATGATTAACCGATCATAACGATCTTAAAAGACTCCATGACAGCCACAAGCACTGGACAGGGCCATAATTTCAAGAGGCGCTAACTAGTTAGCTATAGTATCAGCATCCTCACACCATATCCCAGGACATGTGTCTGGTACCCACACTGGCTAGAGTTGCCAGACCTGACAAAACCCTCCAGCTACATTGCACTCATAAACCAGGGATTAGGATTACGATTGACAGTCCTGCCTAAAAAAAAAAAAAAAAAAAAAAATCTGGGGGAAACTGAACTGTCACATGGTGTTTTTTGAGTAAAAATCTGGACATTGTCATCCAAAGCTGCCCGACTTGTCTGAACAGCAGACACCTGTGATGGGCTGCAGAAGACAAAGCAGGTCTCATGGGTAGCCCACCTCACTAGGAGCTGCCTCTCATAGGACCACAGGGACTTCCAACCACCTGGGGGAACACCACATCCAAGCACCCAGTAACCGCAATAGTACAGTAAAAATCCAGCGACCTTGTGTCTAGATCCCTCAGGAGAAGCGAGGCATGACAGTTTATGGGTTATTGAACAGGATATTCCAGTGTCCCTTTAGAGATTCCAGATCCAGAGTTCTTCATGGATGGAAACATTTTTCATGGATTAGGGAAATGAAAATGCAAAGTACAGAGCAGCGACCATCTGGGACACTTGCAAAGGGAGAACATGGCCATCAGGTGCATGGGCCCAAGAAGCTCAAGTCAGAAGCCTCCTCCATGTGGCATGCCTTAGGAGAGGTAAGAGAAGGAAGTTACCGTAAGTATGCTTTTCCTCTAGGTCATGCCTGCAGGGCTACTGAGAAGGACACAACATTGTCCTCCTTAAATACTAAGGTTCGTCCACTGAGGGAAGCAGTCCTCCAAACCACATGACTTCAAACATCCTCCCAGGCAAACAGGGAAATTTGTGCCTTCTATACAACAGGATGTATTAACAGCTCTGGAAGCTTTTTTTTGTAGCTCTCTAAGATATGCCCACCCTGATTCATGCTGCATCTGAAGCCACACTGAGCCTTGATCAGTAGTTCTAAGCCCTGGTTTGACACTGAAAGTCCCTGGGGACAAAATGCTAATCCCCCTGGTTTAAATTCTAGCTGTAGGAATATCAGCATATTGTTGCACTGAGAGTTGTTATGAAATCAGGAAAGACCTATATTGGACCTAGCTCTTCTATAACCTTGCTCTGCATGTCTTTGTATGTAGGGATTCAACCCTTTCCCACTTCCTAGTGCTGAGTCATGGTGAGCTTGCTGCTTGGTCATGATGAGGCAGGCAGTCCCAGCTTGGGCTAGATGATTTGTATTGAAAGCACTTGCAGCCTGGCATTCAAGGCACTAATTCTTGTTTAGGTTGCTGGGAGTTGTTGATACCCTAATGTCTATGGCTTGGGAAGAGAAAACTTAAAAAATATTTTTTCCCTTATTTATTCAAAAGATGGTGACAGGGCCCGGCGCGGTGGTGCAGTGCTTAAGGTTCTCGCCTTGCACTCCCGGGATCCCATATGGGCGCCGGTTCTATCCCAGCAGCCCCACTTCTCATCCAGCTCCCTGCCTGTGGCCCGGGAAAGCAGTCGAGGATGGCCCAAAGCTTTGGGACCCTGCACCCGCGTGGGAGACCCGGTAGAGGCTCCTGGCTTTGGATCGGCATAGCATCGACTGTTGTGCTCACTTGGGGAGTGAATCATCGGACGGAAGATCTTCCTCTCTGTCTCTCCTCTCTGTATATCCGCTTTTCCAATAAAAAATAATAAAAATAAAATCTTAAAAAAAAAAAAAAAGATGGTGACAGGCAGAAAAATCTTCCAGTGACTGGCTCATTCCCCAAATGGCCGCCAAGGGCAGGAGTTGGATCAGGTCTGCCAGGAGCCAGGAACTCCATCCCAGTGGTGGCAGGGGCACAGGCAGACACAGGGCTATCTTCCACTGCCTTCCCAGGAGCATTTGAAGGCAGCTGCTGGGGGTTCCAACTTGAACTCCAAGATTTATTATTTTTATTGGAAAAGCAGGTATATGCAGAAAAGGAGTGACACAAGATCCTCCCTCTGCTGGTTCACTCCCCAAGTAGCCACAAAGGCCAGAGCTGAGCCGATCTGAAGCTCTGAAGCCAGGAGCCCGGAGCTTCTTCCAAGTCTCCCATGGGGGTGCAGAGTCCCAAGGCTTTGGGCTGTCCTCGACTGCTTTCCCAGGCCACAAGCAAGGAGCTGAATGGGAACCTGCGCTCATATGGGCTCCTGGTGGTTGACAGGCAAAGATTTAGCCACTAGGTTATGCTGCCGGTCCCCACTCTTTATTTTTGCAGACCACAGAAGTTGTTCATTTGACCAACCCACTATTTCAACTTTTCTTTAAGGCCCAGCTTAAGGCGGGGCAGTTGTACTTAGAACTTTACTTTCTGGAATCCTGTCCCTAAGAGAAAACGACGGGGTCCAGGAATGAGCCTTGCAGGTGACACTTCCTCCCACCCCATACAAATCGGAAATCATCAACTCTTGAGAATAACAGGGAACAAAACTCCCTTCTCCCAGAAGCAGGATCCCAGGCAAACGCCCACTGTCTGGAGGGGCTACCCGTCCACTCCCACCTCACCCCACGCGCCTCCAGAAACCTCGGTCCGACCCAGTGCCGCGCGGGTTTCAGGGCGGAGGCGGCCCGGGGCTCGTAAGCAGCGGCAGGTGCGGTTGGCTCGCGACAGGCCAACAGGGAAGCGGCCCCGCCTCTCGGCGCGCGCCGCCCGGCCACGGGGAGCCCCAGCCCCGAGCGCGCGGCCCTGCCCCTCCCCATGCCGGAGGGTGCTTAGTCATTGTGAGGCTGCGCTAGCTCGGGGTCCGCGCCCCCGCTCGCCGCCGGGATCCGCCCCCGGCCGCCACTTCCGCGTGCATGGCCCCGCTGCCCTGGGCCCTGAGCGCGCGCACGGGGCCCGGCTGCCAGCGCTGGGCGCGCGCCTCCTCCCTCCGCCCGCCGCCTTTAAGTGGACCCGCCGCCTGGGCCCTGCGCACCTTCACCAGCGCCATGGCGTGCACCCCACGGGAGCGGCGTCCGCCGCCCGCCGGCGTCACCTCCTACGACTACCTGGTGATCGGGGGCGGCTCGGGCGGCTTGGCCAGCGCCCGCCGGGCGGCCGAGCTCGGCGCCAGGGCCGCGGTAGTGGAGAGCCACAAGCTGGGAGGCACTTGCGTAAGTACCAGGTCCCTTCCTGGCGCTGCTTCTCGTGCCCCGGGTTCTGCAGCGCGCGTCCCGCAGCCTCGCTTTCTGCGGGCCTCTCCTGGTCTCAGACTTTCTCCACCGCTGTTCCACACAGCTGGGGTTACGTGGGCTTTCGGCGCTGCGCCCGTCCCCTGCCTAGCCGGCGTCTGAGGCCAGAAGCCCACCAGGCGGTACAGGCCTGGGTCGATCAGAGCACAGGTGCAGTACGCAGAAAGGTATAGCTGGCTTAGTGTCACAGAACGCACCAGCATCAACTCTCCCCGTAGGGAAGCGGTGCATGTCATGCTTGATCGCGTGAAATTGCATGTGGGAAAATTTGCAGGATTAAGAGTGGCGTGAGGGTTGTAGATTCCCTGGCTGTCCTTCCATGCACCCACGAGGATTTATTGCAGTAATTCTCAACCTTGGTTGAACGCTCAAAATCACCCCAGGAGGTAAAAGTTCAACTTGTGCTATCAACCCTGGAGCGGTTAAGAAATGGCAAGCGACGTGAATTGCAGTGTGGCTGTGGGATTTTGCTTTTACTTACCTTAAGGTGGATTTCTATGCATCGATTTGAAAGGAGAGACTTAGAGAAAGGGCTCAGGGGAAGAGAGAGTGTGAGCGCTTCCATCCGTTTGGAGCTCCATGTAGGTCTCCCACGTAGGTGACAAGGGCACAGGTACCTGGGCCATCTTCCACTACCTCGCCAGGAGCTGGATGGGAAGCCTAGCACCTGGAACTCAAGGTTGGATACCTGCACCACAAGTGGCTGCTTGAGCCACTGCACCACTACACTGGCTCAGAACGAGGGTTCTAAGTCTTGATGCTGAAAAATGCTAATGTTTATATTCAGATTTGTTCAGTGGTTAAAAAAAAAATTGTTAGGCAAAGAACTTCTGTCTGTCGGCTCATCCCCCAACCCCAAAGCCCACCACAACAAGGGTCTAGGAGAGGCCAAAGTCGGAAGATAGGAACTCCATCTGGTTCTCCCGCATGGTTGATAGGAACCCAGTTACGTGAGCCTTCACTCCTCTGTGTTCACAAGGGAGTGAGGGGCTGCAGGCCAGGTGTTCCAGCTACATGCTTGGATGTGGCGCGTGGGTGTCTGCACTGGGCAGCTCGGCCTCTACAGCAGTGCCTGTCCGCCCTCGAATTCACCTCTTCATAATGTGACATGAAGGCTGTCCTCCCCCAGCTTTGATCTTTGCCTTATAGCTGAGGTTGTAGAGGAAGCACAGAATATCAGAGAAAGGGCAGGGCCTAATTTAGATTTGCTCAAGGACTGCAAGGTGTCCCCTGTGTAAGGAAAAATGGAGACTTGCCAAAACAAGACATTGTCTTGGTTCATTTCCATTGCTTGTATTGAGGCGGACAGAAACATTTGTTAAGATGAGAATCCCTTCTCTCAAGGAGTGGACTGTTTCTTTGAGAAGACAAAATATGGACAGTTAACCTCAAGAAAGAATGGTCTCAGTGGTACAAACCACCTAAGTAGGGCCGGTGTTGAGGCTCAATAGGCTAATGCTCCATCTTCAAGTACTAGCATTTCATGAGTGGTGGTTCATGTCCCAGCTGCTCCACTTCATGTCCAGCTCTCTCCTGTGACCTGGGAAAGCAGCAGAGGATAGCCCAAAACCTTGGGACCCTGCACACCCATGTGGGAGACCCAGAAGAGGCTCTTGGCTTTGGGTTGGCTCAGCTCTGGCCATTGCAGCCTTTTGGGGAATGAACTGGAAGATGGAAGATCTTTTATTTCTCCTCTCCATAAATCTGCCTTTGCAATGAAAATAAATAACTCTTGGAAAAAAAAAAAGAAAAAGACAACCACTAATGTAGCTCAGAGCAAAGCTGAATTTTCCTGTCTGCTCCGGGGATTTAAAGCTTCATAGAGCAGATAGTACCTTTCTGAACTTCGGATGTCATGAAATTAAATCTGATTGGAGCAAAGGGTGTCTTTTCAAGAAGGGAGAGATAGGAACTGGCAGCTAGATTGGGGTTACAGAAAAGCATGGGGGTGGGATTTCAGTCAGTGACATATCAGAGTGCCTGGTTTTGGATCCTGGCTCTGTCCCCAATTCCCACTTACTGTTGAATGCCCTGGGAAACATCGGGTTATATATGTGGGAGACCCATACTGGGTTTTTATTATTTATGAAAATATCCTTCTTGTTAAAAATGACAGAAAGTGAAATGTTTTATCAGTGGTTATAATGCTTTTTAAAAATGTACAAGGTGATGTTAATATTCCCACTTTTAAAAAGATTTATTTATTTGCAAGAATCACAGAAAGGGAAGGGGAGAGACACAAAGATCTTTGATCCACTAGTTTAGTCCCTAAATGGGCCAGGCCAAAGCCAGTTGCTAGAAGCTTCTCCCAGGTCAACCGCTTGGGTAGTAGGGCCCCAAACACATGGGTCATCTTCCACTGCATTCCCTGGTGCACTTACAGGGAGCTGGATCAGAAGTGGAGCAACCGGGACATGAACTGGCACCCACATGGGATCCTGGCAGTTGCAAGGTGAAGACTTAACCACTAGGCTGTTGTGCCAGGCCCTATCCTTC
Source organism: Ochotona curzoniae (assembly GCF_017591425.1). Taxonomy (NCBI): domain Eukaryota; kingdom Metazoa; phylum Chordata; class Mammalia; order Lagomorpha; family Ochotonidae; genus Ochotona; species Ochotona curzoniae. The sequence goes on from NW_024466605.1 coordinate 7,764,150, forward strand.
TTCTCCTTCTTCTTCTTATTATTATTTTAATAAAACTCTTGGCCTTCCAAGAGTGTCTGTCTGTTGTACCCACTTGCTCAGGCTCTCTGGCTCCCTGTGGAACTCCCTTTTCCAGTGAGTTTTTCCCTTCCTGTGATGTGAGAAGAACAGATGTTTATCTAGGAGATAAATGCAGATTCTCTTCAAAAGATGGACACGTGCAAATGGTGGAGCCCTGGGGAGGTGAAAGGCTTTGATGAAGACAGGAAAGGGGGCCTCCTGCGGGGTGTGTGTTGGAAGAGGAAGGGGCTCAGAGCTTGCTCGGGTTCCAGTTCTTACTTCTGATTCCTGCTTCCCGCTAATGTGCAGTCTGGGAGGTAGCAAGTGCTGGCCCAGGTCGCAGGCTCCTGCCACCCACAGGGGAGACCCGGATGGAGGTCTCGGCTCTTGGATTTGTGTTTCAAGGCTTCTCGCTTGTCTGTGTGTCTTTCAAATACATAAAAATAAATCTAAAAATTTTTAGTGGCAAGGGCCTGACACGGTAGCCTAGCATGCGCCAGGATCCCATATGGTGCTAGTTGTAATCCCAGCTGCTCCCCTTCCCATCCAGCTCCCTGCCTGTGGCCTAGAAAAGCAGTGGAGGATGGATCAGTTCAGCTCTGGCCATTGTGGCTGCTTGGGGAGTGAATCAATGGATGGAAGATCTTTCTGTCTCTCCTTCTCTCTGTATATCTGCCTTTCCAATAAAAATGCACATGCAAGAAACATGTGTGTCTGTGTGTCTGTGTCTCCACCTCCTTCTGTAATTCCACAAATTGAAAATTAAAACAAATTAAAAAAAATTTTTTAAAGTCACACGTCAGTGGCAGATTACTGCACAGTCTGCCTGAGGCTGGAATGAAGTGTGGCCTCTGGGAGTCTAGTGTATGCTGTGTGGGACCTTCCCAGGCAGACCTTGGACAGGATGGCTTCAGCAGTGGCCCTTCTGACCTCCTACCCCTTTGCCCTGGGGCTGCAGGGGCAAGTGTGTCCATGTTCCTGCTGCATGTTCTGATTCTCCTAAAAACCTCGCCAGCTTCCTGGCAGTAGGTGAGCTGCTCTCACCCAGGAGGGGTTGAGTGGTGGGGGTGGGCAGTGGCAGACTGTCCTGGACTGGGCTGCACGGTGCTGGCTGGACAGCCCCGTGGGACCTGGCGAGGTGTTAGAGAGATGCCTGGGAACCGGGCTGCTTGCTGGATTATTGTTGGTCTAAGCTGCACGCAGTGACTCAGCAAGGATTCAAGCATAACCTGGCTGGGGGCGATGGCGTGTACTTTGGTATTATGGTGTTTGCATCTCGATAAGGCTGAACACGCTCTTGTGTCTTTCACTTAAAGGAGCTCAGTGTAACCTGTTCCTTCAGCTTCAACCAGTATCTCTGGACCTCAGGGAGTCACCCTAGTTTGATTTGTGGGTTTAGGATTTTATAAAATGGTGTCCACTTCCTTCGTACCAAATAAGGGTTTGATCATGCAGGGTGCAGTTAGGTAGAGTATGTAAGCAGTGACTTGAAGACTGCCATCCTGCATCCAGCACCACTTTAAATACCTGCTCACCTGGTACTACCTTAGGTCCCCTAGATCGCGTTCCCCTTAAGACCCACTCACCTGAGTAAGCTTTGCACCATTTAGATTTGAACTGTGTTCTCCAGCTCGGTGCAGTAGCCTAGTGGCTGATGTCCTCACCTTGCATGCCCTGGATTCCATATCGTTGTGGGTTCGTATCCTGGCTGTTCCACTTCCCATCCATCCAGCTCCCTGTCTGTGGCCTGAAAAAGCAGTCAAGGATGACTCCAAAACCTTGGAACCCTGCACCTGTGTGGGAGACTCAGAAGAAGCTGCTGGTCCTGGCTCCTGGCTTTGGATCAGCTCAGCTCCAGCCATTGCGGCTAGCAGGGGAGCGAACCAGCGGATGGGATATCGTTCTCTCTGTCTCTCCTTCTTTCTGTAGATCTGCCTTTCCAATAAAAATACGTCTTTCAAAAATACATATTAAAAGAATAAATAAACTTTGTTTTCACCAATTTGCTGTACTTCATGAAGGCCTTACTGATCCCCTGAGGCATTTCTCCCTGCTGGGCACAGACACTTGCTTGTGCCAGTTCCACGACCCTGCACTCCCAATACTCATCTTTTAGCTAAATTGGTGCCTTTTTACTTTGTTCTGCCTCTGCCCGGTGGCTGCCTCTTGCGCTGAAATAAAGGTGTCACATATGGCTCTCTGGTTATGTCTGACATCTAGGTCTTGTGGAGAAAATAGCTAACAGAATAGGCAAACATTAGCGTGCACTTTACCTTTGATTTATGTAGTTGATTGTTTCGTTTGTTTTTGCACTGGTGTCAATGATACTGCCTCCTTTAAAACATTATCTACTTTTTTGAAATTCAGAGAGTTAGAGACGCTCACTGGTTCACTCCCCATATGGTCACAACACCCACAGGCCAAGCTGAGCTGATCTGAAGCCAAAAGCTACAAGTTTCTTCCAGGTTTCCCACGTGGGTGCAGGGTCCCAAGGAGTTGGGCCGTCCTCCATTACTTTTCCAGGCCACAAGCAGGAAGTTGGATGGGAAATGAAGCAACCTGGACGCAAATCGTTCCCCAAATGGGATGCAGCCACAACAGGTGGAAGATTAACCTGTTACAAAACTACACAGGCCCTAATTTGTCTTAAAAACCCGCTAAATTTATGAGTCCATAAAGAAGAAAAACTGTTTCTAAATCCCTCAGTGGTTTCTATTTTTGTTTTTTTTAATTTTGTAAAATGTACTTCAAAAAAAGCACAGAGAATATTTCTGGTCCAATCAGTCATGGTTAGTAGCCGTTTATTTACTGAGTTCACAGAAAACTAAATAAGCAGATACTTACTTTGGGGTGAAGCGGGTTAATCCACTGCTTGGGCTGTGCACTTCGCATGTCAGAGCACCTGCAAAGAAGACAGAGGAAGAAAACTGTAGGCAACCATGGTCGAGGGTGGCTGGAGGAAGCCAGGGTAAGAACATTGGCTCACTGTTCCATAAGCACAGTGACATCCTTGGCAGGAGCATGCGTACGCTCCCACCCTCCTGCCAGCATGGGCAATGTGAGGTTTTTACCGTGTCACCTAACTCTCACACTAACACACATTTGCCAAGTCTCTTATTATCCCCCTACCCACAGGTCCCTTAGTCTCAGGTCAGAGGGCACATCCTGAGACTGTGGGGCTTGCGTTCTCTGTGGTCCCTGGATGGAGTTAGGAGAGGAGAGCGAAGGAGAGGAGTTTGTCTCCCGCGTGAGGGTGACGTTAGAGTGGTGCCATGCTCCCTCTGGCTGGAGCTTGGAGCATCCAAGACGGGGTCTCGTTCCTCAACTAGCTAGCTGAGAGCAACCTGCCTGCTCACTGAGCCCCTTTTTATACTCGCCGGGGCTTTGTCTCCAGCTTCTCTTGTGTCTTCCCCCTCACAGATTAGTGAGTGGGGCTAAACATGATCCTGTCTTACACACCTTACAAGCCAGTCCTAGTTCACAAACAAGTCCTCATTTGCCTCTTAGCACCACTCCTTACTCTAAGTTACGTATATTTCACATGCAAGTTAAACACGTCAGTTACTATTGCAGACATTTGGATGGGAGGGCTACATTCAGAGGTTTTTTTTTTTTTTTTGTACGTTTTGTTATTATGCTCATCACAGTGACTCAGCGCACCTCTAATCCCTTCAAAGAGGCATCAGAGGTCAGGGGAGGAGTCACGGGCTTCCTTTCAACCCTTGCCCTGGGGCCCTGGCATGTGCTGCGCATTGCACAGCCGTGTGGAGGCCCTGCTGTCACAAGGTCGCAGCTTTCCCCTCTCTGGATGTCTGGCCCAAGACCCTTCATCTTGGGGATTAGTAGGGATTCTGCTGCTACCCCACGAGTGGGCATCATGCATGGCTCCAGGCCTCGCTCAGCTAGCCCAATAGGTTTATGGAAGGCAGGGACTAGGTCCATGGTGCTTTACCTGGCAGGATGCCTGGCACAAATGGGTGCTTAGTGCTCCTGAGGCAATAGATGGCTGGGCAGGTGGAAAAGCCAAAAAGGCAGAAATTTGTAAAAGTTAATCCATGAGACTGGCATTATGAAGCCGTGGGTAAAACTCCCACCTGCAACACCAGCATCCCTAATGGGTGCTGAGTCTAGTCCAGGCTGCTCCACATCCAGTCAAGCTTGCTGCTAACATCGCTGGGAAAGCAGCGGAATGTGGCTCAAAGTGCTTGGGTTCCTGCTACCCGTGTGGGACACTGATGGAACTCATGGCTTTAGCCTGGCCCAGCCTGGTTGTTGCAGCCATTTGGGGAGTGAATTAGCAGGTAGAATCTGTCTCTTGCTTCCTCTTACCCCTGTTTCTCCATTTCAGGTAAATAAGTTTTGTTTTGTTTTATTTTGAGTAAGTGCAAGTAGGCTTTTCGAATCACAGCACTCTGAACTGCTGTGTCTCTAATCCCATGGCTCAGCCTCAGGTCCTGCTTCTCCATCAGGCAATCCAGTTGAGTCTGGTCCTACTGCTGTAGCATCCCTGAGCCTGCTGCCCTGAAGCCAGTGAGGGCTAAGACACCTAGAAAACCCCTTATGAAAAAAGGCAACTGCCTGAATAGGCAAGTGCTGGAGGAAAAGGAAAAACAGCCAATAGCTGGCGGGCATTTAGTCCTGGTTAATGCCAAATCTGTGTTAACTTTACCAGAGTGGCAGCAAAAAAAATAAGTGAAAAAGCAACTCCAAGTTAGTCACAGCTCTGGCACCAGCACACATCAGACCATCTTGGCATTTAGAAGGAGCATCTTCTGACTTTTTAAAAAAGATTTATTTATTTTTATTGGAAAGGCAGATTTACAGAGAGAAGGAGAAAGATCTTCCATCCATGGTTCACTCCCCAAGTGGCCACAATGGCTGGAGCTGAGCCGATCCGAAGCCAGGTCCACTATGACAGTGCTTCACAGAGCATCCTTACACATGTGTTTTGGTCACAGGAGCCCCCGTCTGCAACTATTTCTGTAGGTTACATTGCTGGAAATAGAATAGTTTGGCCAAATGGTTTGTGCTCACTAATACTACTTACTGTCAATCTGCGGAGTTCTGGGTTACCTATCTGATAGATGGAAAGAATGTGATTTAGATGATCTTTTACCTTCTTTAAAAAGGTTTTTCCTAGTAAGTCTATTTTTTAAGAGGTGGAAGCAGAGGGTTCCCTTCTGCTGGTTCACTTCCTGAATACCTGTAACAGCTGGAACTGGAGCAGGCCAAAACCAGGAGCCTCAGTGCAGGTTCTGGTGTGGGTGACTGGGACCCCATACACAGGTGCCTGAGCCATTATGTGCTTGCAAGTGTGCACATCAACAGAAAGCTGGATGGGAAGCAGGATGAACAGGACTCAAACTAGGCACTGGCAGGGCTTGCGAGTGTCCCAAACAGTGGTAGCTGTGGCTCCACTCACTCACATCATAAAACAGCTCTTTTGTAAAGAAACTGTGGAAAGTAATCAACAGGGAATGAGCTGACGTGCCCACAAAATGCTATGTAAGGACGCCCACTGAAGCTTGTTCCACAGTTTCCTGAGAGGCACTGCTTGTCTATGTAGAGTTCTGTTCCTAAGAACCTGGTGAGCTTCGATTTGATAAAGCCTTGCAACCAACCACATTGCCCGTAGGCTGAGAGTCCTATTTCTGACCTATCGCTGGGACTAAAACTTGGCAGCCTGAATGACACCAACTGCTTTGGCCCACAAGAATGATGTTGGTTTCTAGTTGTTTGTTCAAAGTGGGTGTCTTGGGTGTTGAATCCAGAACCCATAGTAAATTTCACAGAAATGTTTGTTGAAATAGCAGTTTAAGAAATCTGATTGTTTTTGTTCTGCCTCATGTAAGGGAAATAATGTCCTTTTTTTTTTTTTCAAACTATAATAGAACTCTAAAGGTCTAGTTCACTGCGATGTACAATTCAAGACCTTTCTTGATGCTTAGAGCAGATTTCTTGCCAGCTTGTTTGATGATTTGAGTTTAATATTCTCACCATATTTCTTTTCTGTCCCTCCCCCAGGTGAATGTCGGATGCGTACCCAAAAAGGTAGAATTTTCATTTTTCTTTCCCTTCACATTCCATTTTCATATTTGACAAATCATTAAAGAATGTTTCTAAATGTATTAGTTAAAATTCTTTCTGCTATAAATGAGAATTCATCTAAAAGTGGTTTATGCGATAGGGTGATTTTTCTTGGTGGTTTTTAATATTCCTGAGATTTGCTTAGCGCTTAAGAAGATCTGACAGGGCCCTAGCTTTGCCCAGTTCTAGTTCTCCATCCTGCCATCCTAGGTATGCAATTAGTGGGAAGCCCACACGTGGCCACAGGTGGCCTCAGGAGCTCCAGGTTGGGTGTCTACAGGTGCCTTCAGGTGGCTTTCAGCCCTCCTGGTCAGGATTGAGCTATCCTGGCAGGGGAGACTGGACAAGCAAGTGGGAGAGACTGGACAAGCAAGTGGAAGAGACTGGACAAGCAAGTGGCCTTTTCAGCCAGGAAGAAGGGGAAGGATGGGATTGCTGGGGTGATAAGCACAGAAATATCAGCTCCTGGACCCTAAGCACGTCACATGGGCCCAAGGTACTGAGTTCTCATAGTGATGAGGTCCCAGTGGTAGGCAGGCACTGTGCAGAGGGTAAACCAGGAATAGGCCACAGTGATCTGAAGCTGCTCATGACCATGCAGGAACAAAGACCCCCAAGTACCTGTTCATGGCACGGAAGTGAAGCACCATCGTGTACACAGGGTGACTTTTTCTCAAGGGAGGTCCAGCCAGGAAGCCCAGTCTCAGCCTGCATGCTGACCTGAGCAGGTGGCAGGTGACTGCTGGCAGTGGGTGGATGCTCCTCTCTCTTACCCTGGCGAGTAACTCTGCAGGGTATTGCCTGTGTGTGTCTCCCACTGACAAACAAGTCAGTGTGGGATCCCACGGTGCTATGTTTATTAATGTGACAGTTAATTTGTGGTATTGATAAATCTTTCATATGAATCGAGAATTCAGCAGACTAAGTGGTTGATTCCATGTTACATGATTTCATCTGGAATAAAGAAATCTCACCTGAGTCATCAGTTGATTCAGCCAGGCCTAAAGAGCAAAAAGGACCAAGAAAGATTCCTAGGCTCTTCGAAAAGAGTCTCGAGCTTGTTTGACAAATGAAGTAGCTTGTCATTTGGAGTTCTCGATCATGATTCGGATGTAGCTATCTTGATCAGTTGGCACAAAAGGCCTTGACGGGTGTTAGGCTGTGTGCTATGAGGGAAGGACTCTTTTTTTTTTTCTGGGTGACTCATTACACATGTCCTTGGCAAGGCTTGTTCCTTGTGAATGCGTGGAGGGAATCTGTTTTCTTAACAGTTTGAGCCCAGCTGTATCTAATAGCTCCCTTCACAGCCACCTGCCTATAAAAGTGACCTGTGCAATGCCATCTCCTGAGCCTGAATCCAAGCAGGCTAGGCTCAGAGCAATGGGAAACCTAACACATGGATCATATGATGGTAAAAGTCAATTTTGCTACACTTCGGCAGCCTTGTGCTACAGTGTGTCTGTCAGATCTCTGGGCCTCCTCCCCGAATGTGTATAGTTCTGGGTTTCAGTTCAGAGTCAGTGTTGTAGTCTGCAGCTGCACACACAGTCACCAGTTTTCATGATTTCTGTCTTCACCGGGGCTGTCTTGGGTGCTGTTCTGCAGGTGATGTGGAACACGGCCATGCACTCAGAGTTCATGCACGATCATGTTGATTACGGCTTCCAGAGCTGCGAGGGCAAGTTCAACTGGCGGTGAGTGAATGCTCAGAGGGGTCAACCGGCCAATGTTGATAGCTTTCTTTCATAACTAAGTAAGCTGTATGCCTTTTCCGGGAGGCAGGTAGAGGTATATTATCGCTTAGATTCCACACAGTGGAAAAAGTTGCCATTTAACCAGTTTGAAGTGTACAATTCAGTGGCATGAAATATAATCATAGTGCTGTTCAGCCCACATCACTGTCCATTTTCAGAACTTTCCCACCAATTAAAGAGTAGCTCCTCATTTTTTCCCCTCCCACTAGCTTTGTATACCTCAATTCTACTCTTTCTTCCTGAATTTGATTACTGTGAGTGCTTCATGCTTAGTCTTGTTGTTGTTGTTAAGAAAGCTGGAGCCAGCAGCCTCACCCAGGCATTCTAATAGGCAATGCAGGCATTTTAGCATCTTTACTAGGTCAATCACCTGCTCTAGGATTGCACTTTTTTCTTTTAGATTGATTTATTTTTATTGGAAAGGTAGATTTTACACAGAGGAGGAGAGACAAAGATCTTCCATCTGCTGGATCCTCTGCTAATGGCCACAATGGCTGGAGCTGAACTGATCCAAAGCCAGGAACCAGGGGCTTCTTTCAGGTCCCCCACTTATGTGCAGGGTCCCAAGATGTTGGGCCAGCCTCCGTTGCTTTCCTAGGCAAAGCAGGAAGTTAGATGGGAAGTGGAGCAGCCAGAACATGAACTAGTGCCCATATAGGATCCTGGCGCTGCTGGTGGACGATTAGGCTGTTGAGCCACTGCACCAACCCCTGTACTTCTCAGTTTTAATGTGGTTTATTTCTCTTAGCATAACATGCTCCAGGACTTCATTGTAAAGCGCCATTGTCCCACATTTGTTTATCTGCCCTTCTGTCAGGCTCCTGAGTGCCTCCACCTCTTAGCTACCATAAATATTGTAGCTACAAACATCAGTGCACAGACACCTGTTCAAGTGCCTGCTTTTGGTTCTGCACGTGGAGGTGGGATTGCTTCCCGTGATAGCTCTAGGTTGAGCTTTTTAATAAACTATCATAAACTTTTTGAAGCCCTCCATTTTTCAAAGAATCATAGCAAGCTCCTTCATTTATTCCACAAGTGGGCACCACATACTAAGCTCCTTGTCAAAGTGGTCCTCCTCTTTGTTCTACCTAAAGAGTTTTCCATGCCATGGCCATCAGCCATCACCCAAGAGCTCCCAGCAGGGTGGCCGAAGGATTTGCAGGATGTCGGGGGCAGCTGGCTACCAGGGAAGGGCTGAGAGTCTTCCTAGAAGGTCCCTTGCTCAGTTTCTGCTGGCATTCAGTGATTCTGCTTGGGTTATCTGGGATCACCCACCCTCACTCCTAACCTAAGGAGTAAAGTCCTGTGGCTGAGCACTGCTTTGTTTCCTCACAGGGTCATAAAGGAGAAGCGGGATGCCTACGTGAGCCGCCTGAACACCATCTATCAGAACAACCTCACCAAGGTAAGAGTGTGGGCTGGGTCTTGAACTTTAAGAAGCAGCTGTTGACCACTGGACTGCATAGCCAAGTTCGTGTGGCCTCACAAAAAGGTGGTTGGTGGTTCTGCCTTGTCGCTTCTGTAGTTACGGTTGCAGTTAATGATTGTGCAAGGGCCTCTGCTCTCCCAGAGCCAGGCTGTTTTCCTGCAGTGTAAGCCACCTGCATGTCAAAGTCCACAGAGCAGGTCTAGCCTGCTGGTGGCAGCTTGTGGCCCTCTAGCTGTCTTCAGGCCTCAGACACTAAAGATTGCACTGTACAGCCAGGGGCCAGTGTGTTGGATAGAATCGGGGGCACTAGGAAGAGGCATTGGGCCTAATGGTGAAGACAGCCATGTCCCCACATAGGTGTGCCTGGCTTTGAGACCCAGCCCTGCTCCTGTTTCCAGCTTCCTGCTAAGGTGCACTCTGGGAGGCAGTGGTTGAGTTCCTGGCTTGGCATTCATTTGCTCAGAACAGCCTCTGTGTTGACTAGACCTGCACAGAAGACCAGAGTAGGGTCCAGATGAATGGTTTTGTGCATAAGTCCAGTCAAGAAGAGCAAGTGGAGGTTTAGCTACAGCAGCCAGCTGTGGAGCTTCATGCTCTGGCAGCTTCTGTCACCTTAGTACCTTCCCCACCCAGAACCACACTGACGGATGACGTGTTGTCCGTATCTCTTTCTCTCTGATTTTCTAATCAGGTTCTGTCCCACTTTACTTTGTCTTTACAGTTTCTAAGATTTCTCCATAGCTTACGTTACAACAGGTCAGTTGGCTTTTGATGATATTGCAGCCAGCACAGTCTCACGTAATCCAGTTTGTAGGGTGAGTTACTTCTACAGTTGGCTAACTTCATAGACTTGTATCTTGGCGCTTACCATTCATTGGATGGGTGTTGGAGGATATTTTCTGATTCTAAGCCCTCATCTGAGAGCAAAGCCTTTAGGGACCTGCAATGCTTCATGCATGATGGCAAGGGACTTCTAAGGCTGCCACACGTGCACAGTCAGGGCCAGCACTGTGGCACAGCAGCTTAAGCTGCTACCTGAATTGCCAACATATAGGGGCACCAGTTCAAGTTCTGGCTGCACCACTTGTGATCCAGCTCCCTGCTAATGGTCTTGCAAAGCAGTGGATGATATGATATGATCCAAGTGTGGGCTTCTGTACCCACATTGGAGACCCAGATAAAGCTCCCAGCTCCTGGCTTCAGCCTGGCTCAGCCCTGCCATTTCAGCCATTTGAGAAGTAACCCAGCTGATGGCAGCTCTCTCTCTGTCTGTCTCTCTGTTTCTGCCTCTGTCTCTCTCTAACTCTGGTGGACAAACTCTGCATGGGAAGGGAACGTTGTATCTTTTATTCTTGAAACCAAAAATAAAAAATTCGGTCATTTCTTCCCTTGGATTATTTTCTGTACTGTCGTCACTCCACCCACAGGCATTTTGTCTGGCACCAGACAGGAAATCATAACCTCCCGAAGCAAGGTTGTTCTGGAAGATTGTGGCTTTTGGCATCAATATTGACTCAGCTTGATGATGCCAGGCACCTGCAGGAACAGGCCCAAGGGGGTGGTTGAGAGAGAGAGAGATAACTCAATTGAGAAGCAAGCCTGTTGTGAGATGTCAAAGCATTCCACTCCACAGTCCTCAGGGGATTCCATTATCCTTGCACCTTGTCCGCGTTGGCGTGCCAGTGCACATTTCTTGGCTGGCAGACACCTGCTGGGTGTCTGAGGTCGTGGAACCAAGGATGCCAGTTAGAGCAGATCACAATCTGATTTCTCAATCTGTAAATCAGAATTTTTTGATATTGATGCTTATCCCGTTGTGATAATCAAAACAGGAGCCAGGTATCCTCCTCCATCCACCAGAGTATTTCTCTTTTGCCTCTACTCTTTTTTTTTTTAAAGTTAAAAAAGTTATCTTTTTCCAATAATTTATCTGAAAGGTAGAGTTATAGAGACGGGGAGGAAGACACAGGTCTTGCATTTGCTTCTTTACTCCCCATGTGGCCAACTGGCCAGCCAAGACTGGACCAAGCTGAAGTCAGGCCCTACATCCATCCAAGGGTCTCTCATGGGTGATTGGGGCCCAAGTACTAAGGTCACCCCCAGTGCTTCTCAGGAACATTGACAGGGAGCTGGACTGGAAGTGGAGCAGCTAGGGCTTAAACTGGTGCTCCTGTGAGATGGCTGTATTTCAGGCAGCAATGAATGCACTGTGCTGTAGCGCCATCCCCTAGCTGTTTACTGGAGAGCCAGGGGAGATCATTCCCAGCTGCCAGCTTCACTCTCATGTGCCTGTAATGGTCCCCAGGGGCCCAATCCAGGATCTGGGAACTCAGTCCACGTCTCCCCATGTGTGTGCTACCCATCTATTATGGCTGCTTCCAGGGCCTGAATGAGCAGAAAGCAGAGAGGAGCAGGTGGCATTGAGACTCCAGCCCAGGCACACTGGTTGGGGACGCATGCATCTTCCCTGGGGTCTTCACCTCTGAGTCTAATACCCTTCTCTACTCCGTCATGTGCACGTCAGTCCTGGCCCCTCCTCCAGACACATCACTTTCCTCCACTGCAAGTGTAGAAGACTTTCTCCCTCAACTCTGGGGTCCAAGATGTCATCTTTTCCCTTGTGCAGGTGACTTACATGTGTTTTTGGAGGTCTCAGTTTTGTTCCAGAGTGGTACCTTTATTTTTCATAGTGTCTATTGGTGACCCCAACCTGAGGATCAGGGACCAGTCCATAGTTCTAACTCAAGCAGCAGAGCCCGCCAATCAGAAATCATAATCTTCAATTGAGGTGTAGGGGGCTGGCATTGGGCACAATGGGTTAAGCCACTGCCCGTGCAGTGCCAATGAGACCCTTCTGATCCAGCTCCCTGCTAACATACCTGGGAAGGCAGCAGATCTTGGTCCGAGTACTTGGGTCCATGCCATCCCTGAGAGAGACCTGGGTAGCATTTTAGGCTCCGGCTGTTGAAGCCATTTCGGGGATGAGCATCTTCAATAGAGAAATGAAATAGCTGATGAACTGTCGCGGGTGTTTTTAAGAACGGACTAATGTTGTCCTGGTTCCTTCTCCAGTCCAATATAGATATCATCCATGGCTACGCAGCATTCACCAATGACCCTGAACCCACAATAGAGGTCAATGGAAAAAAATACACTGCCCGTCATATCCTGATCGCCACGGGGGGTGTGCCCACGGTTCCGCACGAGAGCCAGATCCCTGGTGAGTCTCTCCGAGCCTAAGAAGCGCCGCTGCACGACAGCCAGAGCGTTGACTGGTGGTTTCGACCGTACACGCCAATGCCGGAAGTCTACCCCTTCACCTCTCTCTCTCGAAAAAGACTGTGGCAGAGGCCTGTGGACCCTAGCTGCAGTTGGCCAAGTGGTAGGGATTGATAGGGCAAGAAGGATGTTCCCTGCAGTCCCATGGTCAGAAGCCCTACAGGTAACAGGAAGCAAAATCAGCCGAGGGCCTCCGTTCTCCTCGGCCTGGCAGAGCTGACTTCCGGCTTCTGTTGGCCAGTGGCTTTTTGTTTTTCAAAGAATCATTCTGTATTTAATGTTTAAGGAAAAGAAATGTTTAATTTAATGTTTAAGGAAAAGCTGTGCCAGGAAGCTTTCCTTACTTGCGTATTTTTCTTCGTGTAGAAGATTATAGAAAATTGAAGCAGCGAGGAGTCTCACACAGGATCGTGTCTACCTGTTCATGCTTTTGTCCCCATGGGGACTGAGCCCCGGGATGAGTTGTGAACCAGTGAGCTTACTTTCCCAAAGCAAACACCATCCATCTCTTTCCCCCCAGCCGCAAGACAAGGGTTCTGAGGGTGGGGAACATGGTTTGTATATCCTTTGTATTCTCATGAATTGAATTTTATTTGTTTTTAAGTATTCCACAGCAACTTTTAAAAAAGTTTTATTTTAAAAACGTTTATTTATTTTTATTGCAAAGTCAGATATAAAGAGAGGAGAGACAGAGAGGAAGACCTTCTGTCTGTTGATTCACTCCCCAAGCGGCTGTAATCTACTTGCTGTGTCGATCCTAAGCTGGGAGCCCAGGGCCTCTTCCAGGTCTCCCATGCGGGTGCAGGGTCTCAAGGCTTTGGGCCGTCCTAGACTGCCCTCCCAGGCCACAAGCGGGGAGCTGGATAGGAAGTGGGGCTGCTGGGGTTAGACCCAGTGCCCTTATGGGATCCCGGTGCATTTTAAGGTGAGGATTTTAGCCACTAGGCTACCGCACCAGGCTCATAAAAATAAACTTTTTAAAGCAGATGAAAGACCTTTCTCTCTGACTCTCCTCTCTGTAAATCTGACTTTCCAATAAAAATAAATTTAAGAAAAAAGTTTTATTTGAAAGCCAGATTTACAGAGAGAAGCAGAGTGAGAGAGATTTCATCCATTGGTTCACTCGCAAAGGCCAGAGCTGAGCCAGTCTGAAACCAGGAGTCGAGAGCTTCTTCCCAGCCTCCCACACAGGTGCAGGGTCCCAAGGACTTGGGCCGTCCTGAACTGCTTTCCCAGGTGCATTAGCAGGAAATTAAATCGAAAGTGAAGGAGCCAAATCTTATTTATTTATTTATTTATTGGAAAGTCAGATATACAGAGAGGAGGAGAGACAGAGAGGAAGATCTTCAGTCCAATGATTCACTCCCCAAGTGAGCGCAACGGCCGATGCTATGCCGAGCCAAAGCCAGGATCCAGGAACTTCTGGATATTCCACACGGGTGCAGGGTCCCAAAGCTTTGGGCCATCCTTGACTGCTTTCCCAGGCCACAGGCAGGGAGCTGGATGGGAAGTGGAGCTGCCGGGATTAGAACCGGCACCCATATGGGATCCTGACGCATTCAAGGTGAGGACTTTAGCTGTTAGGTCATGCCGCTGGGCCCGAAGGAGCCAAATCTTGAACCACTGCCCAAGTGGAATGTTGGCACTGCACTCAACGATCTCGCGCCAGCCCCTCGAGACATTTACAAGCAGTCTCTGCCACCTCTGAAATGAGAACATGGCATGTAATTACAGGGCTGGGAGTAGGTCACGTGCAGATGTTCAGTAACTGATGAGCTACGGTTTGAGGGACGCCCGAGGCTCAGTTAGTGGAAGAAGGTGTTGTTTTTATGAACAAGGAAATTTGAGAGTGTGGTATGAAGTTTGAGTTCATTAGGGCTGAATGTCCCTAATCTGAAGTTCAAAACCTGAAATACTTAAAAACCTAGAACTTTCTGAGCACCGCAGTGGCCAGGGCTAGACCAGGGCCTGGAACTCCATCACAGTCTTACACGTGGATGACGGGGGTCCGGGTGTTTGGACGCGCTTCACTGTTTCTCAGGTACATTAGCTAGATTGCAGGCAGAGCAGCCAGAAATTGAGCTGGTTTTCAGTATCATGGGCAGTGACTTGACCCACCATACCACAACTGGCCCTTTTGTTCGGTTTTTGTTTTTAAGATTTGTTGTTGTTGTTTATTTGGAAGGCAGTTTCAGAGAGAAAGGGAGGTCAGGGAGAGCGAGCTTCCTACATGACCATCATAGTCTGGGCCAGGCCAAAGCCGGGAGCCAGGAACTCCATCTGGGTCTTCAGCATGGATGACAAGGACCAAGGTACCTAGATGTTCTTCTGCTGCTTTCCCAGGCATGTTAGCAGGATAAGTGGAGCAGCAGGGACTTGAACTGGTGTCCATCTAGAATGCCAAAATTGTAAGCGGAGGCTTAACGGGCTACACCACAATGAAAGCCTGTCAAGGAAATATCTAAAAATTGTATAAGATTATCTTCAAGCTATGTATATGTGGTATACACAAAATACAAGTGAATTCATGCTTAAGCTTCAGTACTAACCTTGAAATAACTTCATTATGGGGTCCCAGTTCAATGGCTCCACTAGCTAATCCTCTCTAAGTGCCAGCATCCCATATAGGTACCAGTTCCTGTCCCACTTGCTCTGCTTCCCATCTAGCTTCCTGCTTGTGGCCTGGGAAAGCAGTGGAGGATGACTCAAAGCCTTGGGACCCTGCACTGTGTGGGAGACCTGGAAGAAGCTCCTGGCTCCTGGTTTTGGATCAACTCAGCTCCAGCCATCGTGGCCATTTGGGGAGTGAACCAGCAGATGGAAGATCTTTTTCTCTCTCCTTCTCTCTGTAAATCTGCTTTTTCAGTAAAAAAAATAGAAGGTTTTTTTTTTTTTTTTAAGAAAAAGCTTCATTCTTATATACAAATATCCCAAAATCCAGAAAAAAAAATTGGAAACACTTGTGGTTCCTACCATTTTAGATACGAGATCTGCAGCCTGCATTGAGTTGGAGGCAGAGTAGAATTGTGTGGTGCAACAGTTGGAAATATGGAACCAGAGCTTTGGATAGTGGGGGTGGGGGCTGTCACACACCTGGAGTATGCACTTGGAGGTTTTCCACAAGGAGGCTCGAAGCCTGGAAGGAAAAAGCAGAGAGGGGAGGGCGTAGGTCACACTGGGGGTGGGGATCCAATGGGCAAGGCAGGGCCAGTGCATAGAGTTCCCCAAAACCGAGGCATGTGGGGGTTACTCGGCTGGCACTGCTCGTCCCTTGTCAAAGCACAGGGTGCACTGGCTGACAAAGCGTGCACTTGTTGCATAAAAAAAGAGCATGTAGCAAGGGAGAGGCCAGTCTTGTGTGATCTGTTTGTGTTTTTCTACACAGGCGCCAACCTGGGGATCACCAGTGATGGGTTTTTTCAGCTAGAAGAGCTGCCCAGGTGAGCCGAGCTGCTTGCTTCCTCCTGCCACAGTCTCCTCACGGTGCTGCTTCTCCTGCCCTTGCTTAAGTCATTTCTCCCGGCTCTGACCTTTCCATGACCTTGGAAATCCCAGCCGTATGTGGGCTCCTCAGTAGATCTCTCAGATCTTTCATGCTGTGGTTTTGGGGCCACTGCAGTGTGTTTGCTTTTTTAAAAGTCTTTATTATTACTATTATTCATTTATTTGGAAGTCAGAGTTCAGAAAGAGTCAGAGAGAGGTCTTCCATCCACTGGTTTACTCCTCAAATGATCACATCAGCTAGTGCTGGGCTCTAGCTGGGGTGCTTTGAAACTGGGAGCCAGGAACTTCTTCTGGGTCTCCCACTTAGGGGCAACGGTCCTACCACTTGGGCCATCCTCTGCTTTCTGAGGCACATTACCAGGGATCTGGATTGGAGGTAGAGCCATCTGGGTCTGGACCCAGTGCCCGTTTGGGATGCCAGTGCTGCAGGTGGCAGATTTACATGCTATACTACAGCGTCACCTGCACTGTGATGGTTTTTTAAGCCAAATTGAAATACCCAGGGCAGATTTCAGGAGTGGGTAGTATGGCCCTGAAACTGTCTTCTGTCCAGTATGATAGGGCATCAGTCGGTGATGTGTCCAGAGTAACTGAACCTGTGTTGTTCAGAATGGTGGGTGATCACTGTCATCTGGGTACCCTCCTGCTGTAGGCTGGGGTTCTTAGAGAGAAAAAAAGAGAATGAGGACCATGGTTGCCGTGCTTGGAAAGTGCTGTACTGTAGGTTGGCTAGGCTGAGGGGGTGCTTCCCTCCTCCATGGTGAGCGATGAGCCCTAGGAACAGGAGGAGGATTCAGGGCTGGAGCTGTCCCTCTCCCCCGCCCCGGTCTCCTCCCAAGTATCTAGGAGTGGCTGTTGCTCACGTTTGCTCCTCCCCATGCCATTTGAGGTCCTAACCCTGTGCTTTTGCAAGGGTTTTCAGGGAGGGAGACATCCATGGTTCTGGTGTTCCCTGGCTGTAGCCAGGGCCCAGCCAGCTAGCAGAGCTGAGAAGGGCTGCCCAGCACACGCACACCACCAGGGGAATTGTCCCACAAAGACGGGAAGAGCAGGGCATCTTCTGACTTGAGAGAGGTTTACCATCGGTCTGACAGCCTACCTTGCCCCCTGCCCTGTTGGGAGGGTTGATGATGTAACACACGTGGGCCAGCATCAAGGAACGGGATCCTGACCCTTCATGTTCAACCAACACAATTCCACCTAAGCACACTGTGGCAGCACGCTCTGATAGGTTTCTTCCCGTTTGATGTTCTTAAGTTGTTTGTCAAATGTTGGTGCATAACAAGCTGAATGTGAATGTAGGTATGTCATTGAGCAAAGAGACTAGAATGTGGGACAATGAATGAACAATCAGTAGGTGATTTTTCTTAAAATTTTCTTACTTATTTGAAAGTTTCTCTCTATATGTAGATATCTATAGATATCTATATAGAGAGATATATGTATAGATATATATATATAGATAGATATATGTATAGATAGAGAGAGCACACGCAAGAGATCTTTTATCCACTGGTTCATAAGCAAGGAGGTGGATTAGAAGGGCAGTCAGTGTTCTGGACTCACACTGGCACTCATATGGGCTGCTGATGGCACAGGCAAAGGTTTTACCTACTCCAATACAGTGCCGGCCCCGATAGGTGATTTTTCTTTTCTTGTCAGACTCCTTCTTCATTGTTGCAGTGTGGCTGCATAAGCAAATAATGAGGGAAAGGATGAGTTCTGTGGGCGGGGCACCACAAGCTGGGCACCATGTGATTCCCTTTGAGCCCCGGAGCGCTTCTGGCTGGGTGGAGGGTGCTGATGACTTCAGTATTGCCAGCAGTTCTGAGGGCCCGGATGGGGCAAGAAGAGGCGCCTTCTGGGCATGGCAGGGGGGAAGTCATTGTCGGTAGACACTTTGTGGTCAGTGATGTGGTGAGAGCACCCAGATGGAGCTGAGGGGCAACAGGGCTCCCTGCTGTTCTATGGAGAAGCCATAGCGTTCAGTGCTGGGTTTCTGGGTGCCCCTTCTGCCTGCCTGCTCCCTGAAACGCTTCCTGACCTGACTCCCTGGGGGGGCTCCACCTTAGCAGTTGCTCTTGGACATGAAAACATTCAGGCTTTGCAGAACATCACCCCACCTCTGCTGTGGCAGTGTGTGAACAGAATTGGAATGGAAGGTGACGTGCAATTGAGAAAACAAGAAATGAGACAAACATCAAAATATAGACTATAAAAGTGGGGCAGGCAGAGGGAACCCCCCCTCTCTGAGGAAGGAAGTCAACCTAGAGGGGTCACTGCCTCAACCCTTCGTTGAACTGCTCTGGGAGTCAAACTACAGACACTGAGGTGGCACAATTCTGTATAGCCATGTCCCCTGTTGATGCTTACTAGTTGATGCTTGATGAACAGGAAGCAAGCACAGGAGCCAAGGATATCTTTTTTTAAAGATTTATTTATTTTTATCGCAAAGTCAGATATACAGAGAGAAGGTGAGACAGAAAGATCTTCCGTCGAATGATTCACTCCCCAAGTGACCGCAACAGCCGGTACTGTGCCGATCCGAAGCCTGGAACCAGGAGCTCTTTTGGGTTTCCCACACAGGAGCAGGATCCCAAGGCTTTGGGCTGTCCTCAACTGCTTTCCCAGGCCACAGGCAGGGAGCTGGATGGGAAGTGGAGCCGCCGGGATTAGAACTGCGACCATATGGGAGCCTAGCGAGTTTAAGGCTAGGACTTTAGCCACTAGGCCACGGTGCCAGGCCCAGTCAAGGATATCTTTAAAGATACAGTTCTTTGGCTTTGGACCATGGTCCAATTGCGAGCCCTCACCTACAGGCTTTAACTTCGGTCTTGGACTTTCATCCACTCATGGAGTTTGATCTCCATCTCTGGCACCGCAAGTCTGTAAAGTCAAGATTCCAGGCACAGTGTGTCTGCTCTTCCTTATCAAGGCACACTGTTGGTTTTGGCCAACTGCCATAGCAGTCCCTTCTCAGGGATCTGCAGGGGTGTGCCCTGAGGCCCCGGGCCAGTGTGGAAGCAAACCCCACCCCAGGGCCAGAATCCTCTGCACTTTCTACTCAAACCTTGCTGCAAGGGGAGGAACTGGTGGCCAAAATGTACTCCGTGAGTTTTATCTGTGTGCACACTAGCCTGCAGGTTGGAATGGTTGGCTCTGGTGGCCCTCTGGGTGATGTTGCACAAGTTGACAGAGCTGATTGAGGGGACACACCGAGCACAGGAGCAGGAAGCTGCTAGGCACCACCGTCCCGGTTTGAGTTTTAGGCACAACCTTCATTACAGCCACACCTCCAGTTTCAAAAGTGTGTGTTTCCACTCAGGAGAAATGAGGCCAAGGCAGCCCTAAAGTAACACATATCTCCTCTCTACAAAGACAAGTTTTCTGCTTCAAATGGCATCCCGGAGAAGACTCTAGGGGAATAGTAACCTGTTGACATTTGACAGCTAGCTTAAGTCACCAGGGTAGCAGTGTCAGTGTCCCTGGTGTGACAGACCCCGTGGAGATGGAAGATGCTAGCTGCAGTGAGAACCGAGCCCCAGGCTGCAGGGATGCACCCGCACTGCCTTCTTAACTCAGGGCATCTGAAAGGGCTCCAAGAGGAGTCCCCGTAACAGTGTGAGTGTGTGCTTTTCCCCAGGCGGAGCGTCATTGTGGGAGCCGGTTACATTGCTGTGGAGATCGCCGGAATCTTCTCAGCCCTGGGTTCCAAGACGTCCCTGATGATCCGGCAGGATAAGGTAAATTCCATCCTTGGTCCCTCTCTGTCCTGCATGCTAGCTGGCTTCTTTTTAAAACTGAGAGGTGGGGGCGGAGATCTCTTATGATGTTATCATTACGTACTGAATCGAAAAGCAGGTCAGCTGGCATCTGAGTCCCGTGTGTCCCCTCCCAGCAGCTAGGAGATAACAGTTTTGAAGTGATCAAACCAGCTAATGTTTTCATAGATGGTTTAGCAGCTACCCTAATACAGAGGAGGTATACCTACATACAAATACTAAACATACTGTCAGGTTAATTTCTTCTCTTAAAAAAGTAAGTTTTATAGGCTCAGCACTATGACTCAATGGCTAAATCCTCACCTTGCAAGTGCCAGGATCCCATATGGGCGCCAGTTTGTATCCTGGCTGCTCCACTCCCCACCCAGCTCCCTGCTTGTGGCCTAGGAAAGCAGTAAAGGATCGCCCAAGGTCTTGGGACCCTGCACCCTTGTGGGAGACCCAGAAGAAGCTTTTGGCTCCTGGCTTTGGATTGGCTTAGCTCTGAACATTTTGCCATTTGGACAGTGAGTTAGTGAATAGAAGACTTCTTTCCCTCTCTCTGTAAATCTGATCTGCCTTTCCAATAAAAATACATATTTAAAAAATTTTTACTTGTTTTTATTGGGAAGGCAGTTACAGAGCTGAGCTCATGTGAAGTGAGGAGACAGAAGTTTCCTCTGGGTCACCCGCATGCATATAGGGGCCCAAGGCTTGGACCATGCTCCGCTACCTGCCCAGGCCATCAGCAGGGAACTGAATGGGAAGTGGAGCAGCTGGGACATAAACTGTTGCATCCACTCAACCACTAAAACAGAATGTTACATTCACCAGTGACAGTCACAACAAAAGTTTATTATAAATGAGAGGCAAGGCAACCAGCTGACCGACCCACCAATCAGCCAGCCAGGACCAGCACCCCTTACCAAAGTGTGGCCCCGAGTAGTACAATTACAAAGTTTTTATACGGGGCAGTTGGCCACAGCTTCAAGGGGGGCCACAATTTACAACAGCTCGGGAGGTGAGTGAGGAAGGATTACATATCCCTTGCTTATCTCAGGTTGCCAGCCCCTGCCTGCTCTCCTCAGGACTGGGCTCCAATTTTGACATCACCTGTGACAAGCAGACCCCAATCTTGAATTATCAATGGGTTAATAATGCTGGGGCCTTGATTTATGGGGATTGAGGCCATTGGCACTAAAGCTTGTGTTGGCCATAAGGTCTGTAGGCTCACACAGTTTGTTAGCCAAGCAAGTAAAGCAGAAGTTACAAAAAGCAAAAAGAATTGCAGTTAGCAATGAACTATGTTTACTCCATTTTGATTTCAACTCTACAAAACCAGCACCTATATGGGATCCTGTTGCTTTCAGGCAGAGAAATTAACTGCATTGTAGTCTGTAAATGGTTATTCCATTGCACTGACCCCAGGGTACTTTTTAATGGTGGAACCCAATTCCCCATGAGCAGGTAGTATTGAATTGTTAGCACTCAGTCGAAAACCTTCACTGAATCTTTGTGCTAAAAGGAATTTTAAAGATGAACCACTTGAATTTTATTTGAGAGGCAAGAGAGAGAGAGAGCTCCTATCTGCTAGTTTACTCCTCAAAGGCCCACAGCAGCTGGGGCTTGAGCAGGCTGAATCTGGAAGCTGGGAACTCCATGCAGGACTTTCATGGGAGTGCCAGGAGCCTAATGACGTGAGCCATCACCTGCTGCCTCCCAGGGCCGGCACCTTAGCAGGAAGCTAGAATCAGAGTGGAGCCAGGACTTCTACCCAGGAATTCCAGCATGTGATGCGGTTGTCCAAGCAGGATCTTTACCACTAAGCCACATGCCTGCCCCTTTGGACTTCATTTTGTCAATAAAGCAATGCAAACCAAGTGAAGTTTTGTGACTGCTATAGTCAAAACCAGGAAATTACATTGTGGCATAGCAACATAAGTTGTAGCTTTCATAGCTACCCTCCAATATGGGAGCACCATGGAGAGTCCCAGCTGCTCTGCACCCAGCCCAACGCCCTACTTGCGTGGTGCCTGGGAGAGACCAGCAGCAGATGGTTCAGGTGCTTGGGCCATTGACATCCATGTGGGAGACTTGGATGAAGTTCCAGGCTCCTGGCTGTAGCCTGGCTCAGCCCAACCATTACAGCCGCTTGGGAATGAACCAGTAGATGAAAGATCTCTAACTGTGTCCTGCCCTCCCACTTCTCTGTGTGTCTATATATGTGTGTGTGGCTCTGCCTTTCAAATAAACAAATAAATCTTTTTTTAAAAAGTCACTGAAAGTTAATGGAATGTGTATTATGAGGGAAAAAAATACATGGATTTCAAGTTTTTTTCTGCCAAAGCTTTTTTAAGTTAAAAAAAATTTTTTTTTTAATATGCTAGAGTTCCCATCCACTGCTTCATGCTGCAGATACCTGTGATGGACACACAGAGAGTGGAGCCAGGAACTTCATGTAGGGCTCTTGCATGGGAAGCAGCTACCTAATATATGAGCCATCAGAACTGCCCCCCAGGGTCTGCGCTGGCAGGATGCTGGAATCAGGAGCCAAGGACAAGGAATCAAACCTAGGCAGTGGGGGCTAGCACTGTGACCTAATGTGTAAATCCGTCACCAGCAGTGCCAGCATTCTATATGGGTGCTGGTTCAAGTCCCAGCTGCTCCACTTCCCATCCAGCTCCCTGCTAAATGAGTCTGGGAAAGCAGCAGTTAATGGTCCAACTTCTTTGGCTCCTGTGCCCCTGTGGGAGATCCAGAAGAAGCTCTTGACTTTGACCTGTGCCTACTCCAACCATTGTGGCCATTTGGGGAGTGGACCAACAGCTGGAAGACACCCCTCCCCAACACCTCTCTTTCTCTGTAGCTGCCTTTCTAATTTAAAACAAAATAAAAACAAAAAACAAAAACAAAAATAGGCACTCCGATCTGGGACATGAGCATGGTAAGCACTGTTTTTTGGTGGTGGTAGTGATTGTTTGCTTGTATTATGTGGGTGTGTGTGTGTTTTGTTTGGTTGGTTTTGTTTTTTTTTTTTTTTTACAATTTGTTATTTGAAAGGCAAAATTACAGAGGGAGAAATAGAGAGATCTTCCATAGATTGGTTACTTTCCACATGGCCACCATAGCCTGAGCTGGCCTAGGCCAAAGCCAGGCGCTTCTTCTGGGTCTGCCACATGGGTATAGAGGCCCAAGCACTTGGACCATTTTCTGTTGCTTTCCCAGGTGAGTTAGCAGGCAGATGAACTAGAAGTAGAGCAGGTAGGACTCACCTGGTGCCCAAGTGAGATGCTGGCGTTGCAGGCAGCAACTTAATCCATTGCTCCACCTGTCCCTTAGCCACTAGACCAAATCCTCACCTCCACACTCTCTTGTTTTAAAATTTTTATCCACTAAAGCCTTTGAAATTTTTTTGTTTATTTTATTTATTTGAAACATGGGGAAAGAGTTCTTCCATCCCCTTGTTTTCTCCCAAATGCCCACAATGGCCAAGCTAAGCCACACCAGAGCAAGAAGTAGAAAGTCCTTCGAGGTCTCCATGTGGATAACAGGGACCCAAGTACTTGGGTCCTCACCTGCTGCCTCTCAGGGTGCATAGTAAGAACAAGCTGATATGTGAATGCAGCTGGGACTGGTACCCAGGCAGTCTGATATGGAGGGTGGACATTCCAATTGGTATATTAATCACTATATCCAAGACCTGGCCCAAAACTTGTGGAGCCTGGCACAGTGGCAGCCAAACCAAGCTTCCACATGGGATGCCAACATCCCATAGGGGAGACAGTTCAAGTCCTGGCTGTTCCACTTCCCGTTCAGCTCCCTGCTTATGTCCTGAGAAAGCAGCAGAGGGTGGTTCAAGTCCTTTGTTCCCTGCACCCACATGCGAAACCCAGAAGAAGCTCCAGGTTCCCAGCTTCAGGTTGGTCCCACTGCAGCCATTGTAGTCATTTGGGGAGTGAACCAGAAGATGGAAAACGGAAAACTTCTTTCTGTCTCTCCTCTCTCTCTAAAATCTGCATTTCAAATAAAAATAAATAGATGTTTTAAAAAAGAACATACCCTTACCTTGTAATTCCATTTCCACGAACTTTTCGAAATTCCCCGGTGTCTTGTTGATGAGGCCTCTGGCAGCACCGCATTAGAGCTTTTGGAATTGTGAATGCTGGCCCAAGGGTATGGTCCTGCTGCTGACTGGCTCCCGGAAACATGTGACTCGAGCAGGCCACATCATGCCATGAGCAGGGACAGGATTGGTCAGACTCCTGCGCCCTTGACTGCTGTGACTCTAGTGTTTACTTGAGCAAATGACAGAAAACGGGAGATGCTGGCAGTCCTTGTTGGTGTGGGTTCCCAGGAGTTGCATCCTTGACTTTGAAATGTATCCTGTCATTGACACCCAGGAGATTTTCATTCTGAACGGAGTTCTCCATCGAAAAATGTTCTGTTGCTTTGCTGGACTATTCCCCACGAATAGGGGATGGCCAGCCTGAACTTAGGAAGTCAGCGTGTTTGCAGTAGTATATGTCTGGAGCATGGCTGGCTCCTGTGCTTAGAAAGTGGGCCTGTTTGCAGAGAGCCACACAGAGGCCTCCTACCTCTCCGGTTCTCTCCCAGCACAAAGATAACTCCTGCCTCTTCGTTCAGTCTGTTCTAGAATTGCTGTGTGGTTTTTTTACAGCCTCCTGCCTTAACACCCTGTCCAGGGTGTGCTGCATGTGGGCTGGCAAAGTCCTGACAGGCTGTGCTGTATGTCTGGCTCCATAAACAAGTTTTTGATCTAGGTAGTAAAAGTTGGACATGACTTTCCTCCCTGAAGTTCCACGAAAGAGAAGCAAGCCACAGGAAGAGGTGAATACAGATACCTGGGCTGCCAGTCCCTCTAAAGCAGGAGTTGATGAAGTCACGTGTGTACTGTGGACATGAGTGGCAGTGTCGGGAAGTGAGGCATTTCTGAGAACTCTCCGTGGCTAGCCTGTGATCAGCCGTGACTCCTTTCTCACTGCCCTCTCCTCGGCTGCCCTTTGTGCACAGGTGCTGAGGAATTTTGATTCTCTCATCAGTTCCAACTGTACCGAAGAGCTGGAGAATGCCGGCATAGAAGTCCTCAAGTACTGCCAGGTACGTGGGCCATGTCCTGGACACCATGCAGTCTTTCTTCCTCCCTCTGTGGCCTCCTCCAGCAGTGATGGGGACGCAACACCTGGGTCTACCCAGACAGTGCCTCCTGCTTCCTAGCGTTTCCGCCTCTTTCTCCTAAGCTGTATTCCACTTGATTATGTGAAGGAAATCAAGAAGTAAGATTAGAAATCTGTGGGTTGGTGCTGTGCTGTAGCACGTTAAGCCTCCACTATAGCGCCGACATCCCAGGGGGTGCCAGTTCATGTCCCAGCTGCTCCACTTCTTTTTTTTTTTTTTTTTTTAAGATTTATTTTTATTATTTTTTTTATTGGAAAGGCAGATATACAGAGAGGAGAGACAGAGAGGAAGATCTTCCATCCGATGATTCACTCCCCAAGTGAGCGCAACGGCCGATGCTATGCCAATCCGAAGCCAGGAGCCTCTTCCGGGTCTCCCACGCGGGTGCAGGGTCCCAAAGCTTTGGGCCGTCCTCGACTGCTTTCCCGGGCCACAGGCAGGGAGTTGGAAGGGAAGCAGGGCTGCCGGGATTAGAACCGGCGCCCATGTGGGAACCCCGGGCGTGCAAGGCGAGGACCTTTAACCACTTGCGCCACTGCGCCGGGCCCCAGCTGCTCCACTTCTGATCCAGCTCCCTGCTAATGCTCTTGGGTACACAGCAGAGGAGAGCCCAAGTGCATCCACCTGGAGACCCAGAAGTTCCTTGCTTTTATCTAGCCCAGGCCCTTGCTGTTGCAGCTGTTTGGGCTGTGAACCAACAGTGGGAAGATCTTTCTCTGCCTTTTCTTCTCTTTCTAGTAAATCAATCATGTTTTAAAAAATTAAAAACCTGGTAGTGAATTTAGAATTTAAGCTTTGATTTTTGTGCTCAGATGCCTTGTTGCATGACCTTACTTTTTTTTATTATTTTTATTTATTTTAAGGAAATGTAGACTCTAAAATAATTTCTTTTTAACTTAATGAAGAGAGAGTTCCCTTCTGTTAGTTCATTCCTTGCAGATGACTGCCGTGGCTGATATGAGCTAGGCCAAAGCTAAGAGGAATATGAGCCAGTTCTCCAACTAGAGTGGCAGGAACCCAGCCACCTGAACTACTACCAATGCCTCTCAGGATGTGTGCGTTATCAGCAAGCTGGCAACAGGAGCCCAAGCCAGGCCTTGAACACATGCCTCCGATAGGGGGTGCAGGTGTTCTTACCCCTCAGCTAGATGCCCACTCCAGAATCTATATGTAAAGTACGCCCATTTGAGCTAGGCAGGTGGAAAGAATTTCAGCGTACTTTAACTCCTCAGGGAATCACTTGAGTTTCCTAAGAAATAGAGCAAGAATTAGCCTTCTAAACTATTTCCCCTACAACTTGGTTCAACATAGACTTCGTGAAGCATAAGGATAAATGTGACCATAGGTTGTGACGGCAACGTTGCAAGACTGGTGGTTGGGGTATAGTCAGAATCGCCGTAGGGGGTCCTATGAGTGGCTCAGTGGCTAAATCCTCGCCTTGAATCTGCTGGAATCCCATATGAACGCTAGTTCATGTTCCAGCTGCTCCACTTCCCACCCAGCTCCGTTTGTGGCCCGAGAACGCAGTCGAAGACAGTCCAAAGCCTTTGGCCTCTGCACGGGCATGGGAGATGAAATATCTTTCTCTCCGTCTCTCCTTCTCTCTGTAAATCTAACTTTCTAATAAAAAGAAATAAATGCAAAAAAAAAAAAAAAAAAAGAATCACCATAGGACTTTCACTAAACTTCAAAGCTCATCCTTACTCCACTCATTTCCATGAAGAATGGCCAGGGAGAGAGAAGTGGTTACAGCTGAGAAGTTACTGCTGGGAAGTGATTACTGCTGGAAAGTTTTCTGGCGATGCTGTTGCTGTGTTTATGTGAGTGTCATTAAGTTCTATTCAGATATTTATGGAGCACACTTTAAAAGAACTGGATTGAGAATCAAGGTGGCAGAATAAGGTGAGAACATGTTTAATCAAACAGAAACATTAGCCAGGGTGAAGCAGAGAGGGCACATTCTAGGAAATAGGAGAAGACAGGCCATTGGCAGAGGGCACCTGGAGACCAATGGACACGGGAAAGCAGTGAAAACAACAGGGTGGTGTTGCGGTGACCAGACGTTGCAGTAGCATTCAACCAGTGGTGATCTGAACTGATCTGAACTGCACCTGCAGCTGGAACTCCACCATCGACCAAGTGGGGGAAAGGGAGTTCACCGGGAACCGAGGAAGTAAACCCCAAGAACTGCCCATCCTGCTGGTTTGTTTGATTTGACCAGGAGAAGAGACAAAGCAGCAGATCCCAAATAGGTGGTACAGGAATAGGGTGAATTTCACAGGCCAAACCCCCAAAAAGAGCCAAACTGGGTACCGTTATGTGTAGGGAAGCAAAGACTGATGGACAGGACTGCACATGCACAAAGCTGGGAGTGAACTCATTTCTGGCTCAGTGGTTTGCAATGACATGGCATCCTACAGGTTCCTCACAAGATAAATCTGGGTAGCCCTCGGACCTAATGGCCAGCAGATCAAGAACTCCACGAGTGACACATCAGGCACCATTTTGTATAGTGTGGCAAAGGCTTTGAGACTGCAGGGACAACAGTGAGCTGCACATGCGCTGACCTGAGCTCAGTGCATTCTACTGGTCCCACATCGAAAAACAATACCAAGTCTGGCATCATATGGGTCAAAATAGGTCCATGTTGCCCTCAGACCTAACAGCCAGCAGGTTCCCGGCAAGATCAGTACCACCAACCTAGCTATTCAGGACACCTGATGTCTCCCTAATCCTTGGAACTGAGCAAATCAGAAGTAAGAAAAATGGTGTGCAGACAACAGTGCAGCAACAGCATGGGATCACAGAAGGTGGAGAGTGGTGAGCCAGGAGCTGGAGCTATAGAGACAGTGGCAAAAATCTAACATAAAAGTCCAAATCTGAAACTCACTAGAGTGAGTGGCACAAGTGACTGCAAACAAAGAACAGTGTACTAACCACAAAAGTAGACCTGTGGATGACACAGCTTAGAAACCTGCCCTAAGGAGAAGAATTTGCTAACCAAAAGTATAATGACCAAGAGCAAAAGAGGAGGCAAAGGCACAATGAATATTACTGAAGACTCCTCTGCAAAGGAGCAAAAGCCTTTGCCAACCTCAGAGCTCACTGAGGAGTACATTGAGAAAATGGGGGATACAGAATTCAAAACACTTGTTGTATAGCTTCTTATCAACTATGAGAAGCACATGCAGGAATTTAAAGACTTCATCACACAAGAAATAGCAACACTGAAATAAAATCAAACTGAATTATTGGAAATGAAGGACACAATAG
Source organism: Ochotona curzoniae (assembly GCF_017591425.1). NCBI lineage: Eukaryota > Metazoa > Chordata > Mammalia > Lagomorpha > Ochotonidae > Ochotona > Ochotona curzoniae. The sequence goes on from NW_024466605.1 coordinate 7,792,472, forward strand.
GCCAGGAGCCTGGAACTCAATTTAAGTCTTCCACGGGGGTAGCAGGGACCCAAGTGTATGAGCCCTCACCTCCCTTTCGGGGTTTGCATTAGCAGGGAGCTGGAGTTGGAAGGAGAGCCAGACTCAAACTAAACATGCTGAAAATACTTTTGCTTTTTTTTTTTTTTAAGATTTATTTTTATTATTTTTTTTATTGGAAAGGCGGATATACAGAGAGGAAGATCTTCCGTCCGATGATTCACTCCCCAAGTGAGCGCAACGGCCAATACTATGCCGGTCCGAAGCCAGGAGCCTCTTCCAGGTCTCCCACGTGGGTGCAGGGTCCCAAAGCTTTGGGCCGTCCTCGACTGCTTTCCCAGGCCACAGGCAGGGAGCTGGAAGGGAAGCGGGGCTGCCAGGATAGAACCGGCGCCCATATGGGATCCCGGGCGTGCAAGGCGAGGACCTTAACCACTGCGCCACCGCGCCGGGCCCTTTTTTTTTTTTTTTAAGATTTATTTATTTATTGGAAAGCCAGATGTACAGAGAGGAGGAGAGACAGAGAGGAAGATCTTCTGTCCAATGATTCACTCCCCAAGTGACTGCAACGGCCGATGCTATGCCAATCCAAAGCCAGGATCCAGGAACTTCTTCCAGGTCTCCCATGCGGGTGCAGGGTCCCAAGGCCTTGGGCCGCCCTCGACTGCTTTCCCAGGCCACAAGCAGGGAGCTGGATGGGAAGTGAAACTGCTGGGATTAGAACCAGTGCCCATATGGGATCCCGGCATGTTCAAGACAAGGACTTTAGCTGCTAGGCCACGCCGCTGGGCCCACTTTTGCTTTTTTTTTTTTTTTTTTTTAAAGCAGAATCCTTACGAGGGCAGCAGCTGGCATTCCTGGCTGTCAGCTGGGTAGAAGATTGGGGGCGACCCAGGAAGCAGGCTTGGCCCAGGGAGGTCTAGGGTCAGCCGCGTTGGGATCATAGTGTGGATGCCATGTCAGCATACAGATTGCAGTGGGCATTTTTGTTTTAACATTAAAGTTGTAATTTCCTGTGTCTGTCACACATTTGTAACAATTTCTTTTGGCCACCAGGTTAAGGAAGTTAAACAGACTTCCTCGGGCTTGGAAATCTCCACAGTCACTGCGGTTCCTGGTCGGAAACCCACCTCTGCTGTCATTCCAGATGTTGACTGCCTGCTCTGGGCCATTGGGCGGGACCCAAATTCCAGGGGCCTGAACTTAAAGAACGTGGTAAGCTGGTGCAGTCCGCTTCCAACCTTCTTGTATCCTGTGTTTGCCCATCATCCCCCCGCACACACATGCCCAAAATTTGGATGGGTTCTGGTGGATTCTTTTCTCCTTAGTTTCTATATCCAGTTGGTTGTGAAATCCCATTACCACAGCCTTTGAAATGACAACACCTTAACACAGATCCCTCCCACCTCTGATCTATTTCTCTGGATGCTGTGAGTCTGGGGACACTTGGTAGCTACCCCTCTCTCAGCCCAGCATTGCTTACAGACAGTTAATATTCCTATTTGTCCTTTTCCATTTTGAAATGAAGCCTGGGACGAGGTACCCAGAGTTTGAGCCTTCATTATGTAACTTGCCAGTTACAATGGCCTTGAACAAGCTAGCTTAGTTTCTTGAAGGTTGTGTTTGCTTTACAGACAAGGTAAAAAGAGTCCCCTTTGATGTTAAGGTGTACTCACATTGTGCAAACTGAATGGCAGCTGTGTGCTGGGGCCTGTCCACCCCTGATGCTAATGTGGCTTCGCCTGGCCAGCAGCTTGAGGAGAGCAGGGGCTCAAGTACGTCGACTCGCTCATCAGGCTGGGACCTGGGTGGTAGGGAGCATGTCTGTCCACTTCCCTGCTGTTGCCCAGTGGCTGGATTCAGTAATAAATATATTACTTTTAGTATCTATGTAAAAGCTCAAACATGTGTTGATAAATAGTGGTTCTATAATGTTTCCTAGCCATTAAACGATAAAACTGGGATTTGAACTCTGTTCTGTCTGGCTCCAAAGGTGGTACTCTTTTCTTTTGAAAAATTAATTCGTTAATTGGGCCCGGTGCAGTAGCCTAGTGGCTAAAGTCCTTGCCTTGAATGAACCAGGATCCCATATGGGCACTGGTTCGTGTTCTGGCTGCTCCATTTCCCTTCCAGCTCCCTACTTGTGGCTGGGAAAGCAGAGGAGGATGGCCCAACGCCTCGGTCCCCTGCACCCGTGTGGGAGACCTGGAAGAGGTTCCTGGCTTCAGATTGGTTCAGCTCTGGCTATTGTGACCAGTTGGGAAGTGAACCAGCAGATGGAAAATTTTTCTCTCTGTTTTTCTTCCTTTCTGTAAAACCTGCCTTTCAATAAAAATAAATAAAATCTTTAAGTAAAAAAAACACATTCATTACTTTTCATTCGACATGAAAGGCAGAGAGAGAGAGAGAGAGGCACACACACGCCCAGACAGACAGTGACCTCCCAGACACCGATTCCTTCCCCTAATGCCCAGAATAGCCAGGGCTGAAGCCCAGAACTCCCTCCAGGCCTGCCACGCGTGCTGCCATCTGCTGCTTCCCAGGGCAGAGCAGCCAGGCCTGAAGCCAGACACGCTGTCTGCGATGAGGCATCCCAGGGAGTGGCTTACCCAGTGTGCTGTGCACTTGTCTGCTGCGTGCCTGCCTTCGCACCCTGCATCACGTGCTGCTGTCACCTGAGACCCAGGCGCCTGCTCTGTCAGGCTTGATGGGGCCTCCTTTTGCATTTTCAGGGGATTCAGACTGATGACAAGGGTCACATCATAGTGGATGAGTTCCAGAACACCAGCATCAAAGGCATCTACGCAGTCGGCGATGTGTGTGGGAAAGCCCTTCTGACCCCAGGTAGGAGGGGCGCTGCGTGGGACATAAACCGTAAAGCTTGACCTAGTCGGCTGCACCTGGACAAAGTAGAGGGATGTGTGTCTTCAGGGTAGCAAAGTGGGTGTCAGTTTGCTGCCTGGCACTTTTTGAGTGATACTCCATTCTGCTTAAAATGTTTTGTGTAGACAAAAAGCTCTGTCCAGTTGACATGATGCCCCTCTGACAAACGGTATGTTAGGACTAGGTTTGTGTATAGTATAGTGAGAGGGAGGGAGGAGGTTTTGGAAGAAGCAGGTGAGGTTGACATTCTTGGGTGACTATGGTCCTGACACAGCCACAATAGACTTCCTGCCCTCCCCAGTCCAGTCTGCACCTGCTTCCCCAGTTAGGCTCCCCGTCCCACCTCCATCGATAATGTCACATCATCTGCTGTCCGCCTGTGAGACCTCCCCTGCCTTCTCCAAATGTTCTGGGATCTTACCCCAGGGAGGAAGCCCACCCAAAGCCCTTTAGCGCCTTTAGAAAGTTCTTTGTCTCTATTTTTAAATTAATTATGTAATTAAATAAAAATTTGATGTGTTTATGGTATATGACATGTTTAGAAGTAGTTGTATATTGCAGAATGCCTAAATTAAGCTCATTAGTAGCTACCTTACCTGATTCATTCCTATTTTGATGAGAAAACTTAGAATCTACTTTTTTTAGTAATTTTAAAGAATACCAAATGTTATCGTTAACTATAGTCATCATGTTGTATAATAGATCTCTTGAACTTGTCATGTCTAATGCAAGTTTTGTATCCTTTGACAAGAAATGATTTTAAATGCTAAGTAGCAAGTGAAAGTTATGCCAAAGCAAATTTTTGTGTCCTACTGACCATCTTATTTGGAGGAAAAACTGACATCTTGTAATTAATAAAAGCAATAACTTGCTTTTATTAAACTCAGATTTATGTATTTATAAAAAAGAGCTATTAGGAATATAAACGCTAAAGAATAATTTTTAAAAGACTTATTAATCTTGAAGATAAGTTATAGAGAGAGGGATAGACGAGAAAGATTGATCTTCCATTTTTAGTATATGTGCTGCCGAAGCGAGCACAAGATTGATCTTCCATATGCTGATTCACTACACTAGATGGCCACAGAGGTCAGGGTTGGGCCAGGCCAAAACCTAAACTCCATCCAGGTCACCCACGTGCGTGGCAGGAGCCCAAGCACTTGGGTCGTCCTCTGCTGCTTTCCCAGGCCACAAGCAGGGAGCTGAACGGGAAGTGGAGCAGCTGGGATTGTGACTCATACTCCTACAAGGGTTATTGGCTTAACTCACAGTGTTACAACACTGGCCCCAGGAGAATAAACTTTTTTTTTTTAAAGATTTATTTTTATTATTTTTTTTATTGGAAAGGCGGATATACAGAGAGGAGAGACAGAGGAAGATCTTCCGTCCGATGATTCACTCCCCAAGTGAGCGCAACGGCCAATACTATGCCGGTCCGAAGCCAGGAGCCTCTTCCGGGTCTCCCACGCGGGTGCAGGGTCCCAAAGCTTTGGGTCATCCTCGACTGCCTTCCCAGGCCACAGGCAGGGAGCTGGAAGGGAAGCGGGGCTGCTGGGATAGAACCGGCGTCCATATGGAATCCCGGGCGTGCAAGGCGAGGACCTTAACCACTTGCGCCACCGCACCGGGCCCCTGGAGAGAATAAACTTTTAAGTAAAAACAGACAGATCTTACTGAGAAGTGACTCGGGTTATAAAGTTCAATTAAAGATGTTTGAAGTGGATATAGTTTGTTCCGTAAAGATGCTATCAAAAAGCTAACATCCCCATTAAGTAGATGAACTGCCAAATGACTGGGAACTGGTGAAGGCATTTTTTCTTTTTTGGGGGAAAGGGGGTGATAATATAATGTGCAGAGTTCCCATATGCCAGTAGTTTGAATTGTTCACTAACGCACTCATACATATCTTTATTATATTGTATTTACTGTTGTGAGATCAACATAAAACTTGATCAGAATTGGCTTTTGTGTCAAAATAATAAGGAGTAGGGTAGTTTTGTGACTTTATGAGCTTGAAGATAAATTCCAATTTTAAACATCTCTATAGTTGCAATAGCTGCTGGCCGAAAACTTGCCCATAGACTCTTCGAATGCAAAAAGGATTCCAAATTGGACTATGACAACATCCCCACTGTGGTCTTCAGCCACCCTCCCATTGGCACAGTGGGACTCACGGAAGGTAGGTATTTAAAGCTGAAGGCTGTTTAAAATTTTTTTAAGGGTTTTTTTTTTTTTGTTACATGTATTTATTTGAAGGGCAGAGAAAGATCTTCTATCTACTGGTTCATTTCCCAACTGGCCAGAACAGCCAGGGCTGGCCCAGGAGTCCAGAATGCCCATCAGACTCTCCCACTTTTGGTGGCAGGGACCCAAGCACCTGAGCCATTTGCTGCTGCCTCCTGGGGTGGGTATTCACAGACTAAGTGGGAACCAGAGGAGCTGGCATGTGCCCCAAGCACCCTGAGAGAACATGCAGGGACCCCAGGCGACATCTTACCCACTGTGCCAGGCACCCAGCCCTGAAGGGTGTGTATGTCCTCCTCCTCTGGGTCTCTGGCAGTGACTGAGTCTGCCTCAGGCCCTGAGTGGCACTCCATCTCAGGCTGTCTCCGAGCACCGGTCCAGGTTGTTTGCTAACTGCTGATATTCCAAGAGTGCCGACTGTTTCTCCAATACCACTGTCATCTCTTGATACTTTTTTTTAGCCTTTTATTTAAACGCATTTCAAACTCTGAAAAAGTTGTGAAAGTAGTGCTGAGGACTCCTGTATACCCCAAACACTTTTCCTTTATTGTTTTCCCACTCAGCATACACCCGTCACCTGCATGTGTGTTCTTGATCACATGTTGTCTAGCAGCTAGGCTGATCTCTTTGATAACCAGTGTGGCCTTGTCAATGAAAGCATTTCAGTTGTTACAACATTATCTGAACCTTATGCAGACCTTGCCAAATGTATTAAATAGTGTCATTGTTTTCAACATTTCCCTTCAAGTCCGGATTGTCTTCTAATTTACTGTACTACATTTAGTTTTCATGCTTTGTTGGTATCTCTTTAATTTAGAGACAAAATTCCATTTTTTCAGATTTATTTTTTAATTAATTTATTAAAGATTTATTAATTTTTATTGGAAAGTCAGATATACAGAAAAGAGAAGAGACAGAACGAAAGATTTTCCATCTGCTGGTTCACTCCCTAAGTGGTTGCAACAGCCAGAGCTGAGCTGATCCAAAGCCAGGAACCAGGAGCTTCTTCTGGGTCTCCTATGGGAGTACAGGACCCAAGACTTTGGGCCATCCACTACTGCTTTTCCAAGCCACAAGCAGGCACCCATGACATGAACTGGCATCCATTATGATATCCTGGCACATGCAAGGTGTGAATTTTAGCCACTACGTTACCACAGCAGGCTTTCTTTACTTATTTTAAAAGCAGAGTTACAAAGAGAAGAGGAAAGAACAAGATAGACAATAACCTTCTATTTCCTGGTTCACTCCCCAAATGGCCACAGTGGCTGGTTCTGGGCCGGCTGAAATGAAGAGCCAGGAGCTTCTTCCAGGGATCCAGGGCCTTGGGCCATCCTCAGCTGCTGTTCCAAGTACATTAGCAAGGAGCTGAATAAGAAGTGGGGCACTGGGACCAGCACATCAGGCTAATCCTCCACACTGCAGTGTCAACATTCCCATATGGGCACCCAGTCCTGTTCTGGCTACTCCACTTCTAATCAAGCTCTCTGCTTATGGCTGGGAAAGCAGTGGGAAATGGCTCAAGTCCTTGGGCTTCTATACTGACATTGGAGACCCAGAAGAAGCTCCTGGCTCCTTGCTTCAGATCAGCTCGGCTCTGGCCATTGTAGCTACTTGGGGAGTGAATCAGTGGATGGAAGATTTCTCAATCTTTACTTCTCTCTTTGTAAAATCTTTCAAAGAAAATAAATAAATCTTTTTTAAAAAAAAAGTGGAACACCCAGGACTAGAACTGGCACTCCTGTGATATGTTGGCATTGCAGGGGTAGGCTTAACATGCTGTACCACGATGCTGACCCCAACCCTTTTAATTAAATGACATAGGGATTTATTTTCTACAATATCTATCATTTGCATATCATCTGACATTTTCTTGTGATTTAATTCTGGTCGTCTTTGTTTCTAAGTATTTTTTTTGTTTTGTTTTGATGGATGCTTTTTAAAAAATTTATGTTTTAGACGAGGCCATTGCTAAATATGGAAAAGAAAATGTGAAGACCTATTCTACCTCCTTCACCCCGATGTATCACGCCGTCACCACCAGGAAAACAAAATGCGTGATGAAAATGGTTTGTGCCAACAAGGAGGAGAAGGTAGGTGGCTCTTCAGCCATGCTGTCAACATTGGCAGTGATGGTGGGGTGGGCAAGGAGGAGACCAAGCAGTTAAGGCTTCTCACCCCACTGTACACCAAATATTTTCCTTAAAAGAGTTTGTTTTTATGTGAAAGGCAGAGTTATAGAGAGAAGGAGAGATAGAGAGCTCTTCCATCCACAACAGTCAGAGTTGGGCTGGTCTGAAGCTGGGAGCCAGAACTGGGTTTCCCATGTGGATACGGGGGCACAGGAACTTGGACTATCCTCTGCTGCTTTTCTAGGCCTTTAGCAGGGAGCTGGGATAGAAACAGAGAACAGTTGAAGAAAACAGAAACAACCACCAAAAAAGTAAAAGCAGATTGGTTGTTTCTGAGTTACCTTCTTTGTAAGGCGTGACACAGAACATTAGGGAAATAATGGATTAAGTTCATAGTAAGTTATTTCGAACAACTTCTGTGTATAAGATGAAGTCAGTGGGAATTTATGTTATTATGCCAACTGAAATTATTCTGGAATGCTGAGAGGCAGAGACACAAAGATGTGGATAGTGAGATAGCTCCTGACTGCTGGTTCACCGCTCAGATGCTTGTAGTAGACCAAGGCTGGGCACAAGTCAAGAGCCAGAAATTCAGTCCAGATCTCCCACACAGATGGACAGAGCTCTGTTACTCCAGCCTTCCTCCCTGCCTCTTAGGGTCTGCTTTAGCAGGAAACTGGAGTCAGAGGCCAGAGCTCAAGCTAGAATGCAAACCTCGACTGTGCAAAATAGAATGTGGATGTTTTAAACACGAAACCAAATGGCTTCGTGTTCTCCTTAACCAGTGCTCAGTGTAACTGTTTAGATTGTTTCTTTGGCTTTGTTTTCTATTCTGCTACAAATCTTCATCTTATGTTTTCAGAGGCAGCTGGGCAAAAAGGGGCTGACCAGTCCCCACAGCTGCCTTCTCCAGCTTTGCTTTGCAGTGGAATGTCTACCCTTGGATGTACTTGTGGAAAACATGTCAGCGGTTTTTAGGATTGGTCAGGGAAACATTGCTGAAGAATGTAATTTGAAACAAACATCTGTTTGCCCTTAATGTGTGTAGGCCAGAGGCTGTGTGTAATAGGCACCGAACACCTCCTTGGTGCCAGTCTGCATGCTTGGTCCTGGCACTGGGGCAAGGAAAAGAAGCAGGAAAGGTCCCCTGTGCAAAAGGGAAATTGTCTGGCCTTCTACAAAGTGTTACATCACAGCTCGTCCAGAACCACAAAGGAGGGATGGCTGTACTGAGACCACACATGAGGGAGAATTTACCTTGGTTGGAAGACATAGGTGTGTGGCTGTCTGAGTAATAAACAGGCATTAATACAGAGACAGACAGCTTCTGAGCCAAGAAGGCTAGAGGCAGATGGCAAGGCAGGCCTCTGTGCAGGGCCACGGAGCTGTGTTAGGCCATATTTGAGATTCAATAGGTGAAGTTCTTAGGGCCTTTTACATAGCACATGTCTGTCACCACTGCCCACATAATGAGGACTGTCCCCTCTAGAACCACACCCCTTCTCTCACAGGTGGTTGGGATCCACATGCAAGGAATCGGGTGTGACGAGATGCTGCAGGGCTTCGCCGTTGCTGTCAAGATGGGAGCCACCAAGGCTGACTTCGACAACACGGTGGCCATCCATCCTACCTCTGCAGAGGAGCTGGTCACTCTGCGCTGAGCAGCCAGGCCAGCACACCTGCCCAAGTGAACCAAATCTTGCTGTTGACGGACTATCCTGGTTTCGTGTCTGTATTTTCTTTTTTAAATCAGGAGCTTCTGATAGTGGAATTTGGGGACATAGATCATAGAATTTGTCAATGTAATTAGAAATGTATTGTTTCATACAGGATTGGTTTTCATTCGATCATCTCACAATAATGAAGTTTCAAGTGTTTTGTTTTGTTTTGTTTTTAACAAAGAGCTCTGTGTTGGTTTGTTTTGTTTCAGCCTCATCCCAGGTATAAAAATTATGTGAAGTCAATTGAGTTAATGTACTAGAGTAATTATAACTTGCTAATTTTTCCAGAGGAAGATGACACCATTCGCTATGTAAGCAATGCAAGGGCACATAGAATCTTGATACAAGTTGGAAACCAGCACTATGTTCTGCGTATTTTCACAAGGCTGCTTCGAGAATGTGACCTTACCCTAAGAGCACACAGCTCGAGAACTGCCACATAATTCTCTCCTTTTGTTTTACATGACTTCCAGTGGATTGTGTAATTTTTAGGAGATGAAATGCATCAAACTTAGCAAAGATTTGAGGAGCTGATTCCAAAAAAAGGACATTTTAAGTGATTTCTGCTCCCAAAAGGTGGTGGATTCAAGATTCTAAAAAACTTTCCCTCTGCTGAGAGTTCAGAGTTCAGTGAACAATTTCAGTATTTTTATATATCTTTTTTATTTTGCTGAAAATGATTACAAATATTTGAAAATAAAACCACAGCCTTTCCTTCTTATGAAATGGGTTAGTACAAACTAAACTGGTACCAGTTTATTTTCTAAGAATAATCCTCTCAGGAGGATCAGATGCCCACATATGTTGGGGAGGAAAAAAAACATCTCTTAAAAATCAAGACCAGAGCTGGGAAAGAAGCACTTAGCAGATCAGTCATTGAGTGAAGGGAACAGACTAGAAATCTGCTAGGTTCTTAGCATTTTATTTTCCTTGGCCTTTAACAACAAGGTAGGCTGGTTAGAAATTTCTGTCATTTTCATTAGTGACACCATGCTACTGGATTCTTTCACTTAGCCTTTACAGAATTTCCAGTCTGTCATGGGCAGTTGCTATGCCAACTTCTGAGGTAGGCCCAGTGCCAATCAAAGAAAAGGAAAAAAATCTCACCTTAATAGCCAGGGAATAGGATCCCCAAACCGGGATATGGGCTGAGGCAGCCATTCTTTTCCCAAAAGGTAGTGGACCAAGGTTCTGGGTTCCACTGTCCTTACTCTGGCAGACCCCAAACCTGGGGAGTGCCATGTCAGGAAAAGGGAAGGTCTCTGCAAATCTCATTCATTCAACACATATGGTTGTATTTAGACACTGAAAAAAATTTTTTGAAAGGCAGAAAAAAAATGAGATATATCCCATAGGTGAGTCCATACCAGATATTTGCAAGAGGCAGGGCTGGGCCAAGGACCCTACTTTAGCCATCAGCTGCTATCTCCCAGGGTACCTGCTACCAGGAACCTGGAGCAGAGACCAGAAACAAATGCTCTAACACGAAACGTAGGCATCCCAAGTGTGGCTTGAGTGCTGTGCCGAATGCCTACCCCCACTGTATGATCTTGATCTTGTGTACCCTTTGCACTGCCTGACTCTATTGTCATGTGAAAGTAACCTCACCCACGTACCAGTCTACATTCTCATTGGTCAGATTGGCACTTTCGTTGAGTTTCTGTGGCCTAACAGCATAACTCAGAGAAATATAAAGCAAGATGAGGCAGCCCATTGTATGTTGTACATAAGCACATATAGCGCATGGTATATTATAGGTGTTCAGTTGGTATTTATTGAAGGAAAGACATGACTCTCCTATAGTCTAGAATGAGAGAAGAGCTTTCTATACAAATAAGGTGGTTAAGCACAGACTCGGTCATAATGGGGCATTTGCCAGAGTGAAATGAGCACTATTGGTAATTAAGACAGTAGACAGGTATAAATGTTTGTCTCAAACAAATGGGACATTGCTGACCTAGCTACACACTTGTAGGGAAGAAGGAGGTACAAACTCAGAGGAGATGGAAGTTCCCAGTAGTTGGGGAATCTTCAACAAGCAGCAGCGAGCCGGGTGTGAGTTCTGTGGAGGAGATCTGAGCAGCCAGAAAGCACAGTGAAGGCAGGATTGGACACATTACTGTTTTCTTATACAGCAGACTATCTGAAATAGTAGTGGGAGTTTCATGATATTGTGGGTCACATATAGGCTCAGCTTGGCGATTCTTTGGTTGCTGTCGAAAGGGATGGTCTGCCCAACTGCAGATGGGCTGATCCAGAGAGGTTGAAAGTCATTTACTTTTTTGTCTGAAAGGTAGAGTTACAGAAAAATGGAGAGACAGCAGGGCGGGGGGGATCTTCCATCTTCCAGTTCACCCCCTAAATGTCTCTGATGCTCAGGGCCTGGCCAAAGCCAGGAGCTTCTTCTTGGTCTCCCACATGGTTTCAGGGTTCCAAGCCCTTGGGCCATCATCTGCTATTTTCCCAGTCACATAAACAGGGGGCTTGATTGGGAGGAGCCAGGCATGAACCAGTGACCACATGAGATGTCAGTGCTGCAGGTGGCCTGTCACCCAGGACCAGCATGATAGAGTCATGGCCTTACATGGAAATTCAGAGCCCGCGAGGTTCTAAGAATCCCAGGCACATGCCACACCCTTATGATCTCACCTTGGAAGTTCTAGCTAGAACATTCCTTCTGTCCCATGATATTGGTGTAGGTCACTAAAGCCAGCTCAGATAGAAGAGAAAATGAATTCAACTTTACCTTTCAAGGAAAAGAACGTAAAGACTTTAAAGCTATCTTTAGCTGCCTATTCCTGGCAATCTGATTTTTCAAAACTTGGCTTACAACATCACTGCTGGGCCCAGCATGGTAAGCTAGCAGCCAAAGTCCTCACCTTCCATGCACCAGGATCCCATATGGGGATTTCCTCCTCTTTAGGGAGGGCCATCTGGTTTACTCAAAGTTCACCAAGTGAAATACTCATCCATCCAAAAACACCAAGGTAACATAAGATTAATTATTACAAGTATTGTCAGTGTGGCACCTTCACACATCCTAAATCACATTTGTTATTCAAGTAAAGAAAGTACAAGGTCATACTTTGACTGAACATGATACAGTTTCCTGCATACAGCTAAACTAAAGACAGACCCTTTCTCTAAAAGAGGATGATGCAAAGTTTGTGCTTAATGTTTACTCTTCTTCATATCCAATGATTGAAACTGATATAAAGTGATGATACCAAAATACTGTGCTTACAGTGGTAAGTAGGGAAGTGAAGGGAAAAGCAGATGATGCCTATGTCATGTGCACACACAGTCACAATAAGGAAATACGACGGAGGACAGAGTGCTTGTTTCTGTAGCTGGTCACAAAGCTGCAATTAGCCATCTTCTTCCACTACTCAGCTCACCTTGGTTCTTGATATGATATGGGGACCCACATATTCCTGAAAGCATCTGTGCCTTTAGTGGTCCTGCCTAAGCTCAGTTGGGGTTGTATACAGACTTTCTAACAGGGCATGGTTACACCAAGAAATACCATCGGGAATCTCCTAACTTCCAGACATACTCACCTTAACCTCCACTGTAGAATAACAGTTCAACTTCCTGTTGGCAGTCAGGGACAATCACCCCAGCCAACAGCATAGTCCCTGTTTTGTGTTTTGCCTATCATAGACATGAACAGCCCAAACCATCCAAGAGGGCAGCGGATCTTCCACTTTGGTGGAAGCATTGTTGGGATAAGTTGCCAACAACTGGAATCAAGACTTCAGGGTTCATAAAATTCAAGAACTCAGGAACAAGAAGTGTGAGTTCTGCCAGTGGGTCCCTTAGACTAGTACTGAGTGGTGCCACTCATTTCATCACATGGCTGTGATGGAACAGAACCATATTCTGGATGCCGATTCAGCGTATAAAGAAGTTCCTGGAGAAGCTTGCCCCACCCCTCCAATGTATTAGCAAGCACTGTCATCATTAAGTCTTCAAAAGGCAATCGCCCTTCTTTCTCGCAGAGCCTTTTCTTGCTGGATTGCTATCAAAGCCAGCAGCTTTTCAGTTCACATGATAAGTGAGCTGGAGTAATGCATTCAGATGGAGACTATTTCCTCCAAAGTTTTGTGGGTTTTTTTTTTTTTAAGATTTATGTATTTTCATTGGAAAGTCAGATATACTGAGATGAAGAGAGAGAGGAAGATCTCCCATCCATTGATTCACTTCGTGAGTGGCCGCAATAGCCGGAGTTGAGCTGATCTGGAGCAAGGAGCCTCTTCTGGTGTCTCACATAGGTACAAGGTCCCAAGGCTTTGGGCTGTCCTTGACTGCTTTCCCAGGCCACAAGCAGGAAACTGGATGGTAAGCAGGGCTGCGGGGATTAGAACCGGTGCCCACATGGGATCCTGGTGCCTGCAAGATGAGAACTTGAGCAGCTAGGCTACTGCAACCAGCCCCCATTTGCTGCATCTTTGAGCAGGAGCTCGTTCCTCAGAGCTGAGCGCATTCCACTACCCTTCCCCTGCACCGCAAAAGCAAACTGTCCTTGTGCCCAAGCATTTTGATTCTATTTCCTAGACCTGTCACAGCTGGACTTGTACTCTGGACCTTTGGGAAGCTGTTTCCTCTACTTGCTTCTGAACTCCTCAAAGACAGAAACTGGTCTTTGCTGCTTTGGTATGTGTTTGTTTATCCTCTCATTCAAGACAGAAGAGAGGATCCCTGAGTACTTGTGGAATTTATAAAAACAAGTATTCAAAGGCCAGTGATATGAGTGGCCGGGATTCAATGTCTCACTCCCAAGGTGCACATTAGCAGGATGGTGGAATTTGGAGAAGAGTTGGGACTCAAATCCTGGTACTTTGATATGAGATGTGGGCATCTCAAGTGATAAGCTAGATAAGCTAAACTCCTGCCCCAAAATGAACCTTTTTTTTTGACAGATTGGAGTAATTTTAAATAAGTATAATCTATATAGCTGGGTAGGTGCAGGGGTTCTGCATAAAGCAGGCATATATGTTCCTGGATTTGGCCTGCTCCAGGCTGGATTGTTGTGGGAGGTGACCCCAGGGGCACCTGCCACAAACAAAGCCTCCAGTATCACCAGTGAGCTGTAAAGGTTGAAGCCCTGACAGTATAAAGACTTCCTTGGGCACAGATTGCTTTAAAGGACATCACTTTCCAGATTCTCAAATCCCTCACATATTCTGAGCACACAGCTTGGCTTGAGATAGAAGACTCAGGTCTCCTGCCTCCTCCTCCTGCTTCTGGATAGGAGTGGGTATGTTCCATCACCCCTGGACACTTCCCTCTATAACCCCCCCCCCACACACACACATAAAAGGACAGTTCACAAGCTGGTGTCAGATATAAGGGTCAGGAAGCCTCTTTTAATAAATAAACTGCTATGATCCTTCCCCAGCCCAGAGGAGACCGTCTGTTGTGATAAGTAGGCTAATAGTCCTCCCACAGTACCCAGAGCTATGACTGCTGCCTTAGATGGCAGAAGTGGCTGAAGAGACTGATATGGGCAGAGAATTGTTCAAGTGTCTAATGCCTTTGTAAGGTTCTTAGAAGCGGAAGAGAGGAACAGAGGACCAATGCCACACGGATGAGGTGCGAGGAAGACTTGATAGCCATGCTGGCTTCAGATGTGGATGAAGGGTTCCAGAAGGAAAGTCAAGGAATTGGATCCACCTACAGAGCTTCCAGAAGGAGCACAGCCCTGCTGATACCTTGATTTTAGCCAAGGAGACCCATGTGGGGCTTCCCACCTCCCTGTACCATTGCCTGCAGCAATGGTGAGGGTTTAAGAGGGGACATTGTGCAAGATAAAGACTATGAAAGCAGGTGGTCAGAGGGAATCCCTCCTCTTTGAGGAGAGGTCATCCTAGAAGGCCGCTTCCTTAACCTTTTATTGAACTGCCTGAGAAATCCAACAGGAATTGATGTGGCACAAGATTCCGTATTGATGTTGATCAGCCAATGCTTGATAATCAGGAAGCAACAGAAACCAGAAGTCAGTATGTGACTGTTTCAAGGATGTCTTAAAGCACACAATGTGGCCTTGGTCATTGCCATCTGTGGACCTTCGCCTGCACGTCTTGACCTTGGTCTTGGACTTTGCCTACTCGCAGACCTTTGCCTGCAGAGTTTGACCTCAATCTCCGGCACCAGCTGTCTGTGAACTCAAGATTCCAGACACAATCTGCCCTACTCTTCTTGATCAAGTCATACTGTTACTTTACAAACTGCCTGCAGCATCCTGCGTGTGAAATAATAGTTATATTGTCTTAAAGCATCAAATGTGTGCAGTTTGTTATAGAAACAGCATGAACCGAATACACCCATGGTGTACACATCCAACATGGTGTTAGAAATGAGACACTTTGATGTGGGCAGCGAGTACATTCATTTCCAAGCCAGATTGTTGTGTCCTGGAGAAATAAAGCGAAAACTAATGAGAACAATTTATTTTAAAGTGAGGGAATAAACATACAGGCCTGTGTGAGTGTAGCTCACCCCACACTGAGAAACACCCATCATGAATAGGCCAACGAGAGAGAAAAAAAAAGAGAACAGTATCCAAAAAAGGAGGACGTTAAGGGTGGAATGTCTGAGTGTGGCCCATGGTGAAGGGAGTGCTCTCCCCTGTTCCCCACCTCTTTATGAGGCAGCAGGTGGCATTCCAATGCACCCCAGGTCTAGAGGCGACAGGTGTATCCTGGGAAGATGGGGTTATCAAGCTCACAGTTAAAGACACAGAATTATCATGTAGGAGTACAGGAGTTGCAGCTCAGCAAAATGTTAACTAATCACACTGCCTCAATATTTTAGCCTTGAAGGAGTTATTCTAAATTCAGATGCATTGTAAAATGGGGTAGAGTTGGTGACAATTTTTAAAAAGATATATTAATTACTGTAAAAGCAGAGTGGTGACACATGAGACGCTTCATCCATTGGTTCACTCTCCAAATGGCCACACTAGCTGGAGATGGGCCAAGCCTAAGCCAGGTGCCGAATGCTTCATGTGAGTCTAACACGAGTGGCAAGGACACAACTACTTATGCCATCTTCTGCTGCTTTTCTAGGCACATTACCAAGGAGTTGGATCAAAGGAGGAGAAACTGGGGTCTCAAATCTGCACTCCCATATTGGATCTGATGTTACAGGTAGCGGCTTAACTTGCTGCACCACACCCCCAGCCTGATGGTAATTTTTGTCTAACGTCTCCCACCTTTTGCCATGGGCGTGGCAGCGACCCAAGTCCTTGAGTTCTCACCTGCTGTCTTCCGAGGTGTCCATTAACAGGAAGATGGATTTAGGAATAGAGTCAGGGCTCAAAGCAGGTACTCTGATATCGGATATGGGCACCCCAAGAAGCATAAACTGCTGTACCTAATGCCCAGCTCCTTGTTACACATTTAAGGCACTCCAATGACAGGCCCCATATTTCTGACCTGGAAATCAACTAGATGGTGCCACTTTCCACTAACCAAGGTAACACAGAAAGAGAATCTATGCTGAGAGGAACATATATTAAGTTACAAATATGTTGAATCTGAATGGTTGTGGACTATTCAAAAGAGGGATTAAAATTCAGCACCTAGGGACTGGCGTGGTGGTATGTCAAGCTAATTTTCTCCCTGCAGTGCTGGCATCCTATATAGGTGCCTGTTTGAGTCCCGACTGTTCCACTTCTGATCCACCTCTCTGTCTGTGGTCTGGGAAAGCAGCAGAGTATGGCCTAAGTCATTAGGTTCCTTCACCCATACGGAAGACCTGGATGAAGCTCCTGGCTTCTGGCTTTGGATCAGCTCAGCTCTGGCCATGGCAGTCATTTAGAGAGTGAATCAACAAAGGGAAAATTCTCTCTCTCGCTCGCTCTCTGTGTGTCTCTCCTTTTTCCCTATAAATCTACCTCTCCAGTCTAACACTCTCCCAACTGAGCTATTCCAGCTTTCTGTTAGCTCTACCTTCAGACCAGAGAGGGTCTCCCTAAGAAGCCACTGAACTTATCTGGACAATAAGATGCTGGACTTGATGCTAGGTATATGCTTGCAATGAAGGAATCTCAACTGAACTTGAACTGTGGTTATGCAGCAAGGTGGAGGAATCCACCATGGGGGGAGGGTTGGGGGAGGGGTGGGGGGAATCCAAGTGCCTATAAAACTGTATCACATAATACAATGTTAATAACAATTAAAACAAATAAATAAAACTTAAAATAAATAAATAAATAATCTACCTCTCAGATAAAAATAAATCTTTTTCTAAAAGTCAGCAACTGTTTTAGCTGGATGTGGACATTTGAGTGTTTTAACAGTAGACAAGAGATAGTTGCAGGTAAGTTAATCTGATGATATACACTTCTAATGAGATTTTTAATAACTTCTTTCTAAATGAAATCTGCTTTTCCCAACCTAATTTAATAACAATTTTAAAACTAGGCTCACCCTTTAAGTCTATCTACACATCACATGCAATAATGAGTTGGATTACATAACTGCAGTAGCAAGTAGAGCAACTTTTGTGAACCTGTTGGGTAACGTGCCTGTGCCTCTTCTTCATAAGTACATAATTCAGTTTCTGGGAGCAAAAGTTTGAAAGTTTTCTAGTAAATGGACCCCTAGTCACCAGAATTTGTCGGACAGTGAACATGGGGTAAGGGAAGACAGTCAGTTATGACAGCCACTGCTTCAACAAGAACAACAGCTAGAGCTACCTGGCACCATGCTGCCAGGGACCAAGTCTCTTATTTCCCAAGATACTGTGCGGTAGTAAAGTGAAGATGAAATGAAGCATGAAAATATTTTGTTTTGTACAATATCACATCTTTCATATTCTAAAATGTAAATGTTGGACCCAGCAAGATGGCTCAATGGTACTGGGATCCCATGTGGGCTCTGGTTTATATCCCAGCTGCTTCACTTCCCATCCAGTTTCTTCTTGAGGCCTAGGAAGGCAGTAGAGGATAGTTCAAAGCCTTGGGACCTAGTACCTGCTTGGGAGACCCAGAAGAAGCTCCTGGCTCCTAACTTCAAATCCACTCAGTGCCAGCTATTGCAACCATTTGGGGAGTGAACCAGTAGATGGAGGATCGTTCTGTCTCTCCTTCTCTCCATAAATCTGATCTGCCTTTTCAATAAAAAATAGACCAATCTTTAAAATAAAATGAAAATGTCCCATTTAAATTTTACAATTTATTGCCTCACCCTTATTTATTTATTTATTATTTGATTTGAAGGACAGACTGAAGGTAAACATACAGAGATCTTCCATTTGCTGCTTTGCTACACAAACTTGCACAACAACCAGGGCTGGGTGAGGCTGACATCAGGAACACAGACTCCATATGGTCTTCTGTAAGCACATGTATCACCTTATCAGCGATGAACCTTAGCAGGAAGCTGGATTGGAAGCTGAGTAGTTGGGACTCAAGCCAGGCACAGTGATGTAGGCATTCTAAGTGGAGACGCGACCACTGTACCACCTGTCCATCCCCCCAGTCAGATTTTGATTGCTTATTATTTATGTTATTAAATAATACTAATGTCTGGCACTGTGTTAGGTCCTATGAGTTAGGGTGGGAATTTGGACTTGACTACCTGCTGTTCAGTTAACTTCCCCTGTTATGGCAGTTCCAACTGCAGAGGCAGACAGACCTGGAAGGGACCCTGACTCCTGCTGATCCTGACATTTAGTCTTGTCTGTGCATCTTTGGAAAAACTCTGGAATATCTCTCTGCCTGTGCTTCTTCATTTGTTGACTATTCTTACCTTCTCAAACCATTTGGGGAGGATGCCATGAGAAAATACTAACAAAATCACTATTATTCAAATTAAATATTAAAATCTTTGATGTCCATATCATTCACAGTGGTAGAAAAGTTAGTATGAAATTGGTATTATCTTGTCTTTATATTAGCTATGTGGAAAAATTAAGTTTTAGTGTATTACTTTTTCCTGCTGGAAAGTTAGTAGTATCAGCTAGTTAATCATTAAAGAATGTCAAGTGTTTACTTTGCGGAGAGCAGCAGGCCAAGTACTAAGTATTAAGTTTATGGAGCGTGTCTGTCACTTCCTGTCTGTGAAGTACTGAGCAGAGGAACCAGCCTAACAATCCAGGAATTGCCAGGCTATCCAGGAATAACTCACAAGAATAGGTGGGACAGATTCTACAATCAGCAGAGTAGAGGAGGAATGTTTTTACTCAACACTTATTAAATCCAAAGTAGGATACCATGCTTTCTGGACAATCATGTCTTTTTTAAAAATTATTTTTCTTGAAAATACAGGTGTTAATATCACAGGGTGAGGGATTCACAATGATGATCATTAACGTGGGGAAAGGAGCATGTATTGTCATTTATGTTAGGATTTTAAGAAAAAGATTTATTCTTATTGGAAAGGCAAATTTACAGAAATGAGGACAGACAGAGAGAAAGACCTTCTGTCTGCTGGTTCATCCCCAAGTGGTTGCAACAGCCAGGGCTGAGCCGATCTGAAGCCAGAAGCCAGGAGCTTCTTTCAGGATCTTCCACGTGGGTGCAGGGTTCCAAGGCTTTGGGCCATCCTGCACTGCTTTCCCAGGCCATAAGCAGGGAACAGATGGGAAGTGGAGCAGCTGGGATGTGAACCCTTGCCCATATGGAATTCCGGCGGATGCAAGATGAGAATTTTAGCTTCTAGGCCATGGTGTTAGGCTCTATGGCAGGATTTTGAGGAGTAATATTTATAACTTGATACCCAACAATACACTATCTACACATTTGGCCATTGTATCTTTCAAATGGGTTCCAGGAGATTAATCAGGTAGGGGTCTCTAATGACAAGCCACAGAAATCAAGTCTGGCGTCAGGAGAGTAGCAGGAGCAGCTTTTAGAAGGGAGGTTAAAGATGAAGTTGGGGAAGAAGATAAACTGAGACACAGCAAAAGATCTCTGCTTGGGGACTCCAAGACTATCTTGGGTGCGATTTGGCACCAGTTGCTGAAGTTCCTGGGTGCATCTGGGCTGCCATTCCCAGGCGTAGGAAAATATCAGATTGGCTAAGCCTGGCTCACATCAGGGGCCAGTGATGAGAGGAACAGTACCCTCAGAGCAGAATCCGTTGTCTAAGAAACTGGCCAAGAAGGTACTATTACCAGAAGAAGAGGGTAGAAAGATGCCGAGCAGGTGAACCTGTCAGACACCCTCCAGGGCAGTTTTGGGGCTGCTGACAATTTCCTACTCAGAAGGGCAGTGGTCTGTCCCACCGTTCCCCACTGCAACTCCCTCCTCCTGGAAGATGCCCTGGTCTTCGCTCCCCATTCCCTGGCCTGCACTGCTGACTCAAAAAGCTAGACATCCCAAGCTTTGTCCTTGCAAAGAGGAGTATTCTGATGGAGAAATGCATTCTTGGTGCCAAAAGCCAGATCTTACTCTCCTTAATGCAGACCAAGCCGAGAGTGAGCAAAAAAAAAATTTGAGGATTGGAGGTATGTGTGCAGATGTGGCGGGGCTGCTGGTCCCAGCAGGCAAACCAATTTCTTGCAGAGGAGTTTTGGGGTCAACCTCTTACTGTGTATTTAAAATGACCTGTGTGTGTCTCTTGCCTGCAAAGAAGATGAGACAGATGGAACACAGCCTTGCTCAAGGACTGCCACTCTTCAGTGCCTCTGAGGCTTGAGGGGTGCACAAGATCTTAATGGAGAGTTAAGATTGATGGGTTTTATAAATCAAGAAGAGAGGCAAATAAAAAGAGGCATAGAGCTGCCACCTGCTGGCTTATTCCACCAACACCCAGGTTTGGAACACTGAAATCTGGGAACTAGGAACTCAACTCAGATCTCCCACATGGGTGTCAAGGACCCAAGAATTTGAGCCATCCCTCATTGACTCCAAAGATACACATTAGCAGGAAACTGGATTGCAAAGCAGAAATGGAATGCAAACTCTGATAAGAGACTCAAGCATCTTAATTAAACTTTCAATGAGGTCCAGGAAACAAAGAGGGGTTGCTACTGAGGTGGTTACAAGCAAAGGACCAAGGAGTGGAGGGTAGAAATCTTACCAGCATCCAAATCTGGACGCACCTAGAGACGAAACCCTGGGGCTGAGAGAGTGAGATGTTCCTGCCTTTGGACGAAGTTGGGAACCCCAAGAATTCCTGTTGTGACTGTAGGTAGAAACCATGGAAAGCTTTAAGGAGCAACTGTGTGTGCAAGTGAAGTTGTGATGCCCAAGATGGTGAAGCTGAGCTACAGTTGAACACTGCTGCTTGGTCAGACAGAAGTAAGCAGATGCTTTTATTGCAAGCGAGCGCCACCTTTTTTTAAGATTTATTTTTATTGCAAAATCAGATACACAGAGAGGAGGAGAGACAGAGAGGAAGATCTTCCATCCAATGGTTCATTCCCCAAGTGGCCGCAATGGCTGGAGTTGAGCCAATCCAAAGCCAGGAGCCAGAAGCTTCTTTCAGGTCTACCCACACGGATGCAGGGTCCCAAGGCTTTGGGCCATCCTCGACTGTTTTTCCAGGCCACAAGCAGTATGCTGGATGGGAAGCAGGGCTGCTGGGATTAGAACCGTTGTCCCTATGGGATTCTGGTGCATTCAAGTCGGGGACCCTAAGTGCTATGCTATCATGCTGGGTTCACGAGCACCATCTTGTGGGCAGCCATAGGAAGCAAAAATGCATGACCTCAAATGTGTGTATCTCTAAGAAAGTCCATTATACAGGACTAGAGCCACATCAATGGATCAGAACACAACCAAATGGTTGTGTTTGGTGTAGTGGTTAAAACACCCACAGCCAACATCAGAGTGTCCTATTTTAATTCTTAGTTCTGTTTCTGTTTCCAGCTTTGTTCTAGTGAGCACCCTGGGGTGCCAGCACCTGATGGTGTAAGTAACTGAGTGCCTATCATCCATGTGGGAGCCCTGGGTTGAGTTTCGTCTCCTGGCATTGGCCTGGCATGGCTCTGGCTGTGGAAAGTGAACCAGTGGACGGAGGTATCTCTCTCTCTCACCCCTTCCAGTTTCTCTGCCTTTCCAATAAAACAAAAATAAATGTGTTTGAATAACTGAAGAAAGGAACATAAGATTTAACAAATGGAAATGGAGGGGTAGGTGGCCAGTTCTTTGGTAAAGAAAAACTCTATTTCATATGTTATATCAGCATTAATTCCAGATGAATTAACATCTGAAACAGGAAATATGGAGGTAGTTCTAGGAAGGTCTTTCTAAACAGGAAATCATGGACAAAAATCATAAATAATGGGTGTTGGGTTTGACAGCAAAGAAGATTATACATTTTTCTGTATTGTAAAGACAGAGGGACAGAAATAAATACATGATAGAGAGAGATCTTCCATCTGCTGGTCACTTCCAAAATCCTGGGAATAGCCACGGCCGAGCCAGGCTAAACAAGGAGTCCAGAATCAATCTGGATTTCCCACATGGGTAGCCAGGACCTGAACTTGAGTTATCACCTTGAGTTGCCTCCTGGGGCATGCATTAGCAGGGAGCTGGAACTAACAGAGGAGCCAGGATTGGAATCAACCACTTTGATGGGGATCTCCAGCCATCCCGGCTGCCTGGGGAGTGAATCATCGGACGGAAGATCTTCCTCTCTGTCTCTCCTCTCTGCATATCCGCCTTTCCAATAAAAATAAAAATAAATCTTAAAAAAAAAAAAGAAGAAACTTCTTATGGGTCTACCCATAAGGGTGCAGGGCTCCAAGGCTTTGGGCTGTCCTAGATTGCCTTCCTGAGCCACAAGCAGGGAGCTGGATGGGAAACAGGGTTGCCCGACCTAGAATCTGCAGCCATACGGGATCCTTGTGCATGCAAGGCAAGGACCTTAACCACTAGGCTACTGTATCGGGCCCTGCTCATTTCATCATGCCACTTTTAACCAGTGCATGAGCCTTGCTTACAACACCTTTCTGTTGGGGCCGGTGCGATGTTGTAGTAGGTTAATCCTAAACCGGTGACTCGTGCATCCTGTCTGGGTGCTGATTGTCCAGCTGGTGTTCACAGCTGCTGCACGTCCCCTCCAGCTTCCTGCTTATGGCCCGGCAAGGCAACAGAGGACTGCCCAAAGCCTTGGGATCCTGCACCTGTGTGAGAGACCTGGCGGAGGCTCCTGGCTCCTGGCTTTGGATCAACTTTTCTTTTAAAGATTTATTCATGTTTATTGGAAAGACAGATACTGAGAGAAGGAGAGACAGATAGGAAGATCTTTCGTCATCTGGCTTACTCCCCAAGTGGCTGCAACGGTCAGAGCTCAGCTGATCCAAAGCGAGGAGCTTCTTACAGATCTCTCATGCAGGTGCCGGGTCTCAAGGCTTTGTCCCCACCACAAGTAGGGAGCTGCATGGGAAGTGGACCAGCCACTTGGCGCTCACATGGGATTCCGGTGCATGCAAGGCAAGGTTTTACCACTAGACTATTGCCTTGAGCCCAATAAATTTTAAAGATTTTATTTTTTTATTATTTTTTTTTATTGGAAAGGCGGATATACAGAGAGGAGAGACAGAGAGGAAGATCTTCCGTCCGATGATTCACTCCCCAAGTGAGCGCAACGGGCCGATACTATGCCGATCCAAAGCCAGGAGCCTCTTCCGGGTCTCCCACGCAGGTGCAGGGTCCCAAAGCTTTGGGCCGTCCTCGACTGCCTTCCCGGGCCACAGGCAGGGAGCTGGAAGGGAAGCGGGGCTGCTGGGATTAGAACCGGCGCCCATATGGGATCCGGGCGTGCAAGGCGAGGACCTTTAACCACTTGCGCCACCGCGCCGGGCCCAAGCCCAATAAATTTTAAACAAGCAACAAAAATAATGTCTGTCATCTAAAGAAAAAGTTATAACAATTATCATCTTCGGGCTTCATTTCCAAGTTTTGAATGCAATTTTGTATCTTATTATCATGTCTCATTTATATGCATCATCGTAGCACAACGGCTGTCCTCATCTCCTACGCCAGAAAATGAGTTGAGGAGTAACCAGCAGTAGTTAAAGGCCTGCACGGGAATCGTCATGCACTGGCCACACAGCTGCCCTCAATTTTAACAGCAGGAAAGCACAGCTTCAAGTGCAAGCAAGGCTAGTCGCTTCTGTTTTGTTCGCTGTTTTACTTCCAACCCCTTCAATCCTTTTCTGTCCCAGTTCACAGGTGCGCGGATGTTGCGAGCACGCAGGCTGCCTTAGCCCTGGCTCTCTGCCTCGGCTCCAACAAGGCATTCAATTCCCCGGAGTCTCAAGGGCGCCGCCCCGCCCCAGACGCCTTCCCGTTGTCATGGAGATCCGGACGCGCCCGCCCCCGCCGTTTCGCTCGCGGGGCACGTGATGACGCACGCGCATTCTGGGCGGCCGAGGCGCCGCGGTGGCTGCCGGGACGGGTCGTGGTCGTCCCGTCAGGAAGTGGCGGGCGGAGAGGAGTCGCGGCCGACACGGCGGCCGCTGGTCTCCGAGCGCGGGAGACGCCGACCCGGTGCGGGTGGGCGGCGGGTCGCTGAGGTGAGAGCCGCGTCGGCCGGGGGAGGAACGCGAGCCCCGGCCTGTGGCTCCCGGGACCGAGCCGCGCCTCTCCCCGCGAGGGTCTTCCCTTCGCGGGGCTGGAGGCGCCGGGCTCGCAGCCTGATGGAAACCCTCCGACACGCTGACTCTTGGGAGCTTCAAGGCCGGAGGTTGCTCGGCTTAAACTTTGGGGAGAGAAAGAGGGAAAAGAACAGTCGGGTAACAGCTGGTGCCTCTCCGTGGCCCCCCGAAGCTGGGGCCGAGCGAGGTCGGGGCGTGTGTGTGTGTGGTGTGGGGGAACCACGGCGTCTGGCCAGCTAAAGGGCTGTGATTGCTGTTTTTAAATTGCTCGCACCCGGACCGGCTGCTCAGCTGTTTGTGATCTTTAATGCTCGTAGTTTTTCTCGGGGTAGTTCACGGCATGAACTCCGTGGTCCCCATGCCCAAGGCGCCGGGCACCCTAAGGCTGGGGCAGGGAGAGGAGCGAAAGAGGGAAAGCAGGGGTTGAGGTAGCTCAAATGGGGTGCGAAGTTTTGAATTGTTTACCCCCCCCC